>NC_133617.1:470740062-471407062 GCF_048593235.1 Sminthopsis crassicaudata
GGTGATAGGGGGACTCTTCAATAAAAATATAACCCCGCTGTTAAAGGCTAAGGTCTTTTCCCCAATTTCATTGGTGATAATCGCGTCATAGCAGGATGCCCTCTAGGTATCATTGACTCGCTCAACTGACGCTATCAAACATAATAAAAAGGCTGTACCGTCAAATGACTGAACTCTACCTTTAAAAGGGAAGCAAGTCTGAATCTGATTAACCCTAGAGTGTTTAAAGCAGGTAGTATTTTTCCCTAGTAAACTTCCAAACCTTTCTCCAAAATCCTTCTTCCAAACTCTATGCGGCAGCACCAGCAGTTCGGTAGGATGTTCATGTAGAGGAACATTAATTATAACTGAAATATTCGTAATTGCTAGTGTCAGACCTATCTTCCATAGGTGATTCTGAATATGCCCTTCCACTATGGGTGTTGGTGCAACCAGTACCGGTGCCTCATCTGTCTCCCCATTCCAAAAGCTGATATTAACTTCTGGCAAAAAGGGCCCTTTACGAAACACGCCCGTGGACAAAGGTGAAAATAAAGGCGAGTTCATAACCAGGGTACAAGGGGGAAGGGGACTTTCAACTTTATCTTCTATCTCATGTTCCACGTGGGGAACAGCCAACATCTCAACTATCATCTCGCTAGTTAAGTCATTTAGGTCGCTCGTTTTGTGGGATGATTGCTTAATTCTAAAAGGTTCCAGCATAATGCATGAACTTATCTTTAAGTTATATGTCAGGCATAAAGGGACATCCTGAGTAATGAAAGTGAGCTTCTTAAAATGTTCCTTCCATACCTTTGATTCTTTGTATGCCCCCATACCTTCCAAAAAGGAAACATTTCCTAACGTGGCTAATGGTATAGGCTGATGACGCCAAGTGACCATTTGAAAACTAGACAAATCTGTAATCATATTTCTCTCCTCACTCCACCCCTCCTATCAGGCTATTTAATCCTAACAACATGCATGCAATTTGATTCATTTGCATTTGAGTTTCTCTTCTTCCCTCTCTTCTCTTTGCTCTTTGGGTTCGGTTTTTTCCATTTCTCCTCTTTTCTCCTCTGCCCCGATGGATTCGTCTTCTTTTTCTCGTACCAACCTGGTCCTTCTGATCGGGATCCATCTTTTCTCCTTTTCCCCTGTTGAGACACAAACAAATCCTTTGCCTCTTACAATAACTTTGTAAGGGCCTTTCCAAACGTTATTCTCATCTTTATACATTATCTTTTCCATTCTTAATTCTTTGGAATCATTTTTCGATTTTTCTGTCATTGATTTTCTTTCTGGTTTATTACCCATGGTATTTTCAATTAAAGCCTTCATGGCCGGGGTTAATCCCTCATCATCAAATTTCAAAAAATTAATAGTGAAGAGAGCTTTATCAATATCTTGTTGAGTTATTTTCTTGCATCCCATTCCCCCTTTTTGTTTAATGAGCATAGTTTTTAAGGTTCTGTTCATTCTAGTTAATTTTCTTATCATGTCTATAGACAAAGAAGGATTTTTGCCAAAAATTTATATAAGGGTTTGGCACATACATCTGTGCAGGTGCGGGGTACGGAAGGGCTTCACTAGTTGACTCGTTCCGTATCGTCTGTATCTTGACAGTTCTTTATTAATTGTCTATGCCCAGAGAGGGAGCCACTCTTCTCTGGAGCACAAACATCTCTAGGAATGGCTAGTTCCTAGCATCTAGTGTCAAAAATATACAGAGTTCATGGAACGGTCAAGTTCCCATAATTTGGAAGCTGAGGCCTGTTAGATTTGAGTGAGCTTATAATCCTAATATGAAATTTTTAATTTCTTAATCATTTGGCCTTAAGATCACGAAAATAATAAGAGGACTGAGCTAGTGGGGTGAAATTAGAGTAAATTAATTTCATTTTCCAATACATATGACAATTACACATACATAATTACAAAAAGAACAATAATAATAATATGGGTATGGCTAAACTATTAAAATAAATGGTAGCGCTACCTGATCTAAATAAGAAATCATACCAATGGTGGTTAGTATCCGATGTTACTAAATGAGAGGCCTCGATAAGTTGTCCTGCAGCTATAAGAGTCTGTATTTGATGTTCATTTAATGCGCGCTGATTAGACTCTAATAGTTTCTTCATAACTTAAGATCTGTTTAGGATATCCATATATATGAAGTAAAGCAAAGTAATCAGGTAAGACAAAAGGTAATACATGAAATTAACACATAACAGCCCATATCTTAACTTGACAATACACAATAGTTCCAGTACACCAAAAAAAAAGTACACATAGCATTTTCAGGTCATTGTTTTTCCATGCTTCTGGTAAATTAAACATATAATCCCACATTGCAACAATCTCTGAGCATTTTCTTTTTGTATCTAGGTATACATATTTTGTAAAGAGCATTTGGTCCACTTAAATAATTTACTAATATTTCCAGTAAAACCCAAACTAGTAATAATACTATCATCAAAAATCTGTAGAAATTGGCCTTGATATTATAATGTATTTTGGTGGAGTAGGATCGTCGTGGGCAACTATTTGAGCATTTACAGTCAAAGCCTGAGAAACAGCTTGTCCAGCACTGCGCAGTCTGCTGGCCAAGATCTCAAGGTCTATTGAATTAACTATACCGAAACCAGTTCCAGCACCACCAAATAAAGTGTCATACCAGGTTCTTTTCTTTCTAACACAATTCATCAGAGGAGGAAAAGTTACATTATTGGTACAAGTTTTAGGAACTCTTATGATTGATGGAGGATGTTTTGTAGGAGGGGGAGGTGTCAGTAATAGATATTTTATCTAATAGTGAGGTTTCAATACCTCTATCAAGATTTTACATGCACAGTTTATCAGTTGCTTTTCAATGTTTGTCTCAGCTTGTTCTCTGCATTCAGTTGGGAAGTCCACACCCTCAGAGTCCACTCTCTTTCCTATGTAGCACTGCTGTATCTGGATCTGGAACAGTCCTTTCCAGCTCAGGGTCAGCTTGTCCTCCTTCCACGTCCTAACCAGGACCCCGTCTCCAAGCTAGAACTCATGCACTGTTGAAACCCTAAGGGAGGAGTCTGAGCAATAAGCCTGTTTAGTTGTAAAGTTTTCAGATGTTAAAGTAAAGACATAACATATTTCCTTAAAAACAAATCCTTGGTTTCAAATATTGGATATAAGGAAGAATTTTGAATCCCTTTAAATCAGTTTGCTTTCTTCAACCAGAAACAGCTGCAGCTTCCTATTGCTGCTCTAGCCCTGCAAAAATACGTTCCGTCTCACAGTCACCTCTCCGTGACTACCTTTTCCAACAAGTTCCTTCTTTTCCCCACTGATTTCTTCTTGAAATCATTTGCTCCCACTAATAAATCCTTCTTAAATCACCTTTATTCTCCTGTCCCATCTCTCTGTTTCTCTCTTCCCAATGCCTACTTGCTCAAACTTTCTCTGACATACTTTAAACACTTCCAAACCAATAACTCTTCTGACTAGATGCTTCATTTAAACTATTACTTAATTTTGCAAATCAATCTCTCTTGTCCCTTTTCTTTAATCACCTTTTTTTTTTTAAACTTTAAACTTCAAGATTCATAACCCATAATGATAACAAATTACCCAATGTTTCAGAAGCAAACCAAATAGTTTTTTTTTTCTTTTTTTTGTTTTTTTTTTTTCTGCCTGAGTGCTTCAAGGCCACTAGTAAGAAGCTTCCCAGGCGGTATTAAGCAGATAAGATTGTAATGCCGTTACTCCCCTTTAGCAGGCTTTGAAAATCTGCTTTTCAGAGAAAACTTTCCCACCAGTTTAAAATAGTCAAGTTTTTTTTTCTTTTGTTTTACTTACAAATTGGTACAACAGGTTAAAAAGTTTAAAATCACAAACAATTTTTAAGACCAATACATTTTGAACCACTCTGAATTACTATTCTGAATGAATTTCAATTTCCACAATTCAGCCTGTTATTTTTCTAAGCCAGTAACACAGAGGCTGAATTCTTATCTCTTATGAGCTTGCTAACTTTTAACACAGAACAAAAAATTCAAAGCAGACAAACATACACAGACAGACACAGAGCTCTATTTTTTCTATCCAGGCTCTGCATGCTTTTAAGTTAAGATCCACTCCATTCTTTTTACGGAGTTTATATAGCTATGAAGCATATACTCCTGAATCTGTTGGCTCGATATGGGCTTTAACTATTTTTTGTCCCATGCCTCATCTAACTGCGTCTAAGCAGTCAGGCTGTTTGCTTCTTCTTGATTCTAAAAATCAAGGAGCGCGTCTTTCTACTTACCTTTCCTTGTTCCAGCGAATACACTGCCCAGGTCCCTGTTCAAGGTGCCACTTGTTGTGGGTCTGCTTCCCTGCAGCTTCACTGGAAACTGAAAGTTTCTTACTGCGCGCCTCATGCTATCACCAGCCTTCGGACGTCTCCGGCCCCGCTCCGGAGACAGGAGCGGGGAATAAGCAAACAGAGAGCCAACGTGTAGCAGAACTGGTCTTTATTGTCTGCACCCAAAATGTCTCTCCGAGCTGCCGCTGGCTATTCCTCTTATAGAGGTTGTCGGACCCTCCCCGAAACCTCCCATCGTGGGCGGGGCCAGCTCCCTTATCAATGCCTAGTCGGGTTTCTCCTTTTATGGCCAGGTGACTCATAGCTCTACACATCCATCTACACGTAGCTCTATTAATCAACCCGGAACAACATTCTGGAGTTGACTGACATTAGGGCGGCTCCCTTCCGCACAGAGAAGATCGGTTCTAGGCCCTTTACAACCAACTAATATAGAGGTTTTTTCTACATGAGATATAGGAGGAGAAATACATTTTTGAACATGACTTTGATATGAGTTCTTTTTTTTGATTATGCTCATTACAAGGTATTTCACATTATACTTTATGTTATATACTATTATTTTTATAATTTTGTATTATATTATGTTATCATTTTATTACAAGGTTTCTTTTTTATTAGGTAGAAGAAATAAAGAGGTAGAGTCGGCAATAATGATGGCCCCAAAAAACCCATTTTAACATTTTTAAAAGTACATAATATTCTAGAAGGAAATGGAAGCAAGACTGTCTTGAAAATAATATGTTTAATTTATTATATACATTTTAAAGTGCATGATATGAAATGGAAATTCCTAGTTTAATATAGAATCTTTTTGTATTCTTTTTATATGAAATGTCTTTTTGTTTTGTTTTGTTTTTAGGTTTAGAATAAACCTTTTTTAAAAAGATTTTATTAGTTACAAGCCACTGCTACCATAGTTTTAAAAAATGTTTCCTATAGTAAATGTAAAGTAAATTTCCAAATATCACTACTTCATCCCTACCTCTAAATTTGTCGCAGTTTCATTTGCAACTGGGACTGCATTGTATTTTTTTTAAGACTTATCTCCAGTTCCTTTATTGATGGAGTTTGCTGAATGAATATCTATTAGGTTTTTATCATAGACCAATTGATTTTTTTTTCTTTTAAATTTTTATTGATCACTCATTTAAATTTATATTTATTAATTTATTTTTATCTTTGCATCATAAACATTTAAAGTCCACTCCTTGTGAGAGGCTTCTTTTAACATGGTAAAACAAACAGTATAATGACTTCATCTGAAAGTGCATCCAATATTCACATCTATAGCATCCCCCTACATCTCTGTTTACAAAAAAAAAAAAAAAAAATTAACAGTTATGTATTTTCTCTCCCTCTCACCTCACTAATGAGAAAACAAATTTCTTATAATAAACAAATAACAAAAAAATAACAAAACAAAATCCTTCAATGGTTGTATTTAAAATATATGTGATAGTTTGCATCCAAATCTGTCATCTCTTTGTAATAATTAATTTACTATAAATGCTGGTTGTAGCAATAATACAGGAAAAAGAAATTAAGGAAATAATAGTAATATGTAAAAAATAAATAGGACATTTTGCAGATGTCATAGTATAATTAAGAGTCAAATGAAGAGTTCATTTATTTGAAACAATAGCTTTAGAATATTTTCAAGATACAAAACATATTAAAATCAGAATTTTGGTATAAATCAGAATTTTGGAATAAAACTCAAAAGGAAGAAATAGAAAATTCTCATTTAAAGTTGGAATTTTACAAAATGATTGCACAAAATGCATTGGAATCTCCCATTCAAGATATAAACAAGAATTACATAACTACTAATTACAAACAACTTTTTACAAAAACACAGTTGTGATTGTAGGCACAGGCACCAAATGATGTGATTTAGGAGAGCACCAAATATTGTTCACTTCCATCCATATTTCATTTTTTCTCAGCTAACCACACTAGGTTTTAGGCAATTCACTTTCAAATGATGAACACTAGACAGTTTAACTCTCAGGTTCTGGGATCTGACTCAGAACTCACTGGATAACTAACTTCAGTCAGCTCCTCAGGCTCAGCAGCCTGCCAAACTGGGACCCTGTAGGATGGCTTGGTTCTATGCCTATTCCCAGCAATAAGCAGTTTCAGAAGACGAGATCATGTCCCCATACCCTGGAGGATATTAGGTCTCATTTGTTTGTAGAGAAACTGATTAGTAGGGTAAATAGACCCTCACAAAATGGGCCCCCAGTAAATAAGGTAAAGCTGATCCTGTACAATCTCTGCTTGTACATCCCTGTGATATTACCAAGCTTTAGCTTCAGGTCATCTCAATAACACTTCAATCCCATAGAACATTCATTGCATTTCATTCCTAGTTTCTGGACATTACTTTACAAGCACACTAGGATTTGGCCCCTAAAATTTCCATGTTGGTTTGTTAGACTTCCCTTCTGTGTAGGGGCCCCAACCCACTTTTCAAAAGATTTGTTTAGCAAATGAAGAGTGGGGAAATGATGTCGTCCTGGGTGCAATTGGCAGAAAAAGAATG
The DNA here is from genome assembly GCF_048593235.1 of Sminthopsis crassicaudata. Lineage (NCBI taxonomy): Eukaryota > Metazoa > Chordata > Mammalia > Dasyuromorphia > Dasyuridae > Sminthopsis > Sminthopsis crassicaudata. The sequence continues at coordinate 470,746,944 of NC_133617.1, forward strand.
ACATGGAATTGCATTCAGAGACAGGCAAGGAAGAAACTGATAGAAATCAGTTTAGCCTCATGTTCCACCCACACATTGTATGTCCAGCCAAGAAATCAAAGTTAGGTCAAATCCCTGAGGTTACATTTTCCTATAATTCTGCTCATGGCTCACACCATCTTTGCTGAACTCCTCTTGGGGATATAGCCCATGGCACTGCCTTGAGTCCTCATACTTCCTCCATGCCATGTGGTATCTTTCCTCTGATCTTCCCCATCATGCTTCCTGGTGTCTTTCTCCTTCTTAATGCTAATTCTTATAGGATGTTAAGGCATACTCCACTCTCATGGGGTATTTCTTTTCTCCTGTTAATTGGATTAAAAATGACTTGATATTAAATTGGTAGCAAATGAGTTACAGAAGAAAAGGGAGTAAAACTATACTTAGTGAGAGCCTCAACTTTGCCTTTAAAAACTAGATAAATCTAGCCACATCTAGATCGATGAATTGGGCATGAAACTAAAAAAGCCAAAAAAAGACAATTTTAAAATCCCCAATTAAACACCAAATTGAAAATCCTGAAAATTAAAGGAGTAATGAAATTAAAAGTAAGAAAACCATTTAATTAATAAAACTAAGAGCTAGTTCTTTGAAAAAGAACAATAAAACAGATAAATCTTTGGTTAATTTCACTAAAAAAAGAAAGAAAAAACTCAATTACCAGTATCAAAAATGAAAATGGTGATGTACCACCAGTGAGGATGAAATTAAAGGAATTATGAGGAACAATTTTTCTCAATTGCTTCCTTATTTTTCTGACATTTAGAGTGAAATGGATGAATAGCTACAAAACATAAATTTCCCAGACCAAAAGAAGAGGAAATAGAATCCTCAAATAAGCCTTCAATGAACTTTCAAAGAAAAAACCTTCAAGGTCATATGGATTTATAAGTGGATTCTGCAAAACATTTAAAGAACAATTACTTCTGAAACTATATTAACTATTTGGAAAACTAGGCAACAGAGTCCTACTATATTGCTTTTATGATACAAATACCTAAAACAGGAAGAGGCAGAACAGAGAAAGAAAATTATAGACCAATTTCTCTAATGAATACTGATGCAAAAAATTTAAATTGAATATTAAGAAAGAGATTAGTATGACAAGTGGCATTTATACCAGGAATGCTGATTGATTTAATATTTGGAAAACTATAAGCATATTTGACTGGATTGATAATAAATCCAACAAAAATCATATAATTATCTCCATAGATACAGAAAAAGCTTTGATAAAATACAGCATCCATTATTAAAAATGGTAGAGAACATAGAAATAAAGCTTTTCTTTCAATAATAAGTAGTATTTATCTAAAACCATCAGCAAACACTATCTATAATGAGGATTAAGTAGAAGCTTATTATAAAGCAAGTTAGTGAAGCAAGAATGCTTATTATCACCTCTTATTCAATATTGTACTAAAAATCTTAGCTATAGCAATGAGAGATGAAAAAAAAGTTGAAGGAATTAGAGGCAATAAGGAAAAAAAACTGTCATTTTTTTTTTTTTTTTTTTTTGGCTGAGGCAGTTGAAATTAAGTGACTTGCTCAGGGTGACATAGCTGGGAAATGTTAAGGGTCTAAGATCAGATTTGAACTCAGGGCCTCCTGACTTCAGGACTGGTTCTTTATCCACTGCACCATCTATCTGCTCCAAAACTATCATTCTTTGCAGATTATGTGATGGTATATTTAGAGAATCAACTAAAAACCTACTTGAAATAATTACCAATTTAGCAAAGTTATAAGCTGTAAAATAAGCACACATAAATCACCAAAATCTCTGTTACACAAAAAACTTAGCTACAAGAAATAGAGAAATTTCAATTAAAATAACTCTAGACAATATAAAGTACCTGGGAGTTTGTCTGCGAAGGCAAACCCTGTAACTATATGAACACTATACAAAACACTACATACTTCATATAAAATCAGATCCAAACAATTGGAAAAAAATCAGTTACTCATGAATAGACAGAATCTATATAATAAAAATGATAATTCTACTTAGATTAAATTACTTACTGCTACACCAATCAAATTAACAAAAATTATTTTATGGAAGTAGAAAAATAATAATAAAATTATCAAACCTAAAACCCCAGTTTCTAATATAAAAGCTCACTATTTGATTAAAAACTACTGGGAAAACTATAAAACAGTAAGGCAGAAACTAGCTTTAGACCTATTTCTTACATCATATGCCAAGATATGGTCAAATGGGTACATGATTTAGACTCAAAGGTGATTCTATAAACAAATTAGGAGAGCAGGAAATAATTTACCTTTTTGATCTATGGAGAAAGGAAGGATTTATTACCAAACAAGACGTAATATGATAAGATGCAAAAACAGACATTTGATTACAACCCAAAATGGTTTTGCACACACAAAAGCAGTGCAACAAAGATGAGACAGAAAATAAAAATCTGGAAAACAGTTTTTCCATCCAATGTTTCTGATAAGTACTTCTTTTCTCAAATATATAGAGAACTCAGTCAAATTTAAAAGAATACAAGTCATTCCTCCATTGACAAATGGACAAAAAATATGAACAGATATTTTTTGGATGAAGAAATCCAAACTATATGTAGTTGAATGAGATGAGTTGAGATCTTTCAAGACAGTTGTGAAAATCGAGTAAGGCTTCATCTACTTCAAAGTTCGAGTAGGCATTGATTAAAGGGCATACTTAATTTCCCTTTCCTGCTATACTCCCATGACATCATTTTCTCCCTATATCAATCAAATATGGGCAACTATGTACTTATTGGTCAAGTTCAATTTCTTGGGTAGTTCCCTCATTTAGAATGTAAGACCCTCAGCCAATGAGGATGAGGGTCAGTGATGTGAGGGGCATTTGTGTTAGGGATTATTTAAAGTGCTAACCCTGTCCTAAAAAGTGCTTCCTCCCTTCAATTGCCTTCTCGACAGGTGGGATGCTCAATTCTTGTGTGAACATACAATAAGCTTTTGCTTTGCTCCTAGAGATCTCTCCAGCTTTTTTATTAAATGGTGACCCCTCACCATTTCTGAAACACACAGTTTTGGGGACTCGTTTGGTTTCACATGACTTGGTGAGTAGGTGAACTCTTGGGTGCTAGCAAGGTGGCACCCTGCTCTGATTCAGGCAGCCCACCAGCGTTCAGGAGCTTTTCCTTGCTCCGGAAGGTAAAGTGGGCTCAAAGTAGAGGAACTCAGGGCAAAGCAAAAGGAGAAACTCTGCAGTAAAAATTCCAACCAGCTTGGTGTGAGGACAGATCAGTCAAGCAATTTGCTGTGCAGCAACCCAGAGGCTCACCTCTGTGAGCCTCTTCAGTTAAGTTACAGGTTCTGGACAAGAGAAGCTAGGCCTTTTTTGTGTGGCTAAAGTCAATTGGTGACAATTGATGTTTGGGCATTTTGGAATTTAGATTCCATCCAAATTCAATGGGTGTGACTCAATCCCAGCCAACCCTCTCAGAGAGAAATGAGAAAAATTATCAGAAAATGCCAGTAGAGAGTCCCTTGGGAGATAAGTAATTGGAACAAACTTCCAAAATATAAAGGAAAAAAGTAAAAAAAAAGATGATAAGGTATTGTTGTTTTGTCTGGAATAACAAGGATATTAGTGGAGGCACCATTTGGCATAAGTATGGCTCCCTTGAAGACTGGGTATGCCAAAAACTAAATTTGTTTTTATATTTGTATGTTAATAGTATGTTAATTTGTATGTTAATAGTAAAGAATCTGTTAATCCAGAGGAGGCAGTATATGCTAGACTATGGCTTTCTGAGACAGCAATAATGTTGAGTAAGAATCAAAATGAAAAGGGCATAAAGGAGGAGACTTTAAAGACACAGCAATGGGACCCATTGTTATCTCTCTCTTCTCCATACTTAGTTGCACCTCAGGAAGCCATGGCCTCCACACCTGAAAGGGAAAGAGAGGACTTAATTCCATCAGCCCCTCCAGGGGTCCTCAGGGCACAGAAAGATTTAATTCAATTAACCCCATCCAGACTCCACAAAGGGACATTTGCTTCTCTAAGGAAGGAATTGGAGCAAATTCAAAGAGATATACAAAATTACCCTCTTTCAGAGCCTCAAACCCAGAGTCCTAAATTATATCCCTTAAGAGAAATTAGTTTGGCTGAGGAAGGTATAGGCTATGTGAATGCTCCTCTGAGCACCACAGAAGTCAGGGCCTTTAAAAGGAAATGAGGATTTTAATAGAAGATCTCACAGGGTTAGCAGAAGAATTTGATCAATTCTAATCTTTTCACTTGGAAAGAATTTATGTCTATTTTGAATTCTCTCTTCTCACAAGAGAAAAGGGGACTAATTAAAGGAGCAGATATGAAGGAGTGGGACAGGAGACACTCTCCAGCTGCAGTAGTCATCTCAGCTGGCCAGAAATACCCTTTAGTAGACCCCAATTAGGATCACAATCACTCTGTACATCAGAGAAGTATGAGGGATCTTAATGAATTGATAATTACAAGAATTCACAATGCAGGGAAGGACAAGTCACTAGCTGGTTATCTGAGTAGACTAAAAGATAATATGAGGATACTCTGGGTTTGACCCTGATGACCCAGGAGTAGAAGATACCTTGAAATTGCACTTTGTGACCAATGCATGGCTAGATATCAGTAGAAAGTTACAGAAAGTAGAAGGATGGAATAATAGGAACCTTTACAATCTATTGAAGGAGGCCACCAAGGTGTATATTAGGAAGGATGATGAGAAACAAAAGCACAAAGCCAAAATCTTAATCCGGATGGTACAGGGAATAGCTAAGAATGCAGAAAAATTTACAGGACAAAGCTTCAAGGAAAAGAGATAGATATTCAGGAAGTTATAGGAAGCTTTCTATTCCTGACAGTAGAAAGCCTTTGACATGTTGGGTATGTCAAAAAGTAAGGCATGCCCCCAGTAGAGGATGGAACAGCAGATATGTTCCCTTGCTGAACTTGATGAAGATTAGGGCAGTCAGAGATTCTTGAAATACTCCCACCCGGAACCCTTGGTAAATTTAAGGTGGGGACCCCACCAGGAGACTCTTGTGTTCTTAGTAGACACTGGAGCATTGAGCTATCTAATGTTATTTATTATTTGGTATATAACATTATAATGGTATTTTATTTGCCTTACAGATTATTTAAAAGTGTTAACCCTGTCCTAAAAAGTGCTTCCTCCCTTTGATTGCCTGCTCACTTTTTTATTAAATGGTGAGCCCTCACCATTTCTGAGACACACATAGTCACATAAAATGTTTTAAAAGCACCATATGATTAGAGAAATACAAATTAAAACAACTCTGAGATACTGACTTACACCTGTCAGAATGATAGAAAAGGAAATGATAAAGAGTGGAGAGGATGTGTGAAAATTGGGACATTAATGCATTAGTATAGGTGGTATGAACCAATTCAGTCATTCTGGAGAATAATTTTTAACACTGCTCAGAGGGGAATCAAAATGTGCATACCCTTTGATCCACTACTACCAATGTTAAATCTATCCCAAAGAGATCACCAAAAAAAGGGAAGGGCAGAGGGGAAGGACTTACATGTAAAAAATATTTATAGAAGCTCTTTTTGTGATGGCAAAGAATTAGCAATTGAGAGGATCCTCAGCAATTGGGGAATGGCTGAACAAGTTGTAGTATATGAATATAATGGAATGCTATCATGCTATAAGAAATGACAAGCAGAGACTTACAAGAAATTGATGAGGACTAAACTGAGGTCTAAACTGAGATGGGTCAGTTCCTTTTCTCTCTCTCCTTCCTTCCCCAAAGTAACCAAGGGCAGGGTCGGCAGCAAATGGATTTGCTACTTAATGCTATATGGAAACATAGTCTTTATTGATTAGAATGGAAACACCGGAGAACCGGTGGGCAAAATGGCTGCAAGGTACAAGGCCCATTTTGCAAAGAATAGATTTTTGAGGACTCTGTTTTATACAAGAGCACAATCATTCAGTTGCAGTGATGTAAGGAGATTCCAGAGAGTGATGCAAATAAGATAAGGATTCTCTTGTTATCTTTTGGGGACAGACAGAAGTCTCTTCCCAAAAAGGAATTTCCTGATGCCATTTCCTGATGCTATCTGAGCAGATTAGAATGGGGGCTGTAAAACCCCAGCCAGCTCAGATAGCCCAAACTAGTTTGACCAGATCTTGTATCAAAGGTCCAAGTCCCAAAGGAAGTTGGAGATCAAACAAGGAATATCAAGGGGCTACCGCCCCCAACATAACCTCCCTCAAGCAGTTAACTCTTAAATTCTTTTAAGAAAAAAATTTTGGGGCAGGGTCTCTTATTTGAGGAAGATTTTCTCCAAGGACCTTCAGAGTAGCAGGGTCCCCTCGTCTTGTTCCCCCCTCAAGCAAGTCACCTCCAGATGCATGTGGGAATAGGGGCAATGAACTCCTCTTTAACTGCTTCGAGCTGACAAGGGTCGTAGAGATTTGGGGTTTATGCCAGGAGGTGAGGTGTGAGGTGTGGGGGATGGCAACAGGGCATCTAGGGGGTGTCCCAGTCAGTTGTCCTGTCAATTTTCTCCAGCTGAGAATCCAAAACTTGAAGCCTAGAGAAAACAGATCTCGGGAACAGATTAAAAGTGGAGTGTCATCCAGGGTAGAGTTGGTGGCACCTGGAAATGGGGAAATATCTCAGATCCCCTCTGTGGGCTGCTGGTAAAATGCTAATGGCCCATCTAGTAAAGAGAAGTAGGAGAAAATGCTGAGAAAGTCAAAGATAATCTCCTCTACTGTCTTAGAATAACAGCAATAGTTACACAGTTTTAACCACCCCCAACCCAAATTTTAACACAGTAATAAATAACCCAGACAAGGTTTATCAGTCATTCATCAATCATTCCCAAAGTCCTCCACATCAGCCCAAAGTTCCCTAGAAGCAGGGTCTATTCCATGGTGTCTTCTAAAACTGCTGCAGGCTGAGAAATGGTTGTAGGTTCTCATTCTTTGGGATGGGTCTGCTGTGCTGACAATTAAAGCTGATCTAGGTCCCAGAAGCAAGTCAATATCTGTAATTTGACCCAAGATCTAGAACAAAACATAAATCTAACAAATAAAGGTTAGAACAGTCTATGATAGAAAGACTTGGTCCACAGGAGTGCTGCAAAAATGTGAAGAGGCCAAAAATAGATTCCTATGTAAAAAAATGATTAAAAACCTTAAAACAAAACATTAGTGTTTTCTAACTATAGCAGACAGATGACCAGACTAAATGCTTATTTGCCCAAGCATTTATGATACAATGATTACATATAAAAGGGTGGAGCTTTACAACTCCCAAAAAAGCATTAATTAACTAATTAACTTTAAGTCCAAGAAAAATTGTATCTCCAATAATAGATTCCATTCATCAGATTTCTGATAAATTCTAAATATTCATCATAACCTTATATTGATAACAATAAGGAATTTGTCTCAATAATTTCACAACTTAAATAATTATCATATTCAAATAGATGTTTCATAAATGAACACTATACATACAATTCATATTGCTTTAAAAATACTCAATACATGGAAAAATATCCCAAATTGCATAATATCCTTTTGCAGAAACACTTTCAAAAGGACAAATAAGGAAAAAAAAAACTATTATTTTTGAGGCTCTTTAAATAATCTCAGAATGACTCAATACAATCTTTAAACTTATATTTTAAACTTATGCAAAATGTTCAAATACCACATATAAGAATTCAAGAAGTTCTTAAAATAGCAATTAAACTTTCAGTATGGATCACATTTATGACCATATTGCACAAACATTAAAACCCATTTTGTATCAAGAAACAAATATTCAATCAATTAACCTAAACTTGATCCAGTCTCTTTAAATCACTCTTTTGTTGCTACAGCAGCAACTAGACAAAAAAAAAAAAAACAACAAACCAACAAGCAAACAAACAAACAAAAAAAAAAAAACAAGGCAGGAAACACCTGGGGGGAGAGGAGGAAAGGAGAGTATTCCATGTGCTCACCCTTCCCCTATTCAAAAACATTTTTTTCCTTTCATCCTTCCATTAAAAACTTTTCTTCTTGTAACATACCTTCTAATACCTTGCAAATCTTTAATTGCTCAATCCTTCTTCCTTCAAAACCTGTAAAATTCACACTGTATAGCATATAAACCGAATCAAACCAAACAATTTTTTCCTTTCTGAGGGTTTGCCTAACTGCAATTAGCAAATCTCTCTTTGGCAGTAAATGCATCAATATTCAAACAAATTCCAAGATCTTGTACTCAGAATAAACAATCTAGTATGCAAAGACAATAGCCAAATTATATTTCCCATACTCAAATGGTTTTTTTTTTTGCTGCTGGATAAGGGCGTATAGCCTTTACTCTAGCAGGCTCTAAAGACTGCTTTAAGGGAAAAAACTTTCCTGTCAGTTCAAAATTGCCAAGTTCCATTCACATACAAGTTAGTACAACAGGTTAAAATTTAAAATCACAAATAACTAACCAATTTCCAACTTTCTTAATCCTAGTTCTTAAAACTCCTATTTCCTCCCAGAGTTCACAGAGAATGTGAGAGGGTGTGGTCATTATTTGGAGATTTTAATCAGAGAGAATTGAGCTCCTAGTTTTCCTTTATCAAATTCCTACCCATCAATAGGTTAAGATAGGAAGGGATAGTAGGAAACATGAGGTCCTCAAGCTGGCAAGGCAGGGAGGGGTTTCCAAACAATTTTTCCTTCAATTCCAGTACCTTGGGGGGGATGGGTGAGTAGGATCTGAATGGAGGAGTAGAACAACAGAGGCTTCCCATATGAAAAAACGAAATTGGCGTACCTGCTAAGTCCAAATTTACCCCGGGCAGCTTGGCTTTGCTGATAGAAGAAGGTGGGCCTGGTCCAGGGGAATGCCACCTCAAGTCTGGAGAGGCCTGGGGGGCGAGGCTGGAGTCCATGGTCCTTCCCTTCTCTGGGCAGTCGTTCTTCTAGTGTCCTTCCCATTTGTCCTCGCCCAGTGGCTGACGGAATCTGAAGCACAAACTTTGGGGCCCATGGAAAATAGCAGTAGCCAGAATCTGTGCCTGCTGTCTGCTCTTTACTCTGAGCCATCCGTACTCCTCCCAATCCCTATATACCCCAAAGACGACTTCTGATAATTGAGTCATGGAATTTTGGGATTCTGGCGCCAATTTCTGCCAATTTAGTCTTATATCTGGGGAAGACTGATTGAAAAAAAAATGCATTGAAATGACAGCAATCCCCTCTAGAAAAGTGGGGTGCAGGTTAGTGAATTCTCTAATAAGATTCTTATCAGCTGCTTGCATAAGATTCTCATAATCTACCTGCTTTGTATTCCCCTTTTCCATTCCTTCACTGGGACAGGTTAGAAGATGATCCCTCATCTCTGTTTCCCCTTTCCCCTCTTCTATGTCCCCACTCCCCACTTCATAGTTCCCTCCGGAATTTGCAAAGGGAATAGCAAGAGCCCCCGTCTCGTACCTCCCAGTCACGTTAGCAGCAAACCTCAGCATTAGCTCCCAGATCATTCTTACCTCCTGTATTGTGTGATAAGAAGAGATAACATCTCCCCAGGACAGATCTCTCTGAAAAGGAACGGCTGTAAACCCCTCAATAAGTTTCATTATGTGGGAAAAATCCCAAGAAGGGAGGGACCTTTGCATTCTAAGCGTTTCCCCCAAAGAGCTGGCCATTTCTCTCAGGAGGCAAGGCTTAGAGATAGCTAAATCAGAGTCCTGGGCCACAACTGTAGTAGAATCAGGCTGCATGGGAGGGGTAGGAGGGTGGAGGCTCTGGGGCAGGGAAACTTGATTAGGAGCCGGGAGGGAGCAGGGTGAGGAGGAAGGGTCCCTGCTTCTCAGCTGAGAAGGGCAAAGCATCAGAGTATTCCCAGAGTCCAGCTCTGGGATTAAGTTAGGAGAGTCCTGCTGGAGGTCAGCGTCTCTCCTCAGTTTCACCTCAGTAAATTTAGGCAGAAACATCCTGCAAGTTAACTGCGATTTGGGATCCCTGTAGAGGGCCCAGAAAGCTTGCACGTATGCAACTTCTGACCATTTACCGTGTCTTCTGCAATATAGATCTAATTCCCTAATAGTAGAGAAAATAATAGATCCGCTAACAGGCCAGGCCTGACCATCCAGTTCTTGATAAAGGGGCCACGACCTTGTTGCAGAAGTGAATAAGACCTTTTAATTTGAAATCCTTGAGGCCTAATTTTTTCTGTTTTGTCAAGAGATATACCAGAGGTGAATCTTTAGGGATGGAGGAGAAGAGTTGACCCATTTTTACCACTACACAAGCTCGAAAATTTGCACTTTTATAACTCAACCGGATCAGACGTCTCTGTCAGGTCCCACAAATATTCCCCTTTTCTATATAGAGGAAATATCTGTCCAAAAATGGAATCCATTTGCATCTAGCGTCCCAGATCAAACGATTCCCAGAGCTCATTCAGCTCCACACAGTTTAAAACCACAATTTTCTCGAGATTTTGGTTTTATTCTGCCCCCAAGCTTATAAAAGAGAATTTCCAGCTTACCTCAGTAAAAATTATCCCCGTATGGGCCACCAAATGATGAGGAATAAACTGAGGTCTAAACTGAGGTCTAAACCGAGATGGGTCAGTTCCTTTTCTCTCTCTCCTTCCTTCCCCAAAGTAACCAAGGGCGGGGTCGGCAGCAAATGAATTTGCTACTTAATGCTGTATGGAAACATAGTCTTTATTGATTAGAATGGAAACACCGGAGAGCCGGTGGGCAAAATGGCTGCAAGGTACAAGGCCCATTTTGCAAAGAATAGATTTTTGAGGACTCTGTTTTATACAAGAGCACAATCATTCAGTTGCAGTGATGTAAGGAGATTCCAGAGAGTGATGTAAATAAGATAAGGATTCTCTTGTTATCTTTTGGGGACAGATAGATGTCTCTTCCCAAAAAGGAATTTCCTGATGGCATTTGGTCTATCTGAGCAGATTAGAATGGGGGCTGTAAAACCCCAGCCAGCTCAGATAGCCCAAACTAGTTTGACCAGATCTTGTATCAAAGGTCCAAGTCCCAAAGGAAGTTGGAGATCAAACAAGGAATATCAAGGGGCTACCGCCCCCAACAAGGTGATGCAAAGTGAAGCTAGTAGAACCAGGAGAACACTGTATACAATAATAAACAACAACATTGTTTGATAATCAATTATGATTGAGTTAGCAATACAGTGATGCAAAAACAATCTTATCATGAAAAATGCTTTCTACATTTAGTGAAAGAACTGATGGAGTCTGAATGCAGATTGAAGCATTTCACTTCAATTAAAGTTTTCACTTTAATTGTGTGAGGGGGAGGCAGCTAGATGGCGCAGTGGCCCTGAATTCAGGAGGACCTGAGTTCAAATCTGGTCTCAGACACTTAACACTTCCTAGCTGTGTGACCCTGGGCAACTCACTTAACCCCAGCCTCAAAAAAAAAAAAAAAAAAAAAAAAAAAAGAATTGTGTATGTGTATGTATGTATTGTTTCTTTCACAACTTCACTAACATGGAAATATTTTTTAACATGGTTGCACATATACAACCTTGATCAAATTGTTTACTGTTTTAAAGAGGGGAGAAGGCAAGGATGGAAGGAAAATAGTTGAATTTCTTAAGTTGTATAAAAACGAATATTTAAAATAGTCTTTCTATATAATTGGAAAAATAGTATTAAAATAATTTCTTCCCTAGTTTACATATTATTACAGATATAGTTTTTGGTTATTCTTTATAGGTTAGCTACTCTCTACGTTTCAGTCACAGTTCAAGAAATATCTGGTACTTTTGGAAGAATACTGTGGTTCACGATGAGTTAGCAGTTTGGCACACAGATCTTCTCTTTCCAGTTTTTCCTGCGGTAGGACCCAGAAATCCTGATTTTGATGATGGAGGAGAACCTGGTAAGAATGAGTTTAAATATTATTTTGTTACTAACTCAGTTGCTTACCAGCATTTTGTGTCCTTGGGATATTTTCAGTGAGTGGTGAAATCTTTATTTCTATTTTATCATTTTGGATTAAATGATTTAATTTTATGTTATTGGTTATAGTTCAAAAGAATCTAGCCCCTTTAAAAATCTAGTATATGGAAGGAAGTTAAATGAAAATCTTCTCTATTGCACAACTAGAGGTAGATCAGAATCAAAAGAGTACAACTAGTTAAGTAAAAATTATTTGGGAAAGACTATTTTAGGAAGGTGTTTGGTTAGTGTTTTTTTATTCTTTCATTTTTGCAATTTTTTTTCCTGATTAAGACTTTTAGAGGTTGAGCTAACTTATCTCCCTAATAATTTCAGTAGCAACATAATATAGTACTTAAAAATTTTGGCTTGGATTTGCTTCATTTTTTGGAGGCAGTAATGGGTGGTGGAAAGAGCAATGAGTTTAGTATCAAGAAAATTATTATAAGGTGTAGATTCCACTAATAATGGCTCATATGACTTCATAGTCCCAAAGAAACCCTGCACACAATTAACAGTCATGGGAAATTATCAGCCTCTGTGGCCTCAGATGCAAAGCTTTACTTACATCCCCAGAATGATATGTGGGATCCAGTATTAGCTTTGCTACTAACTTGCTCTGTGACCTGGGGCAAATTAATTGGATTATTGAATTGTTTTGAGCCAAATTAATTTTTAAATGAATTAATTTAATGTCCTATTCATGTTATGTTGTAGAGAATTAGAGGTGTTGTCTCAGTCATAAGCAGGCTAGTATAACTTTAAAAATACACATAACCTGGGAGGAGACACCTTCAAGAAATTATGTCCCCCAAACCCATGTGCATGTGGGCACGCACACACACACAACTATACAACTAAGGAAAAATAGCTCACTTTTATTTGTCTTAGGCTTTAAGGTGGGCTTATCTAGAATTTTAGCCTTATTGAAAAGTTTTATCTTTGTATAGCCTAAAGCAAGGATGTATATGTGTGTATATGTATATATCTATATATGTATGAATAAATATATCTTGCTTAAATATAAATATAGATATATACATATACACACATATACATATACACACAGACACAGACACACACCTTCCTGCCCCCCCCCACACACATACACGTACACACATGCCTTTCCTAGCCCTGCTAAATTTTTCATTTAATTCTGCTCTTTAACTTGCCTTGTATTACATAATCTTCCCTCACCCATGGATCCCTCCCTTGTCTTCTTTTCTCACCCTTTGCTTCCTCCTCTTTCCCTGACTTCTTCCTTCCTTCTTCCCTTCCTCCCTTCCTTCTTTCTTTCCTTCCTTCCTTCCTTCCTTCCTTCCTTCCTTCCTTCCTTCCTTCCTTCCTTCCTTCCTTCCTTCCTTCCTTCCTTCCTTCCTTCCTTCCTTCCTTCCACACACCCACCTATCTACCTATGGGGATTAAGTAATTTGCCAGGGTCACACAGCTAGTAACTGTTAAGTATCTGAGGTCACATTTGAACTCAGGTCCTTCTGACTTCTATTCACTGTGCCACCTAGCTTTTTAATTTCTTTTTAGTTTAGTTTAGTTTTGTTTTGTTTTTTTTATAGATTTTAGAGAATGTTATACTCTTCATGAGATATATATGTGTGTGTGTGTGTGTGTGTGTGTGTGTGTGTGTGTGTGTGTGTGTGTATGTGTGTGTGTTCCAAGAGTAAGTTTCTATGATTGGGTTCTTCTTTGGTGCTTCATTTTTTTGTTTTTGTTTTTGTGTTTTTTTAATAAGAAGTATTAGTGTAAGCATCTCTTAATCCTGGGGTGGAGGGATGGTGCCTCTGACTTTACTTCACCTCTCCCCTCTGATATGGAATCTTAAATCAAATGCTTCTTTCCTCCTGCAAATGTCCACAGCCAGCAACATCCTTACCCCATTGCTTCTACACTCACTAGATATGCTAGTTCCTTCTCACTCAGAGCTGTCTCTGCACAACTGGCTCTGGCATTCCTAATCAGTTAATGTTCTCAGTTCAGAAGTTGAAAGTTTCTGTGGTTCTTGCTGAGGCTCCATCCAAATTCAACTAGCCCCAGGGGTCCCCACTTGGTATTTTTGCAGATCTAGCCCAGAGGTGTTTGCACTACATACTGGTTAATCCCCAGCCTGAGTCTTACTTTAAATCTTGGGTTATACCAGGAGGTTTCTGTTTTGCTCCATATGTGAAAAGACCAGAGCCAAATAGAAAATCAAATACAGAAGAAGCATAAAAAGGTTAAAAGGGAAGAAAAAAAAGTATGTTTTTAAATTTTTTCCTTCTTTATTATCTGTTTTGTTATTTCTTGGTCTTTAATAGTTTTACTGGCTTCCTGGTTTTTCACCAGTTTGTGTTTGTCCTGAGGTGCAAATTTGTTCTATTTGTGGGGAAAATCTGGAGAGCTTGAAATTTACCAACCTACTCTGCTGTTTTCCTAGAATCCTCCTCTTGAAATGTTTCTTTCTGCATGCTTGCAATATTTTCTCCTTAATCTGGGAGTTCTGGAATTATAATATTCCTGGCAGTTTTCATCTTGGGATCTCTTTTAGGGATGATTAGTAGACTTTTAAAATTTCTATTTTACCCTCTGGTTTTAGAATATTGAGACAGTTTTCCTCGATAATTTCTTAAAACTTGATGTCTAGTCTATTTTTTGATTATGGTTTTCAGGTAGACTAATAATTTTAAAATAATCTCTCTTAGATCTATTTTCCAGGTCAGTTGTTTTTACAGTGGGATACTTCACATTGTTTTCTGTTTTTTTATCCTTTCCATTTTGTTTTATTGTTTTTTTATTTCTCATAAAGTAATTAGTTTCCATTTGTTCAATTCTTATTTTTAAGGAATTATTTTCCTCCATGAGCTTTTGTACTTCCTTTCCCATTTGGTCAATTTTGCTTTTTAAGCCATTCTTCTCCTTGTTAGCTTTTTATATTTCCTTTTGCATCACTCTTAAATTCTCTACCCATTTTTTCTTCTGCTTTACTTATGTGATTTTTTTTTTCTAGTGTACTTTTTAAAAGATTATTATTATAGCTTTTTATTTACAAGACATATGTATGGGTAGTTTTTCAACATTGACCCTTGCAAAACCTTCTGTTCTAACTTTTCCCTCCCTTCCCCCTCCCCCTTCCTTAGATGGAAGGTAGACCAGTACATGTTAAATATGTTAAAAGTATATGTTAAATGCAATATATGTATACATATTTATACAATTATCTTGCTATACAAGAAAAATAGGATTTAGGAATAAGGTAAAAATAATTTGAGAAGGAAAACAAAAATGCAAACAGACAATAACAGAAGGATTAGAAATGCTATATTGTGGTCCATCCTCATTTCCCATAGTTCTTTTGCTGGGTATAGCTGGTTCTCTTCATTACTGAACAATTAGAACTGATTTGGTTCATTTCATTGTTGAAGAGAGCCACATCTATCAGAATTGATAATCTTATAGTATTGTTGTTGAAGTATATAATGATCTCCTGGTCCTGCTCATTTCCTTCAGCATCAGTTCATGTAAGTCTCTCCAGGCCTTTCTGAAATCATCCTGTTGGTCATTTCTTACAGAACAATAATATTAATTATGTGATTTTTCAAAATCCTTTTTGATCTCTTTCATACCCTGAGCCCAATTCTTATTTTCCTTGGAGGCTTTAGAGTTTAGTTATAGGAGTTTTGACATTTCTGTATATTACTAACAAAACCCATCAGCAAAAGACAGAAAGAGAAATTCCATTTAAAATAATTATAGACAGGGGCAGAGCCAAGATGGCAGAGAGGACACATGCATCATTCTAAGCTACCCTTCTACCCTTCTACCCTCACTACTAATTACCAAATTCAGCCTCTGAAATAGTACTTGACTGGTAAAATCTACAAATATTGAGAATACAACAAATTACAAGTTGAAGATAATCTGGAAGATTGCCAGAAAAGGTTTGTCCTGATAGGGAGAGAGGAGGCCAGCGCAGGCAGGGAGGCAGAACACACTGAGTGTACCAGGGTGAGGACGGTCTCTGTGGGTGGAGAATTTGCGGGAGGACTCTACCATGGGTTGGCTGCTCTGCTATGGTTGCAAAGCAGTAGATCAGCAGAGAAGTTACACAAATGCTAAAAATAGAGTGTATTCCAAAAAATGCCAGAATCTAACAGAACCTAGCCACATCCACCCAGCACTGGGAGTGACTCAGCATGGACCACAACTGTGCAGCCGCATTCTGCAGCACAGGGCTTTTTCCCACAGCAGTCATATTTCTGCACACCAGGGGGACTCTGTCCAGAGCAGCCACACTTCCACACAACGTGCCTACGATTCCCAGGGCAGTGACACTTCTGCTGCAGGACTCTTCACAGGGCACTTCCATAGTTCAGTCGCTCTTTGCAGCCCCGTTTGCAGGACAGCTACTGTCCATCGATCTATCCCTGTTCTGTAGAGGAAGCTGATAACCTCCCGGCCCTGAAGGCAGACCCTAAGAGTTTAAAAAAAAATGAGTAAAAAAGCCAAGCAAACTCTATTGATAGCTTCTATATGGAAAGAGAGCAGGTTTCCAATCCTGAAGAGATTTCAGACAAAACCCCATAGCAGGCTATAACCTGGTCCCCATCACACAAGGCTCTTCTAGAAGAAATTATAAAAGATCTTAAAAGAGAGCTAGAACAAAAATGGGGAAAGAAAGAGAAGCTCTGCAAGAGAGTACAGAAAAGGAATATAACTCACTAAAAGAAAAATTTGATAAAGTGGAAAAAAAAAACACTTCCTGAAATGTGAATTGGAAAAGGTAAAAAATTCCCAGGGAAACAAAATTTATGAATTGGGAAAGATAAAGAACTCCCAGGAAAGTAGGATTTGGAATTTGAAAAAGAAAATAACTCAGTAAAAAAAATTTAGTGAAATGGAAAAAAATTTCATAGAGCAAAACAACTCATTTAAAAATTCAATTGGACATATACAAAAAGAAGTACAAAAAAGCTAATGAAGAAAATAACTCATTAAAAATCAAAACTGAACAAATAGAAATGAATGATTTGTTGAGACATCAAGAATCAGTCAAGTAAAACCAAAAAAACCCGAAAAAATCGAAAAAAATGTTAAATATCTACTTGGAAAAACAACACACCTGGAAAAATAGCTCTAGGAGAGAAAATCTGAGGATTATGATGAAAGTAAGAGCTATTTTACAGAAAATCATCAAAGAGAACTGGCCAGATGTAATAGAATCAGAAGGTAAAATAGGCATTGAAAGAATTCATCAAACACCTTTTGAAAGAAACCCTAAAATAAAAATTCCAAGAAATATTGTGGCTAAATTTCAGAACTATCAGACTAAGGAAAAAATATTACAAGCAGCCAAAAAAAAAACCAAGTCAAATACTGAGGAGCCACAATAAGGATCACTCAGGATCTAGATGCTTCCACATTAAAAGATCAAAGGGTCTGGAATCTGATATTCCAAAAGGCAAAAGACTTGGAATGCAGCCAAGAATAAATTACCCAGCTAAGCACAGCATTTTCTTCCAGGGAAGAAGATGGACATTCAATGAACCAGGTGAATTCCATTTATTCCTAATGAAAACAAAAAATTTTAACCTCCAAATATAGGACTTAAGAGAAGCATAAAAGATTAAAAGAACTCTTGAAAACTGTATTTCTGTTATGGGCATACATAAAGAGCATGTATATAATTTAATTTTACTGTTATAATAAAAAAAAAAAAGAAAGTAGAAGTGGAAAGGAGATAGTATCAGAAAAAGAGAAAAGGGGAGATAAAAAGAGGGAAACTTCATCCCATGAAGAGGCAAAGGAAACCTATCATATCTGAGGGAATTTAGGGAAGGGGAGGAACATTGTGTGAATCTTACTCTCATCAGATTTGGCTCAAAGAGAAAATATTAGACATATTTGGTTTACAGAGAAATTTCTCTCATCTCATTAAAAAGTGGGAGAGGAAAAGGGAAAAGGAAAAGAGTAATAAGAGAAAGGTATAAGAAAGGGGAAGGGACTCAAAGGGGGTGGGAGGGATTCTAAAGAGGGAGTCCTGCATGAGGCAAGTGGTGCCCATAAGCTTATACTGGGGAGAGGGGTAAGGAGGAAAAAAAAAAAGAAAAGCATAATCTGGGGATAATAAGATGGCAGGAAATATAGAATTAGTAGTTTTAACCATAAATGTGAATGGGATAAACTCTCCCATAAAGCGGGAGGTAGATAGCAGACTGGATCAAAAGCCAGAATCCTACAATATGTTGTTTACATAAAACACATTTAAAGCAGGGTGATACATACATAGTAAAGGTAAAGGGCTGGAGCAGAATTTATTATGCTTCAGGTGAAGTAAAAAAAGCAGGGATAGCCATCCTGATCTCAGATCAAGCAAAAGCAAAAATTAATCTAATTAAAAAAGATAAGGAAGGAAACTATATCGTGTTAAAGATAGACAATGAAGCAGTATCAATACTAAACATATATGTACCTAGTGGTGTAGCATCTTAACTTCCTAAAGGAGAAGTTAAGAGAGTTGCAAGAAGAAATAGACAGTAAAACTATAATAGTGTGAGATCTCAACCTTGAACTCTCAAAATTAGATAAATCAAACCACAAAACAAATAAGAAAGAAGTTAAAGAGGTAAATAGAATATTAGAAAAGTTAGGTATGATAGATATTTGGAGAAAACTGAATGGAGACAGAAAGGAGTACACTTTCTTCTCAGCAGTTAATGGAACCTATACAAAAAATTGACTATATATTAGGACATCAAGACCTAAAAATTAAATGCAGAAAGGCAGAAATAAATGCATTCTTTTCAGATCACAATTCATTAAAAACTGCATTCAATAAAAAGCTAGGGATTAATAGACTAAAAAGTAATTGGAAACTATATAATCTCATCCTAAAGAATGAATGGGTGAAACAGCAAATTTTAGACACAATTAATAATTTCACCCAAGAGAATGACAACAATAAGACAACATACCAAAATTTGTGGGATGCAGCCAAAGTGGTAATAGAGGGCAAGTTTATATCTTTAGAGGCTTACTTGAATAAAATAGAGAAAGAAAAAGTCAATGAATTGGGCTTTGCAACTTGCAATTTCAGGTCAAAAAAGGAGAAGATACAATCTTTTGATTTGGATAAAATTAAGGATTTGAAAAAAGGTTGCACTCTTTAAGAGGCTACATCATCTTATGTTAAGATGTTACTAGATAATTTATCTTATGAAATCCTAACCTCAAGTGACTGGAAATCCATAGCAAGGACATGTTCAGAACCTGGACAAAACTTGTTGTGGCTTTCAGAGTTATCATGAATTATGTAGGATTTAAGTCAGACACAATAGGCAAACAGGAGTTAACACACAAATAACTTTTGACCAACTAGCTGGTGAAGGTCAGTATGGAGAGAATTCAGAACAGATTGATTATCCCATAACAGTGTATGAGCAAATTTCTAAGGCTGCAATAAAAGCTTGGGGTTCCCTCCCCAGACAGAAAGATAGAGGGGAAGCTTTCACAAAAATAGAGCAAAGTCCCAATGAAACTTTTGCGGATTTTGTGGGATGTCTGCAAAATGCTGTCATAAGAATCATTGGAGAAAATACAGCTACAGAAATAATGACCAGACATCTGGCTATGGAAAATGCCAATAAGGTTTGCAAGAGAATTATATGGGGACTATACAAAGATGCTCTTTTAGAGGAGATCATAAGATGCTGTGCTACAGTGGGCACAAATACTTATACTCAGACTATGATGAACATGGAAAGCTAGAAAAAGTTTCTATTTAATTAACCCCCCCATAATTAAAACCCCTCAATCAAATGCTAAACTTGAAATTCTAAAAATATAAGGAGAGATGAACAAAATTGAAAGTAAAAAAAATCTATTGGATTTATAAATAAAACTAAAAATTGGTTCTATGAAAAAACCAATGATGGACAGAATCAGCTACACCCAGAGAAGGAACACTGGGAAATGAGTGTAAACTGTTAGCATTTTTTTTTTCTCCCCAGGTTATTTTTACCTTCCGAATCCAATTATTCCTTTGCAACAATAACAATAACAACAAAATTCGGGTCTGCACATATATATTGTATCTAGGTTATACTATAACATATTTTAATATGTATGGGAAAGTCTGCCATTTAGGGGAGGGGGTGGAGGAAAGGAGGGGAAAATTCAGAACAGAAAGGAGTACAAGAGATAATGTAAAAAATTACCTATGCATATATATATTGTCAAAAATGTTATAATTATAAAATTAATTTAAAAAATTAAAAAAAAAAGAAATCAAGCCATTCTCCAATTGATAAATGGTCAAAGGAAATGAACAGACAATTTTCAGATGAAGAAATTGAAACTATTTCTAGCTATATAAAAAATGTTTCAAGTCATTATTAATCAGAGAAATGCAAATTAAGATAACTCTGAGATACAACTACACACCTCTCAGATTGGTTAGGATGACAGGAAAAGGTAATGCTGAATGTTGGAGGGGATGTGGGAAAACTGGGACACTGATACATTGTTTATGGAATTGTGAATATATCCAGCCATTCTGGAGAACAATTTGGAATTATGCTCAAAAAGTTATTAAACTCTGCATACCCTTTTCATTTAACATTTCACTATTGAGTTTATGTCCCAAAAAGAAGGGAAAGGGACCTGTATGTGCAAGAAGGGAAAGGGACTTGTATGTGCAAAAATGTTTGTGGCAACCCTTTTTATAATGGCTAGAAACTGGAAATTGAATGGATGCCCATCAATTGGAGAATGGTTGAATAAATTGTGGTATATGAATGTTATGGAATGTTATTGTTCAGTAAGAAATGACCAGCAGGAAGATTTCAAAAAGGCCTGGATTGATGCTGAGTGAAATGAACAGGACCAGGATCTTATAATATACTTCAACAACAATATTATATCATGATCACTTCTGATGGACGTGGCTCTCTTCAACAATGAAATGAGCCAAGTTCCATTTGTTCAATAATGAATAGAACCAGGTACACCCAGCGAAAGAACTCTGGGAAATGAGTGTGAACCACTATATAGCATTTCCAATCTCTCTGTTTTTAATCCACTTGCATTTTTAATTTCCTTCTCAGGTTAATTTTACCTTATTTCAAAGTCTGATTTTCTTGTGCAGCAAGATAACTGTATAAATATGAAGGCATATATTGCATTTAACATATACTTTAACTTATTTAGCATGTGTTGGTCTACCTCCATCTAGCGTAGGGGGTAGGAGGGAAGGAGGGGAAAAGTTGGAACAGAAGGTTTTGCAGGGGTCAATGCTGAAAAATTATAGAACTAGAAAAAAATAATAAAATTCATCTGGAAGAACAAAAGATCAAGAATATCAAGGGAATTAATTAAAAAAAAAAAGCAAAGGATGATGGCTTAGCACTACCAAACCTAAAATTATATTATAAAGTAGCAGTCATCAAAACGATTTGGTACTGACTAAGAAATATAGAGTGTTAAGGGGCAGCTAAGTTGGTGTAATGGATAGAGCACCAGCCCTGAAATCAGGAGGACCTGAGCTCAAATCTGGCCTCAGACACTTAACACTTCCTGGCTATGTGACCCTGGGCAAGTCACTTTACCCTAAATGCCTCAGCAAAAAAAAAAAAAAAAAAAAAAGAAAAGAAAAAGAAAAGAAAAAGAAATAAGAGTAGTGGATCAGTGAAATAGATTAAATATGTGACACAATAATCAAGACCTATAGCAAAGTAGTATTTGATAAATTCCAAACTCCAGCTTCTGGAATAAGAACTCAATATTTGACAAAAATTGCTAGGAAAACTAGAAAATAATGTCAGAGACTTGGCATAGACCTGCATCTCACATCCTATACCAAAATACGGTCAAAATAAGTGCATGATTTTGGCATAAAGGATGATATCATAAACAAATTAAGAGAGTAAGAGATAATTTACTTATCAGACCTTTGGAGAAGGAAGGAATTTATGACCAAGAACTATAGAACAAAATGAAAGGTAAAATGGACCGTTTTGATTACATTAAATTTAAAAGGTGTTACACAAATAAAACCAATAGAAACAGGATTAAAAGAGAAGTACAAAGCTAGGAAACAATCTTTATAGCCAGTATTTCTGATAAAGTTCTCATTTCTAAAATATATAAAGAACTATATCAAAATGTATAAAAATACAAATCTTTTCCCAGTTGATAAATAGCCAGAAGATATGAACAATTTTCAGACAAAGAAATTAAAGCTATCACTAGTCATATGTAAAAATGCTCTAAATCACTATTGAGTAGAGAAATGCAAATTAAAACAACCCTGAGGTACCACCTCATACCTCTCAGATTGACTAGGATTGACTGGAAAAGATAATGATAAATGTTGGCGGTGATGTGGAGAAACTGCAACACTGATGCATTATTGGTAGAATTGTGAAATGATCCAACCATTCTGGAGAGTAATCTCTAATTATGTCCAAAGGGTTATAAAGTTATGCATACTCTTTGACCTAGCAGTGCTGGGTCTGTGTCCCAGGGAAATCATAAAGGAGGGAAAAGGACCCACATGTGTGAAAATGTTTGTAGCTGCTCTTTTTGTGGTGGTAAAGAATTGGAAAATGAGTAGATTCCCATCAGTTGGAAAATGACTGAATAAGTTATGGTATATTAAGGTAATGGAAAATTTTTGTTTTATAAAAAGTGACAAACAACCTGATTATAGAAAGGCCTGGAAAAATTTATATGAGCTAATGCTGAGTGAAACAAGCAGAACCAAAAATACATTGAATACAATAATGATAATCATCTATGAAAGACTTAGTTCTTCTCAGCAGTTCAGTGATTAAGACAGTTCCCATAGACTTTGGACAGAAAATCTGCATTCAGAAAAACAACTAAGACTAAATGTAAATCAGCACATGCTATGTTCACTTCTTTTTTCTGTGTTTTGTTGTTGTTGTTGTTGTTGTTGTTTGTTTTTTTATCTCTCCCATGGTTTTTCCTTTTTGTTCTGATTTTTCACTCCCAACATTATTCATAAACAAATGTGTACTAAAATAAATAAAAAAATTTTAAAAGAGTATGACCCAGATTTTTGGATAAGACCAGTATTTACAAATATACACATACACACACAGTTACAGATGTGCTATAAAAGTTTATTAGAAGGGTTTTGTTGTTCTTTTTTACATTTTGGGATGAAGAGATAGGAGATTAAACTAATTTCCCTTAACTGAAAAAAAAAAAGTTCAGAATAAAAGAAGAAATTGCACCAAAGAAAATGTATTACCATCTTCCTTGCTATTACATCCTAAGGAACACTGGATTTTTCAATCTGACATCAATGAAATAACCTTTATGTACTATCTCTCGCTTTTGGAATTTGAACTCTAGAGAAGAGGGACTCAATGATTTTTTTCTGTTTCCAAGGTTTAAACATTGCTTTTCACTTAGGAACCCCCTAAAAAAGGCTTATTCATTTTTTCATTCATTCATGGGGAATGGAATACATAATCTCAGAAAGATGTAGTCTCTGAAAGAGTGTTGTGAGGAACAACAAAAAGTCCAGTTTGGCTGGGCCATAGGATTTGTGAAGAGACCATAATGTATACTTGGGCCAGAATGTTGGGCTGCAACCAGCTTATGAAAGATTTTAAATGTTTTATATTTTAGAAAGAAAATAGAAGTGACTGATTTTTGATGTCAGAGAACTCAGGTTCAAATTTTACCTCTCTATCTTGATTCCTTGAGAAAATCACTTAATCTCACTTTTATAAAATCAGGGGATTGAAAATATCCTCTAAAATTCTTTTCTGTGCTATCTTAAATACTATAAGAATTGTGGCATGGGAAATAACTTTTATATTTCAGTTCTTTTATGCTCTCTGAATGAAAAATACCATTGGGTGAGATGCTTTTCAACCTTTTGTGCTGCACATCTTTATTATAGTGAAAATGCCAAATTCAGCATCAGAAAGGAATTGTCTTATTGTGGGACATCTCGTTTAATCTCTCTGAAACTGTTTCATTATTTATAAAACAGGGAACACTTCACAAGGTTTTTATAAACATTATAATGAGATAAAGTATGTGAAGAGTTTGTAAGATTTAAAACATCACATAGATCAAGGTTTTGTTAATATTTATTCTCTTTCCTTATTTAGGATATTTTGCTGAAGGGTTCCTGACAATACAGCATGCTATTGATAAAGCTATAATGCGATACCATGCAAAAAATGCTTCAAGAGACTTGTTTAATAACACCTCTGTTTTTATAAGGAGGTTTCCATTCCCAATTTCTTCTGCTGATAATTTCTATGATATTTTCATCTTTTTTCTTCCCTTAACAATTATATTAGTTTTCTCCGTGATCATACTCAATATAATCCGTTTTGTCATGTTGGAAAAGGAGAATATGTTGAAGGTAAATACTACTTGTATTTGAATTAAAATTACTAATATGTAGAAATACTATGGAGTGTTGGAAATAGAATATGAGATTTGCATGGGACTTAAGAGGCCATCTAATCTAATGTATACATGAGGCAAGAATCCTTTGTACAAACATCTCCAATAGATAGTCATATACTCTGTGATCAAGGAGCTACAGTGAGTGGAAACATATTACTATCTAATTTTGTGATATATATATTTTATATTTTTATATTTATATATATTATATATTATTGTGTTATATAATTTTATGAAAATTTGGAAAGTTGTAATCAAAATAACATCTGCCCCTGAAACTTCCTCTCATTGCTTCTACTTGTGTTTTCTGGAGTCAATTAGAACAAATTTAATCAGTTTTCTGTATGACAGCCCTTCATATACTTAAAGACCATCATGTCCTCCTTAAGTCTTCTCTTATCCAGATTAAGTGTTACCAGTTCCCTCAATTCATCCTTTTCCAGCATTTTTTTTTGTTGTTGTTGTTCTTTTGTCATCCTGGCTACATTTTTTTTGATCATGCTTCTAATTTTGTATGTCTTTACTAAAATGTTATCTAGAACTGAATACAATAGTCTAAATGTGGACTCAATATAAAGTGCACTAGACCTATTTCACTCTGGATACTTTGCCTTTTTTAATGCAGACTTGCATAATATCAGCTTTTTAGTTGCTACGTCTTACTATTAATTTATATTTTTTTAGTTGCTATCTGCAAAAAAAACTCCCCAAAACTTGAGTTCCTTTTCATAGGAAAAGCCATATCCTCTGTTCTTCACTTTTTGCAGTTGATTATGTTGAATCCAATTATAGAATATCATAATTATCCCTACAAAATTTGTTTGATTCAGCTATTATTCTAGACTTAAGAGGAACTTTTCTTGATTTTGTCACAACAGTATTAGTTGTCTTTGTATTACCTGGAGATTTGAAGTCATGTCATCTATATTGTCATTCCTTTAAGTCACTGCTAAAAATGTCGAATCATTTGGGGACAAAGATAGACCCATATTCAGCTGGTGACTTTCTTCTAGGATGACACTGACTCATTAAAATGACTTCTCTTTAGATCTGATCATTGCATTACAAATCTATTTAAATCTACTACCATCCAACCTGTATCTCTACATCTCAACCACAAGGATATCCTTAAGAGATGAGAAAAAAACAAACAAACCAAAAAACCATAATTTCATCAAGAGTAGTTAATACCTTTCAAATCTCCTAATTGCTTTTTAACAGAATTACTAAAAATAGAACAGATATGTAATATTTATATGACGCTTAAATCTAATTATATCTATTGTATTTCCTGGTTTACTTTTAATTATTCTGTCCAAAAAAGAAATGAGGTTAGCCAAGACTGACCCATTCTTGAAAGAGCTGTGCTAGTTTTTAGTGGTCAATGTTTCTTTTTTTAATAATGTGTTCATAACTTTGGCAGGCATCACAGGCCTACTACTACATATTTCTTTCTTTTTTTTTTTTTTTTTTTAATAAGACAGAATTTGACTTTTGCTAGTCTTATAATACTTCTATTCTCTTTTCTTCTTCTTCTTCTTCTTCTTCTTCTTCTTCTTCTTCTTCTTCTTCTTCTTCTTCTTCTTCTTCTTCTTCTTCTTCTTCTTCTTCTTCTTCTTCTTCTTCTTCTTCTTCTTCTTCTTCTTCTTCTTCTTCTTCTTCTTCTTCTTCTTCTTCTTCTTCTTCTTCTTCTTCTTCTTCTTCTTCTTCTTCTTCTTCTTCTTCTTCTTCTATTGGGGTTAAGTGACTTGCCCAGGGTCACATAGCTAGGAAATGTCTGTCTGAGGTCAGATTTGAACTCAGGTCCTTCTGAGGCTGGTGCTCTCTATCCACTGCTCCACCTAGCTGCCCCCCCTACTTCTTTCCCAATCTAAAGATTACTTTCATTGGAATAAGAAACAGAAGAAACTAAATGCTTTCCAATAGTTCATTATTATATCATCCACCTCAAGTCGACTCTCTTCTTTGAAAATCTTGTCTCCCAGGTAGCACTCAAACCAATTTTTCATCTATTTTCAATATTTCCTATGTGGCCATTTTGTTCTTTTATGCTTCTAAATGCTTCTTAATACCTGAGTTAAATCCCTATTATGTAATGACTTTACATTTTGGAACTCTGAACTCATTCCTGTATCAAGTTGATTTAAGATATTTTCAAGCTATAGGTCTGTGATTATTGGTGTTTTAGGGCATCTCCTCTTGTCCCACAAAGAATTAAATAAGCTTCTAGGCAAAAATTTGCTTTAAAAATTAGTTACATAATTCCTGTTCACTTACCTGACTTACTCCAAAGCATTAACCTTAAAGTTTAGGAACAGAAACTTGAGCATCCTAATTTATATGAGTAGGCCAAAATGAATATGTAATATCTAAAACTTCAAAAACTCCCTCTCTCTCTCTTTCTCTCTATGTGTGCATATATGCAACATGCCCTCCTGGCAGTTACAATTACTAGTCTGTCCTAAGCCCAACAGAGTACCTTTGACCACTGACCTTTGCAGTGTCAACTCTACCCAGCTCGCCTCCTTTGAGGACTTCAAAGGTCTCTGGCCACAATCTCTTGAATCTATAGCTTAGTAACTGGTAGCTCACTCAAGAACAGCCACGTGTAATCTTAAAAGCCTTTATTATACCTACTTACATAATGCCCTGACTTGATGCCCTGACTTGTTGGTTCCCTAGTAAACACCTGGTCTGAAGACCCACGTGTTCTCTACCAAACTCCTTACCTCTCGGCTACCCATCAGCTTGGTTCAGCTACCCCAGGTTAGGGAGCCAGGTTAAAGCGCACCAGGTTAAAAAGAGCGACTACAGTCTGCAGTGGGCTTATAAAGGGCCTGTGAGGTCACACACACAGCCAATCAGCGAGAAAGTTGTCACCCATTACGAAGTTATCTCAATGTGGCCAAGATCCCACCCACAGGGCAGTCCTATATTCACAGAGAATACTTCTGGGCTACTCAAATCTCCCATTGCACTGTGGCGCCGCCCATTTAAAGGGCCCTTACAATTCCCTTCTCTTGTTTTGCGGGAACCACACATCTCATCAAGCTAAACTTTTAGCACCAGCTATAGTTCACTTGATCCATGAGATGACAGAGTGTTATGCCCAAGGAGGTACAAAGCAGCAGATTAGTAAACAGAAGTATGACAATGAGAACCAGGCTCAACAGTGGCCCAAGTGTTCAACCCATTCATTAAAGTCATACTCAAGAAGATAATAAGCCAAAGAGATTGGATGTCAATGAGGTAGGATGTCAACACTGAGGTGGGAAGTCAACAAGGTAAAACATCACAATTCTAGTTAGCAATTAAATATCAGTGAGGTAGGTCGTCACAATTCTAGTTAAATTTATCACAATTCCAGACCAATTCTAGTTTCTCACAATTCTCTATTGTACTTTTCACAATCCTAGAGCAATTCTAGTTTCACAGGTGCACATAAGCAAAGTCATGTCCAGTAACATTGTCTCAATAACAATGGCAGGTGGGTGTGTTGATTTTTCACCCACTAATTTAAAATCATAGTCCTTCAATAGAAAGCATAGGGCAAAGCCTCTCCCCAGGCTACCATATGGCAAGTAGCCACGGGAGGAGCAAGCAGGCCCATTGTCCATTTACAGCTATTTATATTGCATATCACCCAAAACAGTCCATTTCAGCTACAACACTGGAACTGTGTCTGATGTCTCTGGTGTCACGGTCAGGAGGGACATTGCTGCCATCAGCGTCTGGAAGGCTGCTGACATCTGGCTGGTCCTTCTCTTGGATCCCCAGGTTACAAATGTCTCTGCTGCTGGATCTGCACCTAGGAAAGAATGTACCCGTGGCCCATCTTGGGCCTTTCCAAATGCCATCCAGGCCTTTCCACATCACAGTGGAAACAAAGTTGTTGTCAAAAAGATTAACAAAAGTCAGACAAAAGTTAGTCAGTCTGTCACTTAGCCGCACTTTCTGTGTGTGCCTGAAGTGGATTGCTAAGGTAAAATGCAAAGAATTTAAAAATGTAAAACCAAAATAATTTAAAAGTGTAAAACCGAAATAGATTAAAAATGTAAAACCAAAATAACTTAAAAATATAAAATCAAAATAACTTAGTAATGTAAAATCAAAATACTTTAAAGATGTAAAATCAAAAGTGTTTAAAAAATGTAAAATCAAAATTTAAAAATTGCAAGCAATCACATATATGTATTGCCACATCTTGTGCATATCCCAAAATTCCCTTCTCTTGTTTAGAAGAGAAGATCTTGGGGATATAGTCTGTGCAGTAATGACTTTACTAGTAGGATTATAAGAAATGCCAATGGAATGAGCAAAGTCAAATTCAAGCAAAAACACCTAAAGGCAAAATATTTGTAAGCCAATCCATAAACTGTCTTAAATGCATATGAAATTTCTACAATGGAAAAATGGTTGATCACATGTCTAGCTGCTTCTCCAGATTGGAATGAAGCCATAATGTCCATTGGTCTTAAAACATTAAATTTCAAACCATAAGGGTTTTGTCCTATAGGGAGTATAGGAGAGTGAAAGAATGATAAGCTGTGTAGCCTTCTGCATGCCCCTAGCTTCCTCTTTAGTTATCACAATTTGCAAATATAAGACTCTAACAGCCTGATTGTAAATGATTTGAAGGTCCACTCTGAAAATGGACATGTAGGGTGTATTTATCTGAGTGCTTTCTCACTGGCTCTCGAAGTTCTTAAAAGAGCTGATACCTTTTTACTGGTCTGCCACTCATACAGTTAATGAAAAAAGAACACTCGGCTATATCCCTGAATTCTTTTGCCTAAAAATCAAAGTTTGAGTTTCTGATACCGAATTGTACTTCAGGAATGTAAATCAATAAATCTGATATTACTTTTCCTCCTGGGTCAAAGATCACACACTGTCTATTTATTCTAGTGATTAAAACAGCAATTTTCCAAACCATTCTAAACATAAACACTGTTTTATAAGTACTTGTAGGGGTTTGGGAAATCAAGCCCACCTGTGGAAGTGGAAAATCCACGAGGTAAGAGGAGTTCCAATTCTCCAAAGGCGATCCTAGAGGTTTTATAAGTATAAAACTCCACTCTCTCTAACTGCAAGGTCTTATCCCTGTAAGGTTTCTTAGAAATTAACTGAACTGTATTTTTAAAATTTTTCTGATTATACTCAATACCCCACAATTCCTTTTTGCCTTGGGCCATAAAGCCTACTCCAGTCCTTTGAAATGAAGACACAGGAGTTTTAAATGGATTAATGGGCAGTGCTGATGATATTATCGCCCTTAGGGTTGGATTCTAAATCAGCCTTTGGGGAATTTTCCAATTCCTGACCCTCTCCCCTCAGCCCCATCTTTTTGGGCCATGGGAGAAGGAGGAGGAGGAAAAAGAAGGGCGAAAAATTTTAAGTTTTAATATTTTTTACTTATTGGGGTAAAATTGGACATCATAAAACAAGCATCATAGACTTTTTGAGAAGCTAATGTAAGAATTAAAGAAAAAGTACATTTAATGTACTCTTTGATAATGATTATTAAATAGTTTTCTGTCTGTGCACTAAAAATAGCTTTGTCACATATACCTTTTGTCTTTTTTGGCTTTTAACAGGAGTACCTCTGCATAATGGGAATGAGCAAACTGTTGTTCTGGAGTTCTTATTTCTTCACATATTTCATGTTTTTTCTTTTTATCATCATTGTGCTGACTCTGATATTGCAAGTCAAGGCAAGTGTCTAGTGTTGGTGGTGGTGGTGGTTGCTTTTTTAAATTTCACTGAGGAAGATAGTGGAAGTCTTTATTGCTGAGTGGGAGATGTTACACTATTAAACGGAAAATGAAGCAACATTGTAGTTGTAGTTGTAGTGAAGCAACATGAAATAGCATCAAAGTGACAGGTGGTATATATGTGGGCCTTTAGTAATATCCCCTTTTATTGTAGGTCAGTTAATGAATAGCTTATTAATTGCTTTAGAGATACTACTATATTTAATAATCTATTTCCTTGCCACCATTTGATCTTCTTCTAAACCACATTTACATGATTAAATTGGCTTTTGAATGTCTCATGGTAGATTGCATACCTACCAATAATCATCCACAGTGAAGGATCGTTGGTGTTTTTCTTTCTGATGTGCTCTGCCATTGTTTCCATATTCTTCAGCTTCATGATCAGCACATTCTTCAACAAAAGTAAGTCCAGAAGCCAGTTAAATATAAGCTTCTAGAGGGCAGGGACTATTTTCCTTTTTTATCTTTATATCTACCACTGCCTTAACTCAAGATAAGTACTTAATAAATGTTTGTTAAATTGAGATTTTTGTTATTATTGTGATTATGTCCTTGAAGAGTTTGTTGAAAAAAGAGACCATTTTCAGAAATACAACAGTAACTACATTTTTTGAGGAAAGATAAAGTAATTTAGATTCCTATTTCCTAGTAACTTCTAAATGAAATTTTTTAGATGTATATAAGAGTAGTATATGTCAGACATACAGTATAAATATACAAGTCCAGACTATAAAGTCATGAACTACTGATGAGATTAGGGTTCCTGGTGATCAGGGAGTAAAATGATGAGGTTAGTGGCATTTTGGGGGTTCAGGGAACCAGATGAAGAAGTTTGGATCCCCTAAATCCCCTTAGGATTCCACGAAGGGTAGGGACTTGTGGGAACCCCCTTCTGGTGGTGCAGAGATCCTTCATAAAGCAATTTACGAATTTGAAAAGCTAGACTGATAAAAAGAAGTTTATTATTAGCATTTGGGAAGTCAGCCTTTGCTATACATGACTAGAAAGACTGAATTCCTTAATGGCAAGGTTTGACAGAGAAGTAAAGTTTCTAGTAGAGAAATCCCAACAGAGAGATATAAAGTCTTATTAGGGAAATGGGTAAGGAAGATAAAGAGAAGGTAACGCTGAAAGAGAATATCATTTCAGTGGGCAGAGGTTTGCTGCTATGTCAGAGAGAGAGAGAGTGTGTGAGAGTTTTCTTGGCATGGCATATTATATCCTCTGCAAGAACTGAGCCTAAATTTGCTTTTTTTAATAGGAAATCTGAGACAGAAGTTTCAGTCAAATGAGATTCCCTCAATGCTGTCACTGCTCCCAGGCCTAGATGAGACCACTTAATGGGAGTGGTTTTGAGCCAACAATAGGGCTCAATAGAAATCTAGATCTCCAGCCAAATGAGATTACTTCAACTGGTCCCACTAAGATAAACCACTTTATCTTGGTTCCCTGATGCAAGTCTCAGAGGCAGGGTTCAAGGAGAATCTCTTCTTCAAGGAGCTTTAAGAGTTTCGGGGCTCCCCCCACCAAATCACTACCAGTCTACTTAACAGAGATCATATTCTTTACATTTTTAGAAATACTTTGTATAGTATTCACATTTTACAAAATAAATTTATACATATAAAACAGTTTAATTATATTTTAATATCAATTTCAAATAGAAAAAAGTGCTACAATATAACTCTGCTAACAAACTTAAAAATTTATAAAGAAGCTCTAAGACTATGTCTAAATGTTTGCAGGCAGTAGGGAGGCAGAGAGAGATGGAAGATAAGTGAGAAAGTAGGGGTGATGGAGCCATCTGTTGGAAAAGTTAGAATAGAATAGGATTACTTTTTTTATGTGGAAAGTTAGCTTTTATGACAAGAAAGATTATTATGTGGAAAGGTTAGCTTTTTGGTGCAGCAGGAATGAAAGAGGAGATAGTGGTAGGAGGTATATGGTCATATGAGGTTGATGAGGAGTAAACTGAGGTCTAAACCGAGATGGGTCAATTCCTTTTCTCTCTCTCCTTCCTTCCCCAAAGTAACCAAGGGCAGGGTCAGCAGCAAATGAATTTGCTACTTAATGGTGTATGGAAACATAGTCTTTATTGATTAGAATGGAAAGACCGGAGAGCTGGTGGGCAAAATGGCTGCAAGGTACAAGGCCCATTTTGCAAAGAATAGATTTTTGAGGACTCTGTTTTATACAAGAGCACAATCATTCAGATGCAGTGATGTAAGGAGGTTCCAGAGAGTGATGTAAATAAGATAAGGATTCTCTTGTTATCTTTTGGGGACAGATAGAAGTCTCTTCCCAAAAAAGAATTTCCTGCTGGCATTTGGTCTATCTGAGCAGATTAGAATGGGGGCTGTAAAACCCCAGCCAGCTCAGATAGCCCAAACTAGTTTGACCAGATCTTGTATCAAAGGCCCAAGTCCCAAAGGAAGTTGGAAATCAAACAAGGAATATCAAGGGGCTACCGCCCCCAACAAGGTGAAGAAGAGGAAAGGAGAAAGTGCTATCAGTAAATGCCAGCTCTGTGAATCTAAGATTTCTTTCTACATAATGTTGCACTTTGAGAATTTCTCTTACTGTTCTGATTTTAATTCAAAAATAGGCATTCAAAAGAAAACTTCCATGAACATAATTATTTATCCTTGTTTAAATTGTGAAAGTTTGTAATCTTTTGGTCTAGAAGAGCAATTCTCAGAAAAAGTTTCCTTCAGTTTTTATGAATGAAGGATTTGATGGCTACATAAACATTTTGGTTATACAACTGCTTTATTGGGACAGAAAAAGGGGTCTGTGCTTTAAGTTATTACATATTATTTAATGATTTCTATTTTTTCTCTCCTAATTTCTAGCCAATACAGCTGTTGCTTTAGGAGGTTTCCTCTACTTCATTACCTACCTCCCATATCCTTTCATTCGTTCTTACTACAAAATGATGAGTCTCCATACGAAGCTACTTTCCTGTCTTTTTTCAAATGTTGCAATACTCTTGGGTATTCAGATTCTAATTTCCTCAGAAATTACAGGTAAGCATTCTCCTTCATAACCAACCCTACCCTCTCCCCAGGCATGGCTAGAGAGCTTCAAGAGTAGGATTGCTTTGTTTTTGCATTTATATCCCCAAAGGCAATGTGGCCCAGTAGATCTGAAATTTAGTAGACCAGGTCCTGCCTCTTAATAGGTTTGCAAGCTATTTAAATTCTCTGTACCCCAGGCCACCCTCTCAGACTATAATTTGCTAACCTGCATTGGCAGACAGTTTCCTCATTTAAGGTTCCCCACATCACCAAAATCTGGACAAAATCTTTGGACAAAAATTAACTGCTAATATAGCTGAGTGTCTTTCAAACTGTAGATCAGTGGTCCTCAAACTTTTTAAATAGGGGCCAGTACACTGTCTCTCAGACTTTTGGAGGGCCAGACTATAGTAAAAACAAAAACTCACACCCTGTCTCTGCCCCTCAACCCATTTACCATTATCCTGCAGGTGGCATCTGGCCTGAGGGCCATAGTTTGAGAACCCCTGCTGTAGATGTTTGATAAATGTTTAAATTGAATTGCATCCTTTTACAATTCTCCCTTTGCTATTTTGATTCCTAGGCACAATTACTGTCATGATAATGACATCCTGCGATTTTATCATCATGATGATAATTGAACTTATATCTTGCCTCACAACTTGCATCTTACATAGAAGATCAAGTTCCTGGATTTTCAGTGCTATAATTTATTTAGAGAATTTTCTTTTATTTATTTATTTAAAGAAATTGCTTTTAGTTAGTACATTTTTGTTCAGTATGTTACTTCTATGGGGAACCATAGGTGGTCCAATCAGTAGATTGAAAGCTTATTATCTTAGATTTAGATTTTTAAAAATTATGTCTTTTTAAAAGGGGGGTATAGTATGGTGGAAAGAACCATGATCTTAGAATGAGGAAGTTGTTTCATTTCCTGGCTTTTTACTGGTACTAGTCATTTGACTCTGGGAAAATCACTTTTTAACTCTCTGTGCCTCAATTTCCTCATCTGAAAATTTGAGATAGAAATATCATCCACAGTTAAAGATTTTTATGAAGAAAGCACTTTTTAAACTTTAAAATCCTACATAAATGTGAGATATCATTATTAAAATACAATAACCATATGCTCTTTGCTATATAATGCCCCAGAAACTTAGGCAAGATAGAGAGTTTTTAATATTTTGTTTGAGAGGGAGAGATTGTGCTGGGGGGCATGTTGGCCCCAGGGCTAATGTCTCAAAGCATCCAGCTGCAGATTTGAGTTCCCAATGACATCTAAGCTCAGGTAGCTAAATAAAGGCTGTGGGGAGACAGGGGAAGAGCCCAAACTCCGATTGAGAGGTAATCTCCAGGCTGAGACCTTCAATCCAGTTCTGACAGAACTGGGGGTAGGACTATAAATCCTTTCAAATTGCAAGGATTTAGGACTTGTCCAACTTGAGCCAGGAAGTCTGGGACTTAGAGATACCAATTAGGTCTCTGAGATAGGACATCTGGAATCTCATTCTCTACAGCCCTAATTATCTCAGTTCTAATGAGCAGAAAAGGGGGGTTGCAACTGGGAGATTGAAGCAGAACAATTCAAGGAACTGAGGCAGAACAATTTAGGGAAACAGGGAAACTAAGGCAGGAGAATTAGGGAAAATGAGTCAGGACAATAAAAGAGAACCGTGGCACAACAGCTAAGGACAGAATAAGCTTAGCAAGTGCTGGTTTGTTTATATTTTCCTGGCATTTTATGAATCTATTCAAAGTGAGCTTAAATTAATAAGAGGGGAGAATATGTGGTCAAGATAGTCCATAGAGATCTGACAAGTTATGGGGAAAAAAAGCAAGTGTAACATAGAAGAATATTAGAAGAAACAACCAGTAATTTATGAGAAGAGTCAATCAGAAAGATCCAGAAAGAAAGGAAACTTCATGCTCTCAAGTAACTATGTATAAAGACTGAAAGTATGGGTAATAGATAAATTAAACTAGCCAACTTATCTTCATAGATATAACAAAGACTTGGTGCAATAAGATTCAAGACTATAGTATAGTTCTTAGAAAGTATGCATTATTCAAGAGAGATAAAATAAAGGGGGGATGAGGTAGCACTCTATAGTAAGAAGAAAATTCAGATGGGAAATAAGATCATTTTGGTGACAACAAAGAGAAAAATCAAAGAAAATACTGATGTGGAACTACAGAGCACCTTTATGAGGATAATTAAAGGAGTAAACGTGGATGGCAAAGAGATAGCTAGGACTGACCATGAGATAGGATGTGAAACGTATTTGGATCCAAGGCCAAGTATAAGTGATGTGGCATGTGTATTTGTCCTCGATGATTGACCGGTCATTACATGATGGTTCTAAATCTGTGTATGATAACTCATGGTTTCAAGAAGTGTAATAATCCAGAAGGGAAATGGCTCAATACTTATCATGGAGATGGTCAGCTAGAATGTGAAGCTGGGAACATAGTGGGGAAAAAGGCATTTCAGCAGAGGACAAAAGAGTTGCACTGCTGGCAACTTTACTTAGTAATCTGGGATTCCAGTAATGGGTCCACTCAGTTCACAAATTAAGACAACAGGAAAAGATAGAGAAAAGGATTCAGATAAACTCCTTGTAACAACAGAAAGGCCAAAGAAACTTATAGAAGCAAAAAAGTTAAGAACATTAAGGTATTTCATGTTGCCAATGCAGTGGTCAGACTAATGAGGGAAACAGAAGTATTGTCTAGAGAAGATAAATCAGTTTGTTGGCAGAATAAGAAAGAAAGGCATAGTGACATACTTTCTGTGCCCTTAGCATTATCTGCCTTTACTTGAAAAACAAAAAACAAGTGTTTTTGGTTTGATGCAGAAAGAAGATGAGCTAATCTAAGCTCCAAAGTGGACCAGCATGCTTTTTTTGAAAATCTTAAGAGCAACTCAGTTACTTATCTTAAACAGGGATAATCATACCTTTCTCCCTTAATCTCTCCCATTGGAAAAAAAAATATTTTATGGAACTCATTTGATATTTTTTCTCCTCATTCCCCTAACTACTCAAAAATAAAAGCTTTTAAAAAGAAATATGCAGAATTAAAATTAATTCCCATATTATCCAAATATAGGAATGTCCATAAGTATGTGTCTCATCTCTCTTTCAGGAAGTAGAGAGTATTTTATTTTATTTTATCCTGTGAAATCATGTTTGATTATGGGACAGATTTAAGGAAGAGGAAGGAATTGTTAAGAACTAGCTATTCATAACTGATGGAATGAAATATACATGAAAAGTAAAGCTTTTGTGGATTAAGTGAATAATTATTTGAAATTGAATAGAGTCTCAGAACAAGCAAAATGAAGCCAATATTTTGTAACACTACTTTGTGGATTCAACTTTTATGTCTATGAAATATTTCATGTCCCTCTAATCAACTGTTTCATGGAAAAGTTATTTAAGTGTTCTCTTTTCTACCTTGAGCTACATATTTTATGTGAAAGTGGATTGATTTATTTTCATATGTTATTACTGTGGGAGAGTATTCTAGGACTGGTAAAGTAGACTGACACCTTTTGCTATCTCCTCCCTCTAAAGCAGAACCTGTTCCAATAGAATCTAACATATTCCAGATTAAACAAAGCTTCCAGAAATTTTTCCTAGCTTCTTTATGCCTTTGGAAGTCTAGGGGTAAAATCTGAACATGAAATAAGCCCCAGGATGCTGAGATAATTTTGACATTTTTATCTGAAGGCAACTCTTGCACAAATAATCTGGTAAAAAAAAAAAAAAAAGAAAAGGTTAAAGCACATTCTTGATGTCCAAATTATGAACCATCTGAGAGAAATCATAGAAGCAGTGAGTAGTTACAATGGGTAAATTCCAGGACTAGAAAATCTCCAGAATGAAGAGATTTGGGGAATATTGTGGAGGAAGTCCAGAGAAGTCAGCAGTTCCTTTCCCATCTTCTTACCTGAAATAAGGTGAAGCCATATTTGGTCTCAGTATTTTCCCGAAATAGAGGGTCTAAGAGGAATATCTTACAATCTGCGGAAAAGACCATAGGGATAAAGAGTAGTACAATGTGAAGAGGAATAAATATAAAAGTAGAGGTCAAAGTAAAAATAGAATAATTCCTTAAAGAAATTCTATCTCTACCCCCCAAAAGTTTGAGAAATGTAGCCAAAAACCAAAGCACTCTCATTAAAAAAAAAAAAAAGAATAGTATAAGTGTCCAGAAAAAAATCAATTTTTAAGTACCATGGATTTAAAGCTCTGAGGCAGCCAGATGGCACAACAGATAAAGCACTGGACCTGGAATCAGGAAAATCTGAGTTCAAATGTAACCTCAGAAACTTACTATCTATATAATCTCAGCAAATCACATAACCATTTACTGCTTCAGTTCCTCATTTATAAAATGGGAATAATAATAGTACATATATTTGATGATTATTGTGAGAAAAAAAATGAGTTAATATTTGTAAAGTTCTTTACTAGCTATAAAGCAATGTAAATGATAATTTTTTAAAAAAATTTGGAGAAAGCATCACATAAGACCTGATGGCCTCTTCTATAAAAAAGAGATTTCAAAATATGATATTCAAAAAAGAAAAATGATATAGGTTTAAAACCAAGATTAGTTTACTCTGCAAAGTTGAGAATTATCTTATAGGGAAAAATCTTATGGAATAGAGAATTTTCAAGTAGTTCAAATAAAAAGATCAAAGGTGTGAGATTTTTAAATTTTTTTTTT
The DNA here is from genome assembly GCF_048593235.1 of Sminthopsis crassicaudata. Taxonomy (NCBI): domain Eukaryota; kingdom Metazoa; phylum Chordata; class Mammalia; order Dasyuromorphia; family Dasyuridae; genus Sminthopsis; species Sminthopsis crassicaudata. The sequence continues at coordinate 470,784,925 of NC_133617.1, forward strand.
CCCCCCTGAGACTGGGGTTAAGTGACTTGCCCAGGGTCACACAGCTAGGAAGTATTAAGAGTCTGAGACCAGATTTGAACTCGGGTCCTCCTGAATTCAAGGCTGGTGCTCTATCCACTGCGCCACCTAGCTGCCCCTTGGAGATTTTTAAATTTAAAAAACCAAATCCTATAAAGATAAATTTATTTGAGCTATTTGATGATACAATAAGACTAACATTCTTATGGGGGAGAAGAAACAAATGTTCCATCAGAGCCTTAATGTCTTCAAAAAATATTGAGGGGAGTTATGTAAAAAAACAAGGGGTCAAAGGGATGGATTGCTTCTTATCCAAAGGTCTGAGGAGAGGAAACAAAAAGGAAGTTAAAATGAGGAATATTTTAGTACAGAAAAGAAGAAAGGGTTAGAACTTGCAATTTCTCATAGTTGGGGTATGTTATAAGAATTTATAAATATGGAAAGGTTTAGGAAGATGAATGAATAGCTCTACCTAAAACAAAGAACAGGAAATTGGAAACACACAAGCACACACATACAAACATGTAACAAAAACAGAGTTTAGTATAGAAAAACATGAAATAATGGACACAGTGAAGATAGTAGTGTGCTATGAGCTAAATAGGAGTCCAAACTAAACACACATATGCACATACACACACACACACACACACACACACATATCTCCCAGTAAAGATTTGAAATCATACCAAAAAAAAGTTAAATAAATTTGAATCAGATGCTAATTTATAAAGACTGCCAGAGTCTTGAAGAAACCTGAATTGTAGCTAAAACAAGGTAGCCGCAAGTGCTAAAGAAAAGGCCTCTGAAACAACTAGAGAAATGCTGAGATCTAGGCCCAAGGAGAAGGTTGCCCCCAATTCCATGGCAATCAGAAAAAGCACATCCTAGAGGGATTTAAAGGGAGTATCCTTTAAGTGTCCAGAAAAAAATTAATTTTCAAGTAGCATGGATGAGGCAGCCAGGTGGCACAACAGATAAAAGTAGTGTCCTTAAAACCCCTTTTCAAGCAGGAGAAAAAAGGTTCAGTGGCAGAATAGTACAGAAACACTGACCACAGCAGAAAAACGAACCTGAGGAGCATCCAGACAAGCTAGGCCTGAGTCATTACATGTGACAAGCCCAAGACTTTGCAGAAAGTAAAGCCAAGTTTTAGCCACAGTGTTCAGGAAGAAGCAGGTCTTTCCCATACTATCCAGAAGAACAGGAACAGAGTTTGATCCAAGCATAATTCCCAGAGACTGAAGATAGTGATATGAACAAACTAAAGAAAATTATAAAATATATTCAGAAATTCCTCAGACTCAGAGACATCTTAGGGACAAAACCTAAAGAAGAAAATAACCCTGCAACAAGTCCAATTAAAGCTTTAAAGGGGCAAAATGTCTTAGCTGCAAGAATTGTAGAAGTAGCTGGAAAAAATTAAATGAGGTATAAAATGGTTGAAAAAGAAAAAATGGCAAAGAAAACTATTTAGAATAGACATTGAGATTCCTTGCTTAAGAAATGACCAAACAGAAAACACCCAAGTTATTGAGAAACAAATATTAAAACAAAATCAAAAGATTTTAAAAATAGAATAAAATGTGAGAAATGCAATTTCACAGAAAAAAAAAGTCTCCTGAAAATCAGATCAAGGAAAGATCCTAAGAATTATTGGAATTTTTTGGAGTTTTTTGGAATTGTGATCGATCACATGCCAATAATCATTAAGTCTTTTGGTATTATCCTTACACTATTGTTATCATATAAATTGCTCTCCTAATTCTCACTTCACTTTCCATCAACTTATATAAGTCATTTTTAGATTTCTCTGACATCATCCTCTTCATTATTTTTTTCTATATCATAATAGAATTTCATTGCATTCACATACCACAAACTGTTCATCCATTCCCCAGTGAATGGGTACCTCCTCAGGTTCCAATTCTTGGCAACACCAAAAACTTAAAAACATGTGTGTATTATTTATGTAAAAAAGAAGAAATATATTCTTAGTTAGAATTTATTTTGTTTAAGACTAATAACTATCTTACTTCAGCCTTTCTTTTTATTTCTTTTTTTTCTTTCCTCTTTTCCCTTATTCCCCCATTGAATGAAATGTATTTCTGTACCCAACTATTTATGAATATATTCTTCCCTCCTTTGTCCAGTTAGATGAGAGTGAGGTTCATAGGTCAGCAGTTTCTTTCCCACCTTCTTAACAATTTATATAGACTTCTATTTGAACATCTAGATTGCATGAAATAATTTCCCCTAACCTTTGTCTCCATTCCCACTACCCCAATTCTGTATTCCTCTATCTTCATTTTCATTTCCTTGAAAATCATAAAGATATAACAGAATCACTCTGAAGTCTTCGGTTTAGACAGCCTTGATAATGATAGAGTTTAGTCCCTTATGATTATCCATTCATATTTACCTTTTAATGCTTCTCTTAACTCCTATTTTTTAGGGTTCATAGTTTCTATGGGACTCTGCTATTTTCCTCAGGAATTCTTGAAAGTCTTCTATTTCATTGAGATTCCATTTTTTCCCTCATAGGTTTACATTCAGTTTTGTTGTATCGGTTATTCTTGATTGCAAGGTTCTATCTTTTACCTTCTGGAATATTATATTAAAATCTCTTTGCTCCTTTATATCAGGAGTACTGCAGTGATCCTGAGTATACTTCTTGAGAACATGATTTTTTTTCTTTCTTCCTGCTTGTAATATTTTTTTCCTTTGACTTGGAAATTATGAATTTTGGCTATAGTGATCCTGGGAGTTTCATTTTTAAAAGTTTTTTTTTTTTTTTCCTCTAGAAGAATATCATTGAATTCTTTCTATTTCTACTCTGTCCTTTGATTCTAAGACAACTCAGTAGTAATCTCTTATAATTTCTCAAAATATGAGGTCTATGCTCTTTTATTATTGGTTATGCCTTTCAAGTAGTGCAATGATTTTTTTGAACCAATGGCATTTCATTATTTTTTTAAATAGCTATTTAAAACTACAAAATAAAAAACAAAATAGGAAAAAGACAGGAAAAGTAAAACAAAATGTTATTATGTGCCCAGCAAAACATCAGGGAGGATTCAAAATATGTAGCCATAAGTTTCATTATATGAAAGTATATAAAATAAAAAAAGATTTTATTCATGACTGTTCATCTTTTCTTTGCTTGTTGTCAGTTATTCTTTTGGTCTCTGCTGTGCACTTTTTACTTTATTGTTTTTTTCCCTTTTTATCTCCCTACTTTCCATAAGCAGGCTACAGTTAATATTCACTTGCACATACATATGTCTATATACACACATATACACATACACATACTACATATGCATGTACATTTATGCAAATTTGTATATAAAACAATAGTAATATGATTGATATGTAGATATCTTTCTTGATTGAATCTTTAAGTTTGACTTTGTCTGGGATCAGTGATTATTAGCCCCACTTTTTTTTCCTAATAAATTCTACTCCTGAACTTTGTTATGGCCTTTACATATGTGTGTGTATGTGTATGTGTTTATTTCCCATCCTTGCTAATTCTTCTACTTTAATTTTACTCTTTAAGTTGCCTTGCTATTATTTAACCTCCCTCCATCCATGGGATCCCTCTCTTATCTTCTCCCCCTACTTTTACCTTCCCTCTTTAATTCTCATTAATCTACACATTTTATCCTGCTCCTGTAAATCTAAACACCCTTCAGTACCCTACCTTATCCTATGCTACCTTTTCCTTCCCTTTTATCCACATACCTTGTCCCACTGCCATAAGTATACTCACCCTTTTATACCCTACCTTATCCTAATACCTCCCCCTTTGTTCTCTTATAGATTTTGGAAAGTGCTCCACCTTTCATGATATATGTTATATATATTGTTCTCTATTAACCCATTCCCAATGTGATCTGGTTTTCAGAACTACCAGTCCTCTTCCCCCCTCTCATGATTCTTGTGTCAGTTACTCCTCTGCACTTCATTTGCATAGTATAATTATTATTTTTGTCTTTTCCTAGACAGTTTTGCTTTTTAGAGTCAAATAATACTTATCTCTGCTGTAATCTTTCTTAAAACACATGGCATACATTTCCATGTTAAAAAAAATAAACAATTTGTTCTTTTTGAATCCCTCAAAATTAATCTTTGAAGTAGGCTCTTATTTGTAAAATTTTCTATTAAGTTCAGGTTTGGTTGAGACAAATTCCTAAAATTCTACAAGTTTGTTGAATGTCCTTTTTTTTTTTTTTTTTTTTTTTTTTTTCAGTATTCAGTATTGTGGTAGTTTTGCTAGATATAATATTTTTAGCCACAGGCCTAGTTCAGACCACAGGTTGTGGAATTATATATTAATAAATTATTGATATATATTATTTTAGAACTTGCAATCTTTTATTGTAGCTGCTGATAAATCTTTTACAATTCTAATTATAGCTCCAGCATATTTGATTTTTTTGTTTTCTTGTAAAATTTTCTTTTTGATCTAGAGTTTATGAAATTTGGCAATAATATTTCTACATGTTTTCCATGTAGGAACTCTTTGAGATGGTTATCAGTGGATTTTTTCCTATTTCTTCTTTATTCTCATGTTCTATCATGTCAGGACAATTTTCTTGGATCATTTCTTGCATTTTGTGTCAACGTTCTTTTTTTTGATCACAGATTTTAGGTAATCTAATTATTCTTATTCTTTCTCTTCTGTTTTCCAGATCTATTTTCTTTTAATAAAGTATTTCACATTCTTTGTATTTTGTTTTATTTCTTGGTCTCTCCTAACTTCACTGGCTTCCCCTTGCCCAATTCTAATTTTCAAAGAATTATTTTCTCTTTAAGAGAAAGTTAGTTAACTTGTTTTTCGTAATTTTGTTCTTCTTGGATGCTTTTTATTTTTCTTTTCAGATTTTCCTCAGTCTCACTAATTTGATTTTTAAAGTCTTTTTTTAGTTCTTCCATTTAATGTTCTCTTTAGGGTAGAAAAAATTTTTTTTAACTTTACTGCCCTCTAAAGATCTCTAAAAACCTCTAAATCTAAAACCTCTAAATCTCTAAAGTCTTCCCTATTTCCATAGTAAGTTTCTGTGGTTGGGTTATTTCTTCTTTGCCTGTTTATTTATTTATGTTTTTAAAATAACAAGTATTAGTGTAAAAACATTTAATCCTGGAGTACTGAGATGCCTCTGGCTTCATTTCAGCTCTCCCCTCTAACCTGGAATCCCAATGCTGAGAAGAGCCAAGTCCATATCACATAATCTTGCTGTTGTATAACATTTTCCTGGTTTTGCTTGCTTCACTTAGCATGAGTTCACAAAATCTTTCCAGGCTTTCTAAAATCAGTCTGCTTATTATTTCTTATGGAACAAAAATATCCCATCACTTTCATGTAGCATAACTTATTCTGCCATTTCCCAGTTGATGGGTATCCACTCATTTTTCCAATTCTTTGCCACCATAAAGAGCGCATGTGGGTCCTTTTTACTCTTTTATGATTTGAGTTTGGCAACAATCATAAGTGTCCCACTTTCCCCTCCAACATATATCATTATTTTTTCCTATCATCTTAGCTAAGCTGATAGGTATTATTTTAGAAATGAAGGCTATCAGAAACACTGGTTGTAAAACTTGTGTCATAAAAGGAATTTGGCAGGACTCCTTTGTTTATTTTTTCAAATAGTTTATATAATATTAGAATTAATTGTTCCTTAAATGTTTGATAGAATTCACTTATAAGTCCATCTGGCCCTGCAGATTTTTTCTTAGGAAGTTCATTGATAGTTTGTTTCTTTTTTCTAACATGGGACTTTTAAGTATTTTATTCCCTCTTCCATTAATCTGGTTTATTTATATTTTTTGTAAATATTTATCCATTTCAATTAAAATGTCAGATTTTTTGGTATACAAAGCAAAATAGCTCCTAATAATTGTTTTAATTTCTTCTTTATTGGTGCAAAGTTTATCTTTTTATTTTTGACACTGGTAATTTCGTTTTGTTCTTTTCTTTTTCTAATCAGATTGATCAAAGTTTTATCTATTTTACTGGGTTTTGTTTTTTTTCATAAAACCATCTCTGGTTTTATTTATTAGTTCCATAGTTTTCTTACTTTCAATTCTGTCCTTTGATTTTTCAGAATTTCTATAATTGGGGATTTAAAATTTTTAGCTTTTTTAGTTGCTTGCCCAATTTATTGATTTTTTTTCTCTTTTTCTATTTTATTCATGTAAACTTTTATAGATATAAAATTTCCCCTAAAAACTGCTTTGACCACATCCCATAAGATTTGGCCTATTGTCTCCTTATTGTCATTCTCTATAATTAAATTATTGAATATTTTTATGGTTTGTTGTTTGAACCACTGATTGTTTAAGATTAGATTATTTAATTTGCAATAAGTTTTTTAGACTGTCTTTCCTTGGCTCTTTATTACACATAATTTTTATTGCATCATGATCTTAAAAGGTTACATTTACTATTTCTGCTATTCTGCATTTGATTATGAGGTATTTATACCCTAATACATGATCAGTTTTTATATAGATGTCACATATGATGTGTAGATGACATCTATGTGTCACTAAGAAAAAAAGGCATATTCCTTTCTTTCCCCATTCTGTTTTCTTTAGATTTCCACCATATCTAAATTTCTAAGATTCTATTAACCTCTCTAACCTAATTTTAATTTATCTAATTCTGTGAGCAGAAAGTTGAGGCTAGTAGGGTTTAGCTATATATTTCTTCCTTTAACTGATTTAACTTCTCCAAGTATTGGAATGCTGTACCACTTGGTGCACATATGTTTAGTATTGATACTACTTCATTATCAATGGTTCATTTGAACAAGATGTGACTTCCTTATTTCTTTTAATTATATCTATTGGTTTTTTTTTTTTTTTTTTGCTTTGAGAGCAGAATTGCTACCCTTGTTTTTTGTTTTGTTGGTTTTTTTGTATGTCAGCTGAAGCTCAATATATTCTGCTCTAGCCTTTTCCCCTTGCTCTCTGTGTCTCTCTATTTCAAATGTGTTTCTTGTAAACACCATATTGTAGGATTCTGGTTTTTAATCCAATCTGCTATACACTTCCATTTTATGGAACAGTTCATCACATTAACATTTACACCCTATTTTCTCCTCTGTATACTTTTTTCCCCACTGTTTGCCTTCTGCTCCTCCTCACCAGCATTTTGTTTCTGACCAACCCTCTCCTAACCTGCCCTCTTTTCTTTCTCTTATCCCTTTCTTCTACCATTTTTTCATTCCCTTCTATTCAGCCCCTCCCTTTTTTCTCCCTTTTCCTCCTACTTCCCTATGGAGTAAGATAAATGTCTATTACCAACTGAATATATATGTTATTCTCTCTTTGAGACAAACTTCAAACAGTGCTTATCTCTTCTTTTCCTCTATTATAATAGGGCTTTTTGTGCTTTTTTCATGTATTCTAGTTTTTTCCCATTTTACTTCCCTCCTAGTACAATTCTTTTTGTACCTCTTAAATTTTTTAAAAAATATCATCATATCAAAGTCAATTTATACCCACATCCTCTGTCTGCTTTTTAACTGCTCTGATAAATTATACAGTTCTGAAGAGTTATAGATATCATTTTTTCATGTAGGCATGTAAACACTTCAACTTTTGTTTTCCTTTCCTTTTTATTTTTTTATACTTCTTTTGAGTCTTGTAATTGAAGATTGAATTTTGTTTAGTTCGGGTCTTTTCAGTAGAAATGATTGAAAGTCCCCTACTTCATTAAAGATATATCTCCTCTCCTGAGGATGATGATCAGTCTCACTGGATAGTTGATTCTTGGTTGTAAATCAAGGGCTTTTGCCTTCCAAAATATGGTATTCCTGGCCTTCCCTTCCTTTATTGTAGAAGGTACCAAATCCTAGTTAATTTTGACTGTTGCTACTTCTATTTTTTTTTTTCTGGTAGTTTGTAATATTTTTTTTTCTTGATGCTTCTGGAGGTTTACAACAATATTTCTCGAAGTTTTCCTTGCGAATCACTTTCAGGAGGTGATCCATAGATTCATTCAAGGCCTATTTTGATCTTTGATTCTAGAATATTACAAAGAATAGTTTTCTTTGATGATTTCTTGAAGAATGCTGTTCAGACTTTTTTTTTTTTTTTTTTTTTTTTGGTTGAGGCTTTGCTGGATCTATTTTCCAGGTCAATTATTCTTCCAAGGAGACATTTTATATTTTCTTCCATTTTTTAATTCTTTTGTTTTCTTGACTGATTCTTGATGTTTTATATAGCTTCTATTTGCCCAATTTTAGTTTTTAATGTATAGTTTTCTTCAATTAGCCTTTGTATCTCCTTTTCCTTTCCCATTACATTAATTTTACTTTTAAACTACTTTTTTTCTTCAATGGTTTTTTTTTTTTCTTTTAATTTTTGATTTGACCAGTTGTATTTTTAAGGGATTGATTTCAGTAGATTTTTTTTTTTTTTTTTTTTTTTTTTGCATTTAACCAATTGAATTGTGAGCTCTGTCATTCCATACTCTGTTCACAGCCTTGGTTACATAACTGGCTTCACTCTACCATCTTGGCTCTGCTTCCAGATCAGTACTCCAATTTCTTTTCCAAATTATTTTGATGATTACCACTTTGTAGTGTAGTTTAAATATTTTAGTGTTAGGTCACCTTTCTCTGCTTTGTAAAGATAAATTTTGTTCCTTTTTTTTTAGCCTTAATAAATAATTATTAGATAGTTTAGTTTAGTCAGTGTAGCATTGAATAGCTAAATTAATTTAGAAAATATTGTCATTTTAATTTTATTGATTCAACTTACCCATTAGGAATTATAGTTCTTCAGTTATTTGGATCTGTCTTTTTTTTGTGTCAAAAGCATTGTATAATTTTCTGATTTTTCTGTGTTTCTTGCAGGTAGACTTCCAAATATTTTATACTATCTGTATTGCTATTTCTTCTAGTGTTAAATATAAGCGTCTCTGTTTGGCATTTAAGATGCTGCAGAGTTTTGTTCAACTTAGAAATGATTTATTATTTCCCCATATACATTTTATGTTCCAGCCAGCTATCTGTGTGTCTAGAATGTTCTCATTAACTTCACTTTATAAAAATTCTAGCCTCCTTCAAGGCACAGATCCAATACCACTTTTTCTAGAGAAGGTCATTCCTGATTCCTCTAGTTATTAATGTTTTTTCTTTTCCTCTCTCCCATTCCAGAAAATTACTTTCTATGTACTCTGTATGTCTCATATATACTTGACTACCTATGTATGGTTTATCCTGAGTAAAAAATCAAGCTCCTTGAGAGTAGGAAATGTTTCATTTTTGTCTTCCAGTGGAGAGAGGCAGTGGCAGAAAGTGGAAACAGAGATTGTCTTGAAGACAGAAGAAATTGGGTTCAAGGCCTATATTTACCGACACTGACTGTATAACCAAGTGAAATCACTTAATCTTTTAGTGCAGATTCAATGTTGACTAGAATTGATAGTATTTTCTCATCTAGGTGTTCCCTACACTACTAAAATAAATTTTAATCCCAATTTCTAATTTCATTTCTGTCCTGTCATATCCTATCTTGTTCTACCCTATGCTATCCTGTTTTATCCTTTCCTACTCCCTTGTAACCTTTCCTTCACAATCCTGTACTCTGTTTAACTGAATTATATGGCTGTCTTCAAACATTTGACAACTTTAGTGTAGAAGAGAGTTCTGGTTGAACCCAAATGAAACAATTAGGAAAAGACTAATGAATAGGCATTTTGAGATTGCTTGAGGTTTTGTGCAGGAAAAACCTCCTAATTATCAAGAGTATCCAAAAGTAAAATGAGCCAGAACAAGTTCAGCAACTCTGGAGGTCTTTCCCTCTCACTGGATGTCTTCAAGCTATTGGATGATTACTTGTCAGTGAAGGTGTAGGGGACATTTTAATCCGGTATGAGTTGAATGATGTGGTTTTAGGTCCTTTCCAACATGTGAGTTCTGAAATTCTGATATCAAATAGTAGTTGTCCCTCATTTTTGAAGAGGACTAAAATGACAGCACCCATGTTGGGATCAAGGTCAGCAGGTCTGACTGTGGCAGATGAGAGCAGTACAAGTTTGGAAGGCTCTAAGTCAGGCATAGGTTGTCTATATGAACATTTGGCGTGTAGATGCCACTACATTTTCATATCTGAAGTTTATTTTAGATTAGTACAGTTTTGTTTTGTTCATAAAGTGAAGGGCCTTCTTTGATGCGGGGGTGGCATGGTAAGTGGTGCTGGGCCGGTTTTCCCATGGCACACAATTGATTCCAGAGTTTTTCTGAGAGACAAGTGTCCTTGTATTGTTTATTTTGATCCCAATGCGAGCTCCTGGCTTGTGTGAGTTCTCCCTAAACTAGTCTTTGAGGCAAATATATGTTTGGTGTTAGAACAAGGTGACCAGCCCATCAGAGTTGCACTTTCTGCAGTAGGATTTGAAAGCTTGGTAGTTGAGCTCAAGAAAGGACTTTGGTGTCCCACACCTTATCTTGCTGAGTAGTGAATTTCAGAATCATTCTAAGCTCACATGGAAGCAATGCAGTTTTCTTGGCAGGGTGTTAGGATACTCTCCAAGCGTTATAGACACATAGAGAGATCAGCTGTGTAGAGCTTTGGTTCAGTTGGCAGTGCAATACCTCTTATTTCCCACACTCTCCTTCAGAGACCATTCTAGTCCTTGGTAGGTGACCATCTTCTAGCTGAAAGATTAGCCTATCAAAGAACACCAACAAGAATCTTGCTGGCAGTGACTAAAAGAGAAATACTACCTTGTCACAGCACAATCTGTTTTCTTTTATTGAGATGGGCAATAGAGGCATCCTTGAATTCTTGGAGGATAACCTATTGCCACATAACCGGAAATTTTCAGTCAACTTTTGTAAGAATTGCTAATGGACTCCCTGACTGATTATAAATCTCACTAGGAATAAAATCAGCTCCAGGTACTTTCCCACAGAAGAAGAGCATAATGGCATTTAAAACCTCATCTTTAATTAGACATTTAGCTAAAAAGGAATTGACTTCAATATGAGGTAATTTAATGACTCCAAACATAGAGTAATGAATCTGTTTAAAACACTATGGAAATATTTAGCCCATTTCTCCAGTCATGTCCTTATCATATCCATCAGCATCAAGTAGTTGAAATGCACCATAAATAATCTTCAGGGTACTTTGGATTTTATTATCAGCAAAAAACTGAATTTCATATACCTTTTTACTAAGCCAATTATCCAGGTGAATTATCCTGATTGTAAATGTTGGAGTTCTGCTTTTTGTTTTGAAGTAGAAAAGCACCCCAAATGGGACCATGAGAAATATAATCTTGAATCTTTGTAGTTAGAAGTTTATTATTAATTCTTCACTTCCTATTGCAGATGGTGTTTTAACAACCCAGATGTAAACTGCCCTGAAATCTTGAAACCTGATAAGCTTGCTGTTGCCTGAGAATGACCCCTTAGAGTGATAAATTTTTTTGCCTCCTGTTTAGAATAGAAATTCTTTTATTATGACAAATGTATCAAGAAACATTTTGATGTCTTTCTCTTCTTCCTATAAATATGTGGCCCCGAGACCACTCGTTTGCTGACCCCCCTGTTCTGGTGGGGTGTGGTCGCTAGCTAGCAGTAAACACTCATAAATTTTCATTATTTTGGCTGCCCTGTTTTTCTTTCACCTGAGTACTTCAGTTTAACAACTTCTGACATACCCCATCATTTTTATCAAATCAATCTTGATGTTCATTAGTTTACTGACCCAGATGAGTTTTAAATGTACACCAAATCTCTCAAAGTGTACTCACTGGCTTAGCTTTTCCTTCATGTTAGCAGCAAGCTGTTCACACTTAGTGAACTCTAATCTGTTGACATTAAATCTTTTGGTTGTTGTCTTGCTTTAGGGCTGCCATTTTTGTTGAATGAAAATGCTTAGCTTAGAGAGGATAAATCCATGATCAATCTAGCATTCTCTGCCACACTTTTATACTTTGATGACTTTTATATCCTATCTGTTTCTTCTCCTTACAATCACAGAGTCTATTAAATGAAATGTTTGTTACAAGGATGCATCCAGAAGTTTTATTGTGTTTAGGCAAATAGAAGGCAGTATTGATGATGAGAAAGTCATGAGATCCACAGGTCTTCATTATTAAATGACCACTGCTGCTGCTATTTCTAGCTCTATTCCTCTCAAGGACTCTTTGCCATGTCTGATAGTCTGTAACCACTCTGGTGTTAAAGTCATTTAGAATTACAAATTAGTTCTCTTTCAGCATATTGATGATGAAAATTTCCAGGTCTTCATAAAATTTTCCTTTGACTTTATCAGGGTTTAATTGGTTGTATTGAGCATATACATTGGTGTAGGAAAGCATAGTGCTTTCCTACAAGTGGCAATTGCATTGTCATGAACCTATCATTTACTCCTTTTAGAAAAAGTATAAGCTAGTTGACTATGAAGAAAACAAGTGAAGATAAAATTAGAAGAAAAGTAGGATATGGACATGAGGCAGAGATTTTGCAACATTTCTCTGATAAATACCTCATTTCTAAGATTAGAATCAAATTTATGAGAATAATAACCATTCCCCAGTTGATAGCTAAAAGGCATGAATAGGGAATTTTCAGAGCTATCAAACACCATTTTAAAATGTTCTAATTCATGAATATTCTGAGAAAAACAAATTAAAATAATTACGTTGACCTAAAAATAACAATAAATACTGGAAGAGATGTAGGAAAACAGGTAATTAATGAACTATTGTTGAAGTTGTAAACTGGTCCAGCTATTGTGAACCAAAAATATTAGTTTGTTAGTATTAAATTATGCATAATCTTTTACCTAATGATACTATAACTAGGTCTATACTCCAAAGAAAATAAAGGAAGAGGGAAAGGAGACTTATATTCAAAATTAGTTTATGGCAGATTCTTTTGTGGTACCAAAAAATTGGAAACTTAATTGATACCTGTCAATTAGAGAAATAGCTGAACAAGTTATGGTATATGAATGTGATGGAATACTGTTGGGATATGGGAAATGATGAAGCAGCATTCATCCTTCCTTTTCCTTCCTTCCTTCCTTCCTTCCTTCCTTCCTTCCTTCCTTCCTTCCTTCCTTCCTTCCTTCCTTCCTTCCTTCCTTCCTTCCTTCCTTCCTTCCTTCCTTCCTTCCTCCCTTCCTTCCTTCCTTCCTTCTTTCCTTCCTTCCTTTCTTCCTTTATTTTTCTTCTTCTTTCCCTTTCTTTCTTCCTCCCTCTCCTCCTCCCTTCCTTTCTCTTTTCCCTTCTTTATATATTTGTAATGTTTGTGTCTTTTTTTCTTTGTTTTGCTCCTTCCATGAAGAGAGGGAAAGGGAAGACTTCAAAAACAAAAATAAAATAAATTATAGAATCAAAATTGTAAAATATATTACATGCAAAAATTGCGAATTATATAAAAATAAATAATTATTAAGTACCTTTCCCAAGTATGTACACTCTTGCTAAGATCTGAGGAAGACAGAAGAAAAAAGTAAAAACCAAATCGTTCCTGGACGTGATGACAGTCTAGTTAGAAACACATTAAACAATTAAATAATAATCCATCATATACCATATGAACCATAAATATTCATTAATCAGAAAGATTAATGTGACTTTTGAGTATTTGGGAGTGATTCATGGAAGATCTTAGATATGAGATGGTATTGAAAAGATGAGTGAAGATTTGTGCATTCAGGATGTGTACTAAAGATATATAGACACACACACACACATACACACACACACACACACACACACACTATTAACCATAGATGATTTCCAATTGATGTGTGTCCCTTGTACAGTTCATTGCTACAACCCATAGACAAATAAGATGAGTAGGAGATTCCTAGGAAATTATCTTCTCACCTTCTACTGTTCCATCCTTTTTTCTCTTAATATCTCCCTAATTTTGTCTTCTTCTTGACTCCTTAGGGCAGTTATATCCTAACATTTCTTTATCTTCTTTATCTTCTCTCCCTTAGTAATCTCATTCATTCCCATAACTTCAACTTCCATCTCTATTGAGATAATTTCCAGTTCTAATCTCTTTTGAATTCCAACCCTATTTCAGCAGTCTACAGAATATATTTTTTTTTTCCTAAAAGGTCCCACTAGAACTTCAATTCATTAAAACCTAACTCCTGAAACTTGCAAATTTTTGTTTTCTCCCCTTCATACCATTCCATCTTATTTCTGGAAGTTGTAGGGTAATTGTTATAATCTTAGTTTGGCAAACATAATAATCAAGTTATCTTGTATGTTTCAGAAAATGGGATTAGTTGGACAAAACTTACACAGCCAGTCACCAGAAATGAAAATTTAACCTTTGGACATATCCTCGGAATGCTGATACTTGATTCTTTTTTCTATGCCTTGGTGACTTGGTATATGGAAAAAGTTTTTCCAGGAAGTTTTGGAATACCCCAGCCCTGGAACTTCTTCTTAATGGTGAGTTATGAATGTACCATTCTTTAGATTTTTTTATAGTATAATTCTGGCTACTTTGTGAAAGAATATGCATTCTTACTTTTCTCTGTGGTTTCCCATTCCCAAATTTGAACTCTAACGAATACATTAAAGTAATAAATTCTTTCTGTTCCCCATCAATTAAGTAACCTCAAAAGCCCCAACAGACCTGATAGAAACTATTATATATAGGTGGTGACATCATAATCTCAAATGTTATTAACTCATCTTTGTTGTTATTTGCTATTATTCACTGGGTGCTCTTCCCTCCTGTCCCTCCCTCTGTATTACTCCCCCCCGCCCCCCCAAAAAAACTCTCACAAGAAATGCATAAGGGAGAATAAGTATGCAATTTTATATGTATAAAATAAAGGGCACAAATACAGTGAAAAGAAAATTATTCAATATCTGATAAAAGCAGAGCCCTGTTGATATAGAAGAGAATGTGAAATCACAGCAGGATGTTCCTGAATAGTTTGAAAAAAAAATTAGAATTGTCAGTACAGAATTTATGGGCTATACAGTAGAAATAATTGGGAGATCATAAAAACTTAGATACATAATTTCAAGACTCATAAAAAAATTGAGGACATAAATATGCAGAAGTGAAAGACAACCTGGAACAAAAGAAGCAAAAAGCAATAACATTAAAAGGAAACATATTCTCAATAGAAGCAAAATATTGATTTCAAAGAGAATCCTTTGCAGTAACTAAAAGATTACAAGTCACAATTCAAAGACCCTTTGCTATGATTCAGTCCAAGTTAACCCACCTACAGATGATTCATTGTTTTCATGGGACTAGTTACAAAATAGAAAGGCATATAAAAAAGAAATGGGAGTAAGAAGATAAAGGAAAATATGTGATGTATCATATTCAATTTAGAAGTTTGAATGACAAGAAAAATACTCCTGTAGGCTCTCCTCTCATCCATACTAGCTTAATCAAGGAAGTAAAAACAGGCAATAATTTTTCCACATCCAACATTTGTCATCTTTTCCTATCATCTTAGCCAATCTGAGAGGTGTGTAGTGGTATCTTAGAGTTGTCTTAATTTGCATTTTTCTGATCAGTAGCGATTTAAAGCACTTTTTCATATGGCTAGAAATAGTTTTGATTTCTTCATCTGAAAATTGTTCATATCCTTTAACCATTTGTTATTTGGAAATGGCTTGAATTCTTACAAATTTGAGCCAATTCTCTATATATTTTAGAAATGAGGCCTTTATCAAAACCCTTGAATGTAAATTTTTTCCCCAGTTTATTGCTTCCTTTCTAATCTTGTCTGCATTGTTTTCTTTGTACAAAAACTTTTTAATTTAATATAATCAAAATTATCTATTTTGTGTTCAACAATGAACTCCAGGTCTTCTTTGGCCACAAATTCCTTCTTTCTCCAGAGATCTGAGAGGTAAACTATCCTATGTACTTCTAATTTACTAATAATATCACGCTTTAATTTCTTTTATTATTATAGCTTTTTATTTGCAAGATATATGCATGGGCAATTTTTCAGCATTGACAAATGCAAAACCTTTTGTTCCAACTTTTCCCCTCCTTCCCCCCACCTCTTCCCCCAGATGGCAAGTTGACCAATACATGTTAAATATATTAAAGTATAAGTTAAATACAATATATGTATACATGTCCACACAATTATTTTGCTATACAAAAAGAATCTGACTTTGAAATAGTGTACAATTAGTCTGTGAAGGAAATCAAAAATGCAGGCAGACAAAGAGGGATTGGGAATTCTATGTAGTGGTTCATAGTCATCTCCCAGAGTTATTTCACTGGATGTATCTGGTTCAATTCATTACTGCTCTATTGGAATTGATTTGTAGGATATGTAACTAAAAAACCACTAGAAAAAGAACAAATTAAAAATACTAAATTGACACCAAATTAGAAATCCTGAATAACAAAGGAGAACTAATAAAATTTAAAGTAAGCACAAAACAAAAGAAAAAATATTCATTGTTGAAGAGGGTCACATCCATCAGAATTGACCATCATATAGTATTGTTGTTGAAATATACAATGATCTCCTGGTCCTGCTCATTTCACTCAGCATCAGTTCATATAAGTCTCTCCAGGCCTTTCTGAAATCATCCTGCTGGTCATTTCTTACAGAACAATAATATTCCATAATATTCATATGGCACAAATATCACTCTGTATTTCTAAATCATGAACGCATTTTGATTTTATCTTGGTATACAGTGTTAGGTGTGGGTCAGTGCCTAGTTTTTACCATACTAGTTTCTAATTTTCCCAGCAGTTTTTGTCAAATAGTGAGTTCTTATCCCAAAAGCTGGAGCCTGTGGATTTGTCAAATAACAGATTATTATAATCATTGACTATATTGTGTATCTAACTTGTGAACCTTGTGAACCTAACCTAGTCTACTGATCAACTACTCTGTTTCTTAGCCAGTACCAAATGGTTTTGTTGATTACTGCCAATTCTGATTTTTAAAGAATCGTTTTCTTCTTTAAGACTCTGCATCTCCTTTTCTAGTTGGTTGATTTTCTTCTTGTTTTTCTTGAATAATTCTTATTTCTTTTTAATTTTTTCTTAGTCTCTCATTTGATCTCTCTTTTGAGTTTTTCTGTATATTCTTTTTGAGCAGGTAACTAGTTAACATCATTCATTGAGGAAGGAGAGGCATTTTTTAAACTTCAATAACCCCCTTTGCAGATGAATCCCAGTTTTTGCTATTCTCATAGAAACTTTCTATGGCAAGGTTTTCTCCTTTGCCTGCCCCCCTTTTTTAAATAAGAACTTGTTTAGCCAAGAAAAAGATTAAAGGAATTCGAGTAGGTAATGAGGAAACCAAACTATCACTGTTTGCATATGATATAATGGTATATTTAGAGAACCCCAGAGATCCTACTAAAAAGCTATTAGAAATAATTCATAACTTTAGTAAAGTTGCAGGATACAAAATAAATCTACATAAATCCTCAGCATTTTTATATATCACCAACAAAATCCAACAGCAAGAGACACCAAGAGAAATTCCATTCAAAATAATGTCGACAGTATAAAATATTTGGGAATCTATGTACCAAAGGAAAGTCAGGAATTATATGAGCAAAATTACAAAACACTTGACACAAAAATAAAGTCAGATTTAAATAACTGGAAAGACATTGAGTGCTCTTGGATAGGCCGAGCGAATATAATAAAGATGACAATACTCCCTAAACTAATCTATTTATTTAGTGCTATACCAGTCAGACTCCCAAGAAACTATTTTAATGACCTAGAAAAAATAACAACAAAATTCATATGGAAGAACAAAAGGTCGAGAATTTCAAGGGAATTAATGAAAAAAAAATCAAATGAAGATGGCCTAGCTGTACCTGATCTAAAACTATATTATAAAGCAGC
Source organism: Sminthopsis crassicaudata (assembly GCF_048593235.1). Taxonomy (NCBI): domain Eukaryota; kingdom Metazoa; phylum Chordata; class Mammalia; order Dasyuromorphia; family Dasyuridae; genus Sminthopsis; species Sminthopsis crassicaudata. The sequence continues at coordinate 470,802,810 of NC_133617.1, forward strand.
AATCACCAAAACCATTTGGTATTGGCTAAGAAATAGACTAGTTGATCAGTGGAATAGGTTAGATTCACAGGATTAAAATAGTGAATAACTATAGCAATTTAGTGTTTGACAAACCCAAAGATTCCAACTTTTGGGATAAGAATTCATTATTTGACAAAAATTGCTGGGAAAACTGGAAATTAGTATGGCAGAAACTAGGCATGGATGCACACTTAACACCACATACCAAGATGAGATCAAAATGGGTCCATGATTTAGGCATAAAGGAGATCATAAATATATTAGAGGAACAGAGAATAGTCTACCTCTCAGACCTGTGGAGGAGGAAAGAATTTGTGACCAAAGAAGAATTAGAGATCATTATTGATTACAAAATAGAAAATTTTGATTATATCAAGTTAAAAAGTTTCTGTACAAATAATACTAATGCAAACAAGATTAGAAGGGAAATAACAAATTGGGAAAATATTTTTACAGTTAAAGGTTCTGATAAAGGCCTCATCTCCAAAATATATAGAGAACTGACTCTAATTTATAAGAAATTAAGCCATTCTTCAATTGATACATGGTGAAAGGATGCAAAGGTCCTGAATTGTAAAGGTCCGGTCGTCTCTAAGTTATCCTTGGGGACTACCATTTCAACTCAATCTCTCAGCCAGACTCTCTCCTTCTAGCCTGCCATCCCAACTCTGTCCCAGACTAGACTCTCAGTCAGACCCAATGCTGCCCTCTTTTATCCTCGAAGAGATTGTATAGTGAGAACTCAATGGGGCCTGGGAAAATTACTGTTGAAGTAATGAACTTGCTCTTTTTAAAGGTTGTGTAAACTCCTTTTCAGAAGTTCAAAGGTGTAAACTCCCCCTAAAGGCCAGAACCAAAGGTGTGAATTCTGAGCTAGAGAATTGCCCAGACAACCTGAGTTCTCACCTTGTAATCCTAACAAAAGGATATGAACAGACAATTTTCAGATGATGAAGTTGAAACTATTTCCACTCATATGAGTGTTCCAAATCACTACTGATCAGAGAAATTCAAATTAAGACAACTCTGAGATATCACTACACACCTGTCAGATTGGCTAAGATGACAGGAACAAATAATGATGAATGTTGCAGGGGCTGTGGGAAAACTGGGACATTGATGCATTGTTGGTGGAGTTGTGAAAGAATCCAACCATTCTGGAGAGCAATCTGGAATTATGCCCCCAAAGTTATCAAACTGTGATCCAGCAGTGCTACTATATCCCAAGCCATACTATATGGCTTATATCCCAAGGAAATACTAAAGAGGGGAAAGGGACCTATGGGTACCAAAATGTTTGTGGCAGCCCTCTTAGTAGTGTCTAGAAACTGGAAAATGAACGGATGCCCATCAATTGGAGAATGGTTGGGTAAATTACGGTATATGAATGTTATGGAATTATTATTCTTTAAGAAATGACCAGCAGGATGAATATAGAGAGGCTTGGAGAGACTTACATCAAGTGATGCTGAGTGAAACAAGCAGAACCAGGAGATCACTATGCACTTCAACAATGATACTGTATGAACATGTATTCTGATGGAAGTGGAAATCTTCAGCATAGAGAAGAGCTAATCCAATTCCAATTGATCAATGAGGGACAGAATCAGCTACACCCAGAGAAGGAATACTGGGAAATGAGTGTAAACTGTTTGCATTTTAGTTTTTCTTCCCAGGTTATTTTTACTTTCTGAATCCAATTCTTCCTGTGCAACAAGAAATTTGGTTCTACACACATATATTGTATCTAGGATATACTATAACACATTTAACATGTATGGGACTGCCTGCCATCTAGGGGAGGGAGTGGAGGGAAGGAGAGGAAAATTCAGAACAGAAGTGAATGCAAGGGATAATGTTGTAAAAAATTACCCATGCATATGTACTGTCAAAAAAAAAGTTATAATTATAAAATTAATTTTTAAAAATTTAAAATAAATAAATAAGAACTTGTTAATCACCTCTAGTCCTTGGGCGGGGGGGGGGTGCCTCTGGCTTCACTTCAGCTCTATTCTCTGACTTTCCTGTGAGCACCCTCAGCCCTGCCCCACTGCTTCTGCAATCATGGGCTTCTTCTCCTTCTCACCCAGACCATTTCTCAGTAGCACAGGAGGGCCTTCCCAGCAGAAGTTCCTGAAGTCTTCCCAGGCTTCCCACATGGTCCAAAACTTCATCCTGGGGTCTTCAGGTCTTTTCAAGTTGTAGGAGGATCCCTGTCCTACCCCAAGTCTTATTTGTTTTTCACCAGTCTTTGTTAGCCTTGCGGTACAATTTTGTTTGTGGGGAAAATTTGGAGAACTTGGAATTTTCTGACCTACTCCACCATCTTCCCAGAATCGTTCCTCCTCAATTTCTTTTTCTAAGATAGGGTTATTTAGGTATTCTATTTTCTCTTCTGTTCATCTGGGCATTTAATTTTATAAATATTCATCTATTTCATGTAGATTGTTAGATTTATTGGTATATAATTGGGCAAAATAGCTTCTCATAATTGCTTTTACATCAATTTTTTTTTTTAATATCAGTTCACCTGATGGTAAATTCAACTTGTTTATTTTTGATACTGGTAATTTGATTAAATTATTTTATTTTTTCATAAGATCAGCTGCCTATTTTACTTACTAGTTAAGCAGTGGTTATTTTTTCTTTTGTTTTGTGCTTACTTTAAATTTTATTAATTCTCCTTTGGTATTCAGGATTTCTAATTTGGTGTTCAATTTAGTATTATTAATTTATTCTTTTTCTAGTGGTTTTTTAGTTACATATCCTACATAATGTAACATACTATCACATGCTGTAATCAGAGTTTCTATTCCCTTGTAGCCACAAATATTTTTTTGTGCCATGATTGTGACTAGCGTCACTACTTCCTTGCTACCACAAATTCTCCTCTCCATTTTAGAACTGTATATGGGCCCTAGAGTTGCACTGTGCCAACACAGGGATTGTTGTAATCTTGCCATCTCTGGACTGACAACTCCCAAAACTGTTGCTGCCACTGTTATTGCCACCAGGGCTCACCCCTGCTATTGGTGCTGCATGTACTATGGGCCAGCTTCCACCCCAGGATCGTAAACCTCTTCTTCTGACTTCCTAAGTTGTCTTGGCCTAAAAATTGGATGACCTTGATTTTTGTTAGCTATGCTTGCTCAGATTTCTACTTTTGCATTATTTTAAAATATTTGGAAGGGAACGTTGGGAGAGTTTAATTGGGCTGCTGACTCTTCTCTGCCATCTAGGCTCTACCCCAAAGAAAGTCTCAACTGTTGTTTTGTTACCTTTTCTTCTCTTTTGCCAGATTTTTCTTCCATTTAATGCATTTTTTTGGTATTCCAAATATGTTCATCTCATGTTCTCTTTTCTACAGAGATTTTGTACAGTAAATTTAATTTTTTTCAAATCTACTAATTGAGTTATTAAATTATCCATTCAGAATTCTCTGTTCCATTCTTTTGTCATTCTAGTTTCTTCTTTTATGGATTCCATTTTTTTTCTGGATTCTAGACGTCCTTGTTGCTATTCCATGCTCTCTTAAATTCTACAGGAGTCTGTATTTCATCAGTCATTGACTCATTTTCAATTGCCTTGCAATATTTATTAAAAGAATTTTATAATCTTTATTTAAATTACTTGTTCTTTAAATGGTTTGGCACTTGTCAATGTTGTAAAATTACCCATGCAAATATATCTAAATAAAAACTATTAAAAAATTACTTATTCTTCCTGCCTAAAAGGCATATTTAGAATCCTCTATGTTGATTTATCTCCAGTGCTCTGGAATTTTATTGATTTTTCTCTTGGGATATTTATTTAATATATATTCTATGTTGATTTATCTCCAGTGCTCTGGAATTTTATTGATTTTTCTCTTGGGATATTTATTTGATATATATTTTGGGATTTTATTTTTTCCTTATGAAATCTTTGTTATTTCAACCTTATTTTTACATTCTCCCCTTCCCCATTTACTTTTTGATTTTTCAGCCTTTGCTGGTAAATTGTTAAGCTGTCTCAACTTCTGACTGTTGGGTGATTTAGGATCACGAAGTCTGTTGGGAAGAGCTAGAAAGTGAGTGCTTTGAGAATTAGAGTTCTCCACTCTTATTTAATAAAGATTTTATTTTGTTAGGATTCTCTCTTTTTGTCCTATTAATTTGCCTGTGATTGCTAAATATGTTGTACAAAAATTCTTTTTTGGGGAGTAGGAGTGTTGGTGAGGGGTTAAAATCTCAAAATATTTGGAGAAAGAGACAAAGTTGCCATCTTGCAGATAGTGTGATTCAGAAGTCTGATTTCATTCATTCTTTACAAGTTTAATGAACCTGGAACCATAACTATCATGGGCATTGTTAGAAGCAAATGAATATTTTAGGGACCATTGAAACATGAAGGAGAACAATATGTTCTTGTTTGTCTGTCATTCTCAAAGAGGACCATCACATCAGAGAGGTGATGCCATGAGATGCAGGTAAATTGGATTTAAGGAAGGGAGGGCTGGGCAAGGTCACCTGCCTCACTTTCCTTCCAGAGCCATGGACTAGAAAATCCAGATGCCCTGGATGCAGTAGGAGATCTTGTTCTTTTTGAGCTAAGGTCCTTCCCAGGTCTCAGTTTGACTGAGGCAGCATTCATTAGTTGATTAAGGCTAGTAATAATGAGGCAAAATATGGCTCTTTATCTGCCCAGAGGAGAACAAGTATGTATGATTGAAAACCTAAAATTTCTAAAAGAATTGGTTTCAATATGTATAATGATTTCCCCTGATAATTATCCTGGGATATATTAAATAAGTTATTTATATGTGTCATCTTCTTTTTGTAGTATAAATATTTTCACAGTTGAATCTGTGTCTTATTTACATTTGCATTCTTGGTACTTAACAAGTTGTTTTTAGAATTATTATTAAATTTTTGAATGACCATGGAAAACAAGGAAAGCAAATCTTTCCAATTATTTCTCCTTCTAGTTTCTATCATGGCTTCTCTGCCATGATATCATTCTTGGCTTTATTTTCTCTCTCATTTAATTATTTAAATCAGTGTCATTTTCCAAAGAGTATTTTGGCATTAAATATAGACATTCAAATCTAAGGAAATTTTAGAGTGAAAATTTGATATATTAAAGTTTGTTCTTTTTGTCAGTTTCAAAAGTCAAAATTAGCAAAGTTATTTTATTTCCAACTGTTTATATGTTTCATTGTTAATTTTTGTAATTGTAATTAAATTTTTATTTCTTTCCTAGAAATCCTACTGGTATGGGACTTCAGCAGCTACTGAAAACAAAAACATAGAATCTAACATCACTTTTGAAAATCCATACATTGAAGAGGAACCTGTAGGCTTGGAGGCTGGGATTCAAATACAAAATCTCTCTAAGGTATTGGTGCCCTGAGTTTCTTTTCTAGCTAGAACTAAGTCTGTTAACTGGATTTCACTTATTGGCATTTTACTACACTAAAGAAATATTAGGTTCTAATTAATAAAGTCTTGTTAGAGTTTCTTCCTTCCTTGGGAGAAAGTCAAGTGAATAAATTAATTTGTAGTTCACACTACCCATTTTATTTTATTTTATTTTTTCAATTAGCAAACAAATCAGCTTTCCTATTTCCCTCTCATATTTAGAAAAAGAAGAAAAAAAACCCTTATATGAATAGTCAAACAAAACAGATTCTCTTATTGGCCTTGTCCACAAATGTATGTTTTTCTGCAAATTCAGTCTAACACCCTGCAGAAGATAGTAGAGTACTTCCTCATGAAATGTTATGCATTGACCAGACTTTTTAGTCTTTTTGAATTATTTTTGTTTCTATACAAGTCATTCTCCTGCTTTTGCTCATTCTACTCTGTATATCTTCACATAAGTTCTCTATGGTTTCTCTAAAATTCTCTTTCATGTTTTCTTATGGCACCATATTCCATTACATTCATATACTATAGTTTGTTCAGCCATTCCCCACTTGTTGGACACCTTATTAGTTTCTTGTTCTTTACTACAGCATAAAAGGGCTGTTAAAATTATTTTTTGTACATGTGTATCCTTTACCTCTTTATTGAATCTTCTTGGGATATTAAACCTACCATTAGTGTTATTGATAAAGGACATGTATTCTTTAGTGATCTTTGAAAAATAAGCAACAAATTGCTTTCCAGAATTACTGGACCTACTCACAGGTCCCACATTGGTTGTATCACTATGCCTGTTTTCCTATAGCCTCTCTTGAATATATATATTTTTCCAGTTAACTATTTCCCTCATAATTTTAGCATCATGGATTTTGTTTGTACAAAATCTTTCCTAAATTTCTTGTTCTTGTCTTATTATTATAGCTAGCATTTCTTAGGTTGTTATATAATAATGATGATAATGAACATTCTTGCTTTACCCCAATCTTATTATACAGACTTTTAGCTTATCTCAACTATAGATGATATTGGTTTTTGATTTTATATGAATACTATTATGTCATTTATTATTTAAGCAGGGCTTTTTAAACATTTTCCACTGATGACCCCTTTTTACTCAAGAAATTTTTGCATGATCCTGAGTATATAGATATACAAATCAAACATTTATTGATAATATATCACAATTTTATGACTCCCACATTCATTTATGAGAGTCCACATGGGAATGCAGACCACAATTTAAGAAGCTGGGATCTAGAGGCTGGTTTCTTTGCTTAGTTTTTTCCTAGTTGAGGTATGAATACCATATTTGAGTCATAGAGATTTTGATAGGATCCATTCTTTTTTTATTTTTGGAAATAGTTTATGTAACATTAGAATTAATCTTTGAATGCTTCATAGTCTTAAAAATCCATCTAGTCCTGGGGATTTTTCCATGAGAATTCATTTGTGGCTTGCTCAATTTCTTTTTACTGTGTAATGATCTGTTGTCTCTAGGTTGCAACCGTTCTCTGAGGGCAGATCTCTTGGGGGCAGGTTTCTTAGGGAGCTTCTGGAGGCAGTCTTCCTTTCAGTTCTGTTCAATAATCCCAAAATGCAGCCAGGAGCTAAAATCCTTTACTGTCTCTTTTAAAATCTTCTCTCCAGCTCCCTCTAAATCCTCCAGACAGCAGAAAGGTAGATGTGGGAATAAATCAGACTCTGTCTCCGAGAGTGTGGGATTGTGGGTTTCCCAGAATTCAATCCTAGATGTGAATCTCCGGGAAGTCCATGAACAGGCTATTCCTTTAGACTTGTGAATCTGCTGGACTTGTGAATCCACAGGAAGTCTTTTCCTTGACCCAATCCAGACTGACCCTTTCCAGACTCAATGTTGGCTCCTTATATCCTCCCAGAGAAAGGGCTTGTGCTTACTCCATGGGCTTGTGGGAGCTCCTTATATAACCAATGAGCAAACTCTTTTAAAGGTGTTAACTCCTTTCAGAAGTCTAAAGGTGTAAACTCCTTTTAAAGGTGTGAACTAAAAGTGTGAACTCTGAGCTAGAGAATTGTTAAGTACAGACTTACCACCTAGTAATAATCCTAACATTGCTGGAATTAGTTTATTTAAATCCCCTCTTCTGTTTATCTGGATATTTTATATTTTTGTGTATTCATCTAAATTTGCCATTTTATTGGCATATAATTGGACAAAAACAGATGCTTATATTTTTATTTACTTCATTTGCTTTTTCTTTTTTTCCCCACAGCAATTTAGCTTTATTTTTAATCACACTAATAGTTTATCCTTTTTTTCCCCTCAAAAAACAGCTTTTTTTTTTTTTTAATCAGTGCTCACTATTCTTTCATTAACTTTATTCTCAAATCCTTTGACAATAATTCCCCAGACTCTAACAAAGACTGGCCAAGGCCAGCCCCCGTATGTATAATTGTAATTTCTTCCTATCTTCTGAAGATTTCATCCTCACTTATCCTCCATCTCACTATTTTTAATCTTTCCTGTTAATTTTCTCCTTTTCCTGTTGCCCTAAGAAATGCCCGTCACCTTTTTTTCCCAAAAAAATATTTCACTAGATTCTATAATCACCTCGAACTATTATCATATTACTATCCTCCATTTCTCAGGCAAACTTCTTTAAAATGTTATCCATACATATTACTCATACTTCCTTTCCGCCCATTCATAACCATTTGCAACTTGGCTGCCAACATTATTTTTCAACTGAAGCTGCTCTTTCCAGTGATCTTCTAATTTTACCAAATCTGATGGTTTTTTTTTTTTTTTTTTTTTTTTAGTTTCATTTTTGTTGCATCACTGTATAGCTATCACTGTTCATTATCCTCTCCTTTTCTCTTAGGATTTTTTGACCTCTCATCTGTCTGCACACTTAATCATCTCTATTGACTTAGATTCATATCATGAATTGTGAATGTTCCTCATAGTTCTTTCCTGGATCCTTTTGTCTTCCCCTTTTATACTCTTTCTATTAATAACTCCAGAAATTCTCAAGAATTTAATTAATAACTCTTCAGATGACTCTCATTTCTACATATCTAGACTTTGTCTCAGTCCAGAATCACAAATTGCTTAGTAAGATATTAAAATAAATTAATAATCTTTACCCTTAGACCCTCCCTCTTCCATATGATACCTATTCTTTGTGGAAGGCATCATCAGCATATTTCTAGTGTCAGGTTCTTACATTTTTATGAATCACTTTTACATTATTATGAATCACTCTCCCTCATTTCAAATATCCATTAAGTCTCTAAAATGTTACAATTATCTTTCCTGTCTGACTCCTGTTCTCATATGACTATCATCCTAGTTCAACCCTTGATCAACCTTGATTATTGCAACAGCCTTCTAATTGATCTCCCTTCTTTTCTTTCTACTTTAGTAACTTCTATATGAAGTAATTTTTTTTTAACTTTTTAATCAGCCAAGTCTTATGGCTTACTGTTGACCTTCAAAGAACATATAACTTTTTCTCTTTCACTTTTGGAGCCCTTCACAACCTGATTCTAGCCTATTTTTTCAGCCTCACGGGACATTACACCTTGTCCTGCATTCTGCGATTCAGCCAAACTAGCCTTCTTTCTGTAGCTTAACGTCTGTTCCTATCTATCATTTTTTTGCCTTTAACACTGACCATCCCTCATGCTTGGGATATAAGAATGGGATCCTTACTTCCACCTTCTAAAGTGCTTCTCTTCCTTTTTTCCCCTCAGATTTTTAAAAAATTTTTTAATAGTATTATATTTTTCCAAATATAAGCAAAGATAGTTTTTAACATTCACCTTTGCAAATCTTTGTGTCCCACATTTTTTTCTCTTTCTCTCCCCTTATCTCCTCCTCAAGATAGCAAGCACACTGATACAGGTTAAGCATATATGATTCTTTTAAATATAATTCCATATTCATCATGTTAAATGAGAAAAATCAGATTAAAAGAAAAAAAACAAGAGAAAGAAAATAAAAAACAAGCAAACAAACATCAACAAAAAAAAATGAAAATTCTATGCTTTGATCCACATTCAGTCTCCTTGGTTCTCTCTCTGGATATAGATGGCTCACTCTCTCCATCACAGATGATCATCAAATAATCTTTTTGTTACTGTGTACAGTGGTTCTGCTTACTTTACTTAGTATGAGTTCACAAAAATCTTTCCAAGCTTTTTTGAAATCAGCCTGCTTGTTATTTCTTATAGAACAATAATATATCATTATATGTATATGCCATTAGACACTCAGCCATTCCCCAGCTGATGGACATCCACTCAATTTTCAGTTCCTTGCCATTACAAAAAGAGTCCTTTTCCTTTTTTAAAATTATCTCTTTGGGATACAGATCCATTAGAGGTATAGCTGGATCAAAGGGTATGCACACTTTGCTAACCTTTTAAACATAGTCTCCAGAATAATTAGATTAGTCCACAACTCTACTAGCAATGCATTAGTGTCCCAGTTTTCCCTCCGCTCCTCTAACTTTCATCATTGTCTTTTCCTATCATCTTAGCTAATCTGAGTGGTGTGAAATGATACCTCATGTTTGACTTAAGACACTTTTCTCTAATCAATAGTGATTTAGAGCATTTCTTCATAAGATTAGAAAAGATTTTAATTTTTTAATCTAAAAATTATCATTTCATATCCTTTAACCATTTGTCAATTACATAATGACTTCTTATAAATTTGAGTCATTTCTCTATATTTTTTAGAAATGAGTCCTTTATCAGATTTTGACTATAAAATTGTTTCTGCTTCCCTTCTAATCTTGGCTGCATTGATTTTGTTTGTGCAAAAACTTTTTAATGTAATGTAATCAAAATTATCCATTTTGGATTTCATAATGTTCTCTAGTGCTTCTTTATCCATAAACTCCTCTCTTTTCAACATAGCTGAGAAGTAGATTATTTTCCAGTTTTCCCAGGTAATTTTGTCAAACAGCAAGTTCTTATTTTAGAAGCTGGAGTTTTTTGAAATTATCAAACACTAGATTACATTGACTATAGTGTCTTTTAAATCTAACTCATTCCAGTGATTCACCACTCTATTTCTTAGCTAGTACCAAATAGTTTTGATAACTGCTACTTTTATGATATAATTCTAAGTCTGGTACAGCTAGGCCACCTTTCTTTGCATTTTTTTCATTAATTCATGAAATTTTTGATGTTTTATTCTTCAAGATGAATTTTGTTATTATTTTTCCTAGCTCTATAAAGAAATTTCTTGGCAGTTTGATTGGTATGGCACTAAATAAGTAGATTAATTTAGGTAGAATTGTCATTTTTATTATATTAGCTCAGTCTACCCATGAGCACTTGACATTATTCTAATTGTTTAGATCTAACTTTATTTGTGTGAAAAGTGTTATGTAATTGTGTTTATACAGTTTTTGCTTTAGTTCAAACTTAGTTCAAAGTTCAAACAGCTTTGTTTTAGCAGATAGACTCCCAAATATTTTATATTATCTACAGTTATTTTAAATGGAGTTTCTCTATCTCTTGCTTCTGGGCTTTATTGGTAACATATCAAAATTCTGATTATTTATGTTTATTTTATATCCTACAAATGTGCTAAAATTGTTAATTGTTGCTATTGTTTTTAGATGATTCTCTAAATATACCATAATATCATCTGCAAAGAGTGAAAATTTTGTTTTCTCATTACTTACTCTTAAGTACGTCAGTTTCTTTTTCTTCTCTTTTTTCCCTAAAGTTAACATTTCTAATACAATATTGAATAATGGTGGTGATAATGGGCAACCTTGTTTTACTCCTGATCTTATTGAGAATGGTTCTAACTTCTTCCTATTACATATAATGCCTAATGGTTTTAGTAGATGCTACTTATTAGTTTAAGGAAAGTTCCACTTATTCCCTGGCTTTCTAGTGTCTAGTTTATAGGAATATATGTTTAATATTGATATTGCTTCATTATCTATAGTGCCCTTTAGCAAGATAAAATTTCCTTCACTATCTCATTTAATTAGATCTTTTTTTTTTTTTTTTTTTTTTTTTTTTGCTTTTGCTTGATCTGAGGTCAGGATGGTTACCACTGCTTTTTCTATTTCTGTTAAAGCATAATAGAGTCATTCCAGGGTTTCACATTTACTCTGTATATATATTTTCATATCCATCATGCTACACAAGAAAAATCAGATCTAAAGGGAAAAAAATACATGATAAAGAAAAAAAAAAGGCAAACAGTAACAGCAAAAAGGTGAAAATACCATCCTTTGATCCACATTCAGTCTTCATAGTTTTCTCTGGCTATGGATATGGGAATTGCCTTGAAAAGCCTCATTGTTGAAAAGAGCCAAGTGGCGAATTCTTTCAATGACTAATTTACCCTCTGGTTCTAGGATATCAGACAGTTTTCCTTGATGATTTATTGAAAATAAATAAATAAATAAAAGTGAACATAGCATATGTTGATTTATATTCAGTTTCCATAATTTTATCTTCTTTTTAAATTGTGGCTTTCAGGTAGTTCAATAATTCTGATATTATCCTGGACAATTTTTCCTGGAACTATTTTTGAGGTCAGTTATTTTTCAAATGAGGTATTTTACATTTTCTTCTTTTTTTTGTTTGATTAATTTTTAATGTCTCCTTCAGCCATTCACTTCCATTTGTGCAATTCTAATTTTTAGTGAATTATTTTCTTCAGTTAGCTTTTTTTAACCTCCTTTTTAATTGACTCAATTGTACTTTTAAAGGACCTGTTTTGTTTAGTGAAATTTTTTTCTCCATTTCACCAACTCTATTTTTTTTAAGGAGTTTTTTTCTCTTTCCATTTTGCCAAGTTTATTTATTTTTTTTTTTTGTTATACATAAGCGCATTCATTTTTTAAAAACATTATTTCCTTTTGAATCATGTTGAGAACAAAAAATAAGAACAAAAGGGAAAACCACAAGAGGAAAAAAAACGAGAAAAAGTGAACATAGCAATAAGGATGTATTCTGATTCAACATAGAGAAGAGCTAATCCAATTCCAATTGATCAATAATGGACAGAATCAGCTACACTCAGAAAAGGAACACTGGGAAATGAGTGTAAACTGTTAGCATTTTTTGTTTTCCTCCCCAGATTATTTTTACCTTCTGAATCCAATTCTTCCCTTGCAACAACAACAACAACAAAATTCGGTTCTGCACATATATATTGTACCTAGGATATACTATAACATATTTAATATGTATGGGAATGCCTGCCATCTAGGGGAGAGGGTGGAGGGAAGGAGGGGAAAAATTCGGAACAGAAGGGAGTACAAGGGATAATGTAAAAAATTACTTATGCATATGTACTGTCAAAAAATGTTATAATCATAAAATTAAAATAAATAAATAAATAAAAGTGAACATAGCATATTTTGATTTATATTCAGTTTCCATAATTTTATCTTTAGATGCAAATGGCATTTTCCATTCAAAGTTTATTGATATTATTCAAAGTTTATTGATATTACCTTGGATCACTGAAATACTGAGAAACACATTTGTCAGAGTTAATCATCATACAATCTTGCTGTTGCTGTGTATAATGTATTCCTGGTTCTGCTTGTTTTGCCTTGCATCAGTTCATATAAATCTTTCCAGGCCTTTCTAAAATCAATTCTTTCATCATTTTATATAGAACAATATTCCATTACTTTTACATACTTATGGCTTATTCAACCATTATCCACTTAATGGATATCTACTCATTTTCCAATTCTTTGCCATTACAAAAAGAGCTGCTACAAACATTTTTGCACATGTGAGTCCTTTTCCCTTTTTTATAATTTCATTGGAATACAAACCCAGTAGTAGCACTGCTGAATCAATTTTGTAATTGTGTTCATATAGTTCCTTGATTTGTTTTGAAAGGCAGATACCCAGATACTTTATTTTTTCTACCTGAGAAGATCAACAAATTGGACACAAAACTAAAAATGCTAGAAAAAGAACAAATTAAAACCCCCCTGTTAAATACCAAATTAGAAATCCTGAAAATCAAAGGAAAGATTATTAAAATTGAAACTAACAAAAATATTGAACTAATTAATAAAACTAAAAATTGGTTTTAGGAAAAAAACAACAAAATAGATAAACTTTTGAACTATATTACTAGCATCAAAAATTAAAAGAGTGAATTTACCGTGATGAAGAACTTTTTTTTTTTAAACTCAAAAAACATTTTAATTAAATGTTAAAAATTACCTTTACAAGTAACTGGAAAAAATAAAACATTATTTTAAAAAACATTTCTATTGGCTTCTCCTTCATACTTGAAATTATGATTGGACAAATATTTTCCTCAGTCATCCCCTCTTCATTTTTGAGTTACAGGAAGATGTATATGTCTTCCTGTTGCCCATGTGAGGGCCTGAATCCTAATTCTTTTGTCTCTTTCAAAGCCTTCCTCCAACAATAATCTCGTTTCTGGTTTTTGCATCTTTAGGCCTTCCTTTTCTATTGAATTCTTCTATTGACCTAAAATATCACCAGTTCTTCTATATTCATATGCACACACACATACCTACATTCATATATAATATCTATACAACATACATACATACATGCATATCTCTCCCTTCTACATCTTTCTTTATTCTTTATTATTTATTTCTCTCACTAACAGATTTCTGGGAAAAGTATTTTAAGTCATCCATTCACTCCTCAATCATTTGAAGCTACTTTTGTACCATTCTCCTATTCAAACTGCTTGTTCTTAGGTAAGCAAAGAACTTCCAGTCCCTGGATTTTTTTTTTTAATCCTTATCCTCCTTGACTTCCTTCTCAGCTGCACTATACCTTCTTAAAATCAACAACTCCCTTTGTAGTCTTTTTTTTAAAATTTATTTTATTTTATAATTATAACTTTTTTTTGATAGTACATATGCATGGATAATTTTTTACAACATTATCCCTTGTACTCACATCTGTTCCAGTTTTTCCCTTCCTTCTCTCCACTCCTTCCCTAGATGGTAGGCAGCCCCATACATGTTAAGTATGTTATAGTATACCCTAGATACAATATATGTGTGCAGAATCAAATTTTTTGTTGCACAGGAAGAATTGGATTCAGAAGGTAAAAATAACCTGGGAAGAAAAACAAAAATGCAAACAGTTTACGCTCAAACAGTGTTCCTTCTCTGGGTGTAGCTGATTCTGTCCATCACTGATAAATTGAAATTGAATTAGATCTTCTCTTTGTTGAAGATATCCACTTCCATCAGAATACATCCTCATACAGTATCATTGTTGAAGTATATAATGATCTCCTAGTTCTGCTCATTTCACTCAGCATCAGTTCATGTAAGTCTTAACAAGCCTCTCTATATTCATCCTGCTGGTCATTTCTTACACAACATAACACTCATATACCACAATTTACCCAACCATTCTCCAATTGATGGGCATTCATTCAGTTTCCAGTTTTTGGCCACTACAAAGAGGGCTGCCACAAACATTTTGGCACATACAGGTCCCTTTCCCTTCTTTAGTATTTCTTTGGGATATAAGCTCAGTAGTAGCACTGCTGGATCAAAGGGTATGCACAGTTTGATAACTTCTTGGACATAATTCCAGGTTGCTCTCTAGAATGGTTGGATTTGTTCACAACTCCACCAACAATGCATCAGTATCCCAGTTTTCCCACATTCCCTCCAACATTCATCATTATTTTTTCCTGTTATCTTAGCCTATCTGACAGATGTGTAGTGGTATCTCAGAGTTGTCTTAATTTACATTTCTCTGATGAATAGTGATTTGGATAGTTTCAATTTCATCATCTGAAAATTATCTGTTCTTATCCTTTCACCATTTATCAATTGAAGAATGGCTTAATTTCTTACAAATTAGAGTTAGTTCTCTATATATTTTGAAAATGAGGCCTTTATCAGAACCTTTAAATATAAAAATGTTTTCACAGTTTGTTACTTTCCTTCTAATCTTGTTTGCATTAGTTTTGTTTGTACAAAATCTTTTTAATTTCATGTAATCAAAATTTTCTATTTTGTGATCAATAATGATCTCTAGTTCTCCTTTGGTCACAAATTCCTTCCTCCTCCACAAGTCTGAGAGGTAAACTATCCTATGTTCCTCTAATTTATTTATGATCTCGTTCTTTATGCCTAAATCATGGACCCATTTTGATCTTATCTTGGTGTATGGTGTTAAGTGTGCATCCATGCCTAGTTTCTGCCATACTAATTTCCAGTTTTCCCAGCAGTTTTTGTCAAATAATGAATTCTTATCCCAAAAGTCGGGATCTCTGGATTTGTCAAACACTAGATTGCCATAGTTATTCACTATTTTGTCCTTTGAACCTAACCTATTCACTGATCAACTATTTCTTAGCCAATACCAAATGGTTTTAGTGACTGCTGTTTTATAATATAGTTTCAGATCAGATACAGCTAGGCCACCTTCATTTGATTTTTTTTTTCATTAATTCCCTTGAAATTCTTGACCTTTTGTTCTTCCATATGAAGTTTTTTTTGTTTTGTTTTTTGTTTTTCCTGAGGCTGGGGTTAAGTGACTTGCCCAGGGTCACACAGCTAGGAAGTGTCTGAGACCAGATTTGAACGCTGGTCCTCCTGAATTCAAGGCTGGTATTCTATCCACTCTGCCACCTCTGGCCCCTCCATATGAATTTTGTTGTTATTTTTTCTAGGTCATTAAAATAGTTTCTTGGGAGTCTGACTGGTATAGCACTAAATAAATAGATTAGTTTAGGGAGAATTGTCATCTTTATTATATTTGCTTGGCCTATCCAAGAACACTTAATGTCTTTCCAATTATTTAAATCTGACTTTATTTTTGTGTCAAGTGTTTTGTAATTTTGCTCATATAATTCCTGACTTTCCTTTGGTACATAGATTCCCAAATATTTTATACTGTCAACATTATTTTGAATGGAATTTCTCTTTGTATCTCTTGCTGTTGCATTTTGTTGGTGATGTATAAAAATGCTAAGGATTTATGTGGATTTATTTTGTATCCTGCAACTTTGCTAAAGTTGTGGATTATTTCTAATAGCTTTTTAGAAGAATCTCTGGGATTCTCTAAGTATACCATCATATCATTTGCAAACAGTGATAGTTTGGTTTCCTCATTACCTACTCTAATTCTTTTAATCTGTTTTTCATCTCTTATGCCGGAAGCTAGCATTTCTAATACAGTATGAATAGTAATGGTCATTGTGGGCAACCTTGTTTCATTCCTGATCCTACTGGGAAAGGTTCCAGTTTATCCCCATTTCATATGATGCTTATTGGCAGTTTTAAATATATGCTCCTGACTATTTTAAGGAATAGTCCATTTATTCCTATACTCTCAAGTGTTTTTATTAGGAACAGATATTGGATTTTGTCAAATGCTTTTTCTGCATCTTTTGAGATGATCATATGGTTTTTGTTAATTTGGTTATTAATATGGTCAATTATACTAATAGTTTTCCTAATATTAAACCAGCCCTGAATTCCTAGTATAAATCCTATTTGTCATAGTGTATTATTCTGGGGATGATTTTCTGTAGTCCTTTTGCTAATATCTTATTTAAGATTTTAGCATCAATATTCATTAGGGAGATTGGTCTATAATTTTCTTTCTCTGTTTTCAACCTACCTGGTTTAGGTATCAGTACCATGTCTGTGTCATAAAAGGAGTTTAGTAGGACTCCTTCAATCCCTATTTTTGATGAAGAAATTAAAGCAATAATTAGAAGCTATTTTTCCAACTCTATGCCAAAAAATTTGACAATCTAATTGAAATGAATATTTGACAAATTTATTTTTAAGAAGTTGTTTTTTTTTAGTATATATGTATACATATTTTTTTCCAGTTCACATATTTATTTTTTAATGAATTGTTTTCTTCAATGAGTTGTGCTTCCTTTTCCAAGCTGTTGGCTTTCTCCAAAAAACTTTCATAATCTCTTGCATAGTTCTCATTTCTTTTCCCCCTTTTTCTTCTATCTCTCTTTTAAGACCCTTTTTGAACTCTTCCAATAGACCCTTTTGAGCTAGAGTCCAGTTCACATCTCCTTTTGAGACTTAATTAAAGGCATTTTGCCTTTTCTGTCCTCTTCTGGGTTTGTGCTCTGATTTTCCCTGTTTCTGAAAAGATTTCTATAGTTTGTGTTCTTTTTGCTTTTTAAGTCATTTTTAAAAGTTGAGCTCTGCTGCTGGGCACAGAGAGATTGTCCCAAGTTCTCTATTGTCCCAAGCTTCCTTTGCAGTGCACTTGGGTATCTCATGGTCTGCACTGGGGCTGGAGGTGCTGCAGCCTTCCCCCAAGCACTGGGTGGGCCTGGCCAAGTCCTGCCCACTATTGGGGTTGGGGCTCACAGTTTGACTTCTGTAGTTGCATTGGAGGCCTCACAGCTGTCCTGCTAATCTGACTGGTTTTTTGAACCAGTAGCCAACACTGCTATACTTTGGCTAAAAGTTAGCTTCCCTGTGCCAGCCCTTCCCATTCCTGCCCAATTGAGACAGACCTTTCCTAAAGTCCTTCCAAGAGATCTTAAACAGGAATATTGCTGCACTCTGAATGTTTGTGAGTCCTGTCACTCCAAAATCCATTCAGAGGCTTGATCCAGTGTTGATTCTGAGGGAAGCCAGAAAGAGCTCAGGCAAAGTCCTGTCTGCTCTCTGCTATCTTGGCTCCATTTGTCCCCTCTGTTCCTTTAATATGCAGGTTAGACACCATCTTGTGCATGAAGTCTTTACTGGTCATTCTCCCCCATCTCTTCCATTATACCCCATACTGTTAGTACTCTTTCCCAGTTAGGATGCTTCTTTGGTCTTCTCTTTCCACAGTGCTAATAAGAGTTTTCATTCTATTTACCTGCAGTCCTGCTGACTTCTCTTGTAGAACTCATTTTCCATTGTCCATAATCTTATATTCTTTTGAGATCATTGCTGTAGTAAAAGTAGGAGATTTGGATTCCTATGGGTCTAACCCTAAGCTAACATTCTCCTTTATCTTACTCAATAACTGTTGTTTTGTCATCACAATGAATTTTTTTCTATTTTACTTACCATTTCTTATTGAGTTTCTAGATTTCTATTTTTGTCCTTATTTCAGGATTAACAATTTTCTAATTTTTTGTAGTTTCAATTGTATACTCAAATATTCTATTTTTTATTTATTTCTTTTGTTAATATAAGAGCTTAAAGGGGGCAGCTAGGTGGTGAAGTGGATAGAGCAACAGCCTTGAAGTCAGGAGGACCTGAGTTCAAATCTGATCTTAGACACTTAACACTTCCTAGCTGTATGACCCTGAGCAAGTCACTTAACCCCAATTGCCTCAGGGGGAAAAATATATATATATACATATATATATGTATATAGGGTTATTTCCTCTAATTAAGACTCATCATCTCTTGTGTAAAATTTTGGCAGAGTTTCCAAACTATTCTTGTTGCTTGTTTCTCTACTCTCTGATTCAATTTAAACAGCTCTTGTGATTTTGAATCTTTGGGACTTTGGATCCTTGCTTTTCCCTATATCTCTCCATTGCAGCTTTGTAACATGCTATTCTAGGAAAAATGAAAGCATTGTGGATTCTTTCTATGTTCTGAAACATCATTTAGAAATGCCTTGAGGGGGCAGCCAGGTGGTGCAGTGGATAGAGCACCAGCCTTGAATTCAGGAGGCCCTGAATTCAAATTTGATCTCAGACATTTAACACTTCCTAGCTGTGTGATCCTGGGCAAGTCACTTAACCCCAGCCTCAGGGAAAAAAAATAGGAATGCCTTGAAATAAATTTTCTATTAGACAAGCTTCAAACTGTTTTACATTATGAAGTAGAAATGTCTCTCCTCTTACACTTTTCTCTTTAGAATTGATGCTTTCAACAAGAGATTAATATATCATACATTCTTCAAAAATGTCAGGTTTATATAGCTATAGATATATAGATAAAGTTACTATTTTTTCCTATTCCACAGGTGTTCATCACAAACAATATTAAGAAATACGCAGTAAACGATCTGACATTGAATTTTTATATGGGACAAATCACTGTCCTTCTAGGACATAATGGAGCAGGGAAAACTACCACCCTTTCAATGCTCACAGGTATGTTATCAATTCTGGTCAGCTGAGGAGCCAAGGATTTGATTTTTATGTTTTGAAAACTGAAGATGTTAACTAGGACCACAATATCAGGCTTTCATCTAGTCTTCTTATAGTCAGATTTGTCATTTTGACATTCATATGTACACATCATATATATTTATGTGTATAATATTGCAATGAGCAAAAGTCCATTTTATCTTTTTCCTACCATAACTTCCCCACCCATCCCAATTAAAGACAAAAGAAAAAATATGTTACAAACATGTATAGTCAATCAAAACAGAATTCCACATTTAGCCATGGTCAAAGTATTTGTCTTATTCAGTATTTTGAGTCCATCAGTTCTCTATCAGGGAGACAGGTGATTTGTTTCATCATCATGTTAGTCATTACATTGATAAAAGTTCCTTATTCTCTCAGAAGTTCTCTCTTTTTTTTTCATTTGGGTTTACTATATTGCTGCCATTGTAAAAATTGTTTTCTTAAGACTGTTCACTTTATTTTGTACCACTTCATACAAGTCTTTCCAGGTTTCTCTGAAACCCTTTATTTCATTATTTCTTATAGAACATTAATATTCCATCCCATTTTTTTAAATATAACTTATTCATTCATTTTCTAACTTTTAGACTCCCCCCCCCCGGTTCCCATTCTTTTCTACTTTAAAAGAGCTAACATATTTTTGTACATTCTTAAAGTTGTTTTTCTTAGGCATAATCCTTGCCTCTAATTCCCACTCTCCCTTCTCCTCCTTATCTTCTGTTTGCCTGTAAAATGTGTTTTTGTACCCAATTGTATATTTGTATATGCTCCATTTTTTTTTTATCAGTTCATAGGACAATAAGATTCAAGTATCAACCGTCCCCCCACCGCCTTCTTTTTGCTTGTGTAAATATCTTTTCGCACACCCTATTTAGGTGAAATAATTTTTCCTAGCCTTCCTTTGCTTTTCCTCTACCCCTCAGTGCATTCCTCTTCTCCTGTCTTTTTACTCTTCTTTTAAGATTATCAAGACATAAGAAAACTACCATGACTTGTCTGATTAAACCCTCATTGAGACCCCTAATATTGAGACCCCTTCAGAGAAGACACATGAAGCATCTCCCCATATTTAAATGTAAGCAGTTTATACTTGTTTAGTTCTTTGTCATGGTTCATTCAAGTTTATCTTATTACATTTCTCTTCACTCCTCTTTTTGAAGTCAAAGTTTCTATGCAGTTATCAGAAATGTTCAGAAGTCCTCTATTTTATTAAAAATCCATTTTCCCTGTGAAGCATTATATTCATTTTTGCTGATTAAGTTATTCATGACATTTCTTTGTTGATATGCCTATATTCTTTGCTTTTGGAATATTGTATTCCGACTTCTCTGCTCTTTTATAATGCTGCCTGCTAAAACAAATGTGATCATGACTGTGGTTCCCATGTAATTAAATTTTTTTCTTTCTGGTTGCTTAGAGAAATTTTTCTTTGATCTGGAAATTTTGAATTTTGGCTTTGGTGTTCCTAGAAGTTTTTATTTGGGGGTCTCTTTCAGATGGTAATCAGTAGATACTATTTCCATTTGACCTCTGTTTCTAAAAGATTTAGACAGTTTTCTTTTAAGATTTTTAAACTAACAGATCTAGACTTTTTTGTGGTCATGGTATTCATTCAATTTTTTCTTCTTAGTTTTCTAGGTCACTTGTTTTGCTATGTGATATCTTTAATTCTCTTCTTTTATTTTCAGTCTTTTGACTTTATTTTAATTTATTTTTATTGCCTTGTGAAGGAGTCATTGACTTCTGTGTACTCCACTTGAATTTTCAGGGCTTTGTTACTTGGGCAAGGTTTTGTTTTTCTTGTGTATGAGACTTTGCTTATAGATGTTTTGGAGTCATTCTCTTTTACTGATTGTATATTGAACTTCACTGCCACCATTCTAGTTTTTTATAGTAGAATTTTTGTTTGTTTATTCTTCCAGCATACTTCTTGCCTTTGTTTTCAATGCTAAGGCTGCCACATTTCTGAAGGGAAGGTCTGGACTAGTTCTGTTTCTGCTTTCTTGGGGTATTGAATGTTGTATTATATGAAGAACTTAGGGACAGGCTGGGGATCTGCAAGCTTTCAATACTCCCAAACTTATCTGATGTTATGTCCGGTCCTCTCTCAATTGTAATCCTTCTCTGAGAGGAGGTTTCTTTTCTGTAAAATCTTTTCCTCTGTGAGCAGGTTTCTTGGGAGGCTTCTGGAGCCTCCAGACAGAGGGAAGGTAGAATCTCAAATCCTCTTCTTCCTGAATCCTGGCTCTAAATCTCCTCGAGCTTCCCTGAAGTTCTCCCAGGAAGTCTTACTCTTATCCCAATCTATACTGTCTCCTTAGACTCAATGTTCCTCTTTTTATCCTCCCAGAGAATGGGCTTGTGGGTACTCCCAGGGGCTTGTGGGAATTACTTACAACCAATGAATTTGTTGTTTTTAAGGTGTAAACTCCTTTTAAAGATTTGAACTAAAGATGTGAATTCTGAGCTAGAGAATTGTTAAATACCAACTTAGCATTTAGTAAGAACCTAACAATCTGATACTGGGCAAATTCTGATTGCTTGCCTTTTAGTCTGAGCTTTGCAGATTCCTGACCTGAATTTGAGTATGAGCAATGGATTTAGCCTTTGTCAGCCAGTTGGAAACTTCTGTTAGTTCAGAGTGTCAGAATTGTAGGTTCTCCTTTGTTCTGAGATTGTGACCCTTATTACTACTTTGCAGGCTAGGATAGAAGCTATAATTGAGGGCCTGCTCTTCTCTGAATCACAGAGCTGGTGCTTCCTTCTGAACCTAACCCTTTTCTTAGCTCACTGCCCTGCCTTCCCTATCAGGAAAAGACACTTTCTGATGCAGGTCCTCTTCTTACTTCAACCTGGATCTATGAGCAAGAACTAGGTAGGGGGAGACAAAGTTGCCAGTTTGTACCCTTATCCATCATGCTGCCTTGCTTTCAATCTGGTGGCTCCCTCAAATGCATTTGACATTTCCTCTTACCCTATGGTATAGTCTTTCTCTGGCTACTTGAGTACTTTGTTATATGCCCCTTGCCTATGTCTCCAATGTCCACAGACTACTCTGTCCCTTTATGCAAAGTTGGCTCACTGTGACTTTTTCTGATATTACAATCAAATTTGGTACATTTTCCAGATATGTTTGGAAAAATTTTCTGGAGAGGAAATACTTTCCACCATCTTGGCTCCACTTCTCATCTCAACTTTTCCTTAATCATTGTTCATTCTTGAGTTCTTTTCAAAACATATAGTCTATGTGAAGATATGAAATAACTTTGTTTGTGTTCTGCCAAATGACAGTTTTCAGTGTAAGACTGAAATATGGCTCCTCAGGTAAATGAGAGAAAATTTTTACCTTCCAAAGTAATTTGCTTGTTGTCTGCAATGCAAGATTTTATAATTCCTTTCTCCAGGCATGGAGAATGCACATGACACTTTTATATTTTAAATGACTGCTATCAATATTAGGAAAACTATCAGTATAATTGGCCATATTAATAACCAAATTAACAAAAATCATATGATCATCTCAATAGATGCAGAAAAAGCATTTGATAAAATCCAACATGAATTTCTATTAAAAACACTTGAGAGTATAGGAATAAATGGACTTTTCCTTAAAATAATCAGTAGCATCTATTTAAAACCATCAGTAAGCATCATATGTAATGAGGATAAACTGCAACCATTCCCATTAAGATCAGGAGTGAAATAAGGTTGCCTACTATCACTATTACTATTCATACTGTATTAGAAATGCTAGCTTTGGCAATAAGAGTGGAGAAAGAGATTAAAGGAATTAGAGTAGGTAATGAAGAAGCCAAATTACCACTCTTTGCAGATTACATAATGGTATACTTAGAGAACCCCAAAGATTCTACTAAAAAGCTGTTAGAAATAATCCACACATTTAGCAAAGTTGCAGGATACAAAATAAACCCACATAAATCATCAGCATTCTTATATGTCACTAATAAAAAACAACAGTTAGAGTTACAAAGAGAAATTCCATTTAAAGTAACTACTGATAGTATAAAATATTTAGGAATTTATCTGCCAAGAAAAATCAGAAACTATGTGAGCAAAACTACAAAACACTTTCAACACAAATTAAGTCTGATCTAACCAATTGGAAAAATATTAAATGCCCTTGGATAGGGCAAGCAAATATAATAAAGATGACAATACAACCTAAACTAATCTATTTATTTAGCATATACCAATCAGACTCCCAAAAAATATTTTAATGACCTAGAAAAAATAACAACAAAGTTCATATGGAAAAACAAAAGGTCAAGAATTTCAAGGGAATTAATGAAAAAAAAAAATCAAATGAAGGTGGCCTAGCCGTACTAGATCTAAAATTATAAAGCAGCGGTTACCAAAACCATTTGGTATTGGCTAAGAAATAGACTAGTTGATCAGTGGAATAGGTTAGGTCCAAAGGACAAAATAATCAATAACTTTAATAATCTAGTGTTTGACAAACTCAAGGACCCCAGCTTTTGGGATAAGAACTCAATGTTTGACAAAAATTTCTGGGAAAATTGGAAATTAAGGTCAGGTCAAAATGGGTTCATGACCTAGGCATAAAGAATGAGATTATAAATAAATTAGAGGAACATAGGATAATTTACCTCTCAGACCTGTGGAAGAGGAATGAATCTATGTCCAAAGAAGAACTAGAGATCATTATTGATCCACAAAGTAGAAAACTTTGATTATATCAAATTGAAAAGCTTTTGTACAAACAAAACTAAAATAGAGAAGATTAGAAGGGAAACAATAAACTGGGAAAACATTTTTACAGCCAAAGGTTCTGATAAAGGACTCATTTTCCAAATTATATAGAGGATTGACTCTAATTTATAAAAAATCAAGCCATTCTCCAATTGATAAATGGTCAAAGGATATGAACAGACAATTCTCTGATGAAGAAATTGAAACTATTTCTAGCCATATGAAAGGGTGTTCCAAATTACAATTGATCAGAAAAACAGAAATTAAGACAACTCTGACATACCACTACACACCTGTCAGATTGGCTAGAATGACAGGGAAAGATAATGCAGGATGTTGGAGAAGATGTGGGAAAACAAGGACACTGATTCATTGTTGATGGAATTGTGTATACATCCAGCCATTCTGGAGAGCAATTTGGAATTATGCTCAAAAAGTTATCAAACTGCATACCCTTTGACCCAGCAGTGTTATACTGGGCTTATATCCCAAAGAGATCTTAAAGAAAGGAAAGGGACCTGTATGTGCAAGAATGTTTGTGGCAGCCCACTTTATAGTGGCAAGAAACTGGAAACTGAGTGGATGCTCATGAGTTGGAGAATGGCTGAATATGTTATGGTATATTAAAGTAATGGAATATTATTGTTTTGTTAGAAGTGATGAGGAGGCTGATTTCAGAAAAGTTTGGAAAGACTTACATGAACTGATACTAAGTAAAATAAGTAGTACCGAGAGAGCATTATACACAGTAACAACAAAATTATGTAATGATCAGCTGTGATGAACTTGGCTCTTTTCAACAATAAAGTGATTCAAGGTGATTTCAATAAATTTGTGGAGAGTGTCATCCACATCTAGAGAAAGAACTATGGAGACTGACTGTGGAATAAAGCATAGTATTTTCACTTTTTTATTGTTGTTCCTTTTTTGTTGTTGTTTGTATACTTGTTTTTTATATTTTTCCCTTTTGATCTGATTGTTCTTGTGCAGCATGGTGAATGCAGAAAGATGTTTAGAAGAACTGTATATCTTTAATTTTTACTGGATTGCTTGCTGTCTTGGGGAGGAGGTGGGGAGAGAGAGAAGCAGAAAAATTTGGAACATAAGTTTTGCAAAGGTGAATGTTAAAAACTATCTTTGCATGTGTTTGGAAAATAAGATACTATTTTTTAAAAAATGGGAAAAAATGAGTATTATCTGATAATTCATAATTCACCTTGTCACAACTCTGTGTGTGTGTGTGTGTGTGTGTGTGTGTGTGTGTGTGTGTGTGTGTGTGCGTGTTTGGCGTTTGGATCCATTTGTAATTGCTCTATAGTTGATGATTAATTTCTCTTTTGGAATTTTGACAGTTATTCTAAACTAGAAAAACAAAGTGACTAGTCAGCCTTGTTATTGGTCTATTGATCTGGGACTCTAGATTCTATTTTATAATTCATTCTACTGTCTTCTTCATTTTTATGGATGAATTCATCCGAGTTATATAATTGATGATTGTGCATTTCTCTCCCTCATATCATCTTATATATTTTCCTTTTTTTGACCCTTTTTTGTTTTTAAAGAAGAAAGATGTGAAAGGGAAGCTATGTAATCTGTATTAATAATCTATATTGGAAGAACTCTACTTCTACTCCATTGTAGAACATCTCCTTCACTCACACCTCAATCACAGATCTTTATGCTTGTTTGCTTTCTTTTTAATCGCCCTATATGCTATACTTAACCACACTTGAAGTTTGTTTTTCTTTTGAGTTATTTCCTCCATAACTCTAAACTTTTCTTTCCTTTCTCCACATTCTTGCTTTATTTTCTGTTTAAAATATTTCCATGTTATATGAATGATATGGGAATATATTCAATTTTTAAATTATGTCTTAATATTATATCCTTAATATAGAAATATATTAAATTTTGTTTATCAATGTGTGTTCAGCCTTCCTTTAACTGATTGATAAAGAATGAGATTCATGTATATTCATTACCCTTCCCTCCACTTTTATATCTTCTTATATTATATGCCAGTTATGAGTATTACCTCCATTCTTCATTTCTTTTCAAATGTATTCCTCTTCCCTTCCCTATGCTTTCCTTTCTTATGATATTACAATAGAACCATCTATCTATGCAAGGCCTTTTAACTCTTAAATCCCTTAAAGAGCTTAGTATTCTGAAGGAACAGTTGTCTTTTTTTTTTTTTTTTTCTGTTAATAGAATTTTTGGACCCTTGTAATTGTTCAAAAGTATTTTCCAGTCTAGGTCTCTCTTGACTTGGGTTTACACTTCAAAGTTTTTACTCAGTTCTTGTCTTTTCATTGAGAATATTGACATTTTCTGTCCAAATAGCTGTTAGACAGGAGGCAGAAGTCCAGCTCCCATAATATACTCCAATAAAAATATAAAAATTATATAAGATCAAATAAAAATTAAGAAATTCAATGTGAGGCTAGAGTAAGTTATTCTTTCCACTCTATAACTTTACAATAAATCACCCAAAAGTCCATGATCAACCAAGAGGGTTCAAGAGAAAACTAGAACCAATAGCAAAGAAGCCTTGCCTCAGAATGACCAGATAGAGTAGAAACATGGGTGCTCTTAAGGCTCATGATTCATGGGTACTCAAACTTGTTCTAACTAATTATAGTAATTTTTTTTTGAAATAATACATTTTAGGGGCAGGTAGGTGGCACAGTGGAGAGAGCACCAGTCCTGAATTCAGGAGGATCCGAGTTCAAATCTGGTCTCAGACACTTAACATTTCCTAGCTGTGTGACCCTGCGCAAGTCACTTAACCTCAGCCTCAAAAAAAAAAAAAAAAAAAAAAAAAGAAAGAAAGAAAAGAAATAATACATTTTAAGCTTTTCTATCCTTTATATTAGTTGTGACCAGGTCTTTTATAATCCTGATTATGCTTTCTTGATTTTTGAACCCTTTCTTTCTAATTTTTTGCAGCAAATTTGTTTTGGACTTGGAAAGCCTGGGTTTGGGGTATAATATTACTGGGATCTTTCATTTGTTGTTTTGTTTTTTCTAGGAGTTGACTGGAGGATTCTTTTTATTCTTTGTCTTCTGGTTCAATTTTATCTCTGCAGTTTTTATTTATGATTTCCTTCAATACTGTAGCAAATTGGGATGGGGGTTATTTGGTAGTGGTATTCAGGGAGTACAATGACTGTTAAATTTTCTCTCCTTGAACTGTTTTCTAGGTCAGCTATTTTATTTTATTTTTTATTATAGCTTTTTTTTTTTTTTTTACAAGATATATGCATGGGTAATTTTTCAGCATTGACCCTTGCAAAACCTTCTGTTGAACTTTTACCCTCTTTCCCCCCCATCCCTTCCCCTAGATAGCAGGTAGACCAATACATGTTAAATATGCTATATGTTATAATATAATGTATACATATCCATACGGTTATTTTGCTGCACAAGAAGAATTAGATTTTGAAATAAGATAAAATTAACCCGAGAAGGAAATAAAAAATGTAAATGGACAAAACCAGAGGCATGGGGAATTCTATATAGTGGTTCTCACTCATTTCCCAGAGTTCTTTCTCTGGGTGTAGCTGGTTCTATTCATTATTGAACAAATGTTGTTGAAGTATATAATGAGATCCTGGTCCTGCTCATTTCACTCAGCATCAATTCATGTAAGTCTCTTCAGGCCTTTCTGAAATCTTCCTGCTGGTCATTTCTTACTGAACAATAACATTTTTATAACATTCATATACCCCAATTTATTCAGCCATTCTCCAATTGATGGGCATCCATTCAATTTCCAGTTTCTAGCCACTACAAAAAGGGCTGCCACAAACATTTTTGCACATACAGGTCCCTTTCCCTTCTTTAAGATCAATAATATATTAGTGTCCCAGTATTCCCACATCCCCTCCAATATTCAGCATTCTCTTTTCCTGTCATCCTAGCCATCCTATTTCCTATAAATTAGAGTCAATTCTCTATATATTTTGGAAGTGAGGCCTTTATCTGAACCTTTGACTGTAAAAATGTTTTCCCAGTTTATTGTTTCCCTTCTAATCTTGTCTGCATTAATTTTGTTTGTACAAAAACTTTTCAATTTAATATAATCAAAATTTTCTATTTTGTGATCAATAATCTCTAGTTCTTCTTTGGTCACAAATTCTTTCCTTCTCCACAGGTCTGAGAAGTAAACTATCCTATGTTTTTCTAATTTATTTATAATCTCATTCTTTATTACTAGATCATGAACCCATTTTGACCTTATCTTGGTGTACGATGTTAAGTGTGGATCAATGCCTAGTTTCTGCCATACTAGTTTCCAATTTTCCCAGCAGTTTTTGTCAAACAGTGAATTCTTATCCCAAAAGCTGGGGTCTTTGAGTTTGTCACACACCAGATTATTAAAGTTATTGACTATTTTGTTCTGTGAACCTAACCTATTCCACTGAATAACTAGTCTATTTCTAGCCAATACCAAATGGTTTTAGTGACTGCTGCTTTATAATATAGTTTTTAATTTGGTACTGCTAGGCCAACTTCATTTGATTTTTTTAAAAATTAGTTCCCTTGAAAGTCTTCATCTTTAGTTCTTTCAGATGAATTTTGTTGTTATTTTTTTCTAGGTCATTAAAATAGTTTTTTGGAAGTCTGATTGGTATAGCACTAAGTAAATAGGTTAGTTTAGGTAGTATTGTCATCTTTATTATATTTACTCAACCTGTTCAAGAGCACTTATTATTTTTCCAATTGGTTAGATCTAACTTTATTTGTGTGGAAAGTATTTTGTAGTTTTTAGATTCCCAAATATTTTATATTATCAGCAGTTACTTTAAATGAAATTTCTCTTTTGTATCTCTAATTGTTGGATTTTGTTAGTGATATATAAGAATGCTGATGATTTATGTGGGGTTATTTTGTATCCTGTAATTTTGCTAAAGATGTGGTTTATTTCTAATAGCTTTTCAGTATAATTTCTGGGGTTCTCTAAGTATACTATTACCTACTCTAATTCCTTTCATATCTTTTTCATTTCTTATGGCCAAAGCTAGCATTTCTAATACAATATTGAATAGTAATGGTAATTGTGGGCAACCTTATTTTATTCCTGATCTTACAGGGAATGGTTCCAGTTTATCCTCATTATATATGATGCTTACTGATGGTTTTAAATAGATGCTCCTGACTATTTTTAAGGAAAAATCCATTCATTCCTATATTCTCAAGTGTTTTTAATAGGAATGGATATTGGATTTTATCAAATGCTTTTTCTGCATCTATTGAGAGGATCATATGGCTTTTGTTAATTTGGTTATTGATATAGTCAATTATGCTAATAGTTTTCCTAATATTGAACCAGCCCTGCATTCCTGGTATAAATCCTACTTGGTCATGGTGTATTATCTTGGGGATGATTCTCTATAATCTTTTTGCTAATATTTTATTTAAGATTTTTGCGTCAATATTCATTAGGGAGATTGGTCTATAATTTTCTTTCTCTGTTTTCAACTTAACTGATTTAAGTATCAGTATCATGTCTGTGTCATAAAAGGAATTTGGTAGGAGTCCTTCATTCCCTATTTTTTCAAATAGTTTATATAACATTGGAGTTAATTTTTCTTTAAATGCTTGGGAGAATTCACATGTAAACCCCATGTAGTCATGGGGATTTTTCTTAGGGAATTGATTAATAGCTTGTTCTATTTCTTTTTCTGAAATGGGACTATTTTAAACAATTTACTTCCTCCTCTGTTAATCTGGGAAGCCTATTTTTGAAGGTAGTCATCCATTTCACTTAAGTTATCAAACTTAATGGCATAAAGTTAGGCAAAGTGACTCCCAATTATTGCTCTAATTTCCTCTTCATTAGTGGAATGTTCTCCCTTTTCATTTTTAAGACTAACAATTTGATTTTCCTCTTTCCTTTCTCTAATCAAATTAACTAAAGGTTTATCTATTTTGTTGTTTTTTTCATAAAACCAACTCTTAGTTTTATTTATTAATTCAATAGTTTTTTACAGTAAAATTTCAATTTTATCAATTTCTCCTTTTAATTTTAGAATTACAAGTTTAGCATTTGATTGGGGGTTTTTAATTTGCTCCTTTTTCTAACCTTTTAAGTTGCAAGCCCAAGTCATTCATCTTCTCTTTCTCTATTTTATTCAAGTAAGTCTCTAAAGATATAAAATTTCCCCTTATTACCGCTTTGGCTGCATCCCACAAATTTTGGTATGTTGTCTCATTGTTGTCATTCTCTTGGGTGAAATTGTTAATTGTGTCTATGATTTGCTGTTTCACCCATTCATTCTTTAGGATAAGATTATTTAGTTTCCAATTACTTTTTGGTCTATTTACCCCTAGCTTTTTGTTGAATGTAGTTTTTATTGCATCATGATCTAAAAAGAATGCATTTACTATTTCTGCCTTTCTGCATATAATTTTGAAGTTTTTATGTCCTAATATATGGTCAATTTTCTTGTTCCATTAACTGCTGAGAACAAAGTGTACTCCTTTCTGTATCCATTCAGTTTCCTCCAAAGATCTATCATACCTAACTTTTCTAATATTCTATTTACCTCTTTAAATTCTTTCTTATTTGTTTTGTGGTTTGATTTATCTAATTCTGATAGTGCAAGGTTGAAATCTCCCACTATTATAGTTTTGCTGTCTATTTCTTCTTGCAACTCTCTTAACTTCTCCTTAGGAAGTTAGATGCTACACCACTTGGTGCATATATGTTTAGTATTGGTATTGCTTCATTGTCTATGCTACCCTTTAACAAGATAGAGTTTCTTTCTTATCTATTTTGATTAAATCAATTTTTGCTTTTGCTTGATCTGAGATCAGGTTGGCTACCCCTGATTTTTTTTACTTCACCTGAAGCATAATAGATTTTGCTTCAGCCTTTTACCTTTACTCTGTGTATCATCCTGCTTTAAATGTGTTTCCTGTAAACAACATATTGTAGGATTCTGGCTTTTAATCCAGTCTTCTGTCTGCTAATGCATTGTGGGAGAGTTCATCCTATTGACATTTATGGTTAGAACTAGTAATTCTGTATTTCCTGCCATCTTATTATCCCTAGATTATGCTTTTCTTTTTCTTTCCCTCCTTACTTCTCTCCCCAGTATAAGCTTATGGGCACCAATTGCCTCACGCAGGATTCCCTCTTTAGAATCCCTCCCACCCCCTTTGAGTCCCTTCCCCTTATACCTTTCCCTTATTACTCTTTTCCTTTTCCCTTTTCCTCTCCCACTTTTTAATGAGATGAGAGAAGTTTCTCTGTAAACCAAATATGTCTATTATTTTCTCTTTAAGTCAAATCTGATGAGAGTAAGATTCACACAGTGTTCCTCCCCCTCCCTCAGTTATGATAGGCTTCCTTTGCCTCTTTGTGGGATATAATTTCCCTCTTTTTATCTCCCCTTTTCCTTTTTTCTGATATTATATCCTTTCCATTTCTGCTTCCCTTTTTTTATATTATATTAGTAAAATCATATTATACATGTGCTTCTTTATGTATGTCCATAACAGAAATATAGTTCTCAAGAGTCTTTTTACCTTTTTCTGCTTCTCTTGAGTCCTATAATTGGAGGTCAAATTTTTTGTTTAGCTCTCGTTTTTTCATTAGAAACAAATTAAATTCACCTGTTTCACTGAATGTCCATCTTCTTCCCTGGAAGAATATGCTCTGCTTAGCTGGGTAGTTTATTCTTGGCGTCATTCCAAGTTCTTTTGCCTTTGGGAATATCAGATTCCAGGTTCTTCCATTCTTTAATGTGGAAGCAGCTAGATCCTGAGTGATCCTAATTGTGACTCCTCGGTATTTGATTTTTTTTTTTTTTTTCTGGCTGCTTGTAATATTTTTTTCTTAATCTGATAGTTCTGAAATTTAGTCACAACATTCTTTGGAATTTTTATTTTTGGGTTTCTTTCAAAAAATATTTGATGAATTCTTTCAATGCTATTTTACCTTATGATTCTATTACATCTATTACATCTCTTTGATGATTTCCTGTAAAATATTGTCTAGGCTCTTTTTTTAATCATTATTTTCAGGAAGTAAAATAATCCTCAGATTATCTTTCCTACATCTGTTTTCCAGGTCTGTTGTTTTTCCAAGTAGATATTTAACATTTTTTCTATTTTTTTTTTTTTTTTGGTTTTGCTTGACTGATTCTTGATGTCTCAACAAATCATTCATTTCTATTTGTTCAATTATGATTTTTAATGAGTTATTTTCTTCATTAGATTTTTTTTACTTCTGTTTGTATATGTCCAATTGAGTTTTTAAATGAGTTGTTTTGTTCTATGGAATTTTTTTTCATTTTTTTTTTTTTTTTTTTTTTTTTTACTGAGTTATTTTCTTTTTCCGATTCACAAATCCTACTTTCTTGGGAATTCTTTATATTTTCCAATTCACAAATTCTGTTTCCCTGAGAGTTCTTTACCTTTTTCTAATTCAAATTTCAGGAAGTTGTTTTCTTTTTCCACTTTATCAGATTTTTCTTTTAGTGAGTTATATGCCTTTTCCATACTCTTTTGCAGAGCTTCTCTTTCTTTTCCCCATTTTTCTCCTAGCTCTCTTTTAAGATCTTTTACAATTTCTTCTAAGAGAACCTTGTGTGAAGGGCACCAAGTTACATCCCCCTTTGGCATTTTTGTCTGGAGACTGTCTGCTGTTAGTCTTCTCTTTCTGTACAGAAGCTATCAATGGTTAGAGTTCATTTGGCTTTTTTACTCATTTTTAAAAAACGTCCTTAGTGTCTGCCTTCAGGGCAAGGAGGTTACCAGCTTCTTCTACAAAACAGGATAGCTAGATGGACAGTAGCTGTCCTGCAAATGGGCTGCTAAGAGTGGCTGAACTGCAGAAGTGTCCTGGGAAGAGTCCCCACTAGAAGTGTCTGCTCTGAGAAGTACAGCTAAGTTGCGGAAGTTTTACTGCTCAGGACAGAGCTCCCTCCCCGCCCCCACTGCAGAATTGTGGCTGCCCGGGGTAGAGCTCCCCCCCCCCCCCTTTGTTGTGCAGAAATGTGATTGTACTGGGCAAAAGCCCCATGCTGCAGAATGTGGCTACATAGCTATGCTGTGGACTGTGCTGTGTCACTCCCAGTGCTGGGTGTGTGTGGCCAGGTCCTGTTAAATTCTGCTGTTTTGGGGGGTACACTCTACTTTTGGCATTTGTGTAACTTCTCTATTGATTTACTGCTTTGCAACCAAGAAAGAGCAACCAACCTGTGGTAGAGGCCTCCCTGTAAATTCTCCA
This sequence comes from Sminthopsis crassicaudata, assembly GCF_048593235.1. NCBI lineage: Eukaryota > Metazoa > Chordata > Mammalia > Dasyuromorphia > Dasyuridae > Sminthopsis > Sminthopsis crassicaudata. The sequence goes on from NC_133617.1 coordinate 470,836,327, forward strand.
CTGACTGAGACCATCTCTGCTCCCAGTCAGCTCAGTGTGCTAGCTTCTGGATTTGCCTCCCTGCCTGCCCTAGCCTGCTCCTTCCAATCAGGGCAAACCTTTTCTGAAGATCTTCCAGATTATTTTAGGTTGGTAATTTGTTGTACTCCCAATATTCATGGATTTTACCAGTCAAGCACTATTTCTGAGGCTGAATTTGGTAATTAGTAGTGAGGGTAGAAGGGTAGCTTAGAATGATGCATGTATTCTCTCCACCATCTTGGCTCCACCCCAGTTAATTTTTATAATATGTATTTTACCTTTTCTTTTTTTAAAAAAAATCTTTTCAGTTTGTTCTAATATTGTTTTGTTCATTCCATTCTAATTTTCAGAATATCTATTATGTGATGAGGTTTCCTACTTTCTGTTTAAAGCTATTTATTCTCTTTGTAATTTCTTTCTCCAGAGCTTTTTTTAATTAACTTTTTTTTTAATCTTTTATTTGATTTTGTATAGGTTCTCTTATATTCTTTATGGACAAATCAATGTTTTGTCCTCTACAGTTCTATTTGTAGATATTCTAGAATTTCCCCCCCTCTTCTACATTTAGTTCTTTGGCATCTCTTGAACCAGGATATTCACTCTTCTCTCATTCACTCACATCTCTAGCCTCAATTTTTTACTTATGACTGTGCCTGAGCTAGACTATATTCCTTTCCACATTCTTGAATTAGGCAGTCAGGCTCTTTTTCGTCCTGACTTTGATTACTTGGTTTTCTGATGACAAATTTCATTTTCTCCAAAGTGACTGTACTTAAAGCATAGAGAGGTTTCATGTACCTGTTATATGTCTACACTGTGAATACTGTGGTCTCATGATCGCTGGATAGTTTGTGGTTAAAGTGCTGTAGACTTTTCCTCACTGGATATGCCCTATTCAAAGCAATATCATTTCCTGGCCCTGTTCCACAAATAGACCACTGTGGATTTTTACCCCAAATACAACTTCCCCTTCTAAATATTAGGGTTGTTTGCCTCTCAGAAACAGAACATCAATCTTCCCTGGAATTGTTAGAGCCTTGGCAAGTTTCCAGACTATTTACCTGAGTTTGTGCTAGTTTCTCTGATTAAGTAAATTCCCTTTTCCACTTTCTCACAAACTTCTCTTTTTGTATATATTTGTACTAGATGAAAAGACTTACATATTATTTTTTCTTTGAATGTCTTAGTCATCATTGGATCTTTTGTTATTCTTTATCATAGCTAGAGCAAGAAAGCTGGGTTCAACTATAATCTTTTGTGTTTTCTTAACCAGCGTTCTCATGTCATTAGCTCATTCCTGACTACATATAGAATGTACTGTAATGTATTCCAAAAAAACTTTAAATGAGCAGCTAGGATCTTGATTTTTTTTTTTATATTACAAATCTCTAGCCATTTGTCTCTCATATAAATTTTCATTTTATCTATCTCAGCTACTGTGGCCCAGTTAACATTATATCTTTCTCTCTCTCTCTCTAAATTTTGTTAATTTAATTTTTAAAATTTTGAACTTAAACATCAAAAAAGAGCACATACATGGCAGAACACACGCAAAAAGATGATTATATATAGAATTATGACTCCTTTTCATGCCATTCTTTTTAAAAGCATCTAATAAATTTTACACTTTCAAAGCTGTCTTTTCCCTTCTTAATTTTCTATTTTTCTGTAACTTTTTAAACATATTTCAGTGGCCCCTATTTTATTTATAGCAAAACTCTTTTTTTCTCCCTCAATCTCATTCAATTAAAAACTGAAAGATTAAAAAAAAAATTACCTACACAGATAGGCTATCTGAAGGCCTTTCTCTTCACATTTCAATGTCTCCTTCTTTCTTTTAATTTTTAATCTTTCCAGATCTTCAACTTTTCCTGAGAAATCACTTAGTTACTCCCTCTCATAGGTCAAATTGTAAGAGATCAAATGAGTTGCCTAAATTCTCACAAGTTGTCTGTCAGAGGCATAAAGCTAGTCACTTTGATTCCAAATCCCAAACTTATTTCACTGAATCAAGACATCTTTGGACTTTATTGATTTATTGCTCACAGTCTCTATGTTGTTGATTGACTGTAGTACTAGAATTGAGATGGAGTTAATCTGTCAAGATAAATCAAAAGAATATTAAATCCAGGACAATATATTAAAATGCCTTCTCCCTAATTTAAGTGTCTTGCATATGTTTTGTTTGTTTGTTTTTTTTCCCTTAGGTATGTTGCCTCCAACAAGTGGAGAGGCATATATCTGTGGGTATGAGATCTCCAAGTCAATTATTCAGATCCGGGAGAGCATGAGTTTTTGTCCCCAGTATGATATCTTATTTAATTACATGACAGTAGCTGAACACCTTTATTTGTATGGTCAGGTGAGCCAAAGAAATAGTTTTTTATTCCCTTATAATTCTATAATTAGAACTGGAAGAGATCTCATTATTCCATTAATTAATCCAAGCCCCTAATTTTAACAGATGAGAAAACTTAGGTCCAAAGTTGTCATTTGTCTATTACCATAAGTTAGTAGTAAATATAGGATTTGAACTTGGATCCTCCAACTCCAAATCCTTTGATCTAACTACTAATATTTACTTCATTCCAGTCCTGTGACATATAAGAAGTTCAAGAAACATAGTTTCTGGGCAATCAATCATTTTATTAATCATATTAGCATATAATTAATAAAAGGGTCAATGGCATTCTAGAATGCCAGAGACCCCTCATGGAACCCACTCAGTTCCCTTGGAAGAATAGATGTTTTTGAGAATGGCATCAACTCTGATTGGTTAACAGTTAGTTAGATAATGAATATTATAATGCGAGGGGGACCTATTCTAATGAGGGACTAAGGGATCCAACTGATTATATCATTTATTGACAATAAAAGACTATTTCAAATCAGACCATCATCTAATCTGCCTGAATGCAACACATTGGGTCAGAATTCACCTTAGATTAAATTCTTTCAAAGGTTCATTAGTTGGGTGTGGTCACAATGTCAAGATTTCATCTCATCATACTCTTCCCTTCTGAGAACTAAGCTTTGACCTAATTTCTAAATGAAGAAAGGAAAAAAAATCATTTTTTCTCAGATGAAATGTTTAGAGTGATGTAGCTATGGATTATATTTCAAAATACGTTTTCTGAAGGATTATCTCTTTCTAAGACAAAATGGGGAGACAGTTTTAAATAAATTCATATTAATGAATGTCATGCAGGTGGCAAAATTAATGGAATCAAAACTTCAAAGTAATTACACTTAATAGGAACCATTAATAATAATAATAAAGTAATGTTCTATTGATGCAGTAATGTTACAGTACTTGTATAGTCAGCTGTGAATATCAGAATTTAAACTTATTGTTCATATATTTTTCTGAAGAATGTCATATTTTTGCACATATTTAACCTATATCCAGTTGGTTCTTATCTTGGAGAGAGAAGTAAGGGAAGGAGGGAGAAAAATTTGGAACACAAAGTTTTATAAAAATGAATGTTGAAAACTATCTTTACATATATGGAAAAATAAAATATTATTGAAAAAAAATTTAGAGGTTAAAAAAAATGTCACGTTTTACTGCTTTAAATGTCTAAAACATTGTATCAGGTCTCTTATTTCTTGTTTGGTAGCCCTGAAATATTTAAAAATATATTTTTGGTAATAGTTGTTTTTATTTCCTGTTGTTTCTCTTCTCCCTCTCAAAGAGCCATTCCTTAAAACAAACTATACAAAATAGAAAATTAATTGACAGAACTAATCAACATATTGAAAAAAACCTGACATCATATGCAGTGTTCTATAACTATGATCTTCCCTCTCTAAGATTTATCATTATAAATTGCACAGAATTCAGTTTTTGTTTTCTTGTTATTCCTTCCATTTACATTGTTAGTCATTGTTTATAGTATTAACTTGCTCCCACTTATTCTGAGTATATATTCTTCATATAAGTTTTTATGCTTCTCTTTATTCTCTCATGGCATAGTAATATTCCATTACATTCGTGTTTCACAATTTGTTTCACCATTCCTTCATCAGTAAGGATCTGCTTTATTTTTAGTTCTTTGCTGTTACCAGAAATGCTTCTGTAAATTTGGGGATGTTCTTTCTGTCATTACCCTCTTTATGATATATTCCTAGCAGTAGAAGCTCTAGACAAAAAGGTATGAAAATTTGAGTCTGTCTTTTAATATAATTCCAAATTGTTATCTAGAATATTTTACAAAGTTTGATCCATCTTTCAATAAAAAGAAGGATTTTTTTTTTTTTTAAATCACTTGCTACCTTAAATGTATTATAAGACAGAGAAGGCTCTTTCTTAGAGTCAGAAATGTCATTTAGGTGCTCTCTTTTATGCTTTCAGTTGAAAGGATTGACTTGGAAGGAATGCCGTAACAAAATTAATCAGACTTTGAAATTTTTCAACTTGGAAGAAAAACATGATGACTTTCCACAATCCCTGACAGCAGGCATGAAGCGAAAACTCAGCTTATGCATTACACTCTTAGGAGACTCCAAGGTACAGATAGTAGCAAAAATGCATCTCTCTCTCTGCTTGATCAGAAAAAATCAACACAAGTGAGCTGATCCTAGTATGGAATTATTCTCCAAAGGGGAGCTCCCAGGGTGTTCTCAGTAGAGAGATGCATTCATATTATAATTGGATTAAGTTGATCATATGTATGAAGTATCCAGTGTTTTACTAGATCAAAGTAGAGCTTATTCTGATCTTGTTGACTGCACTCAGGCACGTGATTTAATGCCTTGTGCTCAGCTTTCTGGAAAATTAAAAGTACAAAGCAAAACTAAGGTGGGCCCTATGTACATTAAGGATCTACACATTCTAATGTCAGGCTGATGTTCTTCTGCTCTGCAGGTAATCATTCTGGATGAGCCAACGTCTAGGATGGATCTCATCACTCGAAACAATATCTGGGACCTTCTTCAGCAATATAAACAGGGCCACACCATTGTGCTGACCACCCACAACATGGAGGAAGCAGATGTGCTGGGTGACCGCATTGCCATCATGGCTAAGGGGGAACTGCAGTGCTGTGGCTCTTCATTCTTCCTGAAACACAAATATGGTGTCTCCAGGCTTTTTCCTTTTTGATCCATTCTTTATAGCACTGTTAAATTTTCTTATGTAGCTGGCTTTTTGCGGGTTCTCTCAAAAGGACTCTGAAAATAGAGCAAAGGGAGGGAGAATAGGGCAGAGCTGCCTGGAGGTGGTTAAGCCTTCTTTTTAGGGCTCTCTAAGCTCAAAGGGATTTCAGATTTAATTGAAGGTAAATAGACCAGACTTTTTTTCTTTAATTTGTTTAACTCAGAGTTTAAGAGGTCTGTAAGGCAAAAGGGAAAAAACCAAGCAAGCAAGAAATGGAGAAGTAAAGAGGGTGGAACAAAAACATTTGTGGACGAGTGGAGAATAGGAGAATTTGGAGCAAGCATCCTATATGCTGAACTCTGCAATCACAATTTCAGTTCTTCAATCCATCAAAAAACATTTATTAAACACTATGTGCCAGACACTAATAAACACCAAAGTTACAAAGAAAGACAAAAGGCAATCCCTGATGTCAAGAAGCTCAGAATAGGAGGAGACAAAATGAAAATTACTATGTACAAACAAGTCAAATACAAGATAAATAGGAAATGATAAAACAGAAGGAAGGCACTAAAATTAAGAGAGCTTTGGAAAGACTTTGTGTAGAAGGTGGACTTTTACCTGTAATTTGAAGGAAATCAGGAAGGTCAGTAGTCAGAGAAGAGAAGGGAAAGCATTTAAAAAATGGGGGACAGCCAATAAAAATGTCCAGATTGGAAATATGGAGTGTGTTGTTCAAAAAACAGTAAAGATGTCAGTGTGAATGGGAAACTGGACAGTGAAATATAATGTGAAGTGTAAGAAGACTAGAAAGATTGGGGAAGTGTGTTTATCAAGGACTTTGAATAGAAGGCTTTATACTTATTCTAGAGGTGACAGATTGGATATGTGTGGGAAGGGGAAAGAGGTGATAAGAGTTGAAGTGTTGAGGTTGAAATCTGGGTTAAAAGCCTTTGATTGTAATAAAGAAGTGTGGAAGTGGGAAAGATTTTGTGGAAAAGGTAATAAATTCAGTTTTGGACATGTTGAGATGTCTGGGAAATCCAGTTTCAGATTTCTAATAAACATTTAGAGATCAGAGATTGGAGGTCGGCAATGATATTAAGGCGGGATAAGGAGATTTGAGAATCATCAGTGCAAAGACAATGATTTTAGTTCATGAGAACTGATGAGAACATTAAGTAAATACAAAGTCCTGTGGGACATCCATGGTCAGTGGGCATGACCTGGATGAAGCTCAAACAAAAGAGACTTAGAAGGTGTCATCCAGTAGGTAGGAGGAGAGAGCAGTATCCCAAAAACCTATGGAGAAGAAAAGGATGATATACAGTATCAAAGATTACAGAGGAATGGAGGGGGGAAAAAAAAAGGATGAGAAAAAAAGGCTCTGAATAAGCATCTCTGATAACTTTGGAGAGAGCAGTTTTTGTTAGAATGAGACTAGAAGCCAGACTGAAGGGAGCTGAGAAGGTGAGGTACAGCAGAGAGATCCAGGAGGTCTTTGTGAGGATATTTGCAGGCTGCATAGAGAGAGCCAGTGGACAGGGAGAGATCAAGGAGAAGTGAGAAAGCAGGGATGCAAAACAGGCCGTCTGTTTGCGGAAACGCAATGAAGTGGGATCACTTATTGAGATTGAAGGATTTGCTTTCATGTGAGGTAGGGGTAAAAGAGGAACACATGACCAAAGGTCCCCCGGTGAGGGTATATAAAGATGGGAGAAGAAAAAGGAAGCTTTTGGTAAGTGGGCTAATCTTTTCTCAGTAAAATATGATGTAAAATTCTTATCTGAGATGGGTGGTGTGGTGCATTATCTTTATAGAGCCATCAACAGTCTCTGGACCTGTTCTTCTGAGGCAAGTTGCATGAGTAATGTGGAAATATGTTTAACATGATTGCACATGTAGACCCTGTATCATACTGCTTGCTGGTTTGCAGAAGGGGAGAAAGGAGACAGGGAGGGGAAAAATTTGGAATTCAAAATCTTGTAAAAAAATGAATGTTGAAAATTATCTTTACGTGTAATTGGAAAAAAAATACTATTTACTATTAAAAAGCAAAAACAAAGAGGCAAGTTACTCATTGAGAATGGCCATAACAATGTTTCTTCATTTGCTGATAGTTGGATAGATCTGAGATTCTGTCCCTGGCTCCTTAGTGTCTATCTCTGTCACTGGGGAGGGGTAACTGACTGATTATATCCAGAATTTAACATATAGACTTCAAATAGGACATTACTTTGCCTTCAGCCTCCTCAGTCTTTCATCTGTCAAGTCTCATTTATTGTTCCATGCTGCTTGCTTCTCTATCTCTTTGTTGCTCCTTTGTTTTCTGTCTTTCCACACTACAGCCCCTTCAAAGTCTGGTTTGAACAAAAAATAAAGTGAGTGTTCTTATAATGGTCTTAAACTCTATGTTCTTATGATGAAAGTCTTAAACTCTATAGAGCCCAAGGAAAACAAGAAAAAAGGCTTGCCTACCTGTAAGCTCTATCCCTGTCTCTCCTTGCTTCTCTTCTTACTATTTCCAAGCTTTTGGGGAGAATCTATTTATAACTTATACATTTATAAATATAGTATATTTATTTATAATATATATATATATATATATATATAATTTGTAACATTTATAAACTACTTTCATCATATGTCTTCTATTCACAAAAAAATCCATAATGGCTTCCTATTTCCAACTCTATTAAATCTAAACTCCTTTCCTTTATTTTTAAGAATCTCTATAATCTGACCAAACTTTATCTCCCTAATCTTATTTAATGTAATGGAGAATTGTCTAGGAGCCTGATGAGCTAAGATCTTCCTAATTCATTTGATAAGAAGATCAAATAACATAGGCAGTGAGGTCAGAGAATTATTTCTTTTTAATTACTCCTTTAGAAGGAGTGAAGTTCTTTAGTCAACTTCTGAAGGAACAACAATGCCCCATGGTGTCCTTTAAAAAAAAAAAAATCCCACTCATTGAAGAGGAAATGGAAATAGCTAGCCAGTTAGCTGCCTTATAATGCCAGCAAAAAACCAATTACAGAATTTCATCATTTCTTCTAAAGGGGAAATATCTAATTCTTCATGACCTGTTGTGTTGTGTTGTTGTTTTTGGTGAAGATACTGGTGTGGTTTGTCATTTCCTTCCGTTCATTTTATAGATGATGAACTGAGGAAACAGGATTAAATACTTTCCCAAGGTTACACAGTAAATATCTGAAGCTGGATTTGAACTCAGGAAGATGAGTTATCCTGACTCCAGGCCCAACATTATACCACCTAGGTGCCAAAGAAAAAGACATACTTCTGGATATTTCTATATAATATTTTAATCTCTATTGTTTCTGTTCCTTGTCTCTTTTAAGTGGTTTATATATTGAGAGAACTTATTTGATTGGGACTCTTCTCATCTACTTCTTCCCTCTTTTCACCCTCACCCCAATACCTATACTAATGGTAGATCCATCTGTCAATGAATTCATCTAGTCTTAAAAAATATTTTTTCAGGTGCTGGATACCATATGATCATAATAAAGGAGTTTAAATGTGACACGGAGGATATCATCCGAGTTGTCCAGCAACATATACCGCAAGCCAATTTGGAGAACAACTTTGGAACTGAATTATCTTTTAGCCTACCCAAAGAGAGTACAAACAGGTAGAAATCTAGAGCATGCTGGCCTAATGGGATTTTTCCTGTTCGGATTCAAGTTGCCTTTTTTGGATTTCTCAAAGTTTGGCAAATCTGCCTTCAAATAATCTAGTAATTTTGTCATTACTGCCATATATCAAGCAATGGGTAGTCAGTAAATTTACACATTGGAACATCACACATTGAAATTACTTCTACTATCTTCATGATAAGCATCAGAACAAGAGAGAGATCACAAATTTCATCCCTTCCTCCAAGCTGGATAAAAATAAATAAAAAATTATTTAAAAGGAAGAAGAAAAAGCTTTCCTAAAACATAATACAAAGCAAAAGCAAAACTAGATTTAATTAAAAGAGATAAGGAAGGAAACTATACCATTGATATGAAGTAATATGAACACTAAATATATATGTCCCAAGTGGTATAGCATCTGGACTCTTAGAGGAGAGTTACAAGAAGAAATAAACAGAAAATCTATATGGGTGGGTCAAATAACAAATCAGAAAAAAACAATAATTTCATCTAAGAGAATGATAGGAGTGAGACAACATACCAAGGAGTCCTACCAAATTCTTTTTATAATACAAATATGGTGCCTATACCTAAATCAGGAAGAGCCAAAACAGAGAAAGTAAATTAAAGACCAACTTCCCTAATAAATATTGATACAAAAGTTTAAAATAAAACATTAGCAAAGATATTCTAGCAGTTTATCACCAGAATAATACACTATGATCAAATGGGATTTATACTAGGAATTACATAATTGGTTCAATATCAGGGAAACTATCAGCATAGTTGACCATATCAATAACAAAACTAACAGAAATCACATAATTATCTCAATTGATGCAGAAAAAGCACCCATTCTTATTGAAAGTACTAGAGTTCATAAGAATAAATGGGAATTTTCCTTAAAGTGATAAGTAGCATCTATCTAAAACCATCTGCTAGGATTATATGTAATGGGAATATACTAAAAATGTTTTCATTAAGATCAGAGGTGAAACAAAGATGCCCATTATTACCACTATTATTCAGAAATGTTAGCTTTAACAATTCGAAGGAATTAATAATGAGGAAACAAAACTATCACTCTTTGCAGATGATATCATTGTATACTTAGAGAATCCAAGAGCACCAACTAAAAATCTATTTGAAACAATATTTTGAGCAAAGTTGCAGGATGTAAAATAAATCCACCTAAATCTTTGGCATTTTCTGTGTATTACTGATGCTGAGTGAAGTGAGGAGAACATTATGTACAGTAATAGCAAGATTGTGTGATGATCAACTATAACAGACTTAGCTCTTCTCAGCAATACAGTAATCCAAGACAATTTCAACAGACATGGGATGGAAAATACCATCTGCATCCAAAGAAAGAATTATTGAGATTGAATGTATCTCAAAGCATGCTATTTTTGCCATTTTTTCTCATAGTTTTTCCTTTTTATTTTGATTTTTCTTTCACAATATGACTAATATAGAAATATTTCAAATGATTATACATGTATAACCTATATCAGATTACTTGCTGTTTTGGGGAAGGGAGAGGTGAGGGAAAGAGAGGGGAAAAATGGAACTCAAATTCTTATAAAAGTTAATGTTAAAGTTATCATTACATGTAATTGTAAAAAATAAGATAATGATAAATGGGTAAATAAGATACCGATAAAATGACAAGCAGACTAATTTCAGAAAAGCCTAGAAAAACTTATATGAATTGAGGCTAAATGAAGTGAGTAAAACTTAAGAGAACATTGTACACAGTAAAGCAAGATTGTGCAATGATCAACTTTGATAAATTTAGCTCTTCTCAGGATTACAGTGATCCAAGACAATTCACTAGACTTGAGAAGAAAAAAAATACCATCTGCATCCAGAGAAAAAAGTGTAGAGACTAAATGTATATTGAAGTACTGTTTTTACTTTTTAACCCCTTATGGTTTTTCCCTTTTTTCCTGATTTTTCTTTTACAACATGACTAATACAAAAATATATTTCAACTAGCTGTACATGTGTAACAAGATTGCTTGTTGTCTTGGGGATGGGGCAGGGAGGAGAGAATTTATAACTCAAAATCTTAACAAAAATGAATGTTGAAAATTATGTTTCATATAATTGAAAAAATATAATGCTATTAAGTGAAAAAAAAGAGAAGAAATGTATTTTGGACCCAAAATAAAAGGCTAAAAATTTATTTAGAATGGCACCTTTTTCTGCTTCTTTCCTTCTAGGTTTGAAGCTTTGTTTAATGAACTGGAAACCAGACAAAAAGAACTGGGCATTGCCAGCTTTGGAGTTTCTGTCACAACTATGGAAGAAGTCTTACTTAGGTTAGTAATTATCAATCAGTCAATCAAGCAACAAATATTTATTAAATGTCCACTATATGCTAGTAGGGATTGTGCTAAGCATTGAAGATACAAAAAAAAAAAAAAAAAAAAAAAAAAAAGGCAAAATATAGTCCCTGCCCTCACAGAGTTTACAATTGAATGGGGAGACAACAAAAGATATATAAAATGAGCTATATATAGGATAAATAGAAAATAATTAACAAAAGGAAGGCACTGGAATTAATAGGGGTTAAGAAAGGCTTTCAGGAGAGATTCAGAATTTAAAGGAACTTAAAGAAAACCAAAGTCAGTAGTCAGGGTAGAAGAGGGGTAAAATATTATAGGTGTTGGAGAGGACCAGAGAGAATGTGAGCAGCTGAGTGAGTGAGTGTCTTGGACAGTGTCACTGGATCAAAAAGTACATGTTGGGGAGTAAGATTTAATTATGCATGGGAGAAGGGGGATAAAGGGAAATGTGGGTTTGGGGATAAATGTCTGTCTAACCAGAGCTAGAATGATCAAAATATTGTTTGATTTTTACTTGGGATAACATTCACATCAATGTGTTTTTGAAAACATAGTGAGACTAGAAAATATACATGGGCTTTCTTCTACACAGAGTTACTAGTAATAATTGGCTGAGGTAGAAAGGCCACAAAGAATGACATTTTGTAAAAACCTTCAGCTTTTAGAGAAACTGAAGTTTCAGAAAGAATATAAGTAAAGTGATCATTATAGGATTTGGGGGTACATATAGACTAGCCACTTGAGACATATTTAACAGCAGAAACAATTCATGAGAATGGATCTGGGGAAGAGCAAGATTGAAAAAGGATGTTGTATAGTCATTTCAGTAGAATCCAAGTCTGTGATTCTATTTGAGATTTTCTTGGCAAAGATATTGAAAAGGTTTCTCATTTTCTTTTCCATTTTTCATTTTACAGATGTGGAAACTAAGGAAAATGGGGTTAAGTGAATGCAAGTAAATGCCTGGAGTCAGATTTAAACTTAGGTATTCTTGACTCCAGCCTGAGACTCTATCCATTGTGTCATCTAGCTTCCCTAAATACAGGGTAAATAAGGGAAATTGGATAGACGGTAGGATAGGAACCATCTTATTTCCTAAAGTAGCCATAAAAGCCATGAGGAAAATTCTATTAAAATTGATAAATCAAATTTAAAAGTGGCTATAAAAAGCCAAAAGCTTCTTATGTGCCAGTAACATCATTTGCACAGAATTTATACCTTAATTTTCCCTTTCTCTGTAATTAAATAATTTATTCACATTAGCTTATTTAATGGTAATATGCCATATTAATGGTCCACTAAGTACAGTAAATACAGACCAAAAGATATGCATTATTATTACAGAGAAGCATAAAATTTGAAAATTCCGAAAGACTTCCTAGGCCATCTAGTCTAGTTCTTTAGTGACCTATTCTTTGTACAACACATATGTAAGACCTAATTCAGATTTCACAGGCAAGAGGCCATTCCTGATTATCTGCAACTTGTAGGCCTTTCTTTCTAAGGTTACCTTCTGTCTCAATGTTCTATCATACTTCCCCTTCACTTTTCTTCAAAGGGTATTCATTCTCAATTCTTTCGATCCATTCTCACATGGAATGCTCTTGAGTGCCTTCACTATTCTTATTTCTTTCATAAAGATGTATTCTAGTGTTGGTATCTCAAATAGGATGTCTGGCAGACATCTTAAATTCACTATGTCCAAAACAGAACTAATTATCTTTCCCTCCAAACCATCCCTGCCCTACCCCATTCTCTTTCCCATTACTGTAGAGGATGACACCATCTCTCAGTTCTTCAGGCTCAAAGCCCAGGAACCTCCATGCTAATCCTGAATAATAGGGTTAAAGCAACTCCATTGCATATCCTCACATCCATGTTAGAGTTCCAAGGGTGCAAAGGATCACTTCCAATCAAGAGGGAGAAGAGATACTGAAGAACAGTATCAGTTGCAATCCCAAGAAATCAGGGACCCTTACCAGGTGGGGACTAGAGCATGTACCCTGAGAACCATGACCACACCTGCTGGATCAAAGAATATGCACAGTTTGGTTGTCCTTTGAGCATAGTTCCAAATTGTTCTCCAGAATGGTTAACTCAATTCACAACTCCACCAGTAGCTCAGTAGTGTCCCAATTTTCCCACATCCTCTCCAACATTTATGATTTTCCTTTTCTGTCATATTGGCCAATATGATAGGTGTAAGGTGGTATTTTAGAGTTGTTTTCATTTGCATTTCTCTAATCAAAAGTGATTAAAAAACTTCTTAATATGTCTACAGATAGCTTGAATTTCTTCATCTGAAACCATTTGTTTATATCCTTTGACCATTTATTGGGGAATGGCCTATATTATTATAAATTTGGCTTTCCCTTTTATTGGCCCCTACCTTCTCATCTCTTTACTTAATCTCCCCTCCTGTAAGGGTCCTTTAAATGGGCGGTCATGGTGCAACAGGAGATTGAGTGGCCCAGAAGTAATCTCTGTGGATATAGGACTGCCCCTTGGGTGGGATCCTGGACATATTGAGATAGCTTCGTATTGGATGACAGCTCTCTCTCTGATTGGCTGTGTGTGAGACTTCACAGACCCTTTATAAGCCTATTGCAGGCAGCAAGTCACTTTCTTTAACCTGGGGTAGCCGAGCCAAGTGGATGGATAGCGGAGCGAGGTAAGGAGTTTGATAGTGAACACATGGATCTTTAGACCAGGTGTTCACTAAGGAGTTAACAAGTCAGGGCATTATGTGAGTAGGTATAATAAAGGCTTTTAAGTTTATGTGTAGCTGTTCTTAAGCTCACTATCGGTTATTAAACTACAATTCAAGAAATTTGCAGAACATGGCAAAGGGCTGTGGCCAAAGGTAATCTAGGGCCTAGGAACAACTACAAGGAGAGCATGTTACACCCTCCTACTTCCCTGTCAGATATAATAATATTTCTATATTCAACTAATTGTGTATATTATGCTCTCTTTAAGCCAATACAGATGAGAGTAAGGTTCAAATGATGCTTAACGCCTACTCTCCCATTTACCCCTTCACTGTATTAGCTTTTTCACACCTCATCTAGTGAAATAATTTACATCTTCTCTCTCCCTTCCTTTGACACTTAGTATATTCTCCTTTCTTATCACTTAATTTTTATGTTTCCCTCAAATTCACCTTATACCCTTATTCTCTATCTATGTGTTTCCTTTCTAGTTGTACTATTATAGTGATATATTTATTAAGGATTACAAGCATCATTTTTCCATATAGGGATATAAATAGTTTAACTCTAGTGAATCCCTAGTGTTTTCCTTTCCATTTTTTGCTTGTTTATGCTTCTTGTATATATGGAAGTTACATTTTGTATTATTCTGGTCTCTTCCTTATGAAAGTTTGAAATGCTCCTATTTCATTGGATGATCATTTTTTCCCCTTGAAATATTCTGCTTAATTTCACTGGACAGGTAATCCTTAGTTATAGTCTTAATTCCTTTGCCTTCCAGAATATTAAATTCTATGATCACCAGAACTTTAATATTGCTGCTGCCAAGCCCTATGTAACCCTGATTATAACTTCCCAATATTCAAATTGTTTCTTCCTGGCTACTTGCAGTGTTTTTTCCTTTGCCTGATAGTTCTGAAATTTGGCTATTGTGTTCCTTGGAGTCCTCTTCTGAGTTTGTATCTTCCCTGGTGTATATATATATATAATCACTATAATAATATATATATATATAGTCACTATAATAATTGCTATGGTCAGATTGTTATTATTATTATTATTTTTTTTTTTGCTCATTCTTTTGGTCTTTTCCCTTTCTTTTAAATTTTGATTTCTGCTCTCTGGGAGGTTGGAGTACTTACTGTCCCAGGCTTCTTGTACCACAGCTATGAACCCCAGCTGTTTCCCTGGTGCTGCATTGATGTTTCTGTCTGGTTGGCTGGCCTTGCTGGAGGCTTACTCAGTGTTGAACTGGGGTTTTAGTGGTAGTGTTTGTCTTATGCTGAAGCCAGGTGAGATTTCTGTATTTCCATGGTACTACACTGAAATATGTGTTGGTCTGGCCACTGGAGGCTCCTGCTTGCACAGGACTCTGGAGCATATGGTGAGTTCCAGAGCATTATAGTGACTCTTGAAGCTAAAGTCTGCAGGTTCCCCGATTTTGCCAAGACACATAGAAAGTCCTGGCATTGGCATTCATCTGCTCCACCACACTGGAGCTCAGGATCTCCTGCTGATTTGCTGGGGTGAGGCTTGATGTTGGTTAACTGGAGCTTCCTGTCTTGAACTGACCCCCTCCCTTACTGGAAATAAAGGCACTCCTCCTGCTGGTTCTCCAACTGTCCTGGGCAGTGTCTCCTCCTTATCAGGACTGTCTTTTTTTTTTTTTCTTTCTTTCTTTCTTTCTTTTTTTTTTTTTTTTAATAGTTTTTATTTACCAGATATATGCATGAGTAATTTTACAACATTGACAATTGCCAAATCTTTTGTTCTAATTTTTCCCCTTCTTCCTCCCCCCCCCCCCCATGGCAGGTTGACCAATACATATTCAATATGTTAAAATATAAATTAAGTACAATATATTTATACATGTCCAAACAGTTGTTTTGCTGTACAAAAAGAATTGGACTTTGAAATAGTGTACAATTAGCCTGTGAAGGAAATAAAAAATGCAGGCAGACAAAAATAGAGGGATTGGGAATTCTATGTAGTGGTTCATAGTCATCTCCCAGAGTTCTTTCGCTGGGTGTAGCTGGTTCAGTTCATTACTGCTCTATTGGAACTGATTTGGTTCATCTCATTGTTGAAGAGGGCCTCGTCCCTCAGAATTGATCATCATATAGTATTGTTGAAGTATATAATGATCTCCTGGTCCTGCTCATTTCACTCAGCATCAGTTCATGTAAGTCTCTCCAGGTCTTTCTGAAATTATCCTGTTGGTCATTGCTTACAGAACAATAATATTCCATAATATTCATATATCACAATTTATTCAGCCAATCTCCAATTGATGGGCATCTGTTAGGTTCTTACTAAGTGCTAATGAGATAATGAGATATTAGGTTCTTACTAAGTGCTAAGTCGGTACTTGACAATTCTCTAGTTCCGGCCTTTACTGGGAATTTTACTTGTGAATTCCTGGGAAAGAGCTTTCATGCTTAGGAGGAGCAAGTTCATTGGTTGAAGTAAATTTTCCCAGAAACCCTTGCATTATCCCACACCCATTCTCTGGGAGGATAAAAGAGAGCAGCTCTGGAGGAAAGAGAGAGTTTTGTCTGGACGAGACTTGAGGCTGCTCTCTGCAGGAAGGGAAGTCGGTTCTCTACAGGAAGAAGAATCTGTCCAAGAGATTTGAGTTGTCACAGCAGATCTCCTCCCAGAGAGCGATAGGCAGCTTCTGGAGACAACAGCACGTTACAGGCATCCATGTAGTTTCCAGTTTCTAGCCACCACAAAAAGGGCTGCCACAAACATTCTTGCACATACAGGTTCCTTTCCCTTCTTTAAGATCTCTTTGGGATATAAACCCAGTAGTGACACTGCTGGGTCAAAGGTCAGGACTGTCTTTGCTACTTTATGGTTGTCCAGAGATAAACATGGGAAGGTTATAGTGATTCACTGCTTACTCTGCCATCTTGGTTCCCAAAAGTAAATCTGTATAATTTTGATTATATGAAATTAAAAAGGTTTGCACAAACAAGACCAATACAGCCAAAAGTTAGAAGGAAAGCAGGAAACTCAGTAAAAAAAATGTTAAAGAAGTTTTTCTGATAAAGACTTTATTTCTCCAATATATAGAGAGCTGAGGCAAATTCATAAAAATACAAGCCATTCTCCAGTTGATGAGTGGCCAGAAGTCTACAGAAAAAGAAATCATACCTATCTATAGTCATATGAAAAAAAAATTATTTGAATCACTACTAATTAGCAAAGTACAAATTAAAATAACTCTTGAGATACCATGTCATACCTACTTGATTGACTAATAGTTCACAAAAAGAAAATCTCAAATTCTGGAGATGTGGAAAAACTGGGGTACTAACAAATTATTGGTTGATTCTTGAAATGATTCAAGTGTTCTGGAGAATGATTTGGAATTATGCCCAGAGGCTAGAATACTATTACTTTAACCTAGCCATACTACCGTACCCTGGAGAGATAAAAAAAAAAAAGGGGGGGGGGGAAAGTTCCTATTTAAACAAAAATATTTATATGACTTCTTGTGCTGTGAAAGAATAAGAAATTAAAGGGTGTTAGAATTCTTACAAGGTGCCAAGTCAGTGGAGTTGATAGAGACAATGGTTGTCTAACAGGGTGCTTAACAGTTCTCTAGATGTTCTTAGTACTTACTACAGTTCTAGAAGATTCACACCTTTAAGAGAGCATATATAAGGAGGAGCCCACTAAAGGACAAGCCCCCAAAAAGCACAAGTTCACTCTCTGAGGTGGAGTCAGATTCATTCCATATTCCACCTTTGTGCTGGCTGGAGATTCTGAAGGAGCTAGAGGCTGAAGCTGGCAGAGTCAAAGGACTAATAGGAGGAACCAAGGAGAGAGATAGGCCTCTAAGAAAGCTAACCAAGCCCAAGGAAGGAGAGAAGACTTAAAAGAAAACAATAAAGGATTTGGATTTTAACTCCTGGCAGAATTTGAGGTGATTATTGTACTGAACTGAAACTAAGGCTGTCTCCAGAAGCTCCCCACGAAACCTGCTCCCAGAAAACATATTTTTAAAGAAGAACATTACAAAGGGGGGTGCCAATCAATTGGGCAATGATTGAAGAAGTTGTAGCATATGATTACGATGAAATACTGTTATGCTATAAGAAATGATGAAAAGTATAGTATCAAAAAAAGCTGAGAATGACATTTATAAACCAGTGGAAAGTGAAGTGAGCAACATTAGGCAAATACTGGACACAGTAACAGCTGTAATGTAAGGATGGTCTCCTGTGAAAGACTTAGCATCTCTGATCAAGACAATGATCCTTGCAAGACAAATCCAAAGGACCCATGATGAAAAATGCTCTTCATTTCCAGAGAGGAACTGAGAAGAGTCTGAACACAGGTGAAGCATACCTTTTTTTAAACTTTATTTTTCTTGGATTTTTTTTTTGTGTGCTTTCTTTTGTAACATGGCTAATATAGTAATGTTTTTCATGACTTCATGTGTAAAATTAGTATATTGTTTGTTATATCAAGGAATGATGGGGAAGGAAACAAATTTGGAATTCAGTTTTTTAAAAAGGAAAATCAATCAGGAGTTTTGCATGTAATTATGAAATATTTGATGAAATAAATAAAAATCTATTTTAAAAAAATACTTGTTCATTTGTTGTCTTACCCATTAGATTTTAAGCTCCTTACGTAACCTGACCAAAATGAAACAAACACCACTAGGAAAAATTGTTTACAGTAAAAGAAATATTATAGAATGATCAATTATGAATAACAGTTATTCTCAGAAAATATCTTTTGCTTTTTTTTTTTTGTACCCACAATATAATTTTGGCAAATAATGCTTAATAATTATCCATTGAATTATGTCTTCTTAAAAATGCATTTTATTGATATATATTTTATTTTTGTAGTTATTTTCTATAACTGAATCCTTACAATAAAAAATTAATTAAGCAAAAACATATGACATAAAGAATATGATACTATATACATGATTATTGTGTTGTCCCCTACCTCTTTAACATGAAAAACAAGTTATATTTCAATATCTATTTTCTGGTATGTAGTAGGAGTAGATTTCCTGTGATTCAGGATTTCCTGAGTAAATAACTTGATTTTCTGTTACCCAGAGTTCATTTGTCGTAGGCATTTTGTATATTAGATGGCCAACAGTCTTAATACTTTTTATTTTTTTCATCATCTTATACAAACCTTTTCAAATTTCTCTAAATTCTTCATATTTATCACTTTTTATGTTCAATAATATTCCATTACATTCATATGCCAACTTTTTTTTAGCCATTCCCCAAATTTATGGACACCCATCTTGTTTCCAATTCTTTGCTGCTGGAAAGAAGACTACAGTTAAAAACAAGTGTTCACTATTGCTGGAACTCTGTCTTCCCAGAAATCAGCCAGAGTCAGGATCACTAAACGTCTTTATTCTTGATCTTTTACAGTCAAGGTCAGGGGATTAGGTCTAGCAATCTCACACACACCTTCCTCCCTCCAATGCCACGGGAGACTGAGCGTGAGCATCTCAATTCCTTTTCCTCCTCCTACTCCTCCCATACACATCACTTCCCCCTCTTTGTCCCACCAATCAAGTCAGCACAGAACAGCTGGGGAGGGTCAACCTTTAAACAAGTTAATAGAGAACCTTCCAATTGGCAATTAGTCTCACGTGCTCCATTATCCAAGTGCATTTTATCAGTTCTAGCCCTTTACACACTACATATCATTTGTTTATGCCATCTCCCATTTTCATGAATAGTCTCTATACAGCATAATATGTCACTAGTTATTTTTCCCGCCATGTTCATGTTATTGACTCATTCCCAAGATCTTTTTCATGGGTTTTGTTTTAACATCTTTCTCATCATAAAGTTAATTGGGAGGTATTTTTTCCTTTTTAAATACATCTTACTCAAATTGAGCTATTTATGCTATTAATTTATGCTATTAAAATCGTGTTGGAAAATCAGCTCCATCATCTAAAATGTGTATTATTCCTTCAAGCTTCATTTAATCTGCACATTGGACAGACACACCATTTCTAACTTCATACCAGTCTTTGATGAAAATATTGACTGGAATTTACTCAAAGATCCCCTGTGGCAGCATAGCAGACATCTCTAAGTGGGCAATGATCTTTTAAACTACTGTTTAGATATGATTATCCTGAAAGTTCCAAATCAATTGAATGATTGTCCTATTACTTATCTCATTCTTCTCCATCCACTTCAAGCATAGCAAGAGAGATTTTACAAAATATAATTCTGAAAGCAAATTAAGCTATCCATCAATAAGCATTTTTATACTCTTTCTTCTTGTACTGAACATAAACATAAAAAGCATTTCTGGGGCAGCTAAATGGCACAGTGGATAGAGCACCGACCCTTGAGTTGGGAGGACCTAATTTCAAATGTGGCTTTAGACAGCTAACAATAATTATTACCTTGGGCAAGTCAATTAACCCCAACTGTCTTGCCCCCCCCAAAAAAAAAGGCATTTCCATGCACTCAGCAGAACATAGAAGGGGGGTTCTTTGTGACACTATGAATCTTCTTTTAATACCACTTGCCTCTTTTGAAAATATGTATAGATTATGCAAATTACTTTCAAAACTACCCTCCTTGTCTAAACTTCTTCCTGAACTTCTTTTTCCTCTCTTGTGTGCATTTTTTTTTTCAAAATATTTCAATGATTCTCTTTTTTGGACAGCACTGTGCCTCTAACTTACTCTCCTTCCCTTAGTATTGTCTACCCCCAATTAACCATAGGAATAAGGGGGAGAATACCCTTGTACCAAATGTAGTCAAGAAAATTTTAAGAAAACAGTGGTCATATCTCAAAAAATAAGTTTCTTCACCTTGTTTCCATGACCTCTCTGTCAGGAGGTGAACATGCTTCATCATATATCCTCTGAAAATAAGGTTGGTCATTAATTAAAGAATTAGAGTTCTTATTTCTTAAGATCAGGGAGGGGAAAGATGAGTGAGTCTATGTGTGTAAGAGAGTAAAGAGAGACAGAGAGAGGGGAAGGGGAGGAAAGAGGGGAACAGAGAGAGGGAAGGGGGAGAGGAGGTGGGAAGAGAAAAAGATCACACAGAGACAGATAAAGAGAGAGATGGGGAGAGGGAGAGAGAAACAGTCAAAGTTATTATGCCAGGACTCTAAAAATCTCTTCCTAACCCAATAATAAATGTGTACTACACTATTCATAGATATCACTTTCATCCACTATTTCAGTGGATTCAAGATTGAAACCTTCATTCTCTCTTTTCTTCATTCTTCTCTTTTAAGAATTATTTTTCTTTGTGTATGTTGAGAATTTTACTAAATCCAAATGACTTTTATATCACTAGCAAAAGTTTATATCATATGAAAAGACTGTTTAATGTCATGGACCTTTGGAAATTAAGAGAAACCTATGAACTCAGAATAATGTTTTTGAATTAATAAAATAAGATACATAGGATTAAAAAGAAAAACACATATTGAAGTTTATTTATCAAAATGTTAAAAAAAAAGTTATAAACACTTTGTTTAAATTTTTTTTTCAGTTGAGCCACATACTTTGATGCATTCCATGTATATGAGATCGTTAATATATAGTGGTTTGACTTCTTTAATTTATATTTAATTCAATTTAGATCCATAATGGTATGGTATAGTATGGTATGATATAGTTGTTGTCCTTTGTTCTTGAAGAGGACCAAGATTATATCACTATATTAGGATCCATTTATGGTGTGTCTGACTGTGGCTGATCAAACCAATAGGAACTCAGAATGCTCTGCACAAATAGTAACAATGAACATTTGGGATGTGTTCTTTTAACTGTGTACATCTCACATTTTTTTCTAAGATACTTCAATTCTGCTTTTCTCATGGAACACAGCACGTTCTCTAAGAAGTCATACTGTGCTGGGACTTCTTGTCCCAGTGTCTCCCATTCATGCAATCAATTCTAAAGTTCTTAAGAGAAACATTGAGATTGTCCCTATATTGCTTTTTCTGATCACCACATGAGCATTTTCCCTGTGTAAGTTCTCTATAAAATAATTTTTTTGGGAAGTTTACATATAGCACTCAAATAACGTGTTCAGCCCAATGGAGTTGTGGTCTCTGTGGTAAAATTGGAATGCTGGGCAATTTAGTTTGAGCAAGGATCCCAGTGCCTGGTATCTCATCCTGCCAGGTAATCTTCAGAATCCATTGGAAATTAATGAAATTTTTATTTTCCATAAGTGTCGCCTTGGAGCTGGTTACTAATGGTGTAGCTTGCAGAAGTGCTAACACATTAGTGATAGTATTTTTGTTGGCTACTTTAGAGGTATTAAAAGGGGTCTCCTTTTTATGTTTGTTGTGCCTTTTTTCTTTCTCAATAATCATGCTCAGGAATCTCAAGTGCTTCATCAATTATCTTGACTCATATTCTTAAAAGGAAAATATATTTAAGCTATAATTATAATAAAATACTTTTTGGTGCAGGGTTGATAAAATGGCTGCTTCTGGTGTGGATCTTCAAAACATCCAATTTTCTTCTCTGTGGATGCAGCAAGAGGAAATAACCAAAAAGCCATTGCTTTCCAGAAAGAAAACTATTTGGAGAAGGCATCAATCTAGTACTTTTATGGCCATTAATGCTGAGAATCCCTTTCCTTTTATGTTGAACACTGGGGTGAGTGTTTTGCTTGGAATAGATAATCTTTTGGTTAGACCATGAGGGCTTATTTTGAAGTCTAGAAAATTTGTAGATATCAGCAATGGAAGTTCTAGCTGTAGTTAAAGTACTGTCCACTCTCTACTGGCAACCTATTAATATTTGACTGTCGACATCTCGATTGGATTTATACCATTATAAATACTACCAGAGAGATCTCTTGCAAAGACCATGAACTGATACTCTTATTTTTCAGGTCAGTTATCCTTGCTTTAGGCTATATCATTTCATTTCTGTCCTCATTCCTGCTGCCCCCAGATTTATTTGTCAATTTAACCAAAATTGACAAGGAACTGGCAAACTATATTTAATCAACATGTGGAGCATTGATTGATTCCATCTAGGCATTTCCATTAGAAATAATAATTGTCTAGTGAACCATCATCATTTATATGTATTCACTCTGTAGTAGTTAAACCTCCATGGAACTTATAGATAAAATCAAAAGATTGATTTATGGAACACAGTCAGAAAGGGGAATTATTTGGCACTAAGAATAATTTGGGAGACAGTGAATAAAAGACCAATCTTGGACTCAGAAGAATTGGATTGACATATACTACCTTTATGGATAATTAAAATTTCTTTAGCCTCCCAACACCCTGAGAGCTCACACTGTGTTACAGAAGTTATTTTTGCTGTTGGTAGTTTTTGCACTTTGAGTTGCTAACATTTGTGAAATCATGAATCTGGATTTCCTCCCCCATTTTTTATCCCTTCTTATTGGGTTATTATAGGGACCTTTGGTTATATGTGTAATGATTTTTAATATCATGGCTTGCTGTATCTATAGAGACATGAAGTAGCATCTATCTTGGTGAAAAGAGCCTATCCCATCTTCTTCCCTCTTCTCTCAACTTTCCATTCCTATTGTGAGTTCCTGTGGTTGTATATACAGCTGAAAGCACAATGGGCAAGCATTTTTTTTTTAGTTTATAAATCCCCTCAACTTATCATAGTGAATTTGCACTCAGTCAATTTCTTCACTTGTTACAATTTCTTCACTTGTTACAAAGTAAATGTGTAGCATATTTCTCAACAGGCCAATAGCCTTATTAAACTAAAAAGGGAAGTATGGGGAACAGGTACAAAACAATGGTAGAAAGCAATCTAAGAGGGCGATAGGATAAATAAGAGAAATCATAAGCAAAACAGACATGAATATTAGAGGTAGGGATGTGAAGGAAAAGATGAAATTAAAAATACCTGGATTTTGTGGTGGAGAAAAAGTAAGAGAAGAGGTACAGCAGAGAGGAAACAGATTTTTTTTTTTTTATTCATAAGATTTTAGTATCTGGCAAACTCCTGATCTTTTTTTTATTTGCAAAGAGTGAGGTAGGAATAAAGAAAAAAAAGTATAAGAGGATAAAATGGAATAAAAATCACAATTATCAAGTTGTATATTATTATTATATGAAGTTTATAAACAGAGCTTTGTGAATCAAGTGAATTTACTCATATAATAAAAGACAACAAAATGTATTAGAAAACAGAATCCAATGTTATTGTTTTTCATGTGCTTGAAATTTTCAAAATTTTAAAGGGGCATTAGAGCAAAATCCATTATGCTAAAGCTGACTTTAAAAAAAAAGGCAGTAACAGCAATCATGATTATAGAAAAGGTTACAATAATTATAGGTTTGATTAAAAAAAAGACAAGCAGGAAAATTACATATTTGAAGGCATCATAGACAGTATCAGTACTTCATATATGTACAACAGATAGGATAGCACATATATTTAAAGGAAAGGCTAATTAAATTGCAGGGGAAAATAGAAAGCAGAAGTACAATAATTGTGGACCTTAATGTATTACTTTTAGATAAATCTAACCAAGGAAAAAGTTAAGGACCCATAAAGGAATTTAGAAAAATTAGAGATTATAGATCTGATGAGGAATATACAGGAGTCTACAATTTTGATGATGAATTGGGGCATTAAGACCTCACCAAAAAAAACATAGAAAAGCAGAAATAATAAATTCTCATCAAAATGAAATAAAATTTAAAATTCAATAAAAAGCCCTTAAAAATGAATTTAAACATTAAACTGCAGAATTCTAAAGAATTGGTGGGTAAAAGAAACAATAGAAAATTCCATCAAATAAAATGACAATAATGATACACTACATCAAAACTTAACATATTACAGCTGAAGCCCTCCTAAAGAAAAAAATTGTTTTAAAAATGCTTGCTTCAATAAAAGAAAAAAAAGAACAAAATATTCAAACAAGAAACTAAAAAAAAAAAAAAAAAAAAGTTGAATGAATACAACCTCCAATTAAGCAACAAAATAGAAATTCTAAAAGTTAAGAAAGAAATGTCATTATTAACAATAAATTTGATTCTCAACTTTATTAAGCAATCAATTATTTAATTTTGTCTCTATTTCTGTGCAATGTGTTTTATAGTTGGTTTATATATCCCCCTGAGTGACTCTTGGTAAACATACTCCCAAATATTTTGTAGTTGCAGAAGCAGAAATTTAAGAGAGAATTTACAGCAATTGAAAAGGAAATAAGGGAAATTATCAGTAACTATCTAATAATAGTTCTAATAATATAATAATAATAGGATAATTATCCTATCTAATCAGTATTACTAACTAACATAGAGGAAGTGAACAAATTTATGGTTTCTTTCAAGACTCAATTCAACAACTCCCACCTTCTTCATGAAACATTTTTTGCTCACTTCCCCACTGCTAATGCCCTTCCCACTCCAAGAACACATTGTATCAATTTCATCAATTATATATGTCTCATCTAAATACACACATAAGCATTTCATTTCCCCTATTGGAATATAAATCCCTTGAGGAATACTCTTTTATTTTTGTCTTCATATTTCTAGCACTTAGCATAGTTTCTGCTCTATTTAATTAATAAATTGACTGGTTTATTTAGATTATTTTACCTAAGAGTTTGCAGAAAGATATAGAAATGATAACTTAAGGGGATGGTAGAGTTAAATCACCTACCCATACATATGTGTACATACACGTATGTTTTTTTGAGACTAGGTAATACGCGATTATGTTTATAAGCAGCAATGTAAGGTACCAAAACATAAGGAGAGACTGAAGATGAGCGAGAATGAAGAGATGATTAAAAGGGCAATCTATTAGAGTTGCTAGGAGGGGATGGGCTAGAGAGAACAAGAAAGATTGTCATTGGCAAATATCTGGGCAACGTTTTATGCAGAGCATAGAAACTGGGCTCAGGAATCTCTTCTTTCTGCAGAAACACATTAGCCCCTAGACTCACATACCATCAATACTCTCTGGCCCTGGAGTCTCTCTGATTAGAAGAATGAGAGCTCCTCTTAAAACCACCATTGCAAGAGGGAATCCAGACTAGCCATCTTTTCATTTTTCTACCTAGCTACACTCCTCTGGACTTCATCATGCTCCCAAGCTAGATAATTTTCCTCTTTTTCCCTTCCTTTTCAGCTTCTTTTTTCTTGTTTTGTATATTGTCTCTACTTTTAGCTTGTAACCTCCTTGAGGAAAGAGACTTTCTTTTTTTATGTTTGTATGTCTTCCCAGGACTTAGCATAGTAACTGGCACCTATTAGATGTTTAATAAATGTTTATTTACTGACTGACAGGTTCAGACTGAAAAAGATTTCAAGTTAAATGGCTTACTTATATCTGAGACATTATAATGCTATGTGTTTCTTTCCTTATTCTAGTGGAAGCTCTACTGCCAGCAATTCTATGCCATGTTCAACAAAAAAGCTTTGTACTGTTGGCGCAATTGGAAGATGACATTGCTATTCATTTTGGCACCTCTGCTATTCAGTTCCTTATTGCTAAAAAGCTTTAATTCTTTAATTATTCAACAAAACCCACTCTTGAAATTGGATTTGAGTATATATGGCAAAACAATTGTCCCTTTTTCTGTCTCTGGAAATATGTCCCTGATTAATAATATCTCAGAGTACTTGAATATTATGCTAAGGAATATGGGACAACAGCCCCAGTTGGTGACAGGTAAGAACCACATGATTAATATCTGATGGTGTGAACAACTATCTATATTAGGAAATCATAGCATTTAGAGCCAGAAGGGAATTGAAAACTGTTTGTGCAAAACCTTTTTAATTCAGTGTAATCAAAGTTGTCCTTTTTGCATTTCATAATGTTCTCTAGTTGTTCTTTGGTCATAAATTCCTTCCCTCTCCAAAGATCTGATAGGTAAACAATCCCTTGCTCTCCTAATTGGCTTATAGAATCACTCTTTACACTTAAATCATGTTTCCATTTTAACTTTATTTTAGTATAGGGCATTAGATGTTGGTCAATGCCAAGTTTCTGATATATTATTCCATTTTCCAAGCAATTTTTGTCAAATACTGAGTTCTTATCCCAGAATTTTAGGATTTATCAGACATGAATTACCATAGTCATTGATTATTGTGTCATGTGTATCTAACCTATTCCACTTATCTACCACTTTATTTCTTAGCCAGTACCAGATGATAACTTCTATTTTATAAAAGAGTTTTAAGTCTGGTATTGCTAAGCCATTGTCATTTGCATTTTTTTCTTTAATTCTTTTGATATTCTTGACCTTTTGTTCTTCCAGGTAAATTTTGTTATTATTATGTAGCTCTATAAAATAATTTTTTGGTAGTAGGATTTGTATGGCACCAAAAAAGTAGACTTATTTAGGTCTTTTTATTTTATTAGGCCAACCTATCCATGAGCAATTGATATTTTTTTCAATTGTTTAGATCTAAATTTATTTGTGTGAAGTGTTTTATAATTGTATTCGTATAGTTCCTAAGTTTGTCTTGGCAAGTAGATATCCAAATATTTTATTTTGTATACAATTATTTTAAATAGAGTTTCTCTTTCTATTTATTGCTGCTGGGCTTTGTTAGTAACATATAGAAAATATAGAATTGATGATTTGTGTGGATTTATTTTATTAATCTTTACTAAAGATGCTAATTGTTTCAGGTAGATTTTTGAATGACTCTTGAATATTCTCTAAGGATATCATCATATCGTCTGCAAAGAGTGATAGTTTTATTTCCTCATTGCCTACAATAATTCCTTTAATTTTTTTCTTATTGCTAGAGACATTTCTTTCTTTTTTTTTAAATAGTTTTTATTTACCAGATATATGCATGGGTAATTTTACAACATTGACAATTGCCAAATCTTTTGTTCTAATTTTTTCCTTCTTTCCACTCTCCCGCCACCCCATGGCAGGTTGACCAATACATGTTAAATATGTTAAAGGTCCCTTTCCCTTCTTTAAGATCTCTTTGGGATATAAGCCCAGTAGTAGCACTGCTGGTCAAAGGGTATGCACAGTTTGATAACTTTTGAGCATAGTTCCAAATTGCTCTCCAGAATGGCTGGATGTATTCACAATTCCACCAACAATATATCAGTGTCCCTGTTTTCCCACATCCTCTCCAACATTCCACATTATCCTTCCCTGTCATTCTAGCCAATCTGACAGTTGTGTAGTGGTATCTCAGAGTTGTCTTAATTTGCGTTTTTCTGATCAATAGTAATTTGGAACACCCTTTCATATGGCTAGAAATAGTTTCAATTGTCTGTTTATGTCTTTTGACCATTTACCAATTGGAGAATGGCTTGATTTCTTATAAATTAGAATCAATTCTCTATATATTTTGAAAATGAGGCCTTTATCGGAACCTTTGACTTTAAATGTTTTTCCAGTTTATTGTTTCCCTTCTAATTTTATCTGCATTAGTTTTGTTTTTACAAAAACTTTTCAATTTGATAATCAAAGTTTTCTACTTTGTGATCAATAATGATCTCTAGTTCTTTTTTGGACACAAATTCATTCCTCTTCCACAGGTCTGAGTAGCCACAACATTTCTAACACAATATTGAATAATAGTGGTGATAATGATCATCCTTGTTTCACCTCTGACATTACTGGGAATGCTTCTAGCTTCTTCCCATTACAAATAATGCTTGCTGATGGTTTTAGATAGATGCTGCTTATTATTTTAAGAAAAACTCTATTCCTATATTCTCTAATTTTTTTTAATAGGAATGGTGATGTATTTTGTCAAAATGTTTTTCTGCATATTTTGAGATTATCATATCAATTTTTAGTTTTGTTATTGACATGATCAATTATACCAGTAGTTTTCCTTTTATTGAACCAGCCCTGCATTACCTATATAAATCCCATTTGGTCATAATATATTATCTTGTTGATAAATTGTTGTATTCTCTTTGCTAATATTTTATTTTAAATTTTTACATCAGTATTCATTAGGGAGATTAATCTGTAATTTCCTTTCTCTTTTTTGGTTCTTCCTGGTTTAGGTATCAGCATCGTATTTGTGTCATAAAAAGAATTTGCAGGGACCCCTTTGCCTATTTTCCAAATAGTTTACATATTACTGGAATTAATTATTTTTTAAAAGTTTGGTAGAATTCACTTGTAAATTCACTTGGGACATACCAAGATAATAAAAAATTGAACTTGAAGGCAACAGACTTGCTGTACAATATTTTGTTTTAGATGTAAATCTCCTGAACAATTATTAACATTTCAAGTACAATGTGACCTGCTAATAGTAACCATATGCCCTTCCAAGAGCAGAGCTCAATTTTAAAAGCCACAAAACGAAGAGGGGTGGGTGAATTTTAAAAAATAAAATGTACAAGAAACAAAAAGAATTTTGACTATAAAAATCTATTTATGGTGACAAGGAAGATCAAAATACCAACTCAGAAAAGAACAAACTGCCTACATGTAAAACCTCAAAGGTAAATATGAATTGATACTAAGCTCAAACAGATTTCTTAGAAAAGCTTTAAAAGATTTTTTTAAAGTAGAAGAAAAATTGGGGGAAAAAATGAGAGATACAAAAAAGAGAGCCAGCAACTTGGGGAAAGGAAGGACAAAAATTTACTAAAGAAAACAATTTCTTAAAAAATACATTGGCTAAATGAAAAAAAAATCCACTAAAGAAAACAGCATCTTTAAAAGTGTAGAATTAGCCAAAAAGAAAAGGAGGTAAAAAAGCTAATTGAAGAAAATCACACATTAAAAACTACAATTGAGCAATTGTAACATCAAGATTTGGTCAAATAAAATAAAAAGAATGCAAAGGTAGAAGAAAATGTAAAATATCTCACTGGAAAAACAACCAACCTGGAAAATAGATCCAGGAGAGGTAATTCACAGAATTCTTCAAGAAATCATCAAAGAAAACTGCTATGATACCCTAGAACCAGAAGGCAAAATAGGTATTGAAAAAATACATTGATCACCTCCTGAAAAAGATTCTATAAAGAAAACTTCAAAATATTATAGCTAAGTCCCAAAATTATATAGTTAAGGAGAAAGTGTTGCAACCTACCAAAAAGAAGCAATTCAAGTATCCAAGGAGCCATAGTCAGGCTTATTCAAAATTTAGCAGCATCTATCTTAATGCTGCTTATCTTAAAAAAAGTATCAGAGGACCTGTAATATGATATTCCAGAGGGCAGAGGAGCTTTTATTACAGCCAAGAATCAAAGCAAATTTGAGCATATTTTTTCAGTGGAAGAGAGGGATATTCAATGAAAGAAACAACTTTCACTTAATTTTGATGAAAAGACCAGAACTATACCCAGGGAAAGAACTCTGGGAGATGACTATGAACCACTACATAGAATTCCCAACTCCTCTATTTTTGTCTGCCTGTAGTTTTGATTTCCTTCACAGGCTAATTGTACATTATTTCAAAGTCTGATTCTTTTTGTACAGCAAAATAACTGTTTGGACATGTATTCATATATTGTATTTAATATATACTTTAACATATTTAACATGTATTGGTCAACCTGCCATCTGGGGGAAGGGGTGGGGGAAAGGAGGGGAAAAGTTGGAAAAAAGGTTTTGCAATTGTCAATGCCGAAAATTTACCTATGCATATATCTTGTAAATAAAAAGCTATAATAAAATTTTTTTTAAAAAGACCAGAACTAAGCAGAAACTTCAATTTTCAAGTACAAGACTCAAAAGAAGCATAAAAAGGTAAGCAGGAAAGAAAATATGTTATTTAAATGTTATTTAAAATATATGTTATTTAAAAATTAAACTTTTTACATCCCTACAGTAACTCTTAAAAGCTGCCTTTTTATTAGGGCAGTTAGAAAGGATACACACACACACACACACACACACACACACACACACACACACACACACACACACACATATATATAAAGTGTGGGTATAAGATAACTTTGATGTGATGATATTAAAAAAGACATTAAAGAGTGAACAAAAGATTATATTGGGACAAGAGGAAAGGAGAGTAAAATTTTAGGAGTAAATTAGATCACATGAAGAGGCACAAAAGACCTGTTACAGTAGAAGGAAAGAAGGGACAGGGATGAACATTGTTTGAAGATTAATCTCCTCAGATTTGGCTCAAAGAGGAAATAACATCACTTAATTGGGTATAGAAATTCATGTTATACTATAAGGAAGTGGAAGATAATGAAAAGAAAAGGCAAGCTAGAAGGGAGGGCAGAAACACTGGGAGAAAGGGTAAGAGAAGAGAGGTGAGATGATGGGAAGGCAGCTTGTGGGAAGGGTTGTCAGAAACAAAATATAAGGAGGGACAAGGTGGAAAGAAAGAACAAACGTGTATAAAGGAGAAAAAAAAATAGGATGATAACTGAAAGTTAATGGAACTCTCCCATAAAATGAAAATGAATAGTTGAGTGGATTAAAAATCAGATCCTACAATAATATCATTTATACGAAACATTTGAAGCAGAAAGATACATAGTAAAGATAAAATGTTGGAACAGAATATATTATGCTTCAACTGAAAAAAAAAAGCAGAGGTAGCAATAATGATTTCAGACAAAGAAAAAGCAAAAATAGACCTAATTAAAAGAGATAGGAAAGGAAATTACATCTTCCTAAAAGGTACCATAGACAATGAAGTGGTATTGATACTAAACATATATGCACCAAGTAGTTTAGCATCCAGATTCTTAGAAGAGAAGTTAAGCCAGTTACAGGAAGAAATATTCAGCAAAACTATATCAGTGGAAGATCTAAATCTCCCCCTCTCATGATTAGCTAAATTTAATCACAAGATAAACAAGAAAAAAGTTAATGAGTTGAATAGAATTTTAGAAAATTTAGGTATGATAGCCCTTTGGAGAAAATTAAGTGATGATAGAAATAAATATACCTTTTTCTCAGCACCTATTCAAAAACTGACCATGTATTAGGATATAAAAATCTATATAGAAAGGCAGAAATAATAAATGGATCCTTTTGAAATCATGATGCAATAAATGTTACATGCAATAAAGAGCCACGGGAAGATAGGCTAAAATCTATTGCAAGTTAAGTAATCTAATCCTAAAGAATGAGTGGATCAAACAAAGGTATAGCAATTTCATCCAAGAGAATATCAATAATAAAACAACATACCAAAACTTATGGGATGCAGCCAAAACAGTTCTTAGGAAAAATTTTATATGTCTCAAAATGTTTATATGAATTAATTCACCCCTAATTAAGAGAGAATTAAAACAATAATTAGGAGATATTTTGCCTAACTGTATGCCAATAAATCTGACAATCTAAGTGAAATGGATGGATCTTTACAAAAATAGAAATTGCCCAGATTAACAGAAGAAATAAAATACTTAAATAACCCCATTAAAAAAAAAGAATTTGAACAAGGTACCAATGAACTAGCTAAGGAAAAAAGTCTCCAGGGCCAGATGGATTCACTAGTGAATTCTATCAAATATTTAAACACTTAATTCTAGTATTTTGTAAATTATTTTTGAAAATAGGCAAAGGAAGCCTGCCAAATTCTTTTTATGATACAAATATGGTGTTTATACCTAAAACAGAAAGGGTCAAAATGGAGAAAGAAAATTGCATACCTATCTCCCTAATGAATATTGAGGCAAATTTAAAATATGTATACACACAAACAATAACAGGAATTTATCCCCAGGATAATGCACTATGACCAGGTTGGATTTATTCTGGCTCAGTATTAAGAAAACTATCAGCATAATTGACCATATCAATAAGAAAACTAATAGAAATAATATAATTATCTCAATAAATGCTGAAAAAGCTTTTGACAAAATATAACATTAATTCCTTTGTTTGACTTAATAGTATTTTATTTTTTCCAATTACATATAAAGATAGTTTTCAACATTCATTTCTTTTTGCCTCTTTTTTTTTTTTTTTTTTTTTTGGAGAAGTTATTGGAATTAAGTGATTTGTCCAGATCTCACAGCTAATAAGTGTTATCTGGATTTGAATTCAGCTCCTCCCTATACCTACTTACTGCACCATCTAGCTGCCCCCAACATTCATTTTTGTAAAATTCTGAGTTCCAGTTTTTTTTCTCTCTCCCTTCCTTCCTGCCTTCCTTCCTCCCTTCCCATGACAGCAGGAAATCGGATAAAAGTTATATATGCACAATAATTTTAAACATATTATATTAGTCATGTTATAAAAAAAAATCTAAACAAAAGTGAAAAGTGATGAGAAAGAAAAAAGAAATGAAAAGAAAATGGTGAAAATAGTATGTTTCAATTTGCATTCAGATTCCATAGTTCTTTTTCTGAGTGTGAATGAAATTTTCCATCGCAACTCTGTTGAAATTGTCTTGGATCACTGTATTTCTGAGAAGTCTGTTGTAGTTGATTATCATACAATCTGAACAGCATTCATTCCTATTAAAAACACTGGAAAACATAAGAATAAATGGAGTTTTCCTTAAAATGATAAGTGGCATCTCTCTAAAACCATTACCAAGCATTTTATATAATTTATTATATATCTATATCTATATCTATATCTATATATATCTATATCTATATCTATATCTATATATCTATATCTATATCTATATCTATATCTATATCTATATATATATATATATCTATATATATCTATATATATATCTATATATATCTATATATATATATATATATATATATATATATATATATATATATATATATATATATATATATATATATATATATATATATATATATATATATATATATATATATAAAATGGGCATAAGTTAGAAGCATTCCCAGTAAGATCAAGGCTGAAGCAAGGGTGTCTATTATTATCATTATTATTCAAATTAGTATTAGAAATGTTGGCTTTAGTAATAAGAAAAGAAAATTGAAGGAATTTGAAAAGTCAATGAAGAAATAAAAATATCACTCCTTGAAGATAATATGGTAGTATACTCAGAGAACCAACTTAAAAACTACTTGAAATGATTAAGAACTTTAGTAAAGTGGCAGGATATAAAATAAACCCACATAAATAATCAACATTTCAATATATTGCCATCAAAGTCCAGCAGAAAGAGATAGAAACAAATTCCATTTAAAGTAATAATAGACAATACAAAATAGCTATCTGCTTATCTGCCAAGACAAACACAGGAATTATATGAACAGTTTTATAAAACATTTTTCACACAAAGTCAGCTGTAAACAATTGGGAAAAGATCAGTTGCTTATATCCCAAAGAAATACGCTTATATCCCAAAGAAATACTAAAGAAGGGAAAGGGACCTGTATGTGCCAAAACGTTTGTGGCAGCTCTTTTTGTAGTAGCTAGAAACTGGAAAATGAATGGTTATCCATCAATTGGAGAATGGTTGGGTAAATTATGGTATATGAATGGAAAATATCAATTGTTCACAGGTAGGCTGAGCTAGTTTATTAAAAATAATTCTACCTAAATTAGTCCATTTAGTGCTGAACCAAACTGCCAAAAAGAAATATAGAGTTAGAAAAAACAAAACAAAATTCCTCTGGGGAAACAAAAGATCAAGAATATCAAGGAAACAATGAAAAAAAAATGCAAAGGAAGTGTACTAGATCTGTACCGGATCCCGGATCTAAAACTATATTATAAAGCAGCAATCATCAAAACTAGTTGGTGCTGGCTAAGAAATAGAAAGGTGGCTCAGTGGAACAGGTTAGATACACAAAATACAATAGTCAATGACTCTACTTATCTTCTGTTTGATAAAGCCAAAGACTAGCTTCTGGGATAAAAAAAATCACTATTTGACAAAAATTGCTAGGAAAACAGTAATGCAGAAACTAGGTATTAACCATCATCTCACACCCTATGCAAAGATAAAGTCAAAATGGATACATGACTTAGACATAAAAGTAATAACATAAGCAAATTAGGAGAGCAAGGAATAATTTACCTGTCAAATCTATAGAGAAGGGAAGGATTTATGACCAAACAGGAAATAGAGAACATTATGATATGCAAGATGAACAATATTGATTGCATTAAATTTAAAAGTTTTTGCTCAAACAAATCCAGTGCAACCAAGATTGAAACATAAAGCTGAGAAACAATTTTTATAGGCAATGTTTCTGATAAAGGCCTTATTTCTAAACTATATAAACACCTGGGCCAAATTTATAAGAATATGTTATTCTCTAATTAATAGTCAAAGGATATGATCAGGCAGATAGCAGAAATGGATTACTCTTGGGTAGAATACAGGCCTTTTAAACCAACAGGGCTGTGTCCTGTGCAAACAGCTCCAATGTAATTGCCAGAAGATGACGAGAGATTTAGAAAGTGGTAAATAGGAGGAAATTAGATAGGTTAACTGCCTGGGAGAGAAGGTTTGCTTGTATTTCTTCAGATGGAGAAGGAATCAGATGGGTACCGAGTCGAATTCACCTTGTCCATCAGAGAGAGACAGAAAAAGAGAAAGACCTCAAAACAAAGGAGAAGATCTAAGAAACATCTGACACTGAAAGAGCATGGCTGATAAGGAGACTGTTAAAGATTCCCTAACACAAGAGAAGACTGTTAAAGAACTTTAAAACCAGCAGGAATCATTGGATTTCCTAACATAAGATGAGACTAATGGACAATGGACTTATGGACATGTATAAATTCTCATTTTATGATTATTTGATCATGTTATTTGTTACATCACTTCTAGCATGTGTTATGTTACTATGTGTTTATGTAATTTATGTAATTATGTAATATCCCATATTGATGCATTTATGTTTAAAGGCCATGACCACTCTATGTTCTAAATCAAAACAAAGGGGGAGATGTTAGGATTACAAGGTGAGAACTCAGGTTGTCTAAACAATTCTCTAGCTCAGAGTTCACACCTTTAGGAGTTAACACCTTTAGACTTCTGAAAAGGAGTTTATACATTTAAAGGAGTTTACACCTTTAAAAGGAGTTCTGAAGAGGAGTTTACACAACCTTTAAAAGGAGCAAGTTCATTGGCTGTGGGAGTTCTCACTGGGGCGTTCTCTTCGAGGACAAAAGAGGGCAGCATTGGGTCTGGAGAGCAGTCTAGACTGGGAGATTGAGTTTAGACAGCAGTCTGGAAGGAGAGTGTCTGGATTGGGGAAGAACAAGATCTGGAGGAGATTCAGAGCCAGGATTCAGGAAGAAGAGGATTCAAGATTCTATCTTCACTCCTGGCTGGAGGTTCCAGAAGCTTCCCAAGAAACCTGCTCACAGAGGAAAAGATTTTACAGAAAAGAAACCTCCTCCCAGAGAAGGATTACAACTGAGAGATGATCAAAACTTTATAGCAAATGGCAAAAACTAATAATTTTTTAAAGTAAAAATCTGTACTCTATTTCCATTTCATTAGAGACAGGATCTATGCCATAGTGGAGAACACTACCAGTAGCAAGCTATAGGTCTTCAAAGGATAATGAAAAAAAGCCAAGTGGTCCTTCATTGTCATTAAAGTCTGGAAATATAACTAAAGCTAATACTGACTTTGATTTATTTTCATCGTAGGCCTAAATCTTATGTTAGGTATGTTGGGCTTGTGTTTATGTTTGTCTATGCCATAGGTTTTTTAACCTGGGTGGTTAAATCTGCAATAACTACATGGCTTCAGAGACTTACTATCTGTATAATGCTGGGCAAGTCACAACCTCTGTCTGCCTCAGTTTCCTCATCTGTAAGATGGAAGTAATAATAGTACCTTACCTCCTAGGGTTGTTGTGAGGATCATATGGAATAATGTATATAAAGTGCTTTGAAAATCTTAAAACATTATATAAATATTATCACTTTTATTGTTGTTATAGTTATTAACCTTGTGTAGCCTTAATATCTGTCACTGATGAAAGAATGTTTATGTTATAAGGCCACTCAGGGCAGATATCACAGCTTTTATTTTTATCTAACTCAATATGATTAGGGGTCTATAATTCATATCACCTGACTTATCTATAATGCTTTTCCACCACAGGTGAAATGGAAGAATTCCTGCTTGAAAGTAAAACCTGCATTGAGCACTGCATTATTGCAATTTCTCTGGAAGTCACTAACTACACTCTGGTGGCAACGGCTCTGTTCAACAACCAGGCATACCATTCGGCTGGAATAGCAGTTTCAGTTTTGGATAACATTCTGTTTAGGGTGCTTTCTGGCCCTGACGCATCCATCATGGTTTCCAACAAGCCTCAGCCCATCAGCATCTTCACTACTGAAAAGGATGTCATTTCTGAGTAAGTGGGACTCTTCTGTTGGGGCTGGGGCCCTTCGTGGGCCAGTTCTTTCTCCCTCCTTCCTGGTCTGCCCATTTATATCCACTTAGGAAGCAGCTGCAGTGGGAATCGGAACTAATGTCTCTCTGTGTCCCATCTCTTGCAGAACTTCTAATGGACATGAAGTTGCCTTTAGTCTGTCCTTTGGCCTGGCAGCCTTGGCCAGTACGTTTTCTCTCCAGGCTGTGAATGAGAGAGTAACTAAAGTGAAGCACATCCAGTTTGTGACCGGGGTGTATGTCATCATTTTCTGGGTGTCTACCCTGATATGGGATCTCTTCAACTTCTTCATTCCCTGTTTACTGTTTCTGGTAAGTCCCCAGTGAGGGTGTGTCAAGGACAAGTCTTTGCTCCTATCAGTAGTTCTCCATTCAGCCAGCACTGTTCTGAGCTCCAACTGGGAGGCCTATTTCTGGGAGGCCCAATGTGGAGCACTCAAGGTAAACAGGATGGTAACCTGGTATCTGTAGAAAGGAAGGCAACACTATTGTCTTTCTACCCAGGTTACTTTTACCTTCAGAATCCAATTCTTCCAGTGCAATAAGAAATTCGGTTCTGCACACATGTATTGTATCTAGAATATACTGCAACACATTTAACATGTGTGGGATTGCCTGTCATCTAGGGGAGGGGGTAGAGGGAGGAAGGGAAAATTCGGAAAAGAAGTGGGTACAAGAGATAATGCTGTAAAAAAATTACCCATGCATACGTACTGTCAAAAAAATTATAATTATAAAATTAATTTAAAAAAAAAAAAAGAAAGGAAGGCAACCCTTTTTATTTTGCTCTTTCTATATATCAGTCATGGGACTTCTTCAAAGACAGAAGGACTATTCGAATCTTGTTAGGTTAAATGACCCGCCCTTTATTACAAGTCTCTAATAAACTTTTAGCATTGTCCTTGGCACACCACTTGTCCCATAATACCAGTAATCCCCATGCAGTTGGCCTTTTCCTACTTTTAATAATTCTCTGTGTGGCCAGGTATAGCAATGCAGAGGAGAAAACACCTCTCATTTTTCTTCCTCCTTCCCCCTGTCAGCCATGACTTGTGACTTCCATTGGAGCTCTTGGAAAAAGCACATATACTGTGTTACTAGCTCTAAGCTGATTTGTCATCCCTAAAATGTCCGCCAGAGTGCTTTGTTACCCTTTCCACAAAAGTCCTGACACATTTCTAGCCAACTGGATTTTTCAGTTTGTGTTACCATTACTCCTCATGGCTCTGCTCAGCTGATTTTGGAGTCAGGGAAAAGACTGACTAGAGATTGATGAAAAAATTGTTATGATTTTCATAATTATCAAAACAATGTGTGTAATGACTACACTAATAATTTAGATTTCTCAGAGCTATCTTTTCTGGCTTGGCAGTCAGTCTTACAATGCAACTTGAAATGATCACTTCTTGACAACACTCTCCTGTGTAAAGTGAAGTGAATCAAAAAATGTAAAACTTGTTCCTAGCACAGAACTCTGGTCCTTTCCCCCTACTATGATTTGAAATAATCACTTAAAAATTTTCCCACAGGACTGGAGAATATCCATATCGTCCTGGATATAAACCACTCTGGCCCTGAAACTGATTGCATTGTAATCCCCCTTCCCCCTTCCATATGTTTATGATTTGTGTATAAAATCTCCATCTTTCTTACAACAGGAGAGGTCTACTCAAGAAAATACAGTCTGTAAACTGTATCCTTTACTCTGAAAGTGATTAATTAAACTGCTACTTGATCTCCAAAGTCTTTCTCTGCTTTGTGTGCCCATCAATTAATGTTAATTAAATTTGGCTCTCTTGGTCTCTAAACTTTGGATAGCTGAAGTCGCCAAAGCAGAGAAAAACTTTAGTTTACAGGAGGGAAGGGACTAAAACAAAGCAAAACAGAACATTGTCATGTGCTCAGCAGAACATCAAGGAGAATTCAAAATATATAACAATAAATTACCAGTAAAATAAAGGATATATAAAAGCAGAAGAAATTAAATTCACAAATATTCTTCTTTTTTTGCTTCCTTGTAGGTTGTTTCTTTGTTCTGTGCACCTCTTTTTAAAAAAAATTTTATTCTTTTTTCTCCTTTCATCTCTTTTACCTTCTCCAAGCAAGCTATAGTTAAATAAAGATATATTTATATATACCTATGTAGATATATATATATATGCACATGTGCACACATATACACACCCTCCACATGAACACAGACATATTTATATATATACATTCACACCTACCCAAGACCTATTCACATAGACATATATCTACATATACATATAGAGAGCAGCATGTATACATATACTCAGACACACACATGCATATGTCCATATGTAAACATGCATCCAAAACAATATTAATATAGCTGACATATAATATAGATTTCTCTCTTGATTGAATCTTTAAGTTTGACTTTGTCTCCAGATCAATGATTACTAGTTTTTTTCCTAATAAATTTTACTCCTGATCCTTGAAGTGTTTGTGTATATTTTTTTCTTTCCTGTGTCTGCTAATTCTTCTGCTTTAATTCTACTTCTTAACTTGCCTTGCTATTACTTAACCGTCTCCCACCCCTTGCCTTCTTCCCCCTCACCCTTTGCTTTTCCATGTGTCCATCCCTCCCTTCTTATTTCTTTATAAATTTTGGAGGATGCTACACCCTTCATGGTTTATGTATGTAGTGTTGCCTATTTATCCATTCCCAATGCGAGTAGGTTTTTTAAACTAAGAGCTCTCTTGCCCACTCAATTGCCTCTGTGTCTGTTCTTCTCTGCACCTCATTTGTATAACATAATTTCTATTTTTACTTTTTTTCTAGATAGTTTTGCTTTTTAGAGTCAGATAATACTCAACTCTGTCCCAGAATTTCTTTTGAACTACCCAATTGGTAGTGTAAGTTTTAAACATACAGTATACATTTTCTGTGTAAAAAATATAAACAATTTGTCCATTTAAGTTCCTTGAAATTGATCTTTGATGTTGTCTCTTATATGTTAAATTTTCTATTGAGTTTGGGTTTGGTTGAAAGCCTGAAAATCTGCAAGTTATTTGAATATCGATTTTTTTTTCATTCACTATTATGGATAATTTTGCTGGGTATAATATTTTTTACCATAGGTCTGGTTCTTTTGATTGTTTGTATATATGATTCCAGGAGCTGTGGTCTTTTATTGTGTCTATACAATTCTAATGTTAGTTCCAGCATATTTGAATTGTTTTTTTCTTGTTCCTTGTAAAATATTCTGTTTGATCTGGGGGTTTCAAAATTTGGCAATAATAGTCCTATATGTTTTCCACAAAGGCTCCTTTTGAGGTGGTGATTGGTGGGTTTTTTCCTATTTCTACTTTCCCCTCATGTTCTATCACTCCAGGACCGTTTTCTTGGATTATTTCTTGAATTATTGTCAAGATTTTTTTTTTTGGGGTCGCCGCTTTCAGGTAGTCCAATTATTCAAATATTTTCCCTTTTTGATCCATTCTCAAGATCTGTTGTTTTTGTTAGATGCTTCACATTCTGTTCTATTTTTTTCATTCTCTATATTTTGTTTTGATATTTTGATATATGTCTCTTATAAATTCCCTGGATTCCCCTTGCCCAATTCTAATTTTCAAAGAGTTATTTTTGTCTTTAAGACAATCTCCTAAGTTTTTTTCCCCATAATCTTTTTGTTTTTCTTATATAATTTTTATTTTATTTTAGCTTTTCTTCAGTGTCTGTCATTTAGAGTTCTATAAATTCTCTCTGGGCAGGGAACCATTTAATAGTAACTCTTTGGAGTAGAAGAAGCTTTTTTTTTTTCTTTAGTTTCCTCCTCTGAAGATGAAACCTGGTCTTCCTTGTTCTCATAGTAAATTTGTATAATTTGGTTCTTTCTTCTTTGCTGGTTCATTTTTTAAAGTGAGAAGTATTAGTGTAAACACCTCTAATTGTGGAGTGGGGAGATGGTGCCTCTAACTTCATTTCAGCTCTCGTCTGACCTGGAACCCCAAGCCAAAAGCTCCTCCCTCCTGCAAGTGCCCACAGTCAGATGCATCCCTGCCCACTGCTTCTGCACTCACCAGGAGCTGGTTCCTTCTTATCCAGGCCATCATCTCAGCAGCCCAGCTGGGCCTGGCATTCCTAATCAGCCCAAGTTCCCTCAGTCTTCCTGGACTCAGAGCTCTGACCCCACAGGTAGTCTGGGAAATGACAGTTTCTATGGTTCCTGCTGAGGTTCCTGCTAAACTCAACTAGTCCCAAAAGTCCCCACCGGGTATTTCTGCAGAGTTTGCCTGGAGGTGTTGGCACTTCACACTGATTAATCCCTGCCAGGGTTGTTCTTCTGGATTTTCTTGGGTTGTACTGAGAGGACCTCTATTCTGCCTAAATCTTCTTAATTTTTTAAAATCAGTCTATATTTTTCCTAAAGCACAAATTTGTTTTGTTTGTAGGGAAGTCTGGAGAGCTTGAAATTGACTGAGCTATACTGCCATATACTCAGAATCCTCCCCTGTATCTTTTTTTTCCCCCCAGAGTCCTAACTCTTAAT
Source organism: Sminthopsis crassicaudata (assembly GCF_048593235.1). Lineage (NCBI taxonomy): Eukaryota > Metazoa > Chordata > Mammalia > Dasyuromorphia > Dasyuridae > Sminthopsis > Sminthopsis crassicaudata. Next base: position 470,877,964 of record NC_133617.1, read on the forward strand.
CTGGCAACTTTAGTGCTCCATCTCCTGCTTTACTATCAGCCCTAGTCTTTCACCAAGCTTGTCTTTCCTTGTGAGGAATGTTCCAGGGACCTTTTTCTTGATCCAGATCACTTTGATCATTAATTGATCAGTTTGGTATGGCTTGTTTTGTTATTGCACACAAATTGGCTTTTGCATGCACCTTTTCTTTTTGATAAATTCGTATCCAACTACACACTGCAAAGGAAACAGAGCATAGGTCTGAATTAGAAGCAGTGAAAAAAAGGATTAAGTCATCTGAAAATCTTTTCCTTAACAATCCTCAAGCTCCCCAACTCACCTAAACTGTATCCATCTTTACCAATAGAATCCGTCGGCTCTTGGGCTTCCATGTTCTCTCTCAAGGTGCAAGCCAAAATTTGTCTAATAAAAAAAATTTGAGGACAGTAGCTTGATTAGGACTTGTGGTTTTAATCCCTAGCAATGTGGAAAACTCTAAGTTATTACTCAGGAATATCCCAGCCCCAAGGGGAATATTATAGGCTTTGATGAACAGTTTTGGCTTACCCTGTATTCATACAGATCTTAGTATCCAAATCTGTATCAATTCATGGTTGCCTTGATCAAGAAAGAGAACACAAAGAATTGGTGCCAAAAAGTTGATTGGGATGATCCAACAGAAGATCATAAAATAGATTGAGACTCAGAGAATTGAGGTAAGGAGCATGACACACCTTCACAAGGTGTCAGTGAAAAGCTCCTTGATGCCATACCCTTTGCTTTTCCTCAACCCACTGGTTTAACAAAGGCTTGAGATATCAAACAGGACCCTGAGGAATCTATCAGTTTTATGACACACTTGCCCAGGTTTTTGATGCCAACTCTGGTCTCAAATATAATAGTGCAGTGGAGCAAGTTCATTTTTTTTTCTACTTTATTAATAATCTTCACCCACCCATCTCTAAACAAATTAAGCTGACTCTTTCTGATTGGAAACACTCTGACATTGGGTTCCTCCTTGAGACTGCGATACGGCTGGCAGTTACTTTTCCAGAAAAGGATGAAAATGGTAAAAAGAATGTAAAAGAGGGGCTAGAGGAGGGAGATGCTGAGGGGAGAAAAGAGAAAGCAGCCCAGAAAAATTTACAATCTCCATCACTCACTTGGACTCGGCTGCAGGGAACGTTGAGAGGAGGGGGATATTCAGGCCATGCCAGTTAACAAGTTTGTCAGAGTCAGGAAGTGAACTATTAGTAGGAGGTCAATTATCAGACAGCAAATGAGATTCAGGTAAAATAGCAAGGACCTAGTTGGAGGAAGCTTCCATCTAAGCCAACAAAAAACTAAAGCAATTAACTTTAGCAAAGTAGCATTTCTATATATTATCAATAAAACCCAGCAGAAAGAGGTAGAAAAAGAAACTCCACTTAAAATAATAAATTATTTTATGGAGATCTCACCCAGGGCAAATGTTTATAAGGTGGCCAGAAAAAGCAATTCAAGGATACTCTCAAGGTCTCTCGTAAGAACTTTTCAACTCCCATGACATGGGAGACACTAGCACAGGACTGCCCAATAAGATGTATTCTCAGAAGAGAAGGTAGTGTGCTGTATGAGCAATGCAGCATTGAATTAGCTGAAAAGAAATGTGAGATGTACAAAATTAGAGAATCCACCCCAAATGTTCATTATAGACTATTTGTGTCTGACCTGTAGCAGATTATTCTCAGCTCATATTGGTCCTTCCTTCCTGTGATCCTAAGTACAATAAACTTATAACCTGTCTAGTTAGGGATATTATACTTCCACTTATATACCCTAAGAGTGCATTAGGGTTTGTTGGGTTTTTGTGGGTCTTTTTTTTTTTTCATTTTTGTTTTTGTTCTTGACTGCACCATATCAAATGATTCACTCATATTGAATTCACAATTTTGCTTCCAATATCTGGTCTTCAGATAGGATAAGAAAAATGAAAATGCAAGTATTTCTGGCAAAGCACCAGATCACATAATTGATGATGTCCAGGGCAAATTTAATGAGCCTTATAAAGACTTAGTGCAACAGGACCTAATATGACAGATCACATTAATTGATGATGTCCAGGGCAAATTTAATGAGCCTTATAAAGACTTAGTGCAACAGGACCTAATATGACAGTATACAGGGACAGTTGATCTAGAAACCACTTTATTGATGAGTAACTGGATTTTCTTTGGACTTCTTAGAACATTCTGTAAATAGATATCTGCACTGGTGAAAGGATTCCCTTCTCCTCCATGACTTTTTTGACCAAGAAAAAGCCATTTCCACTAAAAAACAAACAGAAAACAAATAAAATGATACTGAGGATGGGAGTGTTAAGGGTCATTGGGTAGGTAAATGGTTCTCCTTCCTATTTTAAAGTTGACATGAGCCACTTTTTTTTTTAACTTTGCATTGAGAGTTGGTTTCTTGCTTATTGTATGGATCATGTTGTTTCCCTCTCTCTCAACCTAGCATTTGTACTTTATCTTAGGTGATGTTCAAAATCTGTCAAATAGAAATTCTCTACAATAATTTTGTGGATGTCCTGATGATCTTCATGTTATATGGATGGTGTACCATTCCCCTCATGTACCTCATGAGCTTTTTGTATTCTCGATCTTCTACTGCCTATACCAAGCTTTTCATGTTTAACTTCTTTTCAGGATGGGGCAGTTTCCTATTTGTCTTCCTTGTAGAAATTAAAGGTAAGTTAGGGCATCAAGGCCTATCTCCTTCTCTGCTCAACTGTCTCCCTCCCTACTCTCTCCCCCACCCCTCATGAGCCATTTTTCAGAATGTAGTCATTAAGTCAAAAAGCAGCAGCTTGAGGAATAGGAATTTGCTAGGCAGATAAGGTGCAGTGGACCTCCAAAACTCTTCCAGTAAAGAAGGTCAAACTTAGACTCACTGACCTACCTCTAATGAGTTAGAAAAACAAGTTTATGTAATGCAACTGTGTTTGCTCCACTGCCATCATTACCCCTTCCCAAATTTCCTCACGATATTAAATCTCTATTGGGAGGGATTTCTCACCTGAATGCTAGTAAAGAAAACTTAAGGTAACAGCAAGTAAATATCTAAGATGGGCTTTGAACCCAGGTCAATTTGACTCCAGTTCCAACATTCTATCTACTATACCATTTAACCTTTCCAAGAGAGACACTATTGATATATTTTTTTAAAAATGCAGATACCATCAGAGCTGGAAGGGATCAGTTTCTCTAATAATATGCTCTTATGCAATTCAGAATTTTGAAAAAACTTTGGAGCTAGTCCTCAGAATCCTCCGGCTACTATCTGATATGGAAGTAGTTTGAAGCACAACAGAGCACCTGAGAGTTTAAATGAGCAAGCTTAGATTTTATTCCCGTAAATCACATCTATTCTATGACCTCCTGCACATACCTTAGTAGTCACCTCCCAGTCCAGTCTCCAGTTGGTAAGAGGGGGAAAAAGGGAAGAGCTCTTCCTGTCCAGAGCTTAAATAGGGTCAATGAGGTCACAGACACAAGCCAATCAACGATGAAGTCTACATCCCAAACTTGACAGAGACTTCAGAGTGAGATCTAGGTTCCCGCCATGGGTGGAGGTCCCACCCATGAAGGAAATCCCTAAGTACTCAACTCTTAAGCACATCCAGGGATCCTAAAAACCATTGGTCCACTTACATCTCAATTGTGCTTGCCTGACCTTTCTTTGGACCCTTATATATCTGATGGGGGCAAAATGCTTTAGGAAAACTAAAATAGAGAAAGAGTAATTCTAGCTAGGGGGAGGGGGAGGTGTTGGTGGAGAATCATGGAAAGGTTCAAAGAAGAGGCACTACTTGAACTGATCTTTGAAGAAGGAGTTCAGTCATGGGAGCAGGTAGCTCTGCAAATGTATGATGGTGAGAGACAATAACTCATACTTACATAGTTACAGAAATGGCTTAGGGGCACAGTGATGAGAACAGTGGACCTAGAATTCAGAAGACATAAGTTCCAATTCCTTAAGATTGTTGAGAGAATTAAATCAGATACTATCTGTAAAGTGTTTGCAAACCTTTAAAAGCTATATAAGTGCTAGTTAATCAATATTATTGTGCTTGTAGTTTATCTTTAAAACCACGCCAGAACTTTTGGGATACTTTGTATAACACATTAAGGTCTGAAAAGTATTCTTAAAATCCTATGAAACAGGTACTGCAGATATTTAACAAATTCTGTACAGCTAAGTAACTTTCTCATGCAAAAAAAAAAAAAAAAAGAAGTTTAGATTCTATTGAAGAGAAAGATGTAACCTATACCTGTACAAATAAATACAAAGAAAAGCCCTAATAACTGAGTAACTGAGAGTGGAAGGTGAGGATCAGGAAAGATCTAGTGTGTGGAAGGAAATTAAGGATTCTGAAAAGCAGAAGTCAGGAAATCCATTCCAGATGGAATTTCTTGGTGGTATCTGGCAGGTTTTGAAATTTAAAGTGAAAATTGAAAATGAAATTAATTACTCTCTTCTCTTTCTACCTTTGGAATGTGGTCTTGGCCACTCTTCCCAAACCATATTTCTTTTCTAACAGGAGGACCAGTTCCTTCTTCCCTGAATTGCCTTTTACTTACTGTGTTTCCTTGAGACTTAATTCATCCAATCAGAAGTCTTATGACTAGGTTTAAATGACATGTTCTACATATCTTCCCTTACCTTGACAATTAGGCAGTCATTCAGCAAACATTTATTAAGTGCCTACTGTGTCATAAGCATTGCAGAAAAGTAAAAATAGTCCCTGACCCCAAGGTACTCACATCCTAAAGGACATGTACATACTGTATATGTACATATGCACATTTGTGTATATATGCATGATGAGGTTAGTGGTAGTGAAGACTGTGAGAATTGGGGTGGTCAGAGATCCACAGGTCTAATGTGAAAGAATTCGCAAACCTGAAATCTGTGTGGCAAAAAAGGGATTTTTATTGTTCACTAAAAAGGAAGTTTTCTTAGTGGGCAAAATTCCTGATTAGGAATTTGGCAAAGGTGGGTTAACAGATCCCTGTTTTTATGAGTAAGTCTTGGTCTAGGGGCTGGGGAGCAGTTTGAGCTGACTATCAGGCCAAGATCCCTTAACTGAATAAGCTATTGGGAGTGGTCCTAGACTAATCTTCAACTTAATTGAGGGTGCAACCAGTCCCTGGCCAAGATTTCCAATTGAATGAGACCACTTTTCTTGATTCCCTGAGGGTGGGCCTTTCCCAGAGGAGAATTTCTCAAGGTTTACCTCCATTATTTCCCCCCAAAAGTCAGAGGGGACACAACTTGCATCATACATATTTGTGATAGATATCTATGTAGGTTATTTATTAGGTCTTTTAAAAGAGATATTTGATACAGATTTTCCTCAACAGCTTTCTCTTTTATTCTAGTTGCAAAAGCTTGTCTCATGCCATTTAAATTTTTTTTAAATGGTATTGTGAACTTAACCCAGCTTGATTAAATCTTAGAAATTATTTCTTCTCTTTCAAAGATGAAATTTAAAGAAGAAAATTTAGACTTAGTTAAATTAAAGACATCCGTCCAACCTCAATGCGGCTATCCAGTTAGCCAGATGAGGCTATTTGGCCAAAGTTAAATATCCAAGGATTAAACTCTGCCTTTTATTCCTTATTAGGAAAGTGGCTGTTAAAACTAGGCTTCAGTGTCATCTATATGCATTTTTTTAACCCTATGGCCTCCAGACAAGTTAATCTAGTCCCATTAGTTTTAAGAGAAGTTGAGAATACTGAAACATTTTTGAAATACCTTATAGAACAATAATTCATGGCTGGTCTATACACATGTACATACTAATACATACTTAAATGTGTGTGTAGTTTGTTTATAGATATCTACCTTTTTTGGCAAGGGAGAACATTTAGGTTGACTATGGGCCAAGAATACCTTAGTTTCCTTAGGAGAATGCCCTTTATGTAAATGTTTTCTAAAGACTGTCAAAAGAACTCTGGCAAATAAAAGATCCCCGATGCTATGATAACTGTCAAATGTTACTGTGGAACAATATTTGGCCATGTAGGGGCTTTCTTTTCTCACATTCAGAATTTTGGAGATATCAATCAGGTCTGGCAAGATCTATATACTCTTCCCACTATGCAGTTGAACTACATGTAATTTATCATTTTCATTCTGGTCATAGACAACATTCAGTAATTAGTCTGATATGAAGTAGACATATGGAGATCTATAATAGTTTCACAAATTAATTGTACTATAATTAGAGGGATAATTCAAATCTTCTGAAATTATTTGCATTTATAGATAATAGTCTTACCTGGGTTTTCACTGAAAACTAGATTTAATGTGTTTGCTTCACTAAATTAAATAAAGATTTACTCTGCCACTTCGAAAAAAAAATTGACTATTTTAAGAACCACATAAGTGAGAAATTTGGTATCTAGGCACACTGGTCATGAAGTTAAATTGCATGCTACCCATGAGTGTGTATGCTGAGGCATACTGATGAAACATTCTCATTGTTCCTCCTTCCCTTCACACTACAGCTCTAAAATTCTATGGTTCTATTAAAGGACCTCTAAAATGAAAATTGCCATCATGCCTGTCTTTGAGTCTAGCTCTAGAATCTAGTAGGACAAAAAAAATCTCTCAGCAAGACATCTATGTTACATCAAATCAAATTTACCTTTTCCTCCAATCCTTGTTTACTATGAAAGATTTCTCTTCATTACCCAGGAGCAAAAGGAAACAAATTGAAATTCTCTAATTTTCACTAACAGATCCTAGCCTCCTTTGCTAGATGAAGCAATGAATCTTTTCACTCTTGACAGACAAATTGTCAAATCTAGCCAGTCATCTAGTCAGTTCAATCTTAATGTCCTTTTAGGCAAATAATTCTAAGCTTAGCCTAATTTTTTACTTTTTAAAAAAAATTAGCTGTATTATAACTATCATAGAGAGAAATTTGCTTTCTCTTAGATAGATGTAATATACTGATTAGTAAATGTGTTTTGTAGAAGATCTATTTTTCATAGTTTGTTATAACGAAAAAAAAATGTATAAGTTTCTTCCCTGTTCACTAAGAGTTAGTATATCTTACTTATGTGCCCTCTATCAATATTATTTTCTTGCCTGAGCTTAAATGGGATTGAGAACTGGTAAAGGAGTCCAATACTTTTCCTGGGTACCTCAGGAAGTAGAAATACAAATAGTACCAATTGTAAGGGGAAAATACAAATTGAAATAGCTGAGTTTTTTTATCATTTAGTCTGATTGTCATGGGCAGTATATGTTCTTTGAGAGATGCTAATTGATCATCTTTTCATCATAGCATTACATTTTGCTCAATATGCTGAAATTGTGAGCGATATCTTCATAGTACTTCCTAGTTACGACTTGGTGATGGCTGTGAGTGGATTTTATGAATTTATCAGGAACAAGGAGCTTTGTGATTTGCTTACCACAGAAACAGATGATTGTCTTCATTATGGTAAGTATCCCTGTTTGCTCCAGATCCTATTTCCTTCCATATTTAACAATAGAAGATAATGAATGGAATCAATCAACAAGCATTTATTAAGATCCCTCTATGTCAGGAATATATTTTGTGCTAGAGTTCCCCATCTTCAAAGATTTTACATTCTCCCAGTAGAAAAGGAACATATTCACAAGCAAGAAATGACAAACTGTATACAAAGTGCCGGGTGATCCCAGGTTAGGGACTCTGAACTGGAGAATTCAAGAGCAGCCTCTTGAAGGAGATAGAGCTTGATCCGAACTTTGAAGGGTTGGAGGTGTTTCAAGAAGCAGCAGGGAGGCTGTCCCAGGCATGGAGGATAGAGGCAAGAGACAAAGTTACCTGGGTGATAAACAACAGGCCAGTTTAACTGGAGCACAGAGTGTATAAAGAAAGGGGAATAATCCCTGTCAAAAGACAACTCGAAAGAGGTTGTGAAGGGTTTCAAATGCTAAAAACATTTTCACATGTTATCCCAGAGGAAAGAGAGAGCCTCTTAAGACAGAATAATAGTCATATTCATGCTTTAGGAATATCAATTTGGCAGTTATGTGGACAATGAATTACAGAGATGAGAAATTAAATATGGTCAAAATAATTAGCAACCTATTACAGTAGTACAGGTAAGGGAAGAAGAAGTCCTTAACTAGAGTGACTGAACATGAGTAGAGAAAAGATTTGGCAAAATGAATTATCTATTGCAAGGAAACTGCCAAATCAGGAAGCAGCATTTAGGTCATCAAGAATGCCATATTGCTTCCTCCTTGGCCTTAGAATTGCTCCTCCTAGATTAAGGAAAAAGTCATGTAGAATTAGAGCATATGGGTTTCCCAGAGAACTAAGAAATCAAGACTCAGCCTAAAAGAATCAAGAACTCAGAAATAGGAAAGTTAGGAGGAGGAATAGGTTGGAGGGAAAGATAAAGAGTATAATTTTAGAAATAATTGAGGGTGGGAAATGAATGTAAACTGTTATTTTTACCTTCTGAATCCAATTCTTCCTGTGCAACAAAAAATTCGGTTCTACACACATATATTGTATCTAAATTATACTGTAATATATTTAACATATATAAGACTGCTTGCCATCTGGGGGAGGGGGTTGGGGGAGGAAGGGAAAAAATCTGAATAGAAGTAAGTGCAAGGGATAATGTTGTAAAAAATTACCCATGCATATGTACTGTCAAAAATGTTATAATTATAAAATAAAATTAAAAATTAAAAATTAAAAAAAAAATAAAAAAAAAAAAGAAATAATTGAGGGTAGGCTTCACATACAAGTGAAGTTCAGCAGGCAGGTGGAGATGAAGAACTTTATTGGTGAAGAGAAAAATGTCATCTCAATGTGTAGATCTGTGAGTTATCTGCCCAGATATGTTAGTTGAATTCATATGAGCTGATAAGATCCTTCAGAAAAAAGAGTACAGGTGGACAAAAAGGCTGTTGAAGATGAGCCCTGAAATACATGATTTTATATGGATATGGATGAAGAATCAGAACCGGATTAAGAAGGATTATTCAGACAGATAGAAAGAGAATCAGGACAGATAGAGCAGGAGAGGATCATATAGAGAAGGAATGAAGCATCTATCTTTGTGTTCCATTGTCAGTACAAAAGGCATTTCCTCAGCCTAAGAAAATCTCTGTAAAGTGCTCTAAAGGTTTCAGAAATACAAAGTAAATTCAAAGTGGTCACAAGACTTATAGGAAATAAGGAATATGTGGTTTTCAAGATTGCAAAGATGCATTAGCTCTTTTAGAAATGTTACTGAGTAGTAATGGAGACTTTCAGTGTCTAAATTTCTACCAAAAAGTGAGCAACTGACTCCATAATTTCATTGAACTCTATATATCTGGGAAGAATTGCTAACAGAAATCTTAGCTTCATCAATCCACTAAAAACCTTAAAAGCAAAAACAAAAATTCACACTCAAACCATAAGAAAGAGTATATCTACATTCAAGAGTAATTGTATTACTAGATATTTTAATTAATTATAGTTTTTTTTTATTTTAATATTCTTCATGCAGACTCAGCCTTTATAATTTGTGGCTTCTTTAGCTTAATCATTAATTTGCCCATAATCTAAAACAAAACAAAGATAATCTTAGCAGAGATTGAGATGGGAAGGGGAGAAGAGGGAATATATTGATGATGGGAAGCGTTTGTAAAAAACAGTAAATTTAAAAAATAGGCCATTCTCTCTTTTTGCCATTCACAGATACTTACTTCTACAAAATAAGCAGAAAAGGGATTGGGAAATTTTTGATTGCCATGGCTGTTTTAGGTTTCGTTTTTCTCCTTATGCTTTTTTTAATTGAGATATACTCCTGGGAATTAAAAGGCTGTTTTAATCGTTTACTTTTCAAGATCTACCACATGCGGAATTGGAATTTGGTGAGTGACTAAACATAGAGCATAACAACTGTATGAAGTCATAGGTTTAAGCCAGGAATAGATATTGATTCTATAGATATTAGTACAATTCTAATCTATGATGGTGGCTCTTGTTTGTAGGATGCTATTGAAAATTTATCTTTGGTTCTTTCATCCTAACTTTTCTACTCACTAATATGTGCCTACAAAAAAGAAGCATATTTTCCATTGGCTCTTTGAAACTTACAAGCTTCAGAAGAAAAATTATAGGAGAAGTTATAAGGAGGTAACACACTGATATGCCATGGCCCCCAATATGGGATAAGATTTGTTTTCGTCATTTTTAAAAATTTTAAGTTGCAAATTATCTCCCTACTTCTAAACCCTTACCTAGTTATTAAGACAAACAACATGATACACATTAGACATATGAAACCATACAAAGTATATTTCCATATTAACCATGCAGGGGAAAAACATAAAAAATGAAATTTTAAAAACTGAATATCAATCTACATTGAAAAGTTATCAGTTCTTTAAATGAGTCCTTTGAAACTCTCTTGAATCATTGTATTGATCAGAATAACAAAGTCTTTCACAGTTGATGATCTTTACAATATTGCTGTTACTGTATACAGTGTTCTGGTACTAATCACGTAAGTTTTCATCAGCTCATATAAGTTTTCCTGAAATCATCCCCTTCTTCATTTCTTATTTTATAACAGTTGCATATTATAACTTGTTCACCCAGTTGATGAGCATTCCCTCAAGTTTCGACTATAAAACCAAAAAAAAAAAAACTGCTGTAAATACTATTGTACACATAAGTCCTTTTCCTTTAAAAAAAAATCTTTTTATGGCATAGACCTAATAATGGTGTGATTGAGTCAAAGGGTATGCATAGTTTCCTAACTCTTTGGGCACAGTTACAAGTTGTTCACTAGAATGATTGGACCAGTTCAAAATTCCATGGACTATGTATTAGTGTCCCTATTTTCCATATCCCCGCCAAGATTTGCCATTTTCCTTTTCTGCCATTTTAGTCAATCTGCCTAAAGTGGCACTTAAGAGATGTTTTAATTTGCATTTTGCTAATGGGTAATGATTTAGAGTATTTTTTCCTGTGATTATTGATAATATTTGATTTCTTCTTCTGAAAATTGCCTAGTCATATCCTTTGACTATTTACCAATTGGCAAAGTGTTCTTATTTTTATAAATTTAATTTAGTTCCCTATATACTTGAGAAATGAAGCCTTTGTCAGAGAAACTTGATGTATAATTTTTCTCCCAGTTTCCTGTTTTCCTTTCTATTTTGACTGCATTGATTTTGTTTATTAAAAATGTTTTAATTTCATGTTATCAAATCTGGAAATAATTACAGTTTTATTTCCATATTGTCTATTCTTATTTCTTCCATTCTTTTTCTATAGGTAGCTGTAGGTAATGCTTCTAGTAAAAATGTTTAATAGTGGTAATAATGAGCATCCTTGCTTCACCCCTGATCTTATTGGGAGGAGTTCTAGTTTACTACAATTATAGATAATACTTGCTCTTAGTTTTAGATAGATGTTACTTATTATTTTAAGAAAAGCTTCATTTATTCCTGTGCTTTCTAGTGTTTTTAATTGCAATTGGTATTGTATTTTTTTCAAAAACCTTTTTGTATCAATACAATCATTTTCACTATCTTTGGAATTGATAGTGTTTATTATACTTAACGGTTTTCCTTATGTTCATCCAACCCTGAATTTTTGGTATACATCCTACCTGGAAGGAAAAATTACTGTAGTTTTCTTTCTCTGATTTTACCTCTTTCTGATTTAAATCTGAGCATCATATTTGTATCATAGAAAGAATTTTCTAGGACTCCTTCTTTGCCTATTTTCCAATTTTCCAATTTTCTTTCTTTTTTAATTATTAAAGCATTTCATTTACAAAACATATGCATGGGTAATTTTTCAACAATGACTCTTGCAAAACCTTTTGTTCCAAATTTTCCCCTCCTTCCCCATATCCCTTCCCTTAGCTGACAGGTAGTCCAATACATGTTAAATATGTTAAAATATATGTTAAATCTAATATATGTATAGATATTTATACAGTTATCTTGCTGCACAAGAAAAATCAGATCAAGAAGGGAGAAAAAAACTGACAAAGAAAAACAAAATGCAAGCAAACAAAAACAGAGAGAGTGAGAATGCTATGTAGTGAACCACACTCAGTTCCCACAGTCCTCTCTCTGGGTATAGATGGCTTTCTTCATCACTGAACAAGTGGCAATGGTTTACATCATCTCATTGTTGAAGAGAGCCAGTTGATCATTCTAAGTCTTGTTATTGCCGTGTATAATGATCTTCATTTCACTTAACATCAGTTCATGTAAGTCTCTCCAGGACTCTCTGAAATCATCCTGGTGGTCATTTCCTACAGAACAATAATATTCCATAATATTCATATACCATAATTTATTCAGCCATTCTCCAACTGATGGGCATCCACTTAGTTCTCTGCCACTACAAAAAAGGGCTGCCACAAACACTTTTGCACATGTGGATCCCTTTCCTTCCTTTAAGATCTCTTTGGGATATAAGCCCAATAGTAACACTGCTGGATCAAAGGGTATGCACAGTTTGATAACTTTTTGAACATAGTTCCAAATTGTTTTCCAGAATGGGTGTATCCATTCATAGTTCCATCAATAATGTATCAGTGTCCCAGTTTTCCCACATCTCCTCCAACATTGGTCATTATTGTTTCCTGTCATCTTAGCCAATCTTACAGGTGTGTAGTGGTATTTTAGAGTTGCCTTAGTTTGCATTTCTCTTATCAATAGTGATTGGGAACACCTTTTCATATGACTACAAGTCATTTCAATTTCTTCATCTGAAAATTGTTCTTTTCCTTTGACCATTTAACAATTGGTAAATGGCTTGAACTATTATAGATTTGAGTCAATTCTCTATATATTTTAGAAGTGAGGCCTTTGTCAGAACCTTTGAAACTAAAAATATTTTCCCAGTTTATTACTTCCCTTCTAATCTTGTCTGTATTAGTTTTGTTTGTACAAAAACTTTTTAACTTAATATAATCAAAATTATCTATTTTGTGATTTAATGATGATCTCTAGTTCTTCTTTGGTTGCAAATTCCTTCCTCTTCCACAGATCTGAGAGATAAACTATTCTATGTTCTTCTAATTTGTTTATACTGTCATTCTTTATGTCTAGATCATGAACCCATTTCAAAAAATCTTGGTATACAGTGTTAGGTGTGGGTCAATGCCCAGTTTCTGCCATACTAGTTTCTAATTTTCCCTGAAGTTTTTGTCAAATAGTGAATCCCAAAATCTGGGGTCATTGGGTTTGTCAAACAGTAGATTGCTATAGTCATTGACTATTTTGATCTGTGAATCTAGCCTGTTCCACTGATCAACTTCTCTATTAGCCAGCACCAAATGGTTTTGATGACCACTGTTTTATAATATGGTTTTAGACCTGGTACAACTAGTCTACCTTCATTTGATTTTTTTTTTTCATTAGTTCCCTTGAAATTCTTGACCTTTTGTTCTTCCATATGAATTTTGTTGTTATTTTTTCTGGGTCAGTAAAATAGTTTCTTGGGAGTTTGATTGGTATAGTACTAAATAAATAGATTAATTAGATAGTATTGTCATCTTTATTATATTCTCTCGACTTATCTAAGAGCACTCATGGAGTTCCTGACCCACCCTTGACAGATAGATTCCCAAATATTTTATCCCATTGATAGTTATTTTAAGTAGAATTTCTCTTTGTATTTCTTATTGTTGGATTTTGTTAGTGATATATAAGAATGCTGATGATTTCTGTGGGTTTGTTTTGTATCTTGCAACTTTACTAAAGTTGTGGATTATTTCTAATAGCTTTTTAGTAGAATCTCTGGGGTTCTCATATAATCTGCAAAGAATGATAATTTGGTTTCCTCATTACCTAGTCTAATTCCTTTAATTTCTTTTTCTTCTCTTATTGCCAAAGCTAGCATTTCTAATGCAATATTGAATAGTAATTCAATTTATGAAAAAAAACAACAAAATAAATAAATCTTGTTTTACCCTGATCGTATTGCAAATGGTTCCAGTTTATCCCCATTACATATGATGCTTGCTGATTGTTTGAAGGAAAAGTTCATTTATTCCTATACTCTCTAGTGTTTTTAATAGGAATAGGTATTGAGTTTTATCAAATGCTTTTTTTTGCATCAATTGAGATAATCATATGGTTTTTGTTAATTTGTATTGATGTAGTCAATTATGCTAATAGTTTTCCTAATATTGAACCAGCCTTGCCTTCCTGGTATAAATCCTACTTGGTTGTGGTGTATTATCCTGAGGATAATATTTTATTTAAGACTTTTGCATCAATATTCATTAAGAAAAATTGGTCTACAATTTTCTTTCTCTTTTTTCATTCTACCTGGTTTAGATATCAGTACCATGTCTGTGTCATAAAAGAATTTGGTAGGAGTTCTTCATTCCCTATTTTTAAAAATAGTTTATATAGTATTGGAGTTAATTGATCTTAAAATGTTTGATAGAATTTACATGTAAATCCATCTGGTCCTGGGGATTTTTTTCTTAGTGAGTTGATTAGTAGCTTATTCTATTTCTTTTCCTAAAATGGGACTACTTAAGCAATTTATTTCCTCCTCTGTTAATCTGGGCAATCTATATTTTTGTAGATATTCCTGCTTTTCACTTAGGTTGTCAAATTTATTGGCATAAAGTTGGGAAAAGTAACTCCTAATTACTGCTCTAATTTCCTCTTTATTGGTGGAAAGTTCTCCCTTTTCATTTTGGAGACAAACAATTTGTTTTTCTTCTTTCCTTTTTCTAATCAAATTAACTAAAGGTTTATCTATTATGTTGTTTTTTCATAAAACCAACTCTTAGTTTTCTTTATTAATGCAATAGTGTTTTTGTTTCAATTTTATTGATCTCTTCTTTTATTTTTAGAATTTCAAGTTTGTTATTTGATTGGGGGGGTTTAATTTGCTCTTTTTCTAGTTTTTTTTTTTTTTTTAGTTGCAAGCCCAGATTATTGATCTTTTATTTTTCTATTTTATGCAAGTAAGCATTTAGAGACCTAAAATTTCCCCTTATTACCACTTTGGTTGCATCTCACAAATTTTTGTATGTTGTCTCATTGTTGTCATTCTCTTGGATGAAATTATTGATTGTTTCTATGATTTGCTGTTTCACTCATTCATTCTTTAGAATGAAATTATTTAGTTTCCAATTACTTTTTGGTCTATTTTTCCCCTAGCTTTTTATTGAATGTAATTTTTATTACATAGTGATCTGAAAAAATGCATTTATTATTTCTGCCTTTCTGCATTTGATTTTGAGGTCTTTATGTTCTAACATATTGTCTTTTTTTTTTTTTTTTTTTTTTTGTATTGGTTCCATAAACTGCCAAGAAGGGAATGTACTAACTTTGTCTCCATTCAATTTTCTCCAAAGATCTATCATACTCAACTTTTCTAGTATTCTATGTACCTCTTTGACTTCTTTCTTATTCATTTTGTCATTTGATTTATCTAGTTCTGATTTTGCAAATTTGAGATCTCCCACTATTATAGTTTTGCTGTCTATTTCTTCTTAACTTAGCTCTCTTAACTTCTCCTTTAGGAATTTCCATGCTACACCATTTGGTGCATATATATTTAATATTGATATTGCTTCATTATCTATGGTACCCTTTAGTAAGATATAGTTTCCTTCCTTATCCCTTTTAATTAGATCAATTTTTGCTTTTGCTTGATATCTACCCCTTCTTTTTTTTTTACTTCACCTGAAGAATAATAGATTCTGCTCCAGCCTTTTGCCTTTACTCTGTATGTATCTCTCTGCTTTAAATGTGTTTCTTGTAAACATATTGTAGGATTCTGTCTTTTAATCCAGTCTGCTATCTGCTTATGCTTTATGGGTGAGTTCATCCCATTCACATTTATGGTTAAAACTACTAATTCTGTATTTCCTGCCATTTTGTTAAGCCCAGATTATACTTTTCTCTTTCCTTTTCCCCTTTCCCTCCTCCTCAGTATTTTACTTATGAGCACTCCTTGCCTCAAGCAGGCTTCTCCCTTTGGAGACCCTCTCCCTTTCTTATACCTTTCCCCTACTATATAGGTTTTTTTCCCCTTCTATTTAACCTATCTCTTATCTTTTCCCCTTCCCCTCCCACTTTTCTATAAGGCTAAAACCAAGTATGTATA
Source organism: Sminthopsis crassicaudata (assembly GCF_048593235.1). NCBI lineage: Eukaryota > Metazoa > Chordata > Mammalia > Dasyuromorphia > Dasyuridae > Sminthopsis > Sminthopsis crassicaudata. The sequence continues at coordinate 470,894,096 of NC_133617.1, forward strand.
ATATTCTTTCTTTGAGCCAAATCTGATAAGAATAAGATTCACACAATGTTTTGTTGTTGATGGTTTTTGGGTTTTTTTTGTTTTTTTGTTTTTTTGTTTTTCTGAGGCAATTGGGGTTAAGTGACTTGCCCAGGGTCAAACACACACACACACACACACACACACACACACACACACACACACACACACACAGAGCTAGGAAGTGTTAAGTGTCTAAGGCCATATTTAAACTCAGGTCCTCCTGATTTCAGGGCTGGTGCTCTATCCACTGTGCCACCTAGCTGCCCAGATTGACACAATGTTCATCACCCTCAATTATGATAGGTTTTCTTTGCCTCTTCCTCAGATGTAATTTCCCTCATTTTACCTCCACTTTCCCCTTTTTTCAGGTACATTCCCCTTTCCATTTCTAGTTACTTTTTTATATTATAACAGTAAAATCAGATTATACACTCTCTATGTATACCCATACAGAAATACAGTTTCAAGAGTTCTTTTCTTTTTACCTTTCTATGCTTCTCGTGGGTTCTATAGTTGGAGGTCAAATTTTTTGTTTAGCTCTGTTCTTTTCTCAGAATAAGTGGAATTCACCTGTTTCATTGAATGTTCATCTTCCCTGAAAGAAAATGCTCAATTTAGCAGAGTAATTTATTCTTAGCTGCATTCCAAGTTCTTTCACCTTTCAGAATATTAGATTCCAGGTCCTTTTGATCCTTTAAGGTGGAAGCTGCTGTCCTGGGTAATCCGTATTGTGATTACTTGGTATTTGAATTATTTCTTTCTGGCTGCTTGTAATATTTTTTTCTTAGTCTGATAGTTCTGAAATTTAGCCATGGTATTCCTTGGAGCTTTAATTTTGGGGTCTCTTTCAGGAGGTGTTTGGTGAATTCTTTCAATGGTTATTTTACCTTCTAATTCTATGCCATCCAGGCAGTTCTCTTTAATGGTTTCCTGAAAAATAGTGTAGGCTCTTTTTTTCATCATAGTTTTCAGGGAGTCCAATACTCCCTAAATTGTCTCTCCTTGAGCTATTTTCCAGGTCAGTTATTTTCCCAATTAGGTATTTTACATTTTTTTCTATTTTTTTCATTTTTTGGTTTTGCTTGGCTGATTCCTTTTATCTCATTGAGTCATTCATTTCCATTTGCTCAGTTGTGAAATTTAGTGGATTATTTTCTTCATTTACTTTTTTTTAGTTCTTTTTGTATTTGTCCTTGAATTTTTAAATGAGTTGTTTTGTTCTATGGAATTTTTTTACATTTCACAAATTCTGTATTTTAAGGAATTATTTTCTTTTTCTGTTTCACAAATTTTGTTTTTCTGGGAGTTGTTTTCTTTTTCCATTTTATCAAATCTTTTAATGAGTTATATGCCTTTTCCAAACCCTCTTGCAAAGTTTTCATTTCCTTTCCCCATTTTTCTTCTAGAAGGATCTTTTAAAATTTCTTCTAAGAGAGCCTTGTGTGATTGGGACCAGGTTGTATCACCTGTTGGGGCTTCGTCTAGAGGCGATCTACTTTTAGTCTCCTCGGGATTTGAAATCTATTTTTTCTTTTACCACAAAAGCTGTCTATTGTCAGAGTTCTCTTTGCTTTTTCACTCATTCTTTTAAAAAAGTTAAGATCTGCAATAAGGTAAAGGAGGTTTTCCAAGCTTCCTCTACATGTGGACAGTTCCTCTATAAACAGTTGTGGATGCATTGCATCATTGCTAACTTACTCCCAGTGCTGGGTGGGCAAGGCTCCCTCCCATGCCATGGAACTCTAGTGTTTCAGGGTTCACTCTTTACCTTTTGTGTTTGTGTCTGATGTTTTCCAACTTCTCTGCTGATCTACTGTAGGCTTGCATCCAGGGCAGAGTAGCCAACACTGCTGTAGATTCTGCCCCGTAGATTCTCCACCATATGGAATCTGCACAGTGCTCTTCCCTTCCCCCCCATCCAGGGCCACACTGCCTCAGTACTCTGTGTTGTCTGTACTGTGTCTATGTGTCTGTGTCTGTGCTCAGCCTGCTTGTGCTTTGCTCACTTCCCTATATTTCTGATTGAAACAGATCTTTTCTATCAATTTTTGAAATTGTCTTCTGCTGGTAATTTGTTGTACTCCCAATATTCGTGGATTCTGCCACTCCAGAACTAATTCAGAGGCTGGATTTGCTAATTGGTCTGAGGGTTGTAGGAAAAAGTCAGAAGGAAACATATATCCTCTCCGCCATCATGGTTCCGACTTTTCCAAATATTTTATATAATATTGGAATTAATTGTTCATTAAATGTTTAGAAGAATTCATTTGTGAATTCATCTGGTCCAGATGATTTTTTTTTCCTTAGGAAGCTCATTGATGGCTTGTTCAATTTCTTTTTCTAACATAACAATTATTTGAGTATTCTATTTCCTCTGCAATTATTCTGGGTAGTTTTTATTTTTGTAATACTAATTCATTTCACTTAGCTTGTCAGATTAATTGGCATATTATCAAGACAAAATTGCTCCTTATGATTGCTTTAGTTTCTTTTTATTCACAATTAATTCACCCTTTTCACTCTTAATATGAGTAATTTGGTTTTCTTTCTTTTTTTTAAAACAAATTAACCAATGATTTAATGTTTTTTATAAACGCCATCTCCTAGTTTTATTTATAAGTTCAATGATGTTTAAATTTTTCAATTTTAATAAGTTTTCCTTTGATTTTCAGAATTTCTATTTTAGTGTTTAATCAGGCATTTTTGTTTTGTTTTGTTTTGTTTTGTTTTGTTTTGTCTATGGTGGAAAGAAAGGAGGACTTAAGAATCCCAATATTAAGGGAAAAAAACAAACAAACAAACAAACAAAAAAAAAAAAAACAGTCTTCCAGGAACAAAGGGAGTAGAGAGACAATTAATTCGCTGGAGTCTAGAAACTTGCTACTCATGTAATCAAAGAACCCAGGCCAAAAAGCTTGTTCTCTGCTCAGTAAGAAAGTAAGAAGTCAGTAAAAAAGATAAAATGAACTATTACTTTCCACAAGACAGCCAAGTAACACCATGGAGAGATTGCTGAGCCTGGTCTCAAAAAGATACAAGTTCAAATCTTGCCTCAGACAATAATTAAGTGTGTGACCTGGAGAAAGTCATATTTAACTTGTCTGTCTCAGTTTCCTTAACTGTTAAATGGGGATAATAATCTCCTAGAGTCATTGTCAGCAGAGGTGGGTGCTATTATCTCCTTATAGAATAGTAAACTGAGATAAACACATAAGGTAACTTGCTTCACACAGCTAATAAATTTCCTAATACAAAATAGCTAATGTTTTTTATTAGGTTCTGACTTACCATAATTATTCTGATATATTCTCTTATCAGGCCACATTTTCATTTCCTTCAGGACAGATTTCACCTTAAACTCAAATTTGGGTTTATAATCACTAAGGGTAACATTTTATCAGTTTATCCAAGGTCAGTCTACTCTTAGCACTTCAAAAATATATATATTATCTGTTAATCTATTTTATATACATATATGTATATGTAATACATATATATATACATATATATAATATAGTTTTTTTCTTTTTTTAAAAAAATAGTTGATGACAATTCCCTACTCCCTATAACTTTCCCCCTGCTTCCTTAAAGAGCTGGATCAACTAGCAATGTTACTATTGGGCTTATATCCCAAAGAGATTTTAAAGAAGGGAAAGGGACCTGTATGTGCAAGAATGTTTGTGGCAGCCCTCTTTGTAGTGGCCAAAAACTGGAAACTACGTGGATGCCCATCAATTGGAGAATAGCTGAATAAATTGTAGTATATGAATGTAATGGAATATTATTATTCTGTAAGAAATGACCAACAGGATGATTTCAGAAAGGCCTGGAGAGACTTACATGAACTGATGCTAAGTGAAATGACCAGAACCAGGAGATCATTATATACTTCAACAATACTATATGATGATCAATTCTAATGGACATGACCATCTTCAACAATGAGATGAACCAAATCAGTTCCAATAGAGCAGTAATGAACTGGGCCAATTACACCCAGAGTTCTTCACTGGGAGATAACTATGAACCACTACATAGAATTCCCAATCCTCCTAATTTTTTTCTGCCTGCATTTTTGATTCCCTTCACAGGCTAATTGTACACTATTTCAAAGTCTGATTCTCTTTGTACAGCAAAATAACTATTTAGACATGTATAAATATATTGTGTTTAATTTATACTTTAACATATGTAACATGTATTGGTCAACCTGCCATCTGGGGGAGAAGATGGAAGGAAAGAGGGGAAAAATTGGAACAAAAGGCTTGGCAATTGTCAACGCTATAAAATTATCCATGCATATATCTTGTAAATAAAAAGCTATTAAAAAAAAAAAGAGCTGGATCAATTATCAGTCATCTGCTTCCTTTATCTATCTTTTGAGGCTTTCCAGATAAAAAGCTACCCTAAGTATTCAGTATTCAGCAATTCCCATCTTCCTTAGAATTTTAAACTGCCTATACTAGGAAATAAAAATAAAGTTTTACAAGCAGTTTGAATTCACATCTGTTATCATTATATTAGCTTAAAGTGTGTTGAGCTAACATGTTATCAGATTCTAGTTGAGGGGCTAGTTTGGACCCAAGCAAAAAAGGATCTAAAATATTTTATCTAATTCTGGCAAAGCACAGCCAGTTTCCCCAAGCAGAAAATTTTAAGAGTTTTCACAGGAGTTAATTAAATAATTCTCAATTAGATTAATAACCTATATTTTATTCCATATTCAATATTTGTATGTATTTAGATTTCATATGGGCTTCTTCCAGATTATCCTGAAAGGCAGATAGATACAAATAACCAGATGCTCATCTAACCTTAAAGACTGATTTTTTTCATAGGAATAAAAATATTTTCTTTTGCAATTTCTAGTTCTTAACTAAAATCAAATCACTGTACTTTAAGCAAAGGGCTAGATCCTGAAATCTTTAAATATTGACATTCTAACTCATTTATTTACCAATCTTGTACAAATACAAGAACTCAGTGTTACTTTAAACTGTTGCAAGTCTAATAAAAATTTTGGAACTTGACCTTTCACAGTTGAGAAGTCCTGGTGGAAAAGGAACCAGCACTTGGTGAGCACAGAAACAGTGGGGCAGGGAAGATACTGGCTGTGGGCACTTACAGGAGGGTGGAAATTTTAGTTTGGAGTTCTAAGTCAGAGGGAGAAATGAAGTGAAGCTAGACAAAGGATTAGAGGTGCTTACACTAATACTTCTCTCTTTCTCCCCCCCCCCCCACTGCCTTTCTCTCAACAGAGGTTTATAATGCTTATACAAGCATTTCATATTATAGGATTCACTATTTCCAGCTAATCCACTGCCAAAGATGTTAAAAATTACTCTAATCATTCAGACATGTCAGTGGGCCAGATTTCACCCAAATTAGTTTTGCGTTGTAAGCTTTGTAAGTTTGGTGGGGCAACAATTCCACTAGATGAAATTGTTCAGGTGGGGAAAATTTTTGAATAAGGACAAAGATCTCCTTGAAAAACTAGACTTGGATGAAGAAAAAAGGAAAAAGGAAAAAATCCTGGATCTCCTCAATAATTAATTGGATTTTCTAAATATAAGAAATAAATAATTTAGTTGGAAGGTAAATTATGTGAAGAGTAATTCAATAGTTAGTTATAACCAAATTGTGAATGGGTCTTGAATGCCAGGCTAAGGAGATCAACATTTACTTAATATGGAGAGTTGTTTAGATTTGGGAATTCTTTAATTATACAAGTCTGCCAGGAAGATCAATCTACAATTAGCTAACATTTATTAAAAGTAGAAAAGTCTTCAGGACATTTGTGAGGTTCAAATAAGAAGAAAAGTGCCTAGACTAAGATGACAGCAATGGAAATTTTAAGTAGAGAATGGATGTAAGGATTATGAAATTATGAAGGAGAAATTGATAGGATTTTTAATTGATTGAATTTGTAATGAGAATTATTTTTTTTTTTTAATTTTTTATTTTATTTTATAATTATAACATTTTTTGACAGTACATATGCATGGGTAATTTTTTACAACATTATCCCTTGCACTTACTTCTATTCAGATTTTTTCCCTTCCTCCCCCAACCCCCTCCCCCTGATGGCAAGCAGTCTTATATATATTAAATATATTACAGTATAATTTAGATACAATATATGTGTGTAGAACCGAATTTTTTGTTGCACAGGAAGAATTGGATTCAGAAGGTAAAAATAACAGTTTACATTCATTTCCCAGTCCTTTTCTGGATGTAGCTGGTTCTGTCCATCATTAATCAATTGGAATTGGATTAGCTCTTCTCTATGTTGAAGAAATCCACTTCCATCAGCATACATCCTCGTACAGTATCATTGTTGAAGTGTATAATGATCTTCTGGTTCTGCTCGTTTCACTCAGCATCAGTTGATGTAAGTCTCTCCAAGCCTCTCTGTATTTCTCCTGTTGGTCATTTCTTATAGAACAGTAATATTCCATAACATTCATATACCATAGTTTACCCAACCATTCTCCAATTGATGGACATCCATTCATCTTCCAGCTTCTAGCCACTATGAAAAGGGCTGCCACAAACATTTTGGCACATACAGGACCCTTTCCCTTCTCTAGTAGTTCCTTGGGGTATAAGCCCAGTAGTAGTATGGCTGGGTCAAAGGGTATGCACATTTTGATAACTTTTTGGGCATAATTCCAGATTGCTCTCCAGAATGGTTGGATTCTTTCACAACTCCACCAACAATGCATCAGTGTCCCAGTTTTCCCACAGCCCCTCCAACATTCATCGTTATTTGTTCCTGTCATTTTAGCCAATCTGACAGGTGTGTAATGATACCTCAGAGTTGTCTTAATTTGCATTTCTCTGATCAATAGTGATTTGGAACACTCTTTCATATGAGTGGAAATAGTTTTAATTTCATCATCTGAAAATTGTCTGTTCATATCCTTTGACCATTTATCAATTGGAGAATGGCTTGATTTCTTATAAATTAAAGTCAATTCTCTGTATATTTTGGAGATGAGGCCTTTATCAGAACCTTTAACTGTAAAAATTTTTTCCCAATTTGTTACTTCCCTTCTAATCTTGTTTGCATTAGTTTTGTTTGTGCAGAAACTTTTTAATTTGGTGTAATCAAAATGTTCTATTTTGTGATCAATAATGGTCTCTAGTTCTCCCTTGGACACAAACTCCTTCCTCCTCCACAAGTCTGAGAGGTAAACCATCCCATGTTCCTCCAATTTATTTATGATTTCGTTCTTTATGCCTAAATCTTGGACCCATTTTGATCTAATCTTAGTATGTGGTGTTAAATGTGGGTCCATGCCTAGTTTCTGCCATACTAATTTCCAGTTTTCCCAGCAGTTTTTGTTAAATAATGAATTCTTATCCCAAAATTTGGGATCTTTGGGTTTGTCAAAGATTAGATTGCTATTTTTATTCACTATCTTGTCCTGTGAACCTAACCTATGCCACTGATCAACTAGTCTATTTCTTAGCCAATACCAAATGGTTTTGGTGACTGTTGCTTTATAATATAGCTTTAAATCAGGTACACTTAGACCACCTTCCTCTGACTTTTTTTTCATTAGTTCCCTTGCAATTCTCGACCTTTTATTCTTCCATATGAATTCTGTTGTTATTTTTTCTAGGTCATTAAAATAGTTTCTTGGGAGTCTGATTGGTATAGCACTAAATAAATAGATTAGTTTGGGGAGTATTGTCATCTTTATTATATTCGCTCGGCCTATCCAAGAACATTGAATGTCTTTCCAATTATTTAAATCTGACTTTATTTTTGTGGCAAGTGTTTTGTAATTTTGCTCATATAATTCCTGACTCTCCTTTGGTAGATATATTCCCAAATATTTGATACTATCGACTGTTATTTTGAATGGAATTTCTCTTTGTATCTCTTGCTGTTGGATTGTGTTGGTAATGTATAAAAATCCTGAGGATTTATGTGGATTTATTTTGTATCCTGCGACTTTGCTAAAATTCTGAATTATTTCTAATAGCTTTTTAGCAGAGTCTTTGGGGTTCTCTAAGTATACCATCATGTCATCTGCGAAAAGTGACAATTTGATTTCTTCATTTCCTACTCTAATTCCTTGGATCTCTTTCTCGGCTCTTATTGCCAAGGCTAGAGTTTCTAGTACTATATTGAATAGTAATGGTGATAGTGGGCAACCTTGTTTCACTCCTGATCTTACAGGGAAAGGTTCTAGTTTATCACCATTACATATGATGTTTACTGAAGGTTTTAAATATATGCTCCTTATTATTTTAAGGAATAGTCCATTTATTCCTATACTCTCAAGCGTTTTTAGTAGGAATGGATGTTGGATTTTATCAAATGCCTTTTCTGCATCTATTGAGATGATCATATGGTTTTTATTAATTTGATTATTAATATGGTCAATTATACTAATAGTTTTCCTAATATTAAACCATCCCTGCATTCCTGATATAAATCCCACTTGGTCATAGTGTATTATCCTGGGGATGATTTTCTTAAGTCTATTTGCTAATATCTTATTTAAGATTTTAGCATCAATATTCATTAAGGAAATTGGTCTATAGTTTTCTTTCTCAGTTTTCGATCTACCTGGTTTAGGTATCAGTACCATGTCTGTGTCATAGAAGGAATTTGGTAGGACTCCTTCAATCCCTATTTTTTCAAATAGTTTACATAGCATTGGAGTTAGTTGTTCTTTAAATGTTTGGTAGAATTCACCTGTAATGTAATGAGAATTAAAGGAAAGGGAGGAATTAAAGATAAGATTATATATTTTGAACTGAATGACACTTTTGATGTTATCCACCTGATTTTGTATTTGAGGAAAGAGGCCCAAAGAGAGAAAGTATTGTACCTGCCTTGCCCAAGATCATAAAGGTAGTAAATGGAAAAAGTAGGAATTGACCACAGGTCCTTTGACCCTAAATATTTCCATCTTTACAGTGCTGCCTTCTGGCTGGGGCAATAGCAGTACCATTGACAGAAGTATAGACATTAGGAAGAAAAATGGAATTTTATGGGGAAATGATCATTTTAGTTTTATACATGTTAAATTGTTAGGATTGGAAATCTAGGTAAAGATAATTAGTTAGAAAGACCAAAGAGTGGACAAAGCTAAAGATGTAATTTCAGGAATCATCATCAGAGATGATAACTGAAGTCATAGATATAAAATCTTAGGAGATAAGTTATAGAAAGAGAAAAGATGAGACCTTAGGACAGGACCTTGAGAAACATCTATTTTAAGGGAGCCAAAGAAAGAGCAGAAGACAGAGACTTTTTGTAAGAGGATAAGCTAATAATATGCAGTGGGTGGTAAAAAAAATATGGAAGTTTGTTCAGAGACCAAGGAAGATATTGACTGAGAAGTGCCACTGAATTGAATATTTAAGAGGTCACTAGTGGCCACTGAAAGAGCAGTCTTAATAGAATAGTAGTAACAGAACACATATTGCAAGAGATTGATGACTGGGTAGATAGTGGTGAAATTGTAGGCAGGCAATATAGACTACTCATTCAAGAAAGTTATCAGTAAAAAATAAAAAAAATTAAATTATTAGTGAAAGGGAGGACAATGGGAAAGATGAGGGCAGAAATGGGAAGTTTGAAGGAAGGTTATTGTTTATTAGGATAAGAGGAACCTGAATATATGTATAGATGGGAACCAATATGGAATAGGGATGAAAGATAGAGGAAGAAGAAAAGAATGATTGATAGCACAAACTCCTATAGCAAATCAAAAGAATTAAGGGCACAGGGAGGGGTTACCCTTAACCAAAAGAAAACCAACTTTTTTCCTGTACAATAGAAGGGAAGGAAGAGACTTAGGAAGGAGGTAAAGGTGAAGATAAGTAAAGACAGGGAATATTTGAAGTAAGGAAGAGAGGAACTAAAGAAACTCATCAATAGCTTTGGTCTTCTTAGTAAAGAAGGAGGCAAATTCATTAGCTAAGAGTGTGGAAGAATTAGGTGGTTTGAAACAAAGACAAAATTTATAGCAGGGGCTGTTGGAAATGTTACAGGTTATCAAAGCAGAAATAGTAGAAAGTCAAGGGAGCCAAAAGATTTTAGAATGGTAGAGAACACATCCTTGGAGTGGATAACAATGTGGTTAATGCTTGATAAGGAGGTAAGAAAAGCCAAAACAAAAAATAAGGCAGCTCTAGCTTCTATAACTGAGACTTCTAAAACACAATTCTTATTGATGAAGTGTAACTCCTAGGGAGAAAGTAGCAATTTCTGAGAAACCCTAAGGCTTTCCTGCCTTGGGAGTGCCACAAACCATGAGAACAATCTGTGGCTCAGTAAGCCAAAGAATTCAATGATGGGAAATGTTCCACCTCAATTTAATACTTTTCAAGAAGCTATAGAATTCAGTAATGGGTGCAACCCTACCCCTACCATTCCTCAATTGTACCTCTAAGTCACAAAATTCTCATATCAGGGACTTGAACTTGATCTTTGTTTCTCTTTCCTAGAAAATTTTTTTGCTCCTAGCTCTTTGCTAAATTCCCTTGGAATTTAGCCCACTTCAACTTACATTATAATTATAATAAACTTTGCCTCTTGAGTTAGAAATGGGTTCAAACCTGCAAATTCTTTTGAGGTACCTTGCATCCCAGTATGGAATTCAACCTTTTTGAGGTCTCCTTTGAACCCCAACTTTCTCTCCTAATCATTCATAACCCAGGGAGGAAGAAGCCTGCCACTCTAAGCTATTCTTTTCAATATAAAGGCAGCTAGGTGGCCCAGTGGATAGAGAGCTGGGGCCCTGAGTCAGGAAGACATGAATTCAAATTCCACTTTAGATTCTTAATAGTTTTTTCATCCTGGAAAAATTCTTTACTGTCTGCCTCAGTTTTATCATCTTTAAAATGGAGATTATAATAGCATCAAATACTTCCCAGGGTTGTTGTGACTATTGTAAAAGTGATTAGCACAGTACATACCCTATAATAGACACTTAACAAATGCTGTTCCTCACATATTCAGAATATGACTTTTTCCCTAACAAAATATTAATGTCCCCACAATTTCACAGTTCCAGCAAGCATGAGCATCCCCGTCATTAAAGATGCATGGGTACAATTTCAAAAACCATAGAGTGCAGATGGATGAAAATTCTTAGTGCTTCTGTGTTAATGTTATCAAGCTCTCCTCTTCTTCATGCAAAGATTCATGCCCCACAGCTTCACTTGGGCCCAGTATGCATTCAGATCACTCACATCTTTGAATTTTTATATTTGAATATAGAAGGTGAACTCTGATCCGGTAACATTTCCTGAAGATGAAGATGTGGTAAAGGAGAGAGAGAAAGTCCTAGAGTGCCCTAAAAATATGATATCATCTTTGAACAGCCTGCTAGTTATTAGGAAACTCACAAAGGTAAAGCCAACCTGTAGTCAAGCCAAGGGCATTTCAGACATATCCCAAGGTTAGTTTTACTTGTTTTTGCAATCAGGGAAAAGGAATCAGGGCTGTTGTTGTGGGAATAGCTTCTACGAAATTGATCTAGTATGTTTTTCTTGCAAAAATTCACCATTATTGTCTTTAATATATTGTGTCTTTCCAGGTATATTTCAAGCGAGTTCCTTTTATAGCTGTGGACAAACTCACTCTAACTGTCCAGAAGGGAGAGTGCTTAGGGTTTCTGGGTTTCAGTGGTGCAGGTAAAACTACTACCTTCAAAATGTTGACTGGAGATGAGACCATTACTTCTGGGGATGCCTTTTTTGAAAATCACAGCCTCTGCTGGAACATTAGAGAGGTAATATGTTGTTTTGAACCAGGATGTCATGACAAACTGTCCTGAGGGATGGGGATCCAGTGGCTGGAATGAGCTGATGGAGCAAAGGGGTGTGATTTTCCTTCTGTGTTGAAAGGAGACAGTTATGTAGGCTTGAGAAAAATTGTAGGAAAAAAAAATTTTAAATACCTTTCCTTTAAGAATCTGTGTATAGGTTGTACAGTCTGATTTCCACGGTCAGTCTGCTGACTGAAGCCCAGAATTTCAATATATAACCTCTCCCTAACTTTTAACTAATTACTAGACTATATACTTTCTACTTAATAAAGTCTCTGTGGCTACAAGAGGATCTCTTTGAATTCTTTCAAACTGACTATGAACCATAACTCTCAGTCACAACAAAAGTACTGTCTAAAATATCATCTTACTCTTCAAATCCAGTGGCTTTCTCTTTGCCTTCATTCTCTTTCATCTTTCTTTAGCATTTCAAATTTTTGACCATCTTTTCCATCTGTGTAATCTTCTACTTTAAATTCTGTGAAACCATATTGTTATAGAACTCCTTGTAACTCCTTAATCACTCTTCCCCTGTCTTCTTCATTGTCTCCTTTTACAACACATGCTTTCTTTCCCCAAAAGTCTGGGGAAAGAGATCATATAGAATACATTAATAGAGGGTCATACACTTAAGCAACATGTATTTTATCTGATGAAAAACAGTCCTTTGGATTCCGCTCTGTGAAACCATATTGTTATAGAACTCCTTGTAACTCCTTAATCACTCTTCCCCTGTCTTCTTCATTGTCTCCTTTTACAACACATGCTTTCTTTCCCCAAAAGTCTGGGGAAAGAGATCATATAGAATACATTAATAGAGGGTCATACACTTAAGCAACATGTATTTTATCTGATGAAAAACAGTCCTTTGGATTCCGCTCTAGTATTGCTCCCATGTGAGCATCTGTAGTCACTGTTTTTTTTCCAGTTCCATTGCTATCCTGAGGGTTGCTACATTCCTTCAGAAAATGCAGGGACTTTCAACCTAGAGCTGATGGAAGCTTCCCCAGTACTGCTTCCTCATTGTTTGTTTCAAGGCCTGCTATCTCTCAGGCAAATTTTCAAAATCATAAATTGAGAAACAAATTTATTTTTAATCAAGATGGATACCAGCAAACCTACCACACTGAGCAGATTCACAGGAAAAGATTCTCACACTTTTAGAATAGCAAGGCCTGGCTGTTTTGCCCTTCATTCCAAGAATTCCATGAAAGGGGACAAGGATGTTAGGAGCTTAGATCCAGCTCTGCCTTTACAAGGGTGAAATCCAAAGATGAGGGTACTTAGAGTGGGGTTCAGTTTAATTTAATCAAGAAGAAATATCTTAGGGCAGCTAGGTGGACAGTGGATAGAGTACCAGCCCTGAAGTCAGGAGAACCTGAGTTCAAATCTGGTCTCAGACACATAACAGTTCCTGGCTGTGTGATCCTGGGCAAGTCACTTAATCCCAATTGCCTCAGCAGAAAAAAACAACAACAACAAAAAAAAAAAAAAAACAAAGAAAGAGAATAAATATCTTAAGAATAGGAATTTAAGGACATTGCTGAAATTCTGATATTACCCAGGATGCTTTAAGGGACTGGTAAGAAATATATTGAATATTAACAATTTTCTGTCACAGAATATTCAAAACTTTCTTTGCAAAAAGATTTTCAGATACAAAGCTTGGTTCTCTTAGTAAGAGACTTCTTAACTTATGGTGATGATCTCTTCTAAGTAGGTCATAGTCACATGATAGCTATTTTTCTAATAAAAATTCAACTCTGAGCTTAAAGTTTCACACTTTTATTTCTTTCTTATTAGGCTTTACAAATAAATGTGTGAGAAAAGGTATAGAGTTAATCTATGCCAGCAAAAATAAGTTTATTGTCTCTGCTGGCTACTGAAACAGTTTTCTTTTCCTTTATATGCAAATGAACTACTCATAGTCACCCATTCCTCATGAAATACCTATGAGTCCAATAGAACTTTGACACCTTTTATAAAGCTGGAAAAAGAAGCCAGAAGTGGGCTCCACTCCTTATCAGGAAGACAGAGTGCTGAACACAGAATGGAGAGAAGCTTTATACCTATTAGTTTGGTGTGGTCCCTCTCTTCAGAGAATGAATTGGTCCATTCCCTTCTGGGTTACAATCTTTCTGATATGCCCACTGACTGAAGAAAACCGTCTAAGCTTTATTAAACAATGCATGGCAATTGGTTGACAAACCAAGACCAGAACTCCTCAGCTTAGATCTGGACCCTGAATACAAAAGACAAACTTTTATAACTTAAAAGCAATGAGTCAAATAAGGTCAATTAAAAGGAAACAATATTAAGTAATCTGATTTCTAATTGGATGAAAGAATAAGGATTACTCTAGTTGAGAGAGCAAGGTGAACAGGTACAATTGCCTGAATTCAGAAAAAGAGGTATCCCATTCCCTAGGTATCTGTAAACAATCAAGGGAACATGGAAACAATAGGTGACTTGTTAGGATTTCTAGGTGTTAACTCGGTTGTCTAATTTAACCTGGTACTTAACAATTCTCTAGCTCTGCGTTCACACCTTTAGTTCACACCTTTAAAGGAGTTTACACCTTTAGACTTCTGAAAAGGAGTTTGCACCTTTAAAGGAGTTTACACCTTTGGAATACCCACAAGCCCATTCTCTTGGAGAATGGGAGCCACCAAGACTGCCTCCGGGACATTGAGTTTGGAAGGAACAGTCTGGATTGGGATAAAAACAAGGCTTCTCAGGAGAACTTCAGGGAAGCTGGAGGAGATTCAGAGCCAGGATTCAGGAAGAAGAGGATTTGAGATTCTATCTTCACTCTGGCTGAAGGCTCCAGAAGCTTCCCAAGAAACCTGCACACAGAGGAAAGGATTCTTACAGAAAAGAAGCCTCCTCCCAGAGAAGGATTATAATTGAGAGAACAACAGGACATTACATTTTGGCGCCCATCATGGGGCAAGGACTTATTCTGAACCCTTCAGAGGACCTAGCCTGGACCTTTACAGTGACTGATTAGTTTGGGCCAATTTTCAGATTTAAACATATAGGTTGTTAAAGATATATAAGTGCAAAAAACTCTTTGGATCAATCTTTGGATATGACTGGGTCTCTCCAAATAGCAGGGAAATGTGATTCAGCTCCCCAGCTATATAGGACTAGGCTCAATGTAACAAAATTTTCTCTCAATTTCCACAGTTGAATAACCCCTCTTCACACACACATACACACACACACACACACACACACACACACACACACACACACACACACACACACACACACACACACCAGAACTGAATGGAAAGCAATTTCTCAAATTTACTTTCTGCAGTAGAGTTTGAATGCTTGACAGTCAAACTTAAGAATGGACCTCAGTGTCTGATACCTTATTTTGCCAGGTGGTTTTCAGAATCTTCCTAAGACAATACAAATGAAAGCAATTCAATTTCCTGGCATGGTGCTGGCATACTGTCCAGTTTTCACAGCATACAACAATGCCATAGCTCTGCAGACCTTCAATTGGACAGGCAGTTTAATTAATACCTCTTTTCTCCCACACTTCCCACTGGAGTCTCCCAAATACTGAGCTGGCTTTGACAATGAGTGTACATCTCTGGAAAGTAGACTGCCAAAGTAAATGAACTTATCCACAGTATTCAAAACTTTTCCATTTGCTGTAACCAATAATTTCACATATGTATCATATGGTGCTGGCTGGTATTTTGTTGCTGTTAGGCCAAAATTAGCATTAACAGCACAGAATCAGTCCACACTTTGTTGCAACACAGCTTCAGGGACTCATTGAATGCACAATCATCTGCAAATAAAAAATCATGAACCAATTGCCCCTTCACTTAATTATTATTATTATGACCCTTTTTTTTCTGAGGCAATTGGGGTTAAGTGACTTGCCCAGGGTCCCACAGCTAGGAAGTGTTAAGTGTCTGAGACTAGATTTGAACTCAGATCCTCCTGACTTCAGGGCTGGTGCTCTATCCACTGCATCACCTAGCTGCCCCATGCACCTTCACTTAAGTTAAATAACTTGCCATCAATGTGACGCACTGACCTTGATGATAACATGTGGTCCTGCTCATCCTTATTGAAAGCATTTTAACAACATTGCTGAAAAATCGTGCATGGCAGAATGTTGGAGGGCGTGTGGGAAAACAGGTACACTGATACATTGTTGGTGGAATTTTGAATACATCCAACTATTCTTGAAAGCAATTTGGAACTATGCTCAAAAAGTTATCAAACTGCGCATACCCTTTGATCCATCAGTGTTAATACTGGGTTTGTATCCCAAAGAGATCTTAAAGAAGGAAAAGGGACCTATATGTGCAAGAATGTTTGTGGCCGCCCTCTTTGTGGTGGCCAAAAACTGGAAACTACGTGGATGCCCATCAATTGGAGAATGGTTGGGTAAATTGTGGTATATGAATGTTATGGAATATTATTGTTCTGTAAGAAATGATCAACAGGATGATGTCAGAGAGGCCTGGAGAGACTTACATGAGCTGATGCTGAGTGAAATGAGCAGAACCAGGAGATCATTATACACTTCAACAATACTATATGATGATCAATTCTGATGGATGTGACCATTTTCAACAATGAGATGAACCAAATCAGTTCCAATAGGAGCAGTAATAAATTGAACCAGCTACACCCAGTGAAAGAACTCTGGAAGATGACTATGAACCACTACATCGAATTCCCAATATCCCTATTTTTGTCTGCCTGCATTTTGGATTTCCTTCACAGGCTAATTGTACACTATTTCAAAGTCTGATTCTTTTTGTTCAGCAAAACAACTGTTTGATCATGTATACATATACTGTATTTAATTTATACTCTTAACATATTTAACATATATTGATCAACCTGCCATGGGGGGGGGGGCGGAGGGGAAAAATTGGAACAAATGGTTTGGCAATTGTCAAAGCTGTAAAATTACCCATGCATATGTCTTGTAAATAAAAACTATTAAAAAAAGAAGAAGAAGAAGAAGCCAGAATAACATTCCTTGCAAGCAAAAAGAAAGCAGGTCTCTTCTGTGAGCATCAGTCTGTTCTCTAAGATGGGAACACCTTGTGCACCTGCTCTTTCTCTGGTGCAGTTACTATCCCATGACAAAACACAGAAGTCTGTTGTGTAAATCAGTGTAAAAAGGACTTCAGAATGTTGGACAGAATTGTATTTTACTATGATTGAGGTTTGCCATGGAAGCAGGGAGCTCTATCCACTATGTGGCACCATTCACAACATTTGTTGATTTGATATTGTCAGTTGTGAGGGTTTGTGGGCAATTATGTCAAAATTTGGTTGCCCAGAGAAGTTTATCATTATTGTACATCAGTTTCATGACAGCATGCTTTCATGGGTCCTGGATAATGGACACAACATTTGTTCTACTCCAGGCATTTCTTTTGGAGATTTTGAGCAGCAAACACTGTACTAACAGTTCCTATGTCCTTTCTGAAGCTATGTTGGCTCTCAGGTAGATAAGCATCTTCCAGGTGAAGTATCAGCTGTTAAGGAAGACTTTGGCAAGAATCAAACACACACAAACCTTGTCCCCCATGGTTGTCACAGAACAATCTATTCCCTTTACCTTTATAGAGGACATGAAGACATCCTTCATGCCAACCAAGAAGTTGTATGGCAACCTCTTCTTGCCATACATGCCAGAAATTTTCAGTCAGCTTTCTCATGAGCCATGGACCCCTCTTTTGTTTTGTAAATCTCAAACTGGAATAGTCAGGATGAGATGTTTTGCCATAGGGGAGGAGCCTAACAGCATTCAAAAATTCGTCTTCAGTTGGAAATTGGGCTAGAGAGGAACTAATTTCAACCTGAGGTGAATAGTAAATGGCTTCAGCATTGATTGATTGAGAACCCTATGGAAATGTTCCACCCATCTCTGCAGGATCATCTCCTTATCACTCATCAATGCAAACCCATCATCACTGAGTACCTGAGATGTATCACAAGTCTTTGACCCATAAGTAGCCTTTAGGGCATCATTAAAATGCTTTGGATTGTTACTATAAGCATAAAACTGAATTTCATCTTCCTAGGCCAAGAATCCTGCATCTCAAGTTTTATTCTTTTCTTTTTAGAGATGGATGAATTATCCTGATGATAAACTCTGTGGAGAACAAATTTTTCATTTAGCAGTTCATGAATTTGCGCATTGTTTTTGTCAAAATGATTCAGATGAGTGAATTTAGTGCCATATACCAAATGGAAAACTGCCCATTCTTTTTTGCTCTAGTGTTGTTGCCATCTGTGCCCTGCCTCAGCTTTCCTTACATGTTAGCAATGAACTGTTCTTGCTCACAGAATGTCTCTAAACTGTTGATATGAAATCTGGTAGTCATCTTGGGCTGCTACTTTTGTTGAATGTGAATAGACAGGATAAGTCTGTGATCAGTATAGTACTCTGTGTCATGCATTTCCTTCATCACTCTCACATCTCATCTATCACTTTTCCTTAAATGACTTAGTCTAGTAAATGCCAGTGTTTGCTTTGAGGGCACATCCACAAAGTCTCATTGCATTTAGATAAATGGAAGGCAGTGTTGGTGATGAGAAGGTCATAAGATGTACAAGAGTTGACTAGTAAATGACTATTGCTGTTGCTATTTCATCAGAAAAACAACTGACCTGGAAAATAGGTTGAAGAGAGAGAGAGAGAGATAAAGAACTATTGTACTCCCTGAAAGTCATAATCAAAAAGAACCTAGACATAACCTTTCCCCTTTCCTTCCCTTTTACCCTCCTATCCAGTATTAAACTGGTAAACACCACTTGCTTTTCACAGCCCTCCCTTTTTAGGATCCCTCCCCCACCTTAAAGTTCCTCCCCTTATTTTACCCCTTTTCCTCGAAATTTCTGTATTCCCTTCCCCTTAGCTTACTCCTTCCCTTTCACTTTTCAATGAAGTGGAAGAAGTTTCACTATAAATCGAATATGTCTATTGATACACGCTATGTTCATCTCCCTCCTTTCTTTCTCTCAGATATAATAGGTTACCTTTGCCTTTCATGAGATGTAGTACCACCACTTTACACTTATTTATGATATAATCTCCTTTCCACCTCTAGTTTCTAAGACAAATTGTACTTATGTTCTTTACATATTTTTTTGACAGAAGTATAGTTCTCAAGATTTCTTTTTACCTTTTTAGAAATCTCTTGAGTTCTGTATTTGAAGATCAAACCTTTTATGTAGGTCTGGTTTTTTTCATCAAAAATAGATGGAATTCATTTATTTCATTAAATATCCATCTTCTTCCCTGGAAAACGATGCTCATTCTTGCTGGGTAAGTTATTCTTGGCTGCATACCAAGTTCCTTAGCCTTTCGGAATATCATGTTCCAGGCCCTGTGTTCTTTTAATGTAGACGCTGCTAGAGCCTGGGTTATCCTTCTTGTGGATCCTCCATATCTGAATTGCTTTTTTCTAGCAGCTTCCAATATCTTTTCCTTTGTCTGATGGTTCTTGAACTTGGCCACTATATTTCTTGGCATTTTGATTTTAGGGTCCCTTTCAGTAGGTGATCGATGAATTTTTTCAATGTCTATTTTACCCTCTGTTTCCAGGATGTCTGGGCAGTTCTCTTTGATAATTTCCTCGAAAATGGTGTCCAAGCTCTTTTTTTCCTCCCATTTTTCAGGGAGTCCGATTATTCTCAAATTGTCTCTCCTGGATCTGTTTTCCAGGTCTGTTGTCTTTCTGGTAAGGTACTTGACATTCTTTTCAATTGTTTCATTTCTCTGGTTTTGCTTGACTCCCTCTTGGTTTCTCCTTGAGTCATTCATTTCTACTTGTTCCAGTCTAATTTTCAATGATGTATTTTCTTCACTCACTTTTTTTATATCTCTTTGCAATTGTCCAATTGAGTTTTTATCTTCTATGGAATTTTTTTCCATTTTATCCATTTTATTTTTTAGAGAGCTGATTTTTTTTTTCAGCTCTCTAATCCTGTTTTCCTTGGAGTTGTTTACCTTTTCCAGCTCACTAATCCTGTTTTCCTTGGAGTTGTTTACCTTTTCCAGCTCACTAATCTTGTTTCTCAATGATTTGATTTCTTTATCCACTCTGTCTTTGAATGCATGGGATGACTTCTCCAGGCTCTCTTGCCAAGCTTCCCTTTCCTTTTCCCATTTCTCTTCCAGCTCTCTTGTGAGAGCCTTTTTGATTTCCTCTATGAGGTTCTTTTGTATTGAGGAGCAGCTTATATCCCTCCCAGGGGATACATCTGGGGACAGTCTGTTCTTAGTCTCCTCAGCATTTGAAGTCTGCTCCCTCTCCACACAGAAGCTGTCAATGGTTAGAGCCCTTTTGAATTTTTTGTTCATTTTGTCAGAGTAGGAATCAAAGAAATCAAACTGACAAGAGAAACAATTGGTCTGTTTTGCGGGGGATGGGGCTGGATGGTATTAATGGGCTTCCTCTACAGACTGGGGGTAGGGCAGCAGAGAGCCACTAACAGAACAGCAATGGCTGCACTGCGTCTGCACTCTGAGAACGCTCTGAGTCAGTCCAGGTGGGGGTTGGGGGTGGCCGGGCTCTGAGAGATGCTGGCTTTCTGGGGTTTTAATCTTCACCTCCGGTGTTTACACCCTCTCCACTGATCCTAGCTTGCTGCCAAGATGGAGCATCCACACTGGGGCAAAAGTCCTTTCACAGAAACGGCAGAGATCACACCCCTCCCCCTCCGGTCTGAGCTGTGTGAGCTGCCTGTCTTGCTCTGGCTGTCTGCCCTCAGTCTGCGCCCAGTCTGATTGACCCTCCCCCGAGCAAACACAGACCTTTTCTGGCGACTTTCAAGGATGTCTTCTCTTGGTGATTATTTGTGGATTTCTTTCTGGGTCAAGCATTAAGTCAGAGGCTTGTCATGAAGTAAGTTCTGAGAGAAAATGAGGAGCTCAAGCAGCTGTCTGCCTCCATGCCGCCATCTTGGCCGGAAGTCCTAGACATAACCTTTCAAGAAATTATAAATTATATTGTAGAACCAGAAGGTAAAATAAAAAAGGAAAGAATTAACTAATCATCTCCTTAAAAGAGGACTCCACATGAAAAATACTAGGAACATTATGGCCATATCCCAGAGCTCCCAGGCCTAAAAGAAAATGCTTCAATTAGAAAAAATTATCAGTAATTCAAATTACTGGTGCCACAATAAGGATCACACAAAATTTAGCTTTTTCCCCATTAAAGGAGTGCAGGGCTTGGAATGTGATATTCTGGAAAGCAAAGGAGCAAGAATTACAACTCAGCATAACCTACCTATTAAAATTTTAGGTGGAAATGGTCATTTAATGAAATAGAGAATTTACAAACATTCCTGAGAAAATTAAAGCTAAATAAAAATTTTCACATTCAAAAAGAAAATGCAAGAGAAGCATAAAAAGCAAAGCATGAAAGATAAATCATAAAGAACTTAATAAGGCTAAACTTTTTCTAGTCCTATGTAAGATGATTCATGTAAGTATGTAGAACTTTTATCATTATTAGGGCAGTTAGCAGTTTACACAGACAGAAGGCATGGGTGTGAATTGATTATGTTGGAATAAGCTCCAAAAAAATGAAGGTGTGAGAAAGAGGGATGTACCAAGAGAAGGGGGAAGAGAATATTACAGTCATGGAGGACAGATGTATATGTGTGTCTTTTTTTTTAGTTAATTCTGGCAAGATTCTTGCCAGAGCCTTCCTTAATAGACTGATATTTCACCTGGAAAGATGCTCATCTATGTGAGAGCCAACATAGCTTCAGAAATGACCTACGAACTGTTGAATTCTTTCTGGTTGCTTACAATATTTTTGCTCGAACAACTGGAAACAATGGAATTTGACTATACTATTCCTGGGAGTTTTCATTTTGTAGTTTCTTTCAAGAGGTAGGTAGGTAAGTAGGAGGTAACTATTAGTTTCTATTTTACCTTCTCATCTAGAATATCAAAGCAATTTTCTTGGATTGTATCTTGAAGGATGACTCTTTCTTTGATCATGGCTTTTAGGTAGTCCAATAATTTTAAAATTACTTCACCTGGTTCTATTTTCCAAGTCAGTTGTCTTTCCAGTGAGATATTTCACATTTTTTTTCTATTTTTTCGTGCTTTTTTTTGTTTTATTGATTCTTGTTTCATAAAGTCATTATTTTCTATTTGTCTAATTCTAATTTTTAAGGAATTCTTTTCTTTAATGAGCTTTTATACCTCCTTTTACATTTGCTTAATTCTACTTTTTAAGGAGTCCTTTTCTTCAGTGAATTTTGTACCTATTCTGCTTTTCATTAGATTATTTTGCTTCTATTTGACCTTTGGCTTAGTCTGAATATGTTTGATCTTCCTGGCCACTATAGTAACTTTCTTGAGTCAGTACTTTTTTCCTCCTGTTTGCTCTTTTTTTTCTTTATTTTTAACTCTATGCTAAAGTAACACTCTGCTTCTAGGCTTGAGGGCATACTTTTCCAGGCTTCAAGATTTTTGTGCAGCTGTTTTCAAAGCTAATTGTGAGGATCTGTAAACTTTCAGTTTTTTTGGGGGGGGGGTTTGAGGCTGGGGTTAAGTGGCTTGCCCAGGATCACACAGCTAGGAAGTGTTAAATGTCTGAGATCAGATTTGAACTCAGGTCCTCCTGACTTCAGGGCTGGTGCTCTATCTACTGCGCCACCTAGCTGCCCCACTTTCAGTTGTTTTAAGGTGCTATGATCTAATGAGAGTTCTGTTTCCTATTATCCTGGACAGTGCTTTGTCTGTGAGTGAACCCAATCATCTATTCTGGTCAGGGTCTCTGCTTCCCAGTGGCTACAAGCTCTGGTGTGCTGATGCTCCTCACCCTGAAACTGAAACCTAAATCTGAGTATAGGCAATGCAACAGAGTTCTGCCTCCAGTGGCAGCAAAAGGGAGTCCTATAATTTCCTTCTAATCAGTTTTCTGACCCCCTTACCATCTGTGGGATGAGAGACTGGGAAGCAGCTACTTCAGCTGCTGATTCAATTGTTTCCAATGTAGCTTGCCAAAGGTTAAGAAGCTCTTTACAATCAATTAAAATAAGATCTGGAGCTGACTGTGGCTCATGAGCTTCTCATTGTAAAACTCAGTCTTAAATTAAAAAAAATTAAGAAAATAATACAGGGATGACCTGAAAAACATCCTTTATGAATATGAAGTAAAAAATAGTAACTTTAAGGGATTAGATCTGGTAGAACAGTTACCATATTATATAGGAGACAGCAACAAAAAGCTCTATTTCAAAGGAAAAGGAAAAGAAGAAATTGAAATAGCTAGCAATAAGGCTAGTGGAGACAATGGAATTCTAGCTAAGCTATTTAAAATCCTAAAAGATGATGATGTTGTGCAAAAATGTTTGTGGCAGCCCTTTTTGTAGTGGCAAGAACCTGGAAACTTGAGTGGATGCCCATCAATTGGAGAATGGTTGAATAAGTTATGGTTTATGAACATTACAGAATATTATTGTTCTATAAGAAGGATCAGCAGGATGATTTCAGAGAGGCCTGGAGAGACCTACATAAACTGGTGCTAAGTGAAGGAAGCAGAACTAGGATATCATTTTACATGGCATCAAGATTATAGAATGATCAATTCTGATGGAAATGGCTCTTTTCAACAATGAAATGATTCATGCCAATTCCAGTAAATATGTGATGGAGAGATCCATGTGCATCTAAAAACAAGACTGTGGGGACTGAGTGTGGATCACAACATGGCATTTTCACTCTTTTTGTTGTTTGCTTGCATTGTGTTTTCTTTCTCATTTTTTCCTTTTTGATCTGATTTTTCTTGTGCAGCAAGATAATTGTATAAATATGTATACATAAAAAATCTCTCAGAAAAAAAGATGATGATGCTAAAATGCTATACTTAGCACCAATTTTGGAAAACTTAGCAGTAGTCATCAGAAAAAAAACAAAAAAAAAAAACAAATTTACGTCCCGATCCTAAAGAAATGCAATACCAAAAAAAATTCAAATTACTATACAGTTGTGCTCATTTCATACACTAGCAAAGCTATGTTTAAGATTCTGCAGGCTTGACTAGCAATATGTGACCAAATTGCCAATACTCACTGGATTAAGGAGAAAGCAAGGGAGTTCACAAAAGTTATTTAGCTACAATAGAACCTTTGCCTCTGTGGATCACAACAAATGTAGCAATTCCTCAGAGGGATAGAAACATCAGATCATCTCACTTGTCTCCTATATTTGGTCCAAGAAGAAACAATTAGATCTAAACATTGAACAACTGATTGGTTTAAGATTGAAAAAAGAGTACAAGACTGTACATTGTCATCTTATTTATTTAATTTATATACAGGATGCAACATGTGAAATTTCAGGCTAGATGAATCAAAAGCTGGAATTAAGGTTTCTGGAAAAAATATCAACACCCTCAGATTTACAGATGATATGCACTCTGATGCCAGAAAATGAGAAAGAATTAAGAACCCTCTTCATGAGAGTGAAAGATGCTAGTGTAAAATTATCTTGAAGCTTAACATAAAAAAAACCCTAAGATTCCAGCAAATAGCTGGCAAATAGCAGTAGAAGAAATAGAAGCAGTATTAAAATTTATATTCTTGGGCTCAAAAATCACTGCTGGTACAGAAAATAGCTATGTTTGTTCCGTGGAAGAAAAATTGTGGTAAATCTAGACACCATACTAGAAAGCAGAGATATCACCTTGCCAACAAAAGTCTATATAGTCAAAACTATGGTTTTTTTCAGTAGCAATGTATGACTCTGAGAGTTGGAAAGGTGACTATATGACTCTGAGAGTTGGAAAGGTGACTGGAAGAATCAGTGTTTTCAAATTGTGGTGCTAGAAGAGACTTTTGAAAGTCCCTTGGACATCATGGAAGTCAAACCAGTTAATAAAGAAATCAGATTCTTCACTGGAAGGTCAAATACTAAAGCAGTAATTTAAATATTTTGGCCTTATAATGACAAGACTGTACTCATTGGAAAAAAAAACCCTGGTGTTGGAAGAGATTAAAGGCAAAAAAGAGAAAGGGATAATTGTAAAGGTCCTGTTGTCTCTCAATTGTAATCCTTCTCTGGGAGAAGGTTTCTTTTCTGTATAATCTTTTCCTCTGTGAGCAGGTTTGTTGGTTTTCTTCTCCAGCCAGCCTCTTCTTCTTCTTCTTGAATCCTGGCTCTGAATCTCCTCCAGCTCTTGTCCTTCCCTAATCCAGACTGCTTGTCCAGATCCAATGTTGTCTTCTTTTATCCTCCCAGAGAATGGGCCCGTGAGAACTCAGGGGCTTGTGGGAAAATACTTCAACCAATGAACTTGCTCCTCTTAAAGATGCAAACTCCTTTAAAACAAGTAAACTTTCCCCCAGAAGTCCAAAGGTGCAAACTCCTTTCAAAGGCCTGAACCAAAGGTGTGAATTCTGAGCTAGAGAATTGTTTAGACAACCCGAGTTATCACCTTATAATCCTAACAGATAATAGAGGATGAGATGGATATATATCACCACAGAAGCAGTGAGCACAAACTTGGATAGATTTTGGGAGATAGTGGAGGACAAAGGGCCTGGTGTCACAGAGTCAGACATGACTGAACAGCTGAATAGCAATCATAGACAAGTTTCTCTGATAAAAGCCTCATTTCTCAAATACATGGAGAACTGAGTAAAATTTATTTTTTTAAAAAAGAGGCATTTTCCTTTTTAAAAAAGCTTTTTATTTTCAAAACATATGCAAAGATAGTTTTCAACTTTCACCCTTGCAAAAGCCTTGTGTTCCGAGTTTTTTTCTCCCTACCTTCCTTCCCACTCCTCCCCAGATAGCAAGTAATCCAATATATGTTAAATCTGTGCAATTCTTCTACACATATTTCCACAATTATCTTGTTACACAAGAAAAATCAGATCAAAAAGGGGAAAAAGAGAAAGAAAACAAAATGCAAGCAAACAACAACAAAAAAGGTAAAAATACTATTTTGTGTTCCACATTCAAGTCCCACTGTCCTCTCTATGGATGTAGATAGTTCTTTTCGTCACAAGATCATTGGAACTGGCCTGAATTATCTTTATTACATGTGTGCAGAAATGTAGCAGCCCTTTTTGTAGTGCAAGGAACTGAAAATTGAGTGGATCTCTTTGGGATTCTGGCTCAATAGAGAAACTGCTGGATCACAAAGTATGCACAATTTGATAGCCCTTTGGGCATAGTTCCAAATTGCTCACCAGAATGGTTAGATCTGTTCACAACTCCACCAACAATGTATTAGTGTCCCAGTTTTCCCATATTCCTTCTAAAATTCATCATTATATTTTCCTGTCATCTTAGCCAATCTGAGAGCTATGAGGTGGTTCCTCAGAGTTGTAAGAGCCATTTTCTAATTCATAAATGATCAAAGTAAATAAACAAGCAGCTTTCAGAAGAAGAAATCAAAGTGTTCTATAATCATATGAAAAAAATGCTCCAAATCAATATTGATTAGAGAAATACAAATTAAAATAATTCTGAGTTATTTCCTCACATATACCAGAAATGACAAATAATGGAATATTTAAAATGCACTGTCAGTGGAGTTGTGAATTGGTCCAATCATTCTGAGAACAATGTCAAACTAATCACAAATAACTCATAAACTACAAAACCCTTTGACCCAGCAAAAACGATCTAAGAACTTTAAAGGACTATGTCCAAAAATATTTGTAACAACTGTTTTTGTGAAGGCAAAGATTTGAAAAGTGAGGACTATTCATCAATTGGGGAATGGCTGGACAAATTGTGATGTATGATGGAATACTATTGTCCTATAAGAAATAATGAAGGGAAGTTTCACAAAAAGCTGGAAAAACCTATATAAATTGATTCAGAGTAAAGTGAGCAGAACCAGGAAATCATTGCATGCAGTAACAGCAATACTGTTATGATGAAGAAATGTGAATGACTGACTACTCTGATTAATACAATGATCTAAGACAATTCCAAAGATCTCAAAGAAAGAGAAGTGGTGAAATCTTGAGTGCGAAATGAAGTGAATTTTTTCACTTTTATTTTCTTAGTGTTTGAAATGACTAATATGAAAATATGTTTTGCATGACTTGTTATGTATAATCTATATCATATTGCTTGCCTTCTCAGTGGGTGGGGGAGAGAATAGAGGAAGGAAGAGAGTTTGAACTCAATTGTTTTAATGTTAAATGTTTAAAAAAACACACACCCAAAAAAAGGCAATGCAAAAACCAAACTATTGATTTTTTGTAGATGATAGAAAACTCAAGGGAATCAACTAAAAACAAAGTAGAAACAAAGTTGGAGGATTTTTTAAAGACATAAATCATCACCATTTATGTTACCAACAGAATCCTGCAGGACGAGATAGATAGTGAAATTCCATTTAAAATAACTACATACAGTGCAAAAATGTGGCAGCCTTTTTTGTAGTGGCTAGAAACTGGAAATTAAATGGATGTCCATCAGTTGGAGAATGGTTGGGTAAATTATGGTATATGAATGTTATGGAATATTATTGTTCTATAAGAAATAACCAGCAGGAAGATTTCAGAAAGGCCTGTAGAAACTTACATGAACTGATGCTGAGTGAAATGAGCAGGATCAGGTGATCATTATACACAGCAACAGCAATATTATATGATGATCAATTCTGATAGACGTGGCTCTCTTCAACAATGAGATGAACCAAATCAGTTCCATTTGTTCAGTAATGAATAGAACCAGCTACATCCAGCGAAAGAATTCTGGGAGATGATTATGGTTCACTACATAGAATTCCCAATCCCTCTCTTTTTGTCCGCCTGCATTTTTTATTTCCTTCACAGGCTAATTGTACACTATTTCAAAGTTGATTCTTCTTGTGCAGCAAAATGCTTGTATGGATATGTATACATATATTGTATTTAACATATTTAACATGTATTGGTCCACCTGCCAGCTAGGGGAGGGGGTGGGAGGAAGGAGGGGAAAAGTTAGAACAGAAGCTTTTGCAAGGGTCAATGCTGAAAAATTGCCCATGCATATATCTTGTAAATAAAAAGCTATAATACAAAAATAAAATAAAATAACAACATATAGAATAAAATATTTGGGAGCCTAACTTTGAAGGAACTATATGAAATATAAAAACACAACAACAAAACACTTTTCACACAAGTAAAGACAGATCTAAACAATTGCTTATAAGTAGACTATTATTTTAATAATGACCCAGCAATGCCACTACTAAGTCTGTAGCTCAAAGTCTAAGAACTAGAGAACAAAATCAAACTAGTCACAAAGAACTCATAAACTACAAAACCTTTTAGCTCAGCAATACTACTGCTAGGATTTTAAAAAATATATTAATGTCTTGTGAGTGGACTAAGCCAATATAATAAAAATGACAATATTATAAAATCTGCTTCCTTATTCATTTGGTATAGAAACACCAGGTTTGAAACTATATAACAAAGTAGCAATCATCAAAATAAAGGGAATCGTTGATCAATGGAATAGATTAGTTATACAATATACAAAAGTGAATGACTACAATAACTTAATGTTTAATCAACCCAGTTGATTGGAGCAAGAACTCTCTATTTGACAAAAATTGTTGAAAGTCTTAGAAAGCAATCTGTCAGGAACTGGGAGTAGACCAGCATCTTATACTGTATACCAAGTTCAAAATGGGTATATAATTTAGATGTAAACAATGATATCATAAGCAAGTTAAGGGAGCACATCTATGGATAGGAGAATTAATAAAATTCAGAGGGGATCACAGGAGGCAAAAATATATAATTGATTAAATTAAATTCAGAAGATTTAACTCAAATAAAACCTACACAGCCAAAATTAGAAGGAAAGCAGAATATTATAAATTTACATTGCTTTTCTCTTATTAGAGAAAATAAAAAAATTAGAGCTATTGAGACCTTTATTAAGGTCTCAATATGTAGGGAACTGATTCATATTTCTAAAAATAAGTGCCAATTATTAATTTAAAATGGTCAAAGGAAATGAACAATCAGTTTTCAAAAGAAGGAATCAAAGTAATAGCCATATAAAAATGCTCTAAATCACTACTTAGAGAAATACAAATTAAAACACCTTTGTTGTACCATCTCATATCCATCAGTTTGACTGATATGACAGAAAACAATGACAAATGCTGGAGAATTTGTGGGGAAAAGTTACACTATGTACTGTTGTTGGTACAGCTAAGAACTAGGCTAGCCATTCTGGAGAATAATTTGGAACTATATCCAAAGTAGCATAAAACTGTACATAGCTTTTTACCTAACAATATTGCCACTAGGTCTGTATCCCAAATAGATCAGCGAAAAAGGGAAAAAACACATATATACAAAAATATTAATAGCAGCTTTTTTATGGTGGCAAAAAATTGGAAACTGAAGAATACCTGTCAGTTGAGTAATGTTTGAACAAGTTGTGGTATACATTTATGATAGAATATTATTATGATATAAAAATTATGATGGGGGTTGTGTCAGAAAAATTTTGGAAGACATATTAAGAACTAATACAAAGTAAAATGAACAGAAACAGAACAATATACACAGTGTATAGTAAAAATCATCAATTGTAAAAGATTTAACTACCCTGATCAATCTTGGTTCTCATGAATGCAACCTCCAGAAAGAGACCTAATGAGATTTGAGTGCAAAATGAAGCGTTTCTTTTTTTCTTTTTTCTTGCTTTCTCTACCTCTACCCCTACCTACAATCTGGCCAGTATAGAAATGTTTCACATGACTTCATATGACTTCATAATCAATATTATATTTTTAAGAGGAATAAATATCCTTTTTTCTCTTTCCACTGCTGTAGCCATCTCTTACTGATCTTTTATTTGTAACGTATTCTATGAAATTACTTAAGTTTCATTTTTCCCCCTTCCTAGAAGACTGCAAGTTCCTTGACAATAAGGAATAAAGTTATGATTTTTTTTAAACATGTATTTCCTAGAATATTTCTCTGCCCATAGAAGGTACTTATTAATCATTTACTGAGCTGAATTGTGTCCCACTGGGAATACCTACACTCCCAAATCATTTCAACAGGCTCCATCTGAACTTGAAAACATAACCTTGGTAGCAAAGTATAGGGCTAGTGGGGGCACAATGGGAAAGTAGCTCAAGTAAGAAAAGACTTGAGAAATTGATATTTTCCATCATTAACTTTATGTATATTTTAACATAAACAATGCAGTTTTCTCACTTAAACCAAACCTTCATCTTGTATTTACTGCCTGGGACTATTCTTTCATTTCAGGTGAGAAAGATAATTGGCTACTGTCCACAATATAATGCTCTCCTGGACTATATGACGGGGAGGGAGATATTAATGATGTTTGCTCGGCTCCGAGGAATCCCTGAGCTTTATATCCAACAGTATGTGGAGCAAATTCTTTGGACACTGCTAATAGAGAGGCATTCAGACAAGCTCATAAGCACCTATAGGTGAGATTTTTTTTCCAGGGACTCTTTTCCACGAAATTTCCCCTTTGAAGAAAAATAATTCTCATCTGAAGGATTTTCATCAAGTAATTTGATGTATAATCACCTTGGCCTTGTAATCCACAAGGGTATGCTTCCCCTGGATGATGACTATTGAAGGATATACAAAGATGTTGGAGATTAGTTAAAAAATCATATCAGGGACCTTATCCCTCATCCCCCAACTTCTACTCCGAGTACTCTGCAAGCCAATGACACATCTCCCTGCTGTTTTTCACACGTGACACAGTATTTCCCAATTCCAAGCATTTTTACTGGTTGTCCTTCTTGCCTTAATGACCTCCTCCTCATCTACCTTCTGTCTCTCTGACTCCCTTCAGGTCCCAGCTAAAATCCCATTTTCTGCAAGAAGTTCTTCTTGCTTCACCTAAATGCTAGGATCTTCCCTCTAAGAGCTGCCAAGATGGTAAAAAGTAGACAGGACTTTGCCTGAGCTCTTCCTGGTTTTCCTCAGAATCAACACCAGTTTAAGTCTCTGAATGGATTTTGGAGTGACAAAATCTACAAACATTCAGAATGTAATAATTGTCCAGCGTATGATATCTTGGAAAGACTTCAGGAAAGGTCTATCTTAATTGGTCAGGGGGATCATGGCCCAATACAGGTACAGCACAGGAAGGCCCAGGGCAGAGAGTCCACATATGGGGAATCTAGTGGGAGGCTCTTAGCCAAAATACAGCAGCACTGGCCACCCTTGTTGTGGTTCAAAAGGCCAGAGGATCAGCAGATCAGCTGTGAGGTCTTCAACACAACTACAGAAGGCAAAGAGTGAGCCCCTGAAACCCAACATGACAGGCAAGCCTTGGCCAGACCCACCCCTAGCCCCAACTAAGGCAGTAAGAAGCCCTTGTCTCCCTTCAGAGAAAGATCGGGACAATCTCCCCTGAGCCCTAGGAGCAGAGCTCAACCTTTAAAAATGAGCAAAAAAGTAAAAAGAACTCACCATAGAGACCCCCTCAAAAAAAGGGGGACATCAAAGGAAAACACCTTTAGGGGAAGCCTCAAAGAGAGAGATGAACTGGTCTGAAGCTCAAAACGCTCTCTTGGTAGAGTTCAAAAAGGATCTTAAAAGAGAGATAGAAGGAAAATGAGGAAAAGAAATGAGTGCTTTGCAGGAAAGTTTGGAAAAGGAAATAAAAATTGAAGAAAAGAATTCCTTTTTTTTTTTTCCTGAGGCAATTGAGGTTAAGTAACTTGCCCAGGGTCACACAAGTAGGATCTCTTAAGTGTCAGAGACCATATTTGAACTCAGGTCCTCCTGACTTCAAGGCTGGTGCTCTATCCACTGAGCCACCTAGCTGCCCCGAAGAAAAGAATTCCTTAAGAAAAAAAAGATTATCTCCAATTTATTCTATATGTAACTTGTTTGCAGCTAGCTGTCTCTCT
This sequence comes from Sminthopsis crassicaudata, assembly GCF_048593235.1. Classification (NCBI taxonomy): domain Eukaryota; kingdom Metazoa; phylum Chordata; class Mammalia; order Dasyuromorphia; family Dasyuridae; genus Sminthopsis; species Sminthopsis crassicaudata. The sequence goes on from NC_133617.1 coordinate 470,925,822, forward strand.
CCATTAGACAGTAAGCTCCTTGAGAGCAAGGTCAAGTTTTGCCTTTTTATCTCCATTATCTAGCATGGGGCCTGGCACATGGTAGATGTTTAGTATAAGTTTATTGATTTGACTTGAAATGCCAATATGAGATGACAGTTTAGGACTCAGGACTCTGATTCCCAAAAGGTTTCAGGAACAAAGTTTCGTTTGCACATTCTTGCAAAGTTCATGGTGAGAATAATTAGAATAGACAGCTATCAAAGTGAGTTTTTTACAACAAAGATTAGATTGTGTTGTCCTTAAATTCAATAAATTCTAATTTCTTATTACTTCTAGGATTAAATATAAATTCCTCTGTCTAGCTTTTATAGCTCCTTCCAGTCTTCTTATACAAGACTCCCCTTTATTTCCTCTACAGCCATATGAGCCTACATTTTATTCCATGTATATTATGCTCTTCCTCCCATATCCAGATTTTTGCTCTATCTCTTCACCTCCACCTTTTAAAATCCTTAGTTTCAAGATTCAGTTTAAGTACCACTTTCTATGAAAGGATTTTCCCAGTTCCCTCAGCTACAAATTAATCTCCTTTAAGATTAACATATATATATATATACATGCTTGTGTATTTATTGTATATAGTCAAATTTGTATATGTTGTCTCTCCAATTAAAGTGTAAGCTATTTATATTTTTTCTTTATATCCCCCATGTTTAGCACAGAACATGAGACATAAGTGCTTAAAATGTTTGTTGGATAATTGACTGAAAGATTGATTGAATAGCCAGTTCAGGGAACATTACTACAAAGACATTACAAAAAGTTCACAGCTTCAACTGGAGTTTCAGTTGAAAAAATTAGAAATTTCTGGGGCAGCTAGGTGGTTCGGTAGGTAGACCACCAGCCCTGAAATCAGGAGGACCTGAGTTCAAATGTGACCTCAGACACTTAAAACCTTCCAGCTGTTGTGACCTTGGGCAAGTCACTTAACCCCAATTAACTTAGCAAAAAAAAAAAAAAATATATATATATATATATGTATATATATATATATACATATACATATATATATATATATACATATATATATATATATGTATATACATATATATATGTATATGTATATATATATATTTCTGTTTCTCTGGATCTTTAAGAAACTAAGATGAATTTATATATCTTTTCAAAAATTTTGTCTTAATCTCTTTTTTTTTATCATCTTGGTATCATGGTAATATGGATCTCCTTCCAATGGTATTTCAATACTGATTCAAGACATTTTCTTTACTTATCAGATCAGTAACTTTTTTTCCCCACTTAATAGTATTTTATTTTTTCCAATTATATATAAAAGTAGTTTTCAACATTCTTTTTAAAAGATTTTTGAGTTCCTTTATTTTTTATCTTTTCTTCCTTTCCCTTTCCCCTCCCCAAGACACCAAGCTGTCTGATATATGTTATACATGTACAATTATATTAAACATATGTCCACATTAGTCATGATGTGAAAGTTGAATCAGAACAAAAGGAAAAGACCATGAGGAAGAAGAAAAAAGTGAAAAGAGTATGTTTAATTTGCATTCTGACACCATTGTTCTTTCTTTGGATGTGGATAGCAGTTTACATTATGAGACTTTTGGAATTATCTTGATTATTGTACTGTTAAGAAGAGCTAAGTCTCTCATACAATGTTGCTGTTACTGCATACAATGTTCTCCTGGTATTGCTCACTTCACTCAGTACCAGTTCATGAAAGTTTTTCCAGGTTTTTCTGAAATCAAATTTGCTCATCATTTCTTATAGCTAATATGGATGTAGTATATAAATATAAACTAGTAGTTCTATAACATTTATATACCACAACTTGTTCACCCATTCCCTAATTGATGGCCATTCTCTCAATTTCCAATTCTTTGCCATCATAAAAAGAGCTGCTATAAATATTCTTGTATATGTGGGTCCTTTTCCCTTTTTTATAATACAGATCTGTTTGTGATATTGCACCATTTTATAGTCCTTTGGACATACTTCCAAATTACTCTCTAGAAAGATTGGATCAGTTTTCCCACATCTTTTCCAACATTTGTCATTTTCTTTTTCTGTCACATTAACCAATCTCATAGGAAGGAGATGATACCTCTATTTGTGTATATTTGACCTTAATAAATTATCCTTCAAACATTTTTCTTTAGCCAATTCACTTCTGGGTAACTATATACATATAGTTACCCAGAAGTGAATACTTTCATATTTTCCTAATGGTTCACAAATAATCCCTGTTTATAAACCACATTTTAAAATTTATAGCCCCAAGGAAGTAATGAGTAGGTTACAATACAAAGAATCAATAAAGAATGAATTGAATGAAAGATGTTATCAAAGAAATGAATGATCAGAAAAGATTGCCTGAACTAATTAACACCTCACAATGTCAAGAGAAATGGATGAAGGCCTCTAGCATATTAGGCATTTAAAATGAACAAAACATACAAGATGGGCATCTATGATCTACATTAATGAGGGGAATATCCACATCCAAGATTATGGATTCTTCTGAGTTTTTCAGCACACTAATATCTCATTTTAATTTGCCAAATTTCAGTGTGACCTACTTTTAAGCAAGCTATTGCTAGACAAATCAAAACAAAATAATTAAATAACCAATGTTAACATTAATTATTGTCGTTTCTTTTAGAAGTTTAGCTAGTATCAAGCAATTGTCACAGTAACTGTTTTAAACAACAAATAGTTGAGTTCTTTATCAGTTTAACAACTGATTGTAAACAGAACAGCCAAAGGTAATCCTGGTTTAGAATATAAAATCACTTGCTAAATCTTATGGAAGATTTAGAAGAAGAATATAAAGCAGTATTTCTTTATAAAATTTCCTTATTAAATGTTAGGTTCCTTACTAAGTGGTAAGTCCGTACTTAACAATTCTCTAGCTCAGAATTCACACCTTTAAGGAGTTCACTCATTGGCCCCTTAAGGAGCTCCCACAAGCTCATGGAGTACCCACAAGCCCATTCTCTGGGAGGATAAAAGGAGCTAGGATTCAGGAAGGAGGGGTCATTCGAGTTTCTACTGTGGTGCTGGCTGGGGACACTTGGACAAGAGCAGATTCATAAATCTAAAGGAAAAGCCTGCTCATGGACTTCCAGGAGATTCACATTTAGGATTGAATTCTGGGATTATTGAATTGGAACTAAAGCCAAGGCTGCCTCCCTTCTTTGGAGCTGGCCTTTTAAGCAGAGCATTTTTTCCATAGTCTTTTATAACCTCTAACTTAGCTTTGTTTTCTGCTGTCCCTGCCTTTGCTTCTTCTCTGTAATAATGGTAAATGTTTCTAGTAATAGCCATATCCCAAGATCATTCAATATTTGAGCAATTATAAGAAAGTCAATTATAGTGATCTCCTTTCATTCCCCCTTCCTCAATAATGGTCACATTGACCTAAAGCCACTGACAGCTTTGGCTGTACTGAGATGAAGTTTCTTAAAAGAACAATTGTAACTGTGACCACTGTTGGGCCTCCATAGCATATTAGTAGCTGCTGTAAGATTGGAGCCTGTGGGAGCTCCTGAGGAAGGCCAGAAACTATGCTCTGCTCCTGCTCTGTACTTAGCACAGTACCTAAAAGTCTACCTAGCCAGGCTGTACAGACAATGTTAAAGACGGTTTTTTCAGGGTGGAGAACAAAACAGGGCTCACTTCTTAACATTTCAAATCAAGACACTGGCAAAGCAAAGGAGTAAATTTGAGTTTGCTGCTTTTGTTAGATTCACATTGTAAATTGTTGCTGTGTCCCTCGGGATTTTGGAAAGGATTCCCTGTGAATCACTGATATTTACAATCTCTTCTCTTTCCTCTTCCCTGCCCTTTTTGCTTTCTTCCTCCTGCAGTGGTGGCACTAAGCAGAAAATGAATAATGCTATTGCCTTCCTTGGATTTCCACCAATCATCTTTCTGGATGAACCAAGCACTGGCATGGATCCTGTAGCCCGACATCAACTCTGGGACTTGATAACGGACATCCGTGAATCTGGGAAGGCCATTGTCCTAAGTTCTCATAGGTATCAACCAGCCCCTTGTTCAGGGGCTACCGGGAGCTACAATGGGAACTATGGGGACTTGATTAGGGCCAGAAATGGGGGCTGATAACCTTTGTGGAGAAAGAACTTTATAATTCTGGCTGAGGGAATACAACCCTGGGGCTGTCCCTGGGCAATAGTCCGTAGAACTTAGAACAGAGGGAATCTGGGGAAAAGTTCCCATGCCCTTCCTTTTCTTGCAGAGCATCTGTTGCCCAGTCATGCTCCTGGCCTTGGGTAACTGCAGTACCACAACTGGTCTCTCCCAAGACAGAACACAAATAACCCTGCCTATCTCTGGCCCCAGACTTCCCATGGGATGGGGATCTGGCCTTGATTTTTTTGTCTCCTCAGCATAGAGGAATGTGAGGTGCTATGCACTAAACTAGCCATCATGGCGAAAGGGAAGCTCCAGTGCCTCGGCAGTCCTCAGTACCTCAAGAACAAGTTCAGCAAGGGTTATACCCTAGTGGCCAAGATGAAGAAGGACAGTAAAGATACTGACCTGGAATATTTCAAGGAATACGTCAAAGTGATCTTCCCAGGTACTAAAGCTTACACACTAACTTTCTCCATGAAACTCTTGAGGTACATGAAATTGCTTAATCATAAATGTCCTTAAAAAGAAGATGGGATACATGGCCTGCCACTAGTTCACATTAGGTATATCTCTAACCAATTGTAGTGTTGCCTTCCTTATCTTTGGAAATTTGACTAAAATTGAATTCTTGAAAATAATTGTCCCTTAAACATAATTTAAATAAGTATGGCCAAAGGTGAAGATTTTGGCTAGCATCTGCCACACGAATGCTAAGCCCCTGCTTTCTCAGCAGTGCATTCAAAACAGATAAAGAACCAACAGATATAGAACACAACACAAAGTGGATGACTACTTATATAGATAATTTCTCAATATTTTCCCATCACAAATCTTAGTGCATATGGTAACATACATAGTCATACATAGCTAGCTCATATATGGCCATCCTGACAATACAAAGCAGTGAGGAATAGCCGATCTGTCCAAAATTGTGAGTCTAGGAAGCTATTATACTCCTTTGCTAGGGAATGAAAAACCTCTGTAGAAAGTGAAATTGTTGGTAACATTCCAGTTTCCTCCAACTGTCACTTCTTTTTTCTGAACTGTCTTTTTTTCCCCTGAGGCAATTGGGATTAAGTGACTTGCCCAGGGTCACACAGCTAGGAAGTGTTAAGTGTCTGAGACCAGATTTGAACTCAGGTCCTCCTGACTTCATGGCTGGTGTACTAGCACTGCGCCACCTAGCTGTCCCACTGTCTTCTTTAAGCTCTATATCTCTGTGTTAGAGAAGCAAAGAAAAAGTTAACCAGTTAACTAGTAATTAGCAGCCTGACTATATACCTTATCTTAGCTATTTTAAAGTGCCCTAAGCTCATAGGATCATAGGTTTAGAGTTGAAGAGTCCTAAAGATTTATCCAAGCTCCACATATAATAAATGAGGGAACTATGGCTTGATGAGGACAAGTAACTTGAAATTTGGGGGGGTTGGAAGGAAGGCCAGCTTCAAAAGCAGAGATAGATTGTATCTGAACAAAAAGTCTTCTGATCTCAGATCCAGAGTATCAGTGATAATGCCCCTTTCATGAGGTACAATGGAACATTATCTTTATTATTCAGGTTGAGAAGAAGAATTACTTGACATTTTTTCTCTTCTTTTAAATACTAAAGCAAATCAGATAGCTAATTATTTTTTTTAGTCATATGATTATATATATGTATACATGTATGTACATACATATGTACATATATATACCTAATCAAATTGCTTATTTATTTGGGGAGAGGATAAAGGAGAGAGGGAAGGAGAAAATTTGGGACTCAATTTTTAAAAATGAATGTTAAAATTGTTTAAAAAAATAATAAAATACTATTTTGAAAAACATGTGAACATGGTATTAGGTGGTCTGTTTTTGTCATGGGTAGGGATAAATAACATTTTTTTAGAGAAAAATACATCTTTTAATATAAAATTATTTATAATAACCATAATAGCTACTATTTATATAGTATTTTAAAGTTTATAGAGCTATTGTATATATCATCTTATTTAATCCTCACAATAATCTATTGTGAGATAGTTCTATTATTATCCACATCAGTTGAAGAAAACTGAGGAAGACACTAATACTTGTTAGGACTCAGTCAGGAACTAAAATTCTAAGTCTGGTTTCGAACTCAGATCTTCCTGCCCAGACTTTGTATTCTATCTACTGGGGCACTTACCTGTCTATAATAATTGCTAGTTTTAATATAGTTCTTTAAAGTTTTCAAAATACATTACACATCGTATCGGATAAAATCCTCATAACAATTCTCATTTTCAAGCAGAGAAATTGAGGTTGCCATAGGGTGATTTGCCCTTATTTGTGAAATAATAAATATAAAATTGGTAGAATGAGAGAGTTCCCAGGGGATTTGAGTAAGGAATGATGTTACTTTAATATCTAAAGGATCTATTAATTGCAATCTGTCAATTGCAAGGGGGCTTAATATAGTACTGCAAATGACTGCTTTCAGATGCCTTAATAGATGTTTTATGGAGTTTTGTGGATATTAAAATTCATCATCTAGTGGTCAGACTAGAACAGATCCATCTGGTATATAAAATGCAAGCATTTCTAGTATAACATATTAGATAATAATGGTGATAATTGACATTCTTGCTTCACTACCGATCTTATTGGGCGGACTGCTATTCTATCCCTATTACAAATAATGCTTGCTCTTGGTTATAGTTAGATACTAATGATTATTTGGGGGGTGCAGTTAAGTGGCTCAGTAAATAGAATCCCAGTTCTGAAGTCAAGAATACTTTTCTTCCTGAGTTCATATCTGACCTAAGATATTTACTAGCTGAGTGACCGTGGGCAAGTCACTTAACCCTATCTGTCTCAGCTTCTTCATCTATAAAATGAGAGAAGGAAAGTGATGACAAACCTGGAGAAGGAAATGTCAAACCCTTCCAGTGTCTTTGCCAAGAAGAACCCAGATGGGGTCACCCAGAGTCAGACATAATTCAACAACAATCATTTTAAGAAAAGTTCCATTTATTCCTGTTTTCTCATGGTTTAAATAGGAATGGGTATTGTATTTTGCCAAAAACATTTTCTGCATTTATTGATATAATTTTTGTTTTTGTTATTACTATAGTTTATTTCTCTAATAGTTTTCCTAATGTTGAACCAGGTCAGTATTCCTGATATAAATCACACCCACTCATGGTGTATGATCTTTAGAGATATAAAATTTCCCTTAAGTACTGCATTGGCTTCCCCCAACATCCCAATATCCCACAGATTTTGATATATTATCTCATTCTTGTCATGATCTTTAATGAAATTACATGTTATTTCTATGATTTGTTTTTTGACCCATTCATTATTTAGGATTAGATTAGTTCCCATTTAATATTTAATCTATGTTCCCAAGGCCCTTTACTGAATATAATCTTTTTGCTTTATGATCTGAAAAGAATGCCTTTGATATTTTTGCTTTTCTACATTTGTTTGTAAGATTTTTTTTCTTTGTAAGTTTCATTCATTACTTTTTTTATTGTTATTTATTTTGTAAAATATTTTCTTTTTTTATTAATTTTATAATTATAACATTTTTTTGACAGTACATATGCATAGGTAAGTTTTTTTTTTTTACAACATTATACTTTGTACTCCCTTCTGTTCCGACTTTTTCCCCTCCTTCCCTCCATCCCCTCCCCTAGATGGCAGGCATTCCCATACATATTAAATATCTTATAGTATATCCTAGGTACAATATATATGTGCAGAACCGAATTTTGTTGTTGTTGTTGAAAAGGAAGAATTGTATTAGGAAGGTAAAAATAATCTGGGAAGAAAAACAAACAAACAAAAAATGCTCACAATTTACACTCATTTCCCAGTGTTCCTTTTCTGGGTGTAGCTGATTCTGTCCATCATTGATCAACTGGAATTGGATTAGCTCTTCTCTATGTTTAAGCTATCTACTTCCATCAGAATACATCCTCATACAGTATCATTGTTGAATAATCCCTTAGTTCTGCTTGTTTCACTCAGCATCAGTTCATGTAAGTCTCTCCAAGCCTCTCTGTATTCCTCCTGTTGGTCATTTCTTACAGAACAATAATATTCCATACCATAACCTTCATATACCATAATTTACCCAACCATTCCCCAATTGATGGACATCCATTCATTTTCCAGTTTCTAGCCACTACAAAAAGGGCTGCCACAAACATTTTTTTTTTTGTTTGAAAGATTTTATATACTAATATATGGTCAGGTTTTTGTGTAAATACCACCTACAACTGAGAAAAAGTTATATCTTTATATTCCTATTTATTTTTCTATAGAGGCATACTATTTATACTATATATATACACACACATATATATATACATTAAAATTATATTTATCTTCTTAATTTCTTTTTTACTTATTTTATAGAGTGATCTAGTTCTGAAAAGGGTAAATTAAAGTCCTGAACTAGTATAGTTTTGCTGCTTTTTCTTCTTGTAACTTTTCCTTTAAGAATTTATATGTTATGCTATTTGTTGCATATATATTTAGTACTGATATCATTTCATTGACTATGGTACTATTTAGCAAAGCAGTTTCATTGATTATTTCTTTTATTTAGGTCTGTTTTTACTTTTGCCTTGTCTGAGATAAAGATTGCTATTCCTGCCTTTTTTACTTTGGCTGAAGTATAATATAATAAATTCTGCTTTAGCCCCTTATTTTCACTGTGTTTTTTGGTTCTAGTGTGTTTTTTATAAGAAAATATTATTGGATTCTGGGTTTTAATCTATTCTATTCACTTCCATTTTATGGGTGAGTTCATCGCATTCATATGTAGTTATGTCTGATAAATGTGTATTTTTACCCATCACATTTTCTTCTCTTTCTCCTCTTCTCTTCTCTTCCTCTCCCCTCTCTTTCCTTCTTTTCCCTTTCCTCCTTTCCCTTTTTCCCTTCCTTTCCCCTTCTCCAAGTGCATCTCTCTTTCTTAGCCTTCCATTTGTCTTTTGAGATTATCCCAACATAACAGATTTTCATCCATGCTCTCTAAGTAAACTCCTTCAAACTACTCTAATGATCATAAAGTTCTTAGGTATTGTATGTGTCATCTTCCTATATAGTAATGTAAATAGTTTAACAATGTTAAATTGTACTTCTTCTCATTCATGTTTACCTTTTTATGCCCCTTTCAGTCTAGTGTCGAATATCAAATTTTGTATTTAGCTCTGGTCTTTTCACTAGAAATGTAAGGAAGTCTTCTATTTCATTAAGTGTACAATTTTTTTTCCTCTGAAGGATGATACTTGGTTTTGCTGAGTATTATTTTTGGTTGCAATCCTAACTCCTTTGTCTTATGGAATATTATATTATAAGCCCTCTGCTCTTTTAAAATGGTGATCCTAATTGTGATTCCATGATATTTGAATAGTTTCTTTCTGGATGACTGAAATCTTTTTTCCTTGATCTGGGAATTCTGAAACTAGGCTAAAATATTCCTGGGAATCTTCGTTTTGAAATCCTAGCTAGTAAATTTTGGATTCTTTTGATTTCCATGTTGCTCTCATTTTCATTTTATCTCACTAAGATATCAGAATAGTTTTTCTTTAAAATTTCTTGAGGGGCAAATAGATGGCACAATGAAAAGAACACTGGCCCTGGAGTCAGGAGGACCTGTTAAAATTTGATTTCAGACACCTGTGTGACCCTGGACAATTCACTTAATCTCAATTGCTTTGCAAAAAAAAAATCATGAAATATGATGTCTGGCCTCTTTTTTGATCATAGCTTTCTGATAGTCCAATAATTCTTAAATTATCTCTCCTTTATCTTTTTTTTCCAGTTCAATTGTTTTTCCAATGAATTTTTGTTTTTATATATTTTTTTTACTTTATTTTACTATTCCTTGATATCTCATAGATTCATTAACCTCTATTTGCCAGGTTCTGATTTTTAAGGAGTTATTTTCTTTATTGAGGTTTTGTACATCTTTTACAATATGGACAATTCTCTCTCTCTCTTTTTAAGTTATTTTCTTCAATATTTTGGAATAACCTGTTAATTTTTTTCATAATTTTCTTGCATTAATCTCATTTCTTTTCCCATTTCTTCATTGTTACTTCTTTTAATTTTTAAAATATTTTTTGCTCTTTTTAAAATTCCCCTTCTTTAAATTCTAGAAATTTGGCTGGGGGGGGGGGGGCTTTTGTCCAATTCACATTTTTTTTCTTTTAGATTTTGCCTGTAGCTATTTTGATTTCATTGTCTACTTATGTATTTGTGTCTTGTTCTCCCCCATCACCATCTAGATTTTTATTATCAGGTTTTTTGTTTGTTTGTTTTTGTTGTTGTTCTTTGCTCAGGTTTCCAATCTATTTTTTAACTTTGAACTTTATGTTAAAATTGAGCTCTGCTCACCTGGGGCACTGTTTCAATCTTCAAGCTTTTTTTGCCCAGTTCCTTTAATAGCTAGTTCTGGTGTTATATCAAGTTTGGGCTGTTTCCAAGATGCTATGAACCAGAGAGAAGCTTGGTCACTGCTCTTCTGGTCTGAACTCTGGTCCTTACTCACATGTCACCATATAATACTGGTCCTCCTTGGAACTGCAAATCAGAATTAGGTGATAGACAAGGAAGTTAAAAATGGTGCCTTTTCCTGTGTTTAGTGCTAACAGGAGGGATCCCAGATTTCTCTTTCAGATGAGATGTCCAAATCCCTTACTGTCTCCCAGTACTTCTACTGCCTCCCATGCAAGATGGTGTTGTTGCCGTGCTGTGCTCCATCACCATCCAATGCCACAGACTTCTCCTTCTGATCTCCTATGTTGTTCTAAACTGGAAAAAATCTCTCACCATGATCATTTTTGGTTGTACTATATTAGAATTTGATTTGACACATTATTTTAAAGGAGAAGGTTAGGAGATTCCGTTAGAATGATCCCTTTACTCTACTTCTTTTTTTCCTTGTCTTTAAAGTAGGAGTTTGGAGTAGATAATCTTCCAGATTTAACTCAGGATTCAAAGATTTTACAAATCTGTTTGATGCACACATGATTTTTATACAGCATAATTGCCCCTCAATGTCTCAAAGCCCATCTCATATTTCATATGTTCCAAATAAAATTTATCGTATTTCTCTAAAAATCTCCTCCTTTTGTTGCCAACATAGTGTTATTTCTAATCTCTCTCAGTTTCACAAGCTCAATTTCATGCCTCTTTCAGTCTTTCTTATGCCTTATATCCTTTCAGTTGTAATTCTTTGTCATTCCCACCTCAATGACATATCTTAGATCCAGCTTGTTCTACACAGCATCTAGTTTGGTCCTCTAATTTTAATACCAGTGCCCTTGCTCAAAATCTTCTTTAATTCCCTATTGCCTCAAGAATAAAATGCAATCTTTATCCTGGCAGTTAAAGCTATGCATAACATAGTCTTGTTTCATATTATTCCCCTTTCCATAGTCTCCCTTCTCATCAGTCTTTCTTGCTCATTTCCCTTGTGCACAACATTTCATTACTGGCCATCCCCCTCTGATCCTCATCTGCTAACCTCCATCAAGTAGAATTTCCAAATTCCTTATAAACACAGATCCTATGACCTTCCTGATCCCTCAAGTTTTTTATCCTTTTCTCATTCTTGAAATTACTTTGACATCAACTGCATCTATATATGTTATCTCTTCAGTAAGCTCTTTGAAGGCAAAGTATATTCCAGTTTTCTCTTTTTATTCCCAGTGCTCAGCACATATCTCTTCACATAAAAATTGTTTGATACATAATTCTTAGATTTAATTTGTTGGATTCCAGGGAAAGAGATCTGGAGAAAATATATAGAATATTCTAGTTTAATTATAGGCTCTGAATTGTTACTCAGGAAAGATACACAAAAGTCATTGTAGAGTCCACACTAAAGATTTCGGCCTAATAAAGTCAATAATGTTTGGATAGTATTAGAGAAAATAATGGGAATAAAATGGAAAGTTTTTATTCACCCATAAGACCATAATGAAACATTACTTCTGTTACTATCTATATTTTTAATTTTTTCATCTCTGGAAAGATGTAATGGGTCTAGAAAATGCTCCTTAGAACAACAGCAAAAAAACCATTCATTTATTAAGTACATACTATATCAAAGGCATTTTGCTAAGTGCTAAGGTTATGAAGACAAAGGAAATATAGTCCTTGTACTTAGGAATGCAGTATTTATTCAGATAAATCAGCATAAAATAATTTGATAAAAGAGAGTTCTAACAAATAGGAGAAATGTAAAAGGTTTCCTGTAGTTCTTTATGGAAGCTGTGTCTTCAAGAAGTTTTAAAGAATAAGGATAAATGAGGACTCCTTGCATTTTCAATTAAGGCTGTTAAATAAGGGAAAGATAATAGGAATCATAAGAAAAGGATGGATGCAAGAGAAATAGATGGTTTCCACCTACTTTAGACCTCAAAGCACATAGGGATATTAAGGATTGGGACTCTTGAGATGACTGATTTTCTGAGGAAAAGCGATCAGGGATTGACATTACAAATCAGATCTCATCATGATGTAACATGGTGCATTCTGGCTCTTCTCTCAGGACCAAGAAAGCCACATCTCTCTTCAGATTTCTAGATACCTTCAGGGATTTGTGGGATTATCACTTCTCTCCCATCAGTACCCATTGGCTGTATTTCCAACCCTAATGCCCCATTTTAGGAACACAGAAGTCATAACTCCTGTTTATTTAACCATTTAATATCAGTGGACTTTAAAAGGAGCTAGTGATTTCACTCATACAGGAAGAAAAAACATAATCCCCTATATCACCACTGTCTGAGGAGAGGAGGAAAGTGGAGGTGCAGACTAATGATTTAGTTTTGGGGGAAGCTTTGGGGAAGATGGTGGAGTAGGTCAGAAAAGTTCAAGTTTTCTTAGATTTCCCCCCACAAATTGAACAAACTTGTACCTCAGGGCTAACATAGACTGGTAAAAAACAAAGACTTGGGACAGAACAGGGGTCTTTCTGGAACAGCCCAAGAAGATCTGAAAGAAGAAGCAAGACCCAAGGATCAGTGTTAAACCAGCGTGAAGTACAGAAGTGAATACCTCCAGGCTAGCTCTGCAGAAACAACAAGGAGGGAGCCCTGGAGCTGGCTGTCCACAGACAGATGGGGAGTCTTCAGGAAGACCAAGGGAACCTCAAGCTGATTAGGAACAACAGGCCCAGCTGTGCTGCTGAGACTGGACTCTGGGTGAGAAGGAACCAGCATCCAGTGAGTCAAAAGCAGCAAGACAGGGATGGTGCTGGCTGTGGGCACTTGCAGAAAGGTGCAGGTTTTGGTTTAGGGTTCCAGGTCACAGTAGAGAGCTGAAGGGAAGCTAGAGGCACCATCCCCCCCTCCAGGATTAGAGGTGATTATAGTAATACTTCTCGTTTTTAAAAAAAATGAACAGGTGAAGAAGAAAGAACTCAACCATAGAAACTTATTGTAGGAATAAACAAGATTGGGACAATGACTTTTTTTAAAAAAAAACCTCCTCTACCCTAAAGAGTAACATTAAATGGTTATCTGCCCAAAAATAATTTATAGAAGTCAAAAAAGACTTCAAAAATCAAATAAGTGAGATTGAGGAAAACTGGAGAAAAAAAGAGAACCATCCAAGAAAAATGCGATTATGCAAAAGAGTTAACCAACTAGAAAAGGAAATATAGAATCTTAAAGAAGAAAATAATTCTTTGAAAATTAGAATTGTGCAAGCAGAAGCCAATGAAGCAATAAGAGACCAAGAAATAACAAAACAAAATATAAAGAATGAAAAAATAGAATGGAATTTTTTAAATTATAGCTTTTTATTTACAAGATATATGCATGAGTAATTTTTCAGCATTGACCCTTGCAACTTTCTTTTTCAACTTTTGCCTTCCTTCCCCCTCCCCCAGATGGCAGGTAGACCCATACATGTTAAATATGTTAAAGTATATGCTAAAGACAATATATGTATACATATCCATATAATTATTTTGCTGCACAAGAAAAATTGGACTTAGGAATAAGGTAAAAATAACCTGTGAAGGAAATAAAAAATGCAGGCAAACAAAAACATAAGGAGTGGAAATGCTATGTTGTTGTTCACACTCATTTCCCAGTGTTCTTTCACTGGGTATAGCTGGTTCTCTTCATTATTGAACAAATGGAACTGATTGGGTTCATCTCATTGTAGAACAGAATTTCTGTGAAACATCTTATAAGAAAAATAATAGATCAAAAAATATAAGAATAATTAGAATATCTGAAAGTTGTTGAATAGGATAAACTGAGTGAAGACATCTCATAAGAATGTGGCCTTGACCTATGCCCTAATTGTGACTTGAGACTTTACAATAACAAGCTGAATAGTTTAAAATTGCCAGTGTTCCATTATCTTAGATAAACATTTCTCTCCTGTCCTCCTCCAACTCTTAAATAGTATTTAAGTACTATTTTTTTTGTGTTTCTGGGATAGATTTCAGAGTTTAGTGCGTAAGCCTGGACTTTGCCAGACAATAGGAGAAAAGGTGGGGAGGAGGGGGTTGCTTCTGACTAGGGTCTATATAATCTTGTGTTTTTCAGTTTGCCCCTTCGATGAAGTATATAGCATACTCAAAAATCTAAAAATAAGGGTGAGGGAGTAGGATTGCAGAGTAATGGTAGTGGGACAAGGTGTCTAAATTAATGGGAAAGGAATAAAGAGGAAGGAAAAGGGTGGCATGGAATAAAGTAGGGTACAGAAAGGGGTTTAGATTAATGGGAGTAGGATAAGGTATGTATGCTAATGGGAATGGGATAAATGGGGAGGGAGAAGACAAGAGAGGGATTCATAGGTGGGGAGAGGTTAAGTAATAGCAAGGCAAGTCAAGGAATAGAATAAAAATAGAAGAGTTAGCAGGAATAGGAAATAAGATATATATATATATAAATGCAATCACAAGTAGGATTTCTTAGAAAATAATAAAAAAAAAGCAGAACTGGAGGCAGCTAGGTGGAGCAGTAGATAAAGCACCAGCCCTGAAGTCAGGAAAGCCTGAGTTCAAATCTGGTCTCAGACATGTAACACATCCTAGCAACATTGACCCTATTGCCTCAGCAAAAAAAAAAAAAGTAAGACTAGTAATCATCCATCTCAAAGTCAAATTTAAGATTCAACAAAGAGAGAAATCTACATCATATGTCAGCCATTTGTTTTAGATGCATGTCTACATATGTGTAAACATGTATATATACGCATGTGTAATGTTTAGGTATGTTGGGATATGTATATGTGAATATAGATGTGTATGTGTGTGTGTATTAATATAGACTACTTGGGGGGAGTGGGGGGAGAAAAGGGAAAAAAAAGAATGAAGTAAAAAGTGCCCCACAGAGAACAAAATAACCTACAAGAAAGCAAAGATGGACAATCATGAATATTATCTTCTATTATTACATATGCTTTCTTGAAAAGGAAATTTATTTATGTATTTTGAATTTTTCTTGATGTTCTATTGGGAATGTGAAAATTGTTTTGTTTCTTCTGTCGTTTTCTTTTTTGGTTTCTTCTTATTTTTCATTTAATTTTAAATAAATAAAATTTAAAAAATTTTTTTTAAAGTTTTTTTAAAAATTTTGTTTGGTTCATACATAGCATTCATCCCACCAAATTCACATCCTTCATGTGATAGCATGTGGTAGTAAATGCATTTCTAAGTGTGAATTTTGTGGAAACCTAATCATCTACTCTAAGAAGAAGAAATACTTAAAATTTATATGTTGAAAGGATATTATTAAAGGATATTCTTTACTTTCAGATATATATGGAGTAAAATATTAGAACCTTCCAAATCTGTATTCAGATTGGGGTCTTAAGTAGTGGCAATTTTGATTGTAGTAATATAGTAGCTCCAAACACGGCTTCCCAGCTTCTCCCTTTTTTATAGGAAAATTTCAATATATTACATGTTTTAGAGATGCTCCATACTTTTCAGGAGTTCCAGGATAGAAATTGGATAGAGCAAGGTGTTGTATGCCACTTTAATTTCCAGATATATGTATTAGGATCCTTGAATACTGTAATTGGTCAAAGGGAATGGACATAGTGGAATGAAGTGTTCTTTCACTTACTCAAGACTAATGGAGGAAAAAGAAGATCATTATCTTTGATATCAGATATTATGGGGCCATCTGATTTCTATTTTCTTATCACTCTAATTGAAAATTATATCTCAAATTAAGGATCCTCCTCATCTCATGGAAGGAATATCCTCAGGAGTCAAATAAAACTAGAATTAATTTACTAGTGCTGCAAAAAAAGAAATCATACAATGAGTTCCAAAAGAAAAAAAAAACTTTAAAATAAGCTGTACTTATATTCTCTCTTCTTTATTATAAATAGTTGGATAACCACCATAATTACTCTGGATTAAAAAAATTAACCTGTCTAGAAATGTTTCCCCCAACTTTGTCTCTTAAAGGAGCCTCTTGCTTTTTCTTAGGCAGCAAATTGGTACAAGAGCACCAAAGAATGGTCCGGTACCTCATTCCTAGTGAGAATCTCAGCTGGTCAAAGGTAAATGCAGGACTCTCTGAATGTCATAGGAGAAAAAAAAATTTTAAAAACAACCTGATAGTGGGTAGGTAATGTGAAACTTTAGAATACTTTTCTGAATGGAAATCATTCAGTTCTCTTAGAGTTTCTTCTCTGATATCCAACATGACTTTATCTCTGGGATTTCTTTACTTTAACTTTCCTAGGCAATACTCAATGACTACAAATGGCAGAATAATTGTTTTGGTTACAGAGAGTTTCCTACACCAAATTATAGGTTTTGATATCCCTCCCCTCCCAAAAAAAAAAAAAAAAGATTCTTTAAATCTCATGTCTTTTTAAGACACGTCTTTAAGTGTCATTCTTTTAAGTCTCATGTAATATGGGAAAGTTCTGTGCTTCATGACTTGGAGGAATGTATTCTTCTAGAAAACTGCACTTGGAGAGAACTAGAACCTTTGGGGCATTTTTCATTCTGCCTTGATTGCCAAAGAATCCTGAGATTTAATACCTGTATGAATTCCTGTCCTTTCAAAGTCGGTTGTTTTACATAAGATCATAAGTGAACAATAGAAAAAGAAATACTTTCTCCAATTCTGTCCCTTATTTTTCTGCTTCACCTGTTTTTCTACTAATGCAATCACAGATATACTACTTTGTCCTAATACACACTTAAGAACTGGGATCTTTGGGTCTCCTCCACTTACCCTATCAGGACCTTACAGTAACTCTGTCTGCTGCCCCAAAGGTGTTTAGTATGCTGGAGGAGATCAAAGCGGACTACAATTTGGAGGATTATACCATCAGTCAGACTACATTGGAGCAAGTCTTCATGAGCTTTGCTAGTACAGAAGGAGAAGAAGAAGAAGAACTTGAAGAAACAATAGAATGAAAGAATAAAAGCAAAAGTAATTTTAAAAAATTGTACTTCTAGCCCTTACCACATGGACAGCTGCTGCTTGTATTTAGTGCATTGATGAAAAATAATTCAACATTTCTATTTTGTTGTTTAAATGCAATAAAGAATTTATTTTCTGTTTTGAAGATTAACATGTGTGCCTAGAGGTACAAGTGGTTACTTACAGATATGAGCAAAACATAAAAAGGGAAATCAGAAATGATAGAATTTTATTTTTTTCTGTGAAATCTTTACATTTTCCACTTCAGAAACAACCTAGATGAGAAAAAGCAACATTTAACAGGGTAGGATATTGGCGTCCATCTCTTGTAGTGAGATGAAGGATGTGACAACATACCAGGGCCAGATGGAGAAGTCCTGATTATGGACTCTTTGAAGTTTATTGATCAGAGAAACAAATATATATACCTCAAATGCTCATGGGTATCTTTCTCCCAAATACAAATGTGGACATTCTTTCCTGTCATAAGTTCAAAGGTTTAGCTTTTAATTCAAAGAGAAGTGTTGCTTCAGTCACTAGATTATTAATTTATTATATTGACAAGCTACTTCAATAAGGGAGTTTTGGTGAACCAAATTACTGTAAGACTCAAAACCTGGAATGGAGTCTTACCTCCTGGCCCTCTACAGTAGGAGACAGTAAACCTACTACTATATGCCTGGACTCTTTGTGTGAAAAACATAACTCCATCTGATCAGTTAACTTTTTTTTATTTGTTTTTGTGCTCAATGGGCCTTTTATTATTTTAATTGTCTTATTTTTAAATAAAAGCTTTTTTTAGCTTTCAAAATATATACAAAGATAGTTTTCAGCATTCACTCTTACAAAATTGTGTTCTGAATTTTTCTCCCTCCTTTTCCCCATTCTCCTTTCCTAGACAGCATGCAATCCAATATATGTTACACATGTACAATTCATCTATACATATTTCCAATTTGTCATGCTGCACAAGACAAGCCAGATTAAAATAAGAAAACAAGCAAACAAAAAAGATGTAAATACTATACTAAGATCCACATTCAGTCCCCACAGTCTTCTTTCTAAATGCAAATGATTCTTTTTATCAAAAGTTCACTGGAATTAACCTCAATCACCTCTTTGTTGAAAACAGCCAAGTCTATCAGAGTGGATCATCACATAATCTTGTTGTTGCCATGTACAGTGTTCTCCCCAGGCCTCTCGGAAATCATTCTGCTCATCATTTCTAATAGGACAATAATATTCCATAACATTCATATACTATAACTTATTCAGCCATTCTCCAGCTGATGGGCATCCACTCAGTTTCCAGTTCCTTGCCACCTTAATAAGGGTGCTACAAACATTTTTGCACATGTGAGTCCTTTTCTCTTTTTTTTTATGATCTCTTTGGGATACAGACCCAGTAGAGACACTGCTGGATAAAAAGATATGCACAATTGATAGACCTTTGAGCATAGCTCCAAATTGCTTTCTAGAATGGTTGAATCAATTCACAACTCCACAAATAATTTGTTAGCGTCCTGGTTTTTCCACATCCCCTCCAACATTTATCATTATTTTTTCCTGTCATTTTAGCCAATCTAAGAGGTATATAGTGGTACCTCAGAATTGTCTTAATTTGCATTTCTCTGATCAATGGTGATTTGGAGTATTTTTTCATATGATTAGAAATGGTTTTAAATTTCTTCATCTGAAAATTGTTTGTTCATATCCTTTGACCATTTATCAATTGGAGGTTGGCTTGTATTCTTATAAATTGTTCAATGGGTTTTTAAAAGGAAGTTTTGAATTGTATTGAGTCTTTGGTTGGATGTTTGCTGATTTCTAAAGACAAATGTACAAAGTGGCCTCATTTCATCAGAAAAGTTTGAAAGACTACTGTGCATGAATAAAGCTTTCTTTAAGAGTCTTTAAAGCCTTATGATAGTGAAGAAGTGTGGCCAAAATGTATTCCACAGCTCTTTCCTATGAAAATTGATTGTGAAAGTTAATGACAAAATTTTTTTGAAGTGACCTGCATAGAGTATGAAAAAATCTTTTTTAATAGCTTTTTTTTTTTTTTTTTACAAGATATATGCATTGACCCTTGCAAAACCTTCTGTTCCAACTTTTCCCCTCCTTTCCACCCCCACCCCCCATGGCAAGTAGACATTACATGTTAAATATGTTAAAGTATATGTTAAATACAATATATGTATACATGTCCATACAATATTTTGCTGCACAAGAAAAGTCAGACTTAGAAATAAATAAAAATAACCTGAGAAGGAAATAAAAAATGCAAGCAGACAAAAACAGAGGGAGTGGATTTGCTATGTAGTGGTTCACACTCATTTCCCAGAATTCTTTGTGGGGTGTAGCTGTTTAACTCATTACTGCTCTATTGGAGCTGATTTGGTTCATCTCATTGTTGGAGAGGGCCACGTCCATCAGAATTGATCATCATATAGTATTGTTGATGAAATGTATAATGATCTCCTGGTCCTGCTCATTTCACTCAGCATCAGTTCATGTAAGTCTCTCCAGGCCTTTCTGAAATCCTCCTGTTGGTCATTTCTTACAGAACAATAATATTCCATAATATTCATATATCACAATTTATTCAGCCACTCTCCAACCGATGGGCATCCACGTAGTTTCCAGTTTCTGGCCACCACAAAGAGGGCTGCCACAAACGTTCTTGCACATGCAGGTCCCTTTCCCTTCTCCAAAAAAAAGAGAAAACTTTTCAAGCAACCAGAAAGAAACCATTCAATTCACCTAACATTTTTTTTCCTGTATGGAGTTTGGCAGTGAGGATGGAGGTGGCATGAGACAGGATAAAACACATGATTTGTCTTCAGACCTGGAAATGACTACAATAAATACCAAAACAGAGTTATTAAAAATTAACTGATCTGAAATACCACTACACACCTGTCAAATACCATAGTGTCAAATGAACTTTAAGAGCGGGCATGAAAAGGAAATATTCAATTTAACATGTTGCCTAATTGCCAAGAAGCACCAGAATTCACAGACTTAGATTCATATTAGAGGCATATTCCTCATAAATGTGCATTACATGACTATTGCCCCCATTCCAAAAAGATACAACTACTCACATGTAGTTAGTCCATTGTGCTAACAAAGCCTAGATCAAGAAGAGCAAAGAATTAGTGAAAGCATTTCAAAAACAATTAATTATATAACAGTGTCAGCACATTGCCATTATCTCTCTTCTCCAGTACAGTTCAAAAAGGAAATGTCCTTTTCCAGGTTCCAACTTTGAAGCTAGGGGAAACAGGGAAAAATCTTGGTAGTCTTGATATTTCATGACTTATATAGCTCTCTGTCGTCACTCCAACCCTTAAATAAGCTCCCACAGCCTGTACATGGCATTGGCACACAGTGGCAATTTGACCATTAAATAAAGCTTCCTATTGTCCAAAGAGTTCTACTGGGTACTTGGTGAAATACAAGGTTTACAAAAGACTTAGTTACTGTCCTTAAGGAGGTTGCATTCTAGTAGGAAAACATTGATCAAAGTTCAGGAAAAAAAATTGTAAATTTGATAACCTAAGTGAGATGGAGATTAATTGAGGAAGTAAATTGCTTAAAAAGTCCCATTTTAGAAAAAGAAATAGAATAAACTATTAATCAGCTCTCTAAGAAAAAATCCCTAGGACCAGATGGATTTACATGTGAATTCTACCAAACATTTAAAGAACAATTAACTATATAAACTATTTTTAAAAATAGGGAACAAAGGACTCCTACCAAATTCTTTTTATGACACAGACATGGTACTGATATCTAAACCAGGTAGGAAAACAGAGAAAGAAAATTATAGACCAATCTCCCTAATGAATATTGATGCAAAAATCTTAAAATATATTAGCAAAGAGATTACAGAAAATTATCCCCAGGATAATACACCATGACCAAGTAGGATTTATACCAGGAATGCAGGGCTGGGCCAATATCAGAAAAAAAAAAGAGATTGTGTATGAAACTGTGAATCTCTATCATATATAGTTTGTCTAAGTCCATAAGAAATTTAATACAAAATTATAATACTTCTTTGCTTGTCTGTGTCACTTTCTGAACTTCCTTCTACATTTTCTATGTATTTTTTAATTGCTTCATTGGTAATCCTCTCTTTTCTTTTTTTTTTTTTTTTTTTTTTTTGTGGCTTCACTATTTATTACTGATAGCTTACAACAGGCAATCTCTGTCCTTCATTATAACAAATAAGTACACAAGTATGACCATGCAAAACCAATCTGTACATTGGCAGTATTAGAAAATGAAAAAAGAAAAGAAAATGCATAACTCATTCTGAAACTCTAGTCCATCACTTCAGTCATAATTTATCATCATCCGTCTTCTGAAGTCATGGCCATCACTGAATGGATCAGAATTCTTAAGTCTTTCAAAGAGCTTTTCTTTTACAATGCTGTTGCTGCTCAATCTCTCAGTTGTGTTTGAGTCTTCTTGATCCCATAGCACATCACACCCTTCTATGTTCCACTTAAAGTCTGTCTACGTTAATGTTTTCATGACATCATCTATCCTTTTAACTTCTGCCATTCCTTTTTCCTTTTTTCACTCTTTCCCAACATCAGGGTCTTTTCAAATAAGTCCTGCCTTTTCAATAGATAGTTAAAGTAGTAAAGCTTCAATAGAATCTGATTTGATTTCCTTGCTGTCTAAGGTATTTTCAAAAGTCTCTTCCAGCACTACAATTTGAAAGCATTGATTCTGCCATGCAGAGGGCCACATATAGTGGGGGAATTCTGGGTAAGGTATAAGATGCTTCAGCCCAGAGAAACCTGCTAACAATGTCTGGTTTTGCTCCCTGTCTCCCCTAAGGGCCCTCGGTCTTCCTGAGAAGTCAAGGAGGGCCTGACCACTTGTGTTCTACTTGGAGCAAGGAATACTTACAGTAAGAGGCATTTACATAGCAGTAGCAGGGTGCTTATGGTTAGCACTTGCTTAGTGTGATATGATGATATAATGGTTCTCTATTTGGCACATGCTTAGTGTGCTGTAATGATGTAATCATACCAAGGTATTTAAGAGCTGAGAGGACTGGAAATAAGGACCCCATTTTTGACCATCCTCGTGAGTCTCCTGCCTTCTTCACTCCTCCACTCAGACCAAGACTGGTCCCAAGATTCTCCAGAGCTAGTCCAGACACTACATTTTGGTGCCCAAACAGAGACACTGGAAGAAGGACACTACACTGCCATACTGAACTTTCCTTATAGTCCAACTCTCACAGCCATTCATTGCAACTAGGAAAACTATAGTTTTAACTATATGGACTTTTGTTGGCAAGGTGATGTCTCTGTTTTTCACTATGCTATCCAGATTTGCCTCAGCTTCACTTCCAAGGCATCTTTTAATTTCATAGCTACAGTCATCATCAGCATTAATCCTTGAGCCCAAGAACATTAAATCAATCTGACACTGCTTCCAGTTCTTCTGCTATCTGCCAGGAAGTAATAGGAGTTATTGTCAAGATCGTAGTTGTTCTGGAGGAGTTGAGCTATTATTTGGTGGTGGTTGTTGAACTTCAAGCTAATTTTTACATTTGCCTCTTTCATTCTCATAAGAGGCTTTTTAATTCTTCTTTACTTCCTGCCATTAAAGTGCTTATCATCTGTAAATATGAGATTTTTGATATTTTTTCCCAGCAACCTTAATTCCAGCTTTTGATTCATCCAGCTTGACTATTACATAATACATTCTGCAATTAAATAAATAAGGTGACTATACAGTCGTCTTGTACTCTTTTCCAATCTTAAACCAATCAGTTGTTCCATTTTAATTCTAACTTTTGTTTCCTGGCCCACATACAGGTACCTCAGAAGATTACCTGACAGTCCCATTCCTTTGAGGACTTGCCATATTTTATTATGACCCACACAACAAAGACAGTGAAGTTGATGCTTTTGTGGAAATCCCTTGCTTTCTCCATAATTCAGAGAATTCTGGAAATTTAGTCTCTTTGGATGCCAGCCTGCTCTTCTGGTAATTCTTGATTCACATATTGCTAAAGCCAAACTTACAGAATCTTAAGCATAATTTTACCAATGTATGAAACGAGCACAAATGTATGGTAATTTGAACATTTCTTGGCATCGCCCTTCTTTAGGATTGGAATGAAAATTGTTCTTTTCTAATCTGGTAGCTGAGTTTTCTAAAATTGCTGACACACTAGGTACAACATTTTAGCATCATTATCTTTTAAGATTTTAAATAGCTCAGCTGAATTGCCATCACCTCCACTAGCCTTATAGTTAGAAGAGCTTCCTAAAATACACTTCACTTCACTCTTCAATGTGTTTGGCTCTAGATCAGTAGCCATACAGTTATAATTACTGGTGATAGATTTTTTTTTTGTTTTTTAAATTTTACCCTCTTTACTCATTATTTTTATTATTATTATTATATTTATTATTATATATAATTATATATTATATTATATTAAAACATTTTTAACTTTTTTGTTTTTAAATTTTGTTTTTAAAATTTTGAGTTCCAGATTCTCTCCTTTCTTTCCTTTCCAACCCCACCCCCACTGAGAAGGCACATGTGAAGTTATGCAAAACATTTCCATAAAATTCATGTTGCAAAAGAAACACAAAGATCTCTTCATTCCCCTCCAAAAAACCCTCAAGAAAAATAAAGTTAAAAAAAAAAAAAGTATGCTTTAATCTGTATTCTTATAACATGCCCTCCTGGCAGTTACAATTACCAGTCTGTCCTAGGCCCAACAGAGTACCTTTGACCACTGACCTTTGCAGTGTCAACTCTACCTGGCTCGCCTCCTCTGAGGCCTTCAAAGGTCTCTGGCCACAATCTCTTGAATCTATAGCTTAGTAACCGGTGGCACACTCAAGAACAGCCACGTGTAATCTTAAAAGCCTTTATTATACCTACTCACATAATGCCCTGACTTGATGCCCTGACTTGTTGGTTCCCTAGTGAACACCTGGTCAGAAGACCCACGTGTTCACTACCAAACTCCTTACCTCTCTGGGCTATCCATCCGCTTGGCTCAGGGAGCCAGGTTAAAGAGCACCAGGTTAAAGAGAGAGACTGCTGTCTGCAGTGGGCTTATAAAGGGCCTGTGAGGTCACACACACACAGCCAACGCGCGAGAGTGTCACCCATTACAAAGCTATCTCAATGTGGCCAAGATCCCATCCACTGGGCAGTCCTAATATCCACAGATAATACTTCCGGGCCTCATTCTCCCATTGCTCTGTGTCTGCCCATTTAAAGGGCCCTTACAATTCCCTTCTCTTGTTTTGCAGGAACCGCATCCTTACATATTCTGACACAATCAGTTCGCTCTTTCAGGATGGATAGCATTTTTCATCTAAATCTTTCAGAATAATTTTTTTTTTTTTTTTTTTTTTTTTTTTTTTGCTGAGGCAATTGGGATTAAGTGACTTGCTCAGGGTCACACAGTAGGAAGTGTTAAGTGTTTCAGACCAGATTTGAACTCAGGTCCTCCTGACTTCAGGGTTAGTGCTCTATCCACTGAGTTAATTAGCTGCTCCTCTTTCAAAGTAATCTTGCACCATTGTATTGTTGAAAAATAGCAATTCTTGATAGCTGATTATCCCACAACATTGCTATTACTTTATAGACATCATATTTCACTTTGCAAGAGATCATGAAGACCTTTTCAGGTTTTTCTTAGAGTATCCTCTTCATTAATTTTTTATAGAACATAATCACTACAATTTATTCAGCCATTCCCCAATTGTTGGATATCCCCTTTCTAAATTTTTTGCCTTGGAAAAAAGTTGCTATAAATATTTGTGTATATATAGGTCCTTTTCCCTTTTAAAAAATATTGCTTTTGGGTTATATGCCTAATAGTGGTATTGTTAGGTTGAAGGATATGAATGATTTTATAGTCCTTTGGACATAGCTCCAAATTTTTCTACAGAAAGGTTCAATCAGTTCACAATTCCACCAATGATGCATTAAAATCTCATTTCCCCTGTATTTCCTCCAACATTTGCCCAATTCTAATTTTTAAGGAATTATTTTCCTCAGTGAGTTTTTTTTTCTTAGAAACATATAGAATTCCTCTGTTTCATTGAATGACCATCTTCTTCCATGGAAAAAGATGCTAAACTTAGCTGGGTAGTTCATTCTTGGTTGCAGTCCTTGATCTTTTGCCTTTCGGAATATCAGGTTCCAGGCCCTTCTATCTTTTAATGTGGAGGCAGCCAGATCTTGGGTGACCCTTATTGTGGCACCTTGGTATTTAAATTGTTTTTTTCTAGCTGCTTGCAGGATTTTCTCCTTTGTGTGGTAATTCTGCAGCTTAGCCACAATATTCCGTGGTGTTCTTTTTTTAGGGTCTATTTCAGAAGGAGTTCGATGAATTCTTTCCACATCTACTTTCCCTTCTGTTTCTATTATCTCTGGACAGTTCTCTTTGATAATTTCCTGTAAAATAGAATCTAGGCTCTTTTTTTGGTCATAGTTTTCTGGAAGTCCAATAATCCGCAGATTATCTCTCCTAGATCTATTTTCCAGGTCTATAGATTTTCCCAGTAAGTATTTGACGTTGTTCTCCAGCTTCTCATTTTTTTTGTTTTGTTTGACTGATTCTTGGGTTCTCTGTGAATCATTCATTTCTATTTGTTCCATCCTGACTTTTAAGGAGTTATTTTCTTCTTTCACAGTTTTTAGTTCTTTTTGTAAATGCCCAATTTCATTTTTAAATGAATTATTTTGCTCTATTGAATTTTTTTCCATTTCCCTAATTTTTTTTTTTTGAGAATTATTTTCTTTTTCCAATTCAGAAATTCTATTTTCTTGAGACTTTTTTATCTTTTCCAATTCAGAAATCCTACTTTCCTGTGTTTTTTTTAACCTTTTCTAATTCACTAATTTTGTTTCCCTGCATCTCCTGTGAATTCTTTATTTTTTCCAACTCCAATTTCAGGACGTTGTTATTCTCTATCATAACTTCCCTTTCCTTGCCCCATTTTTCTTCAATCTCCCTCCATTTCTTAAGAGCTTCTTCTAGGAGAGAGTTATGTGATGGGGGGCAGGAATCGTTCCCCTTTAGGTTGTTATCTTCTGAATCTTTGCTGTTAACTTCCTCGGGGTTGGATACCCGCTCTTTCTCTGTATAGAAGGAATCTATAGTTTTTCTAGCTTTTTTGCTCATATTTAAAAAATGTTTTGGGGTCTGTCCCTGGGGTAGGAAATTATTTACTTCTTTACCAGCTTCCTCCCAGACCGGATGGATGCAGCGGCCCCTGCGCCCGCGCTAAGAGAGAGCTCTGGGAGAGAGTTCCCCACCCCCTCCCTGGAAGCGCCTCAGAGGTGATTAGCACTGCTGTGCTTCGAGGGCGTAGAATAGTGAAGACAGCAAGAAGCTCAGCCTATGTGTCCGGGTGGGGAGTGGATGTCTGCAGCAGGTGACGTGAGAAGCCCCTGCGCTCAAACTGGAAGTGTCTGCCAGAAACCGCGGTCCCTAGTTCAAAGGTTCCGCTTCTCTGGGACTTCCTGGAGCTGAGTTCCACTCCCTCCAGCTAAGCTAGGCAGTGTGTGTTGCCTTGGGCTGTATCCACCCACTTGTCAGTCTCTTAACTATTCTCAGGCGGTAGCTGAGGCCACACCCCCTGGTGCCTGAGTCACCCCCAGGGTCCGGGGAAAATCTAATCTGAGTTTTAAAATATTTTGGCTTTCTCTTCTGAACTGCTAAATAATTAGCAGAGAAGAGCTAACAGCCTGTGCCAGATTCCTTTACCTCAGTGGCTTCTCTGATCCCAGAGCCCTTCCCAGCGCAATGGGCGCAGTGTGCCCCTACCCCACCGTCTGTGCTGGTCTTTCTTATTCCTCCCCTGAGAACTGACCTTTCCTGTTGAAACTCCAAATTCTCTTCAGCTGGTAAGTCGTGCTTCCAGTCCTTGTGGTATCTATCAGTCCTGAGCTAATTTTGAGACTTAATTTATCTAATTGGTTGTGAGGGAGTGAGGACGTTCACTGAGTCGTGTGTTTCCTCTCCGCCATCTTGGCTCCGCCCCTCAGTGAGTTTTTTTTAATCTTCTTTTCCATTTGGCCAATTTTGCTTTTTTAAGGCATTCTTTTTCCTCATTAGCTTTTTGTACTTCCTTATGCATGATATTTCTCTTCCCAGTTTTTCATCTACTTTCTTGATATTCAAAATCACTTTTAAACTCTTCCGTGGCTTGAGAGCAATTCTTATTTTTCTTGGAATCTTTGTATGTAGGAGCTTTGACTTTTTTTTATCTTCTTGTGTGTTTTGATTTTCCTTGTCAATATAGTAAATTTCTATGGTCAGAATTTTTTTCTGTTGTTTGCTCGTTTAATGATCCCAGACTATTATTTGACTTTTAACTAACTCTTCATTAAAATAGGACTCTTTTTCCATGGTAGAAGTTTTAATGTCTCAAGTTTTCAGGGGGTTTGTGCAGCTGTTTTTA
This sequence comes from Sminthopsis crassicaudata, assembly GCF_048593235.1. Lineage (NCBI taxonomy): Eukaryota > Metazoa > Chordata > Mammalia > Dasyuromorphia > Dasyuridae > Sminthopsis > Sminthopsis crassicaudata. The sequence continues at coordinate 470,953,867 of NC_133617.1, forward strand.
GAGATCCTTCTAGTAACCTGTAACTTTTCAGTTTTTCCAAGATGGTATGATCCAAGGAAAAGCATATTTACTAATCTCTTACATTATGCTCTGGTCTGTGAGTAACCACAAACATTCTTTTCTTCCCTGGAACTGTGAGTAGGGTTCCTTATCCACTCTGGCTGTAAGTTCTACTAGTGTGCTAGTGTTCCTCCCCATCCCAGGACTGTGAGCCTGGACTGCATTCCAGATCTGAGTATGGGCAAAGCTATAGATTCCCGTCTCCTTCTGACCAACTGTTCATTTCCTTACGGTCTGTAGCCTGAGACTGATGAGATTTAGATTTGAGGTACCCAAATGAAATTAGGGTTTTTAGTGGTCAGGGAGTTTAAAAAGGTCTAAATGAGGTCTAGTGGTAGCGCAAGGGTAGGGAGTTCTGGGATTCCCTTCTGGTGGCGCAAGAGTCCCCTGTAAAGGAATTTACAGACCCAAAAACCTAGATTGATAAAAAAGGTTTATTATGGGGTTTGGAAGTAAGGTAAAGTCTAGTTAGTAAAAAAGTATTAAATAAAGAGAAGAAGGCACCAGAAACAGTATTCCAGTGGGCAGAGAGTACTTGGTGCCAGGTATGTGCTGGCATGTTTAGACCTTCTGCAAAGAGATGGTTTTAGTTTGGCTCTTATAATAGGGGATTTTGGCTACAAGCTGAAGGGAGTTCATGGGTGGAGTCCTAGATTGGCCCCCTCCCTGGGTTTCAGCTAGGGTTAGAATTTGAATTGAATTCCATGGGCTCCATGGGAGACTGAGCCGGCCCCACCCAGATAACAAAGATGAAACTGTTTGTGCTTGGGGTGGAGTCCCCTCATTGAGACAGAGTTGAAGTTTTCTTCTTTAAGGATTTTTCAAAGTTTTGGGGTTCTCTCTTCAAGACCTCAAGATACCACCATTACCAACACCACTGCTCCTACTGCTGCTGCCAGAGTTTCAGATTTAGTGGCTCCCAAGGCCAGCTCCTAGTTTTCTGGGGTTTTCCTTATACCCTGGGGAGACAAATCTTTCCTCCTGACCTTTCAGGTTGCCTTTAGTGCCTGAGGGCTGAGATGTGTGGAAACTACCACTGCTATAACTTTTTCAGAGGCTCTAACTCTAACCCTACATGATTAACTACAACAAGACTGGTACCCATATGGGGCTAGTAATTACTTCATCATTAAGCAAAACTGATTGGTTTATGAGATCTGCATATTGCAGACATTGTTAGTGTTCCAGAGTGAACCAACTCCTGGGTGCTAAGGAAGATTTATTAAGGAGATAACACCTTTTCTTTATGATGCAAGGAGACTTTGAAGACAATGTAACTCTTAAAGCTGGCTTTAGAATTTAACAAAGATAACACTAGATATTTTCTCTGGAATTGAAGGTATGATAGATAATAGTTTTCCCCATTAATTATAATTTTAAGCTAACCCAGAAGGAAAGATAAATTCCTCAGTTCAAGTACATAGAAAGATGGCTTTAGGCAGATGCAGATTCAAGTTATAAAAATCAGCATTAAAGCAATTATAAAGTTAATACACTAGAAATTTGAGGTAATTTTTATTTCAGAAGGAAAGCATTAGTATTAAGAGGGACTAGGTAAGGTTTCTTGCAAAAGGTAGAATTTTAGCTGAAACTTGAAAAAAGCCAATGAAACCAAGAGTCAGACCAGGATGGCAAAGAATTCCAAGTATGGAATTGTAACAATGAAAATGTACAGAATTTGGAATACCTTGTTTGAGGAACAGAAAAAAAAAAAAAAAAAAGAATCACTGACTCACAAAGTACTTGGAGAAGAATAAAGCATAAGACATCTTATTGTAGGAAAGGGGGAGGAAAGATTTCCAAGTTTTGAAGACCTTTAAATGTTCAACAGATTTCATATTTGATATTCAAAGTAATAAGACGCCATCAGAGTTTTTTGCAGGGAGGTGAAGTAGTATGGTCAGACTCAGCTTTAGAAAGATCACTTTGAAAGCTGAATGGAGGATTATTGGAATTGGAAGAGATTGGAGGCAGAGATGGGCCAAAAGGATATTGCAACAGCCCATGTATGAAGTGATAAGGACTTACATCACGATACTGAACATGTCAGAGAAAATAAGAGGATATAGTCAAGAGGCTTTGCAAAAGCAGATCCTTACTTACACCAGGACTTGGCAAAATATTGAATGGGGATGGTGAGAGTAAGGAGTCCTGGAAGACACTTAGGTTGCAAGTCTAGGTGACTGGATATCTGCACATTGCCATCCTTGACAAAAATAGGGAATTTAGAGAAGAATTTGGGGGTAAGATAGAATTCAGTTTTTGGAATGGACAAGTTTAAGATGTTTATTAGAAATCCAATTTGAGATGTCTAATAGGAAGTTGGTCAGAAAAGTTTGGACTATTTGAGTGGATTTGCTATCTACCTTTAAAGCCTGAAATATCCTTAAGCATAATAGTGCAACAATTAAGAATATCTGATTTTTACTATAAAGTTATCAACACCATTATATAGCATAGTATAGAGTTATTGTTTTTCCTTTGTACTTGAAGAGGATCAGCAGTCATCATGAGCACGATCTTACTTGGGTGTGTCTTGAATTGAGCGAGGCAGAGCTACACTTTGCTCTGTCCCCCAGAGTCTTCTGAGTCCAGTAGCAAGACAAGGGATGAAAGATGCAGGAGCTGACCATGGCCTTTCTGAATTATGGTCTTTCCTAGGCCTTTTGTCTAGGCCACACCCATTCAATCACTAAGGGCTAGGTAAGAATTGGGATAAAAATGGCTTAATTTACTATACCAAAGATATCAGGCCAGAACAGAAAATAATTGTTACTTACACTTACTCTAAGTCAAAATCTAAACAATGAGCCTAAACAATGAGAGGCTTGGATTGGGCCTATTATTGGCCATTCAATGAAAGCCTTAATGATTTTGGTTTAAAGGCGTAGTCAAGTGACTCCATTTAAAACACAATGGAATTTTTTGAAATTTGTTTTTTCAGAGCTATATTTTAAGAAATTAAAAATGAAAACTGTGCAAGACAAAAGTAAATTTTTATAATCAAGTCTGTATCCACTTAAAGCCATCTTTTCTATGCACTTGAAGTGAGTTTAGGAATAAATTTTAATTTTCCTGTGGATTAGCTTAAAATTACTAAAGTTTACAAAAGTAACGCTTTTTAGGGGAAAAAAAAAGAAGAAGAAGAAGAGGAGGAGAAGAAATAATATTTCCCCTGCTTCTGCTCAAATTTTCAGGTTGGATTCCCAGAAGGCATCTATCACTACTCTCAGATAACATGGTAAATACAGGCAATAAAAAAATCTCCTAAGAATCTGGCTTAATCCTTTCTCATAAATATACACAATATCCATGGTAGAAGTAGACTTAAGCTTATACTATAATAGTAAGGTACATGTGTAAAAAGTATATGACAAGGTTTAACTTGTCATATACTCACCTGCTCTGGAATAATATGCTCCATTCCAAGATAAGCTGATCAACTGAAATCTCACCATGATAATACTACAGTTTCAACTTTTTAATTGACCTCTCCTTTCTGACTGAAGGGATGGAAGGTAGAGCAGTAAACTCTTCCCAAAGCCTGCCTTCCTTCATAGAAGACTCTAAACTTTAAAAACTTTTCAGGCAACCCTAATTTCCATTTGTAGCTCTGCTTGGTTTGGACTCTATGAAGCAGCATGTATGTCACCATCTGGGGTACTCCATGATATCCTCTTATTTTTCTAGAATATCAATATACCATACAATCCCCCCAAGATAACAGATTTCCTTGAGGCAAAGATAAACAGTGACAGGAGAAATGGATTTCCAAACTTGATTCATTACAGGTCCAGTGAATTTCTGCAATAAGTTCAGTGACAACTATATTTAAGCAATTAAAGGGGAAAACAATCTATTAACTGTAAATAGGATCAATTTTAAAATAACTCAGAATTAATATAATTTCATTGGGATCAAAATGAGATTAATGATCACTAAATCATGCTCATTTGTGTGGGGGGGAATCCCTCTCTGGAGTCAGAGAACCTAATTCAATATTTCTCTTCTATAAAACTAGGGGATTGGACTCAATGATCTTCTTTCAGCTCCATGTTTGTGACCTATAGGCCTATGATCCCTTAGCCCCCAGAGATTACACCACACAAGAGAAATTCCATTGATGACAAACAGGGTATAGATATCTTTTACAAGAGGACTGGCAAGATTGAGATTAGTCAACATTTGTAGCATAATACACAATGATATGAAATTGAAAACTTTTTTTTTTTACTCATTGAGCTCTTAAGAGTTAAGAAAATTTTTAACTCCTTTCCTCCTATACTCTTAACTTTACCATACAATCATATATATTCCATTCACAATGTTTCAAAGCAAGTACTAATGATAAAACAAATTAACAATCACATGGATAAAATATTATGGGAGTTTGAAGGAAAATTTTATGTATTTGTCCAAAATTATAAAGGCATTTGTTAAGATTAATAAAAACATCTTGTCTCTTAGGTTGTTAGCATCTGTTTTATGTTTTTGTGCTGTTCTTAGAAAGAGGAAGTGTTACTGATTCAATAGCCTTGCCTTTCTGTTTTGTTTTTTTAAATTGTGTTTTTTCAAATTTGGCTTGAGCTGTGTGACTCTGGACAAATCACTTAACCCTGATTGCCTTCAAAAAGAATTTTTTTTTCAATGAATAAAAATCCATTCCCTCTCCCTTTCATCTTCACTCCCCATTGCAAAAGCAAAACACAAAAACCCTTATAGCAATATGTATAGTCATAAAAAAAATTCCTTCATTTGACCAGCTTTTTCATTATTAACCTTTAGACAGTCATGAGTCTTTTTTCCAATGGGATCTGTGGATCCATAGCTGAAGGCCCTGATGACTGGTGCTACCTAATAAGATTTTTTTTGGGGGGGGTGTTGTTTTGTTTTTGTAAACTTACAAGTTCCCTGGATGTGTCTGAAGTAGAGATTGTAGATCCTCAGAAAACTCAAAACATATGTTACAGAGTGAATAAGAAAAGCATATACAAAGGTGTAAAGGTATAGTCTGTTATTTCATTATTTTGGCCAATTTTCCAACATTATGAAATCGTCACTATTATCCATTGGTTCAATAATGATCTACCATAATAAAATCAGCAATCTGCAACCAGTAATATAGGAAAAAGAAATGAATTTGTGTGACAGGCAAATTATCCAACTGACTATAGATGTTTATTTTCTTAATGAGAAATCATGAATATACTTAGTCATGAGACAATTTATATTTCAGAGGTTTATTTTTATATTGAGATAGATTAAATTTGTATTTTGGTAACTCAACAGTATATTAATTTTGAGTTCTTCTCAATATTTTTCCTATCATTTTGCAAACTGAATCTAAATATGGCTATGTAATTGAACTTTGTTCAGAAAGCCAGATCCATCATAGTTGAAAAACTCTTAATATACTAGAAAATAGGGGAGGTAAAATATTTGAATGAGTATATTTCAAAAACATCAAAATAAATAACCTGTGACAGGAGGAGACATGAGTTTGTAATTCAGCAAATTAAAAAGAAAAAGATTATTGACAGAGGGTCACTTTCAATTGCTCATGAGAAATGCTGATAATTCTCTAGTAAGGACTATATTTAGTTGCAATCAAGATTTTTAGTGGACAGGTCTTAAAAGATTTTATATGTGTCTTTTGTACATTTGCAACATAGTTTGATCTAGGAAATGAAATTATTTCAAATAATAAAGTAACAAAATTAGCATTAGAGTAAAAGTCATTATATCTTATACCAGAATACACAGCCCATGCTGGGTTTCTGAAGGGGAGAGTTAGACAAGCAATGTGATCAGGAAAAAAAGGTGATCATTTCTTTTATAACCATTCTACATTATATTTTTATTTATTTTCTAAATATGTAAACATCTTGGGAATAGTATTAATTTCAAGGTGTGTTCTAAATGGATTTAGAACCAAGACAATTTTTAATGAACTGTTATAATTATCACCATCCCATTCTTTGTATATAAATATCTTTGTTTGACTATTTCCCACTTAATAAATATTTGTTGATTTGGCCTGAGCCCATTTCCAGTTTTCTCTCTCTCAACCCTGAGAATTGTAAATAGAATGGACAATGGTGAGTAGAGAAACTTTCCCCGAGCCTTGAGCTTGACTATCCATTGGAAACTGAGCAAATAGGACCAGCAGCAAGTATAAAGAAGCATCAAGCCAGCACAAAGCCAATTTACCAAACTCTAACTCACCATCCCAGCGCCCTCTTTCACATGGGTGACATCCAACAGAGGCCACACATCAGGGAAAGGTATAAGGATTGTCTTTAAGAAAGAGAAATCCAGCTTTCCAGATTCCCATTGGCATTAGACTACATGTGTCCTATACACAGGCTTCTCATCACTACTCATACTCTCATCATCTTCTTGTCTTCTTGTAGAGACTGTGTGAATTTGAGATAGAATATAAGCCAGGAGTGTTATCATTGTCATTAATAACCAATATTTATATAATCCTTTAAGGTTTGCAAAGCACTTTACAAATAATCTTATTTATCCTCACAACCCTGGGATCAAAATGCTGTAGTAACTGATGAGAGTTAGGAAAGGGGGAACCCCTTTTGGTTCGGTGCAAGGATACATAGTTAAATGCAGTCTAGTGACGGCACAGAGTCCTCTGTAAAGGAATTTATAGGCCCGAAAACCTAGATTGATAAAAAAGGTTTATTGTAGGGTTTGGAAGTGAGGTTAAAAGGTAGGAAAACACCAGAGCCAGGGTGACTCCGGTGGGCGGAAATCTTTGACATGACCAGCATAAGGATGCCATGTTTGGGACCTCTGCCAAGAGTGGACTCCAGGGTTGCCCCCTTTTATAATGGGGGCTCTTGGTGATCTTGAAGGTGGGTGGAGTCCCGGGCTCCTGGCGGGTTTTCAGCCAGGGTCAGCATTGAATAGAATTCAATGGGTTTTTAGATAAGGAAGAAACTGTTTGTGGGGGTTGGGAAACCTGAGCAGATAGTGGGGGACTGGGAAAGCCCAAGTTAGCTCAGATCTGGTGGAGGCTGGGAAAGCCTGGATATCATTGGGATTCAAAAGGGTGCTTTTTGACCAGGATTTGTGAATCAAAGATCCTAGCTTCTTCAGCCGTGGGGGGTTGGAAATCAGAAAGGAATCTTAAAGGGACCTCAACCCCCATCATAACTACTTCCAATTTACAAGTAAGGAATCGGAAGCTTTGAGAGATTGTGACTTGTGTCCAGAATCCCACAACTAGTATCTAGGACTACCTCTGAACTCCCAACTTCCTTTTTTTTTTTTTTTTTTTTTTTTTTTTTTTTTTTTTTTTTTAATATTTTACTAGTTTTTCTTTACCAGATGTATGCATGGGTAATTTTACAACTTTGACAATTGCCAAAACTTTTGTTCTAATTTTTCTCCTCCCTTCCCCCCCCTCAGATGGCAGGTTGACCAATACATGTTCAATATGTTAAAGTATAAATTAAATACAATATATGTATACATGACCAAACAGCTGTTTTGCTGTACAAAAAGAGTCGGACTTTGAGATAGTGTACAACTAGCCTGTGAAGGAAATCCAAAATGCAGGCGGACAAAATTAGAGGGATTGGGAGTTTTATGGAGTGGAACTCCCAACTTTCTGATTATTATTATGGGTGAAACACTAAATCCTTTTTTGGGATTCTGAGTAAATGCCATTTCTCTTTTCTCTCTTCTTCTCCCTGTCTCTCCCATCTCTTTAAAGTAAATGTCTATCAAAAGTTTTTTAAAAGTGAAAAAAATTCCTCAAAGAGCTGTCCCTTCACTTCACCTCAGTCATCCCCTAGACAGGAAAGGAGTGCAGGCTGAGTACCAGGCCTTCCCATAGCTACTCAGGAGGGGGGTGGGGGTGGCTCATGTGGCGCCAGGCCTTCTGTCCACATAAGAGCACCAGGCCTTTAGTCTGTAAGGCTCAGCTTCCGGCCTCGGACACTTTCTAGCTGAGTGACCCTGGGCAAGTCACTTAACCCTGTTTGCCTTCATTTCCTTATCTGCAAAATGAGTCGAAAACCATTCTTATTATCTTTGCCACAGAGACCCCAAATGGGGTTACGCGGAATCGCGGAATCGGATAGGCCTGAAAAGTGACTAAATGACAAAAAGACTGCGATGGCGCCCGGAGAGCCCTCTCACCCGACTCTGCAGGGCCCGGCAAGCGCTCCACGCGTACGCGAAGCACGGCCCTCCGGTGTCACGAGGCACGGCCCTCGGCCGTTGGAGAGCCCGTGCTCTCGCGAGGGCTCACTCCCCGGGTTTTCTCACGCCCTCTCTCGGCGGCGGCGCAGCGGTTGTGAGTATTTGGGGACGGTAGAGCTGGGAGGCGGGGTGGGGGGGAGACTCTCGCGAGTTCTCAGTTGGGTAAGGCAAGAAAACTGTGGCCTTTCTTCGCTCTTTCTAACCGCCTGGTGAGTGCCGCCTTACGCCTCCGGCTCCCCCGTCTTTCAACGTGTATGTACAGTGGGCCTGTACTTTCTGCAGCGCTTGCCCTGCCCCCTACCCCCTCCCGTAGTGCTCTCCAGCCTTTGCGCCCCCTGTCCGGTCTGAATCGTGCCTGGGAAATTGTAAATGGACTGAAGGGCGGAGCTTCCTAAAGGGCTCTGGAGCCGGAAGGTGGGGGTGGAGATTCCTGGGGTCACAGGATTTGGTCCAATCAAGGAAAGATCAAGTCCCCTCTCCTCACTTTACAGATCAGAAGCCCGAGGCCTTAGAGAGTCAGATGGCCTTGTCCTACAAAGTAGGGATCGGGTAAGATTTAAACCTTCAGCCTCTCGCTTGAGATGCTTTGCGTTCCTGCATCGTGTTCTCAGGTTGTGTACCCGTTTTAGGATGCAGAAAATCCCCAAATCTTTGTGAGCAGCTTGGATGTCCGCTCAGCTGCAAGTCTGTTACAGCTGGTCATCACGTAATCTTGTGGTTGTTCTGTTCGGTGTTTTCTTGGTTCTGCTCACTTCACTTAGCGTCAGTTCGTGTAAGTCTCTCCAGGCCTCTCTGAAATCAGCCTGCTGGTTATTTCTTACGGAACAATAATATTCCATAACATTCATATACCTCAATTTATTCAGCCATTCTCCAATTGATGGGCAGCCACTCAGTTTCCAGCTCTGCCACAAACCTTTTTGCACAAGGGAGTCCTTTTCCTTTTTTAAGGTGTCTTTGGGATACCGCCCAGTAGGCACGTGGCTGGATAAGAGGTATGCACAGTTTAATAGTCCTTTGGGCATAGTTCCGAATTGCTCTCCAGAATGATTGGATCACTTCACAACTCCGTGATAGATGCATTCATGTCCCACAGACTCCCAATTCTTATAAGACAACCAGCGCAGACACTTGGATGTGTCAAAAGTCACTAAGTATATAAACCAGTAATGAAATCTAGCTGATTGATTCTTGTCAAAATGACTACTTCCCGAAGAACAGAATTTTCATTGGCCTGTATTTGAGAGGCCTATACTGCCTGTTTTTATTGTTAAAAAAAAAATTATAATTATGTGATTCTATAGTTCTTAGCATGTGCCTGTTGCAGAGGTTTTCAGTTTTTTCCTCAGGTGAAGATCCTGAGAAAAAAGCTTTTCCCAATGTTTCTCACCATTTTCTTGATCTTTAAGCCAATGTACCTGCAGCTTCCTCCACAGGTTTTTCCTTCCAATAGAATTATTTCCCACACACTTCTAGTGATACCACAGCACTATATACTTAGTATTCTAGTCTAGCTTCTTTCAACTTTTTCCACCTGTGACCCATTTTCACCTGAAAGTTTTTATATAATGCTGGTAACAAAGGTTTACAAAATAGGCTTCCAAATCAAACATTCACTGATAATAAATCATAAAGTTATTTTTAAAACAATTTTTTGATATACACATAATTTTTCCTTTTACTAAAGATTAAATTAAAGATTAAAGATATTAAAGCAAACATGAATACTACTGAGATGGATGGGTTTATTTATAAACAATTAAATCTTAGTGGAATTTTTTATGACCTCCACATTCAATTACGTGATCCCCTGTAGAGTTACCACCTACAGTTAAAGAAGTTTTGTTCCTGGGGCAACTAGGTGATGAAGTGCATAGAGTGCTTGCTGGCTCTGAAGTCAGGAGGACCTGAGTTTCAAATCTGTCCCCAGACACTTAACACTTCCTACCTGTGTGACCCGGGTCAAGTCACTTAACCCCAACTGCCTCAGCCCCTCCCCCCCTAAAGGTTCTAGTCTGTGTATTCATTAATCAGTTTCCTCAGATATCTCCCACATCTCCCTCTTCATAATCCTTGAAGCAGGTATTTATTAAACATGTTTTCTGTCTTCACTTTGCTGTATTCTACAAGAAATGAAAAGAAAGCAGAAGATTCAAAGAAATGGAACAATGGAGAATGAACAGGAGATCACTTTCTAGATTAAGAGAGGCGAAACAGAAACTTCTTAAGGAGTGAACCTTTGGGGAGGGAATTTCTATGTGTTATGAGAGATTGGGAAGAACGCTTTTGAGATAATTGAGATTTATTTCTAACATGGAAACCAAAGCTACCAAAAAAAAAATTCTCCATTAGCTATTTGGGAATTTGATGGGGCAGGAATCCATATTATACTTTTTAAAAATCTCAGATGGAACAAAAATGAAACTATACATAGGCTGAATTCTGATGCTATTTTTAAGAGATGTGAAATGAGTCTAATTTTTTGTTTTATCACCTGATCCCTGCTTATATGCAGATATCACATATCCTACTCAAGGACCTGAAGTCAGGAAGATCTGAGTGCAAATCGTCCCTCAAATATTGGCTTTGTGACTCTGGGCAAGTCATTTAACCTCTTTCTCAGTTTCTTTTTTCATACAACAGGGATAATAATAACACTTGCCTTCTAAGAATATCATGAAAATAAAATGAGATTATATTTTTAAGCACTTTGTGAACTTTAAAGTGCTATGTTTTTGTATTTTCCCCCATTTATATGTAAAAACATTTTTTTTGTTATACATGTACACTCATTTCTTACATATTTCCAGAAAAAAATCATAATAAAAGGGAAAAACCAGGGAGAGAGAAATAAAAAAAAAAAAAGGTGTAAATAGCATGTGTTGATCTACATTCAGTTTTCAGACAAAATAAACAGTTTTATCCCTGGGATGCTGATGGCATTTTCCATCCAAAGTTTATTGGGATGATCTTAGATAACTGAAGTGCTGAGAAGAACCACGTCTATCATAGTTGATCTTCGCACAATCCTACTGTTTTTCTGGTTCTGCTTGCTTCAGTCAGCATTTGTTCATGTAAATCTTTTCATGTCTTTGTAAAATCATTTTACATTTTTATCATTTTTTATAGAAAAATATCCCATTACTTTCTTATTTCATAACTTATTCAAACATTCCTCAATTGATGACCATCTACTCATTTTCCAATTTCTTACCATCTCAAAAAGAGCTGCTCTAAAAATTTTTGTGCATATGAGTCCTTTTCCCTCTTTTATTTCTTTGGAATACAGACCCAAGAGTGCTACTGCTGGTTCAAAGGGTATGCACAGTTTTATAGCTCTTCAGACATAGTTCCAAATTGCTTTCCAGAATGGTTAGATCACTTCACAACTCCTCCAACAATGCATTAGTGTCTCAGTTTTCCCAACTCCCTTCCATTTATCATTATCTTTTCCTCTCATCTTAGCCAATCTGATTAGTGGGAGGTGGTACTTCAGATTTCTCAGAGAGAAATTTGTATTATCTACAGTGATTTAGATCATTTTTTCTTATGAACTGGAAGTAGCTTTAATTTCATCATCTGAAAAATTATCTGTTCATATTCCCTATTATCAAATGGGGAATGACTTACATTTTTAGAAATTTGACTTCAGTTCTCTATATATTTTAGAAATGAGATCTTTATCAGAAACACTGACTATAAAAATTGTTTCCTAGTATTCTGCTTCCCTTTTAAACTTGGCTGCATTGGTTTTGTTTGTGCAAAAACTTTTAATTTAATATAATCAAAATTATCCATTTTGCACTTCATAATGTTCTCTAGTTCTTGTTTGGTAATAAATTCCTTCTCCAAAGATCTGACAGGTAAACTATTCCTTGTTCTCTTATTTTTCTTAATAGTATCACCCTTTATACCTAAATCATGTACCAATTTTGCCTTATCTTGATATATGGGGTGTGAGATATAGGTCTAGTATGAGTTTCTGATGTATTATTTTCCAGTATTCCCAAAATTGTCAAAATAGTGAATTCTTAAGTCTTTGAACTTATAAAATAGTAAATTACTATAGTCATTGATTATTGTGTCATGATACAATGACATAAGTATCAGATGCTTTTGATGATTGCTGCTTTATAATACAGTCTGATACTGCTAGGTTACCATCCTTTGCAAATTTTTTTCATTAATTTCCTTGATATTTTTGACCTTTTTTCTAGATGAATTTTGTTATCATTTTTTCCTAGCTCTTAAAATAATTTTTTTGGAAGTTTGATTGATATGGCATGGAATAAATAGACTAATTTAGGTAGAATTGTCATTTTTATTTTATAACCATGTCCTACCCATGAGCATTTGATATTTTTCCAGTTGTTTAAATCTGACTTAATTTGTGTGGAAAGTATTTTATAATTGTGTTCATATAGTTCCAGGGTTTGTCTTGGCAGATAGACTCCCAAAGATTTTATTTTGCATACAGTTATTTTAAATGGAATTTCTCTTTCTATCTCTTTCTGCTGGGCTGTGTTACTAACATATAGAAATGCTGATGATTTATGTGTGGATCTTATTTTATATCCTGCAACTTCACTAATGTTGTTAATTGTTTGGGGTTGATTTTCTAGAATTCTCTAAATATACTATCATCTCATCTGCAAAGAGTGATAGTTTTATTTCCTCATTGTCGTCTCTAATTCCTTCTGTTTCTTTTTCTTTTGTTATTACTAGAGCCAACATTTCTAGTATAGTATTGAATAATCACAGTAATAATGGGCATCCTTGTTTCATCCCTGATCTTATTGGGAATGCTTCCAGCTTCTTCCCATTACAAATAATGTTTGCTGATAGTTTTAGGTAGATGCTACTTAACATTTTAAGGAAAACTCCATTTATTCCTATGAACTATAGTATTTTTAATGGGAATGGGTGCTGTATTTTGTCAAAATCTTTTTCTACATCTATTGAGATTATCATATGACTTAAATCTGTTAACAGTTTTGTCATTGGTATTATCAATTATGCCAGTAATTTTCCCTATATTGAACCAGTCCTGCATTTCTCATTTAAGTCCCACTTGATCAGAGTATATTATCCTGAAGATAAGTTATTGTAATTTCTTTGCTAATATTTTATTTAAAAATTTTACATCAATATTCATTTGGGAGATTAGTCTATAATTTTCTTTCTCTGTTTTGGTTCTTTCTAGTTTAGGTATCAGCACCATATTTGTATCATAAAAGGAATTTGGCAGGACTAATGAGTCCATTCTTTGCCTGTTTTTCCAAATAGTTTATAGAATATTTGGAATTAATTGTTCTTTAAATGTTTAGTAGAATTCAGTTGTAAATCCATTTGGCCCTAGAGATTTTTTTCTTATGTTCATTGATGACTTGTTCAGTTTTTTTTTTTTTTTTTCTAAAATGAGATTTTAAGTTTTGTATTTCTGTTCCATTAATCTGGGCAATTTATCTTTCTATAAATATTCATCTATTTCAATTAGTTTGTCAGATTTGTTTTGCATACAGGTGGATAAAATAATCTTATAATTATTGCTTCAGTTTCTTCTTCATTGGTAATAATTTTTCATTTTTGATTCTGGTGATTTGGGTTTTTTTCTTTTTCTAATCAAATTAGAAAGGTTTATTTATTTTGTTATTTTTCAACTTTATTAATCTTTCCTTTGATTTTTAGAATTTCTAATTTTGTATTTAACGGGGGGGGGGGATTTAATTTGTTCTTTTTCTAACTTTTTTTACTTGTTCAATTCATTAATCTTTTTTTCTTTATTTTACTCATGTAAGTATTTAGAGATATAAAATTTCCTCTAAAAACTGCATTGGCTGTATCCCATAAATTTTGGTATGTTGTTCATTATTGTCATTCTCTTGAATAAAATCCTGAAATAGGATTGTAAGCCATACTGTTGTTATATCATGTTTTAAGACCCAGAAGAATGTTTCTCTGCTGACATAGAAGGTATCATTGTTACCATGAATCAGAAAGATTTCATCATGGGATAATTGTATTACATCAACCATAGACCGATTTCTGTAAACTTACTATCTCTATTCATAGCCTTATATAAGTTCAGCTTTTTGCCAAAGGTTCAGATAATGTTTTTGCCATGTGCTGCAAGAAATGGCTCTCCATCCAGTAATTGATGTAAGCTCCTAAAAAATACTGTTACACTTTATAATTTTATTCCTTCTGCCTAATATAGTGTCTGGCACATATTAAATGCTTAGTTAAGTGCTTATTGGTATACACTAATTATTGTTGTAATGTTCTGTTTCTCTAAGTTGTAATCGTTCTCTGGGGGCAGGATTTTTTTTTTTCCCCCCTGAGGCTGGGGTTAAGTGACTTGCCCAGGGTCACACAGCTAGGAAGTGTTAAGTGTCTGAGACTAGATTTGAACTTGGATCCTCCTGAATTCAAGGCTGGTGCTCTATCCACTGTGCCACCTAGCTGCCCCAGGGGGCAGGATTCTTTGGAGAGTTTCTGGAGGCAGCCTTAGTTTTAATTCCAGTTCAGTAATCCCAAATCCATCGAGGAGTTAAAATCCAGATCCTTTATTGTGTCCTTCAAAGTCTTGAATCTTTTCCAGGGGTCCAGCTAGCTTTAATAGCTCTTGTCAGAATGTCTCCAACCAGATTCAGTCTCTAGCTCCCTCTAAATCCAAAGCCTTCAGCCAGCACGGAGGTAGACGTGGGAATGAATCAGACTCTGCTTCCAAGAGTGTGGGATTGTGGGTCCTAGTTGTGAATCTCCGGGAAGACCATGAGCAGGCTAATCCTTTAGACTTGTGAATCAGCTGGACTTTCTGAATCTCCTTGAGCTTCCCTGAAGTTCTCCCGGAAACTTGATCCAATCCAGACTTTGATCCTCTTCCCACTGAATCCTGGCTTCTTATATACTCCCAGAGAATGGGCTTGTGGGTACTCCCTGGGGTTGTGGGAGCTCCTTAAAGGACCAATGAGCGAACTCCTTTAAAGTTGTAAACTCTTTTAAAGGTTTGAACTCCTTTTAAAGGTGTGAAAGGTATGAATTTTGAACTAGAGAATTGTTAAGTACCATGCTAAATTAGACAGCCGACTTAACATCTTGTAAGTATCCTAACAATTGTGAGGTAATTTGTTCTTTAAAAATAATACATTATTAATGATTTTTATTTCACCTCCATTTCCCAATATATGTATTTTTCTTCCTCTCCTAGAGAGTCAGATCAAATTAAATATAGTTAACAAGCATTTATTAAGTAACTATTATGTGCCAAGTAAGGCAAAGAAAAAAAAAGGTCCATCCCTCCTAAGGAACTCTCACAGTCTACTGAAGGAGGTAACATTCAAAAAGCTATATATGAACAAGCTATATACAGGATAAGTTAGAAATAATCCATGGAAGTAAGATAGTAGAATTAATGGAAATTGGGGAGGTAAGATTTTAACTGAAACATAAAAGAAAACAAGAGAAGCTAGATAATGGAGATATCTTATATCATTCTAGATATGAGAAACAGCCAGTGAAAATACTTGGAGTAGGGATATGGAATGTCCTGTTTGAGCAACCTCAGGGAGGCCAGTCACTAGACTGAAAAGTATTTGGAGAAGAGAATAAGGTATAAGAAGATTGGAAAGGTAGGGAAGGGGGCAGGTTATGAAAGCCAAACAGAAGATTTTGTATTTGATCCTGAAAGTAATGGGGAACCACTGAAATTATTAAATGAAAAGAAGGGGGTTTCAGGAAGATTAATTTGCCTGCTGAGTAAAAGACAAAATAATGTGGGTAGAGAATTGAAGCAGAGAGACCAATCTGAAAGCTATTGTGTGTGAAGTTAGTCCAGGTATCTGGTTATATTATGATTATAAAGCAACTCTTTTTGTCAGTTGTTTTAAGAGGAGAAAAAGATTTGGAACGAATCTATTCATTATCCCAGTTTTGCAAAAGATATGAGAGGTGGATATTCATAACTCTACTTTGGGACCAAACTTCAGTTTCAAGTTTTTTTTTTTTCCATTTATATTATTCTAATTATTGTAAAGATTGTTTTCCTAGTTCTGATTATTTTACTTTGTATTACATTTTAGTAGTCTATCTATGCTCCTCTCTCTTCTTCATACTTAATGTTTCTACCTGGTAGGCAATTTTGTTTCTAGTTTCTTATTGCCACAAATATATGTAGTAATATTATAAGAGAAAACAATCCCCACCCAAAAATCCCACAGGAAAAATAAAATAAAGTATACTTTGATCTTCATTCAGACTCCATTATTTCTTTCTCTAGAAGTAGATGCCATATTTCATCATAAGTCCTTTAAAATTGTCTTGGATAATTGTATTGCTAAGAATAGTTAAGTCATTTACAATTGATCAACATACAGTATTGTGTATTTCACTTTGCCTCAGTTCATGTGGGTCTTGCCAAATTTTTCTGAAAGCATCTTGCCTATTATTTCTTATAGCCAAAAGCATTCCATTAAAATAATATACCATAATTTATACAGCATTCCACATATTGATGGGCTTTCCCTCAATTTCTAATTTAACTTTTAACTCATCTGAGACTCAAAATAATTTTATAGCTATATTGAACATGTTAACATTCCCTCCAAACCTTTGATTCAACACTTCATAAATAGTGACACGTCTTGCATGTAGGAGGTAAACCAAGAAGATGCTAGCCAGGGTGCTAGAATAGATCCTGTCACAATTACTGAAAGTCAAAATGATCTCAAAATCTTTTCTCTTTTGTAATATCTATGTTCATACAAAAGTTGAAAGGAACTGCCCACTTTGAAATACAATTTTGTATTTTTTTTTTTTTTTTTTTTTGGTCACCTTTCTATTGTCTTCAACTAGAGAAGTCTTTAGTCAGCACATTGTTATTGGGACCAAAATAGAAGCTTATCCAACTAATTAAAACATGCAGAGTTTGGATTCTATTTGACATACTCTAGAAAACTCAACACCACCTTTATGCTTTTTTTTTAATCTTAATTATGTTTTATATGACTGATAATATAATTGATATGATTTTGCTTGCCTTTACATTGACTGGTAGAGAATGAAAGAAAGGGAGAGAATTTAGAACACAAATTTAAAAAAATGAATGTTATTAATAGTTATAATTAAATTAAAAATTTTAAAAATCCAAAGTGTTCATATTGCTATTAATGTTTAGTCATTTCTCAATGGATTGATATAAGACATGATCTGCAAGTCACCAGGCTTTCTAGTTCAGTAACTTCCTTTAGTCTTCTACCACTCCTCCTGAGTTCAGGTTTATAGACCAATACAGGAATATATTTGTAAATGTTTAACAGTCAGACTCTCTAGAGAAATAAAGTAAGCATTACACTTCTAAGTTTAATCTGCATTATTAACATGTTTATAAGTCTAAACAACAACAAAAAATAAATCAAATCCTCATTTGTAGCAGTGCAAATTTTTGAGGTATAAAATGTTCACATTGAAAATTTAACCCAATAATCCAGCTCTGCTGCTTTCCAGTTTTGTAGAGAAATCAATGTCCAACTTCTTTTGATTTAACTTATGTTGTTCTTTATATTAATGATGCACAAGCTGTCACTTCTTGTTTGATCCAATGTGTTTTTTCATTATGTTGGGCTTTGTGCATCTCTAAAAATAATCAGAAATCGTTTACATCCTCTTTCAGGAATGCTCATTTATTTTTAATTTTTTTTTACTCCTCAAGCCTCTATAGTAAAATTTTTAAATTAATATTGAATCATTTATTTTTATTCTTTTTATTCTTCTTTAACCTTGTATTAAAACAAATTATCCTATATAATTATATTGTAGAGTACGTGCAGGAAAATAAATAAGAATACTGGCAAAATAGGAAAGGGCTAGTTCTGTGAAGAACTTTACATAGCAAGCAGAGGAATTTATATTTCATACCATCTGTGTCTTCTGAAGTATACCAAATAGGAGAGAGATGACATGGTCATATCTATACTTTACTAAAATCACTTTGGATTGGAGAGGTCTTCAGATGCTGGAAATGGGATCAGACTAGGAACTCATTATTCGTAGCACTATAGAGTCCAGGAAGAGTTTGTGAACAGGCAAGAAGAGGTTTCTGACCCCTACGAAACACAACAAAGGGGACAGGTACCAATTAGCTTCTTTGTCACTACCCAGTTCTGGATGGTAGATACAGGATGGACTAAATAGGGAACCTAGATTTTGGAGCAGCAGATGTTTTACTGAGAAAGGAACAGGTTCAGAAATAAATAGTAATACTATAGTTCAGCCCTAGGAGCAGAATATTGACCCCACCCACAGAAGAATAAGAGGACTGGAATTTCAGACCAAAGGAGACCTGCAGTTTTGTCACCAAATCTTGATAGCTTTCCATCTGACTGACAGGGACTAAATCCAGTAGCAGGCCCAAACCCACATCAGATCAAGAGGGCAACATTTGGAATCAAACTATTTTGAGAAAACTGAAAACTTTTGGCCTCCAATCTTTAACATCTTGGAATAACACAACACTCGGACCCCAAGGAAGCAGTATAAAAACCAGCCCAGACCTTTCTTTCAGAAGTGTTAAGAGAGCCCAGTCCTATTATCAGATCTGAAGTTAAATAGTTTAAAAGAGGATACAAACAAAAAGAAAATGCCTCAGGCTGAGGGATGGAATGTCTTGTTCATGGGACAGTAAGGGGCTCAGTGTTATTAGATCTGAGTATGTGGCAGTAAAATATAAGAAGATTGGTAAAGAAAAGAAGAGGTTAGGTTATGAAAGACTTTGGTTGCCAAACCAAACACTTTGTATTTGATCTTAGAAGTAATAAGGAGGAGACTAGGGAAAAGGGGTGACATGGTCAATCCTATAATTTAAGAATAACATTTTAGTGACTGAATAGAGGATGGATTGGATTGAGAGTAGACTTGAGATAGCAGGCCCACTTTTAGACTATTGCAAAAGTCCAGACTTAAGGTAATGAGGGCCTCCTTAAGGATGGTGGCAATGTGAGAGGAGAGAAGGGGACATATCTGAGAGATGTTTCAAAGGTAAAATTAATAGACCGTAGCAACAGATTAGATATGGGAGTAGAGGGTAAGAAATAGTGAGGAATACAGTATTATTCCTAAATTTTAAGCCTAAGAGACTGGGAAAATAATATTCCAGATATTGATAGTAATAAGGAAGTTAGGAGGGGGGAAGGGTTTAGAGGGAGGATTAAAAATTTTAGTTTTGGACATGATTTTAAGCTGTCTGACAGATGTCCAGTTTGATTTGTCAGAAAGGCAATGGAGAAACAAGAGTAGGTAGATTTTGAGAATCATTAGCATAAAAATGGTCACTAAATCAATAGAGTTGATATCACCAATATAAAGAGAGAAAAAAAGGGGAGCCTTTTCTCCATCCTCATTCTCCTTGTCCTCTCTAGAGTTTTTGACACTGTTAATGATAACTCTCTCCTCCTGGATACTTTTTCTCTCTAGGTTTTAAGAGCACAATTCTCTCCTGGTTCTTCCCTTACCTATCCATCCCTCTTTTTCTTTTTCTTTGTTTGATCCTCTCTAGATCATGCTCTTTGGCCATAGATGCCCTAGGATTCTATCCTTGCCCACCTCCAAACTTCCAATTACTGTCAGGGTAGAACCAGTCCTGCACTCAAGAGCATTCCAGTACCAGAGAGGGGTTGAACACCAGGGCAAGAGGAAATGCTAGGTCCTTACTGGCCCCACTCCAGACCCATATTATGGTCCTACAACCTGGTAGTCTGCTCAGCTCCTACTCTCATGTTCCAGGTCATAGATCAAGGATAGTCTAAAAAATGCTGCATGCAGAGATGGTGCTTTTAGGTAGAGAAGCAGAAGTCAAGAGCAGCAGTATGTAGCCAAGACTCCAGCCATAAAGCAGGGGCAGGGACTTATTTCCATCATACAGAGAAATAACCAATGAGAAGCATTTCAGTTGAATGATTGATTTGAAAGCCAGATTGTTGAGGGTTTAGAGGAGATATTGAAAGTTAAGGAAGTAGAGGTAAAGTGTAGATGACTTTTTCAAAAAATTTAACTTAAATGAGAAAGAAAACTACAAGAAGGGTAGATGATGGTTTTGTTTGTTAACAATTAGACTTGGATGTATTTGTAGGTAATGAAGGGAAATGAGTAATTAGGGAGAAAGATTGACTACGGGTTAAAGAAGAGTAGTGAGTATAGGATCAAAGGAACATAACTGAAAAGTTGACTGGCAACCACTGGAGCAAAAGAGAAATTAGTGAAAAGATTAATGAGATGAAGTGAAGAAGAGTGAGATGAGAAGGGAGCAGAGAGACTTTCTAGTGAATTGCCTCAATTTCTTTGTTGAAGGATGAGTAATGTCAGCTGAGAGGATAGGTAATAGAGATGGATACTTGAGAGGTTTGAGAAGAGAATGCTGTGTTGAGTAGAATAGAGAATGACTTTTGGAATGGAAGAATTGCCTTGATATAGTGAAATCCCAGTTGATATTAACTAACATAAATTTGTAGTATACTTATGATTTCAACCAGCTCCATTTAATATATGTGAAAAGTAACAAAGTAAGCTTGTAGAAAAAGTATTACACGTTTGGAGTTTTGGTAATAAGTGATGCGGGCTTAGCCTCTTTAAGATTCCTTGTCTGATCTCCAACTTCCTTTGGGACTGACCTTTGATTTCAAGATCTGGTCAAAACCACTCCTTTGTATTCCAAGGGAAGAGATCCATATCTGAGCCAGTTTGGGCTGTACCCAGCCCCCACCTGATCTGAGCTGGTTTGGGTTTTCAGCCTCCATTTTAATGATCTGCTCAGATAGCCCAACTCCTACCTGGTGGGTTCTGGAGCTAGAGGAATCAACCTGGGCTCCACCCATATGCCTCTTCAAGCAGATAAAAGAGCCAAGTGGGAATCATCCCTTGGCGGAGAGTTGAAAGATGCCAGCATCACAGACTCTCTGTCCCGCTGCTTTTGGTGTATATCTTCCTCTATCTAATGCCTTTTACTAACCAGACTTTTCAAAGCCTGCAATAAACCTCTTTTTATCAATTTAGGTTTTCGGGCCTGTAAATTCATTTACAGGGGACTCTTGCTGCCGCTAGACCTCATTTAACTTTGTATCCTTGTGCCGAATCCAAAGAGGTGCAGGGGAGCTCCATTTGATTTCCTGTACCCCAATCCTGCCACTAGAACTCAATTAATCCTAGTTTTAATGAGGTATAGACCTCATCATTAGGTATATCCCTCATCAATCGGACAAGGAAGCTGCAGTTAGACATGAGAGAAAGGGATTTGACAGGAAGCCTTAACCTTTTGACTTTTACTTTCATTGATTAATTAAGGTAATTTCAAATTTTTAATATGCTTTTTTGCCCCTGGACTTCTTACTTGCCTTTAATTGACCAATATGGCTCAAATTTTCTGTAGCTGGTGATTGAAGTAATCTTCCATTGCCTTTCTGCAGAAGTCCCTTAATTTACCTTTACGGTGGTGTTTGAAATTTTTTATGAGGCTTCCTTGTTAGCGCCCCCTTTGTTTCTTACTTAGATCACAGCTGCCACATACTAATAATATATTTGGATTCTAAAATATCTGTACATTCTCTACCAAATACTGTAGAAAAATGAGTTTGTTCGGTGTTCTCCTGGTTCTGTTCACTTCATTTTGCATCACTTCATGTAAATCTTTCCAAATTTTTCTATAAGTATCCTGCTTGTAATTTCTTATAGCACAATAATATTCCATCATAATTACGTATCACAACTTGGTTAGCTATTCCCTAATTGATGGGCATTGCTTCAATTTTCAATTCTTTGCCACCACTAAAAGAGCTGCTTTAATATTTTTGTACAAATTGGTCTTTTCTTCCCTTCCCCCTTTTTTAATCTCTTGAGAATACTATATAATAGGGATATCACTGGGTCAAAGGATATTCACATTTTTTAAAATAAATTTTTATTATATATTTTTTTATAATATTATCCCTTGTATTCATTTTTCCAAATTATCCCCCCCTCCCTCTACTCCCTCCCCCCGATGACAGGCAATCCCATACATTTTACATGTGTTACAATATAACCTAGATACAATACATGTGTGTAAATACCATTTTCTTGTTGCACAATAAGCATTAGATTCCGAAGGTACATGTAACCTGGGCAGACAGATATTAGTGCTAACAATTTACATTCTCTTCCTATTGTTTCTTCTCTGGGTGTAGCTACCTCTGTCCATCATTGATCAACTGGAAGTGAGTTGGCTCTTCTTTATGTTGAAGATTTCCACTTCCATCAGAATATATCCTCATACAGTATTGTTGTTGAAGTGTACAGTGATCTTCTGGTTCTGCTCATTTCACTCAGCATCAGTTGATGTAAGTCTCTCCAAGCCTCTCTGTATTCCTCCTGCTGGTCATTTCTTACCGAGCAATAATATTCCATAACCTTCATATACCACAATTTACCCAACCATTCTCCAACTGATGGACATCCATTCATCTTCCAGTTTCTAGCTACAACAAAAAGAGCTGCCACAAACATTTTGGCACATATATATCTCTTTCCGCTCTTTAGTATTTCTTTGGGATATAAGCCCAGTAGTAGCACTTGCTGGGTCAAAGGGTATGCACAGTTTGATAACTTTTTGGGCATAGTTCCAAATTGCTCTCCAGAATGGCTGGATTCTTTCACAACTCCACCAGCAATGTATTAGTGTCCCAGTTTTCCCACATCCCCTCCAACATTCATCATTATTTGTTCCTGTCATCTTAGCCAATCTGACAGGTGTGTAGTGGTATCTCAGAGTTGTCTTAATTAGCATTTCTCTGATCAGTAGTGATTTGGAACACTCTTTCATGTGAGTGGATATAGTTTCAATTTCTTCCTCTGAGAATTGTCTGTTCATATCCTTTGACCATTTATCAATTGGAGAATGGTTCGGTTTCTTATAAATTAGGGTCAGTTCTCTATATATTTTGGAAATGAGATCTTTGTCAGAACCTTTGCTTTTAAAAATATTTTCCCAATTTGTTACTTTCCTTCTAATCTTGTTTGTATTAGTATTATTTGTACAGAAACTTTTTAGTTTGTTGTAATCAAAACCTTCTATTTTGTGATCAATAATGATCTCTAGTTCTCCTCTGGTCATAAATTCCTTCCTCCTCCACAGGTCTGAGAGGTAGACTATCCTCTGTTCCTCTAATCTGTTTATGATTTCATTCTTTATGCCTAAATCATGGACCCATTTTGATCTTATCTTGGTATATGGTGTTAAGTGTGGATCCATATCTAATTTCTGCCATATTAATTTCCAGTTTTCCCAACAGTTTTTTCCAAATAATGAATTTTTATCCCTAATGTTGGTATCTTTGGGTTTGTCAAAGATTAGATTGCTATAGATGTACCCTTTTTTGTCCTTTGTATCTAATCTGTTCCACTGATCTACCGGTCTATTTCTTAGCCAATACCAAATGGTTTTGGTGACTGCTGCTATATAATATAGCTTTAGATCAGGTACACTTAGACCACCTTCCTCTGAGTTTTTTTTCATTAGTTCCCTTGCAATTCTCGACCTTTTATTCTTCCATATGAATTTTGTTGTTATTTTTTCTAGGTCATTGAAATAGTTTCTTGGGAGTCTGATTGGTATAGCACTAAATAAATAGATTAGTTTGGGGAGTATTGTCATCTTTATTATATTCGCTCGGCCTATCCAAGAGCACTGAATGTCTTTCCAATTATTTAGATCTGACTTTATTTTTGTGGCAAGTGTTTTGTAGTTTTTCTCATATAATTCCTGACTTTTCTTTGGTAGATGGATTCCCAAATACTTTATACTCTCAACATTTGTTTGGAATGGGATTTCTCTTTGTATCTCTTGCTGTTGCATTTTGTTAGTGATATATAAAAATGCTGAGGATTTATGTGGATTTATTTTGTAGGATATTCACATTTTTATAGCACTTTGGGCATAGTTCCAAATTGCTCTCTAGGTTATTTTTTCACATCCTTTCCAGTATTTGTTATTTTTCTTTTTGTGCTATTAGCCAATCTGACAGGTTTTTAGTGGTACTTCAAAGTTATTTTAATTTGCATTTCCCTAATAGTGATTTGGAACATTTTTTCATGTGAATACAGGTAACTTTAATTTCTTCCTCTGAAAACTGGCTCTTCATATCCTTTGGCCATTTATTAACTGGGGAATGACTTTTATTTTTATAAATTTGACTCTATTCCCTATTTATTTGAGAAATACTTTGTCAGAGGTTCTTGCTGTGTAAAATTTTTTTCCCTTCTAATTTTGGCTAAATTACTTTTGTTTGCAAAAATGCCTTTTAACTTGATGTAATAAAAATTATCTTTTTACTTTTCAAAATCCTCTATTTTAGAAATAAACTCTTTCCTTATCCACAGATCTGACAGATACATTTTTCTATGCTCCTCTAATTTATTATACTTATCACCTTTTATGTCAAAATCATTTATCCATTTTGGCCTTATCTTTGTATGTGATATAAAATATTGGTCTTTGACTTGTTTCTGTCAAACTGCTTTACAGTTTTATCTGGAAATTTTTGTCAGATGTTGAGTTCTTACTCCCAAATTTTGGCTCTTTGGGTTTATCAAATACTGAATTGCTACTAATTATGAGTAATTTACAATTGTGTATTTTGTACCTAATGTGTCCCATTTATCCTCCATTCTTTTTTCTTAGCCAGTACCAGCTTATTTTGATGATTACTACTTTGTAATACTATTTGAAATCTGGAACTGCTAGGCCACCTGCCTTCACTTTTTTCTTTTTATTTGTTCCTTTGATATTCTTGGTTTTTTGTTCTTACAAATGAATTTTGTTGCTTTTTTTTTTTTTTAGCTTACTAAAACAATTTGTTGGTAATTTAGTTATTATGACAATAAGTAGGTTAATTAAGATAGAATAATAGTTTTTATCTTATTGGCTTAGTTTGTCTGTGAGCAATTACTATTTCTCCAGTTTTTTAAATATATTTTTATTTGTGTGAAAAGTGTTTTGTAATTGTGTTCATATGCTCCCTAAGTTTGTTTTGGTAGGGAGAGTCCCAAGTATTTTACGTTGTCTGCAATAATTTTTAATGCAGTATCTATCTCTTCCTGTGGGGTTTAGTTAGTAATATATAGATAAGGGTTTATTTAAATTAAACCTTGAAACTTTGATGAATTTGTTTAGTTCAATTAGTTTTTTAGTTGATTTTGTAGGATTCTCTAAGCATACCATCATTCATCTGGAAAGAATAATAATTTTGTTTCCTCATTGCCTATTTTTATTCCTTTAATTCCTTTTCCTGGTCTTATTGTTATAGCTACTTTTTCTAATAAAATGTCAAATAATAGTGGTGGTGATTATGGACATACTTTTCTTATTCCTGATCTTACTGGGAAGGCTTCCCCTTAAAGATAATGCTTGCTTTTGGTTTTAGTTAGATACTACTGATGAGGTTTGGAGTAGGGCAGAGAGTTGTGGGAACTCCCTTCTGGTTGACGCAGGTCCTTCGTAAATGAATTTATGAACCCGAAAAGTTAGAGTAGCAAAAGAAGTTTATTGGCACTGGGAAGTCAGCTTTTGCAGGCTGACTTCCTTAGTAGCAAGGTTCCTGACAGAGAAGTAAAGGTCTAGCAAAGAAGTCCTGACAGACAGAAAGATAAAGTTCCTGGCAAAGAAATCTGGACAGAGAGGTAAAGAGGGGAGTGGTCCTGTTACAGAAATAGATGAGAGAGATAAAGAGGGGCTGGCATTGAGAAGAGAATGTCTTCTCAGTGGACAGGGGGTTGTCACAGGCAGATGGCATGGTTCCTGCTTTTGGCCCTCTGCAAAGGTATTGAGCCCAGTTGCCTCTTTTTTATAATTGAAACTTTGGCTAGAAGCTGGGGAAAGTTTGAGTTGAAATCAAAATAGAGAATCTTCAAATTGAATGAGTAGGCCTAGACTAATCTTCAATTCAATACAGGGTCAGTAGTATGCCTGTCTCCTCCAGGATAACAAAATGAAACTACTTATCCTGATTCCCTGGGGGGGGGGGGGGGGGGTCTTTTGCAAAGGGAAGGCTTCAAGGAGAGTCTCAAGGAGTTTCTACCTTATGGCTCCCCCCATGTTAGAGAGAGAGAGTGAGTTTCGGGGTTCCCCTATTTATCATTTTGAGAAAGGTTCCATTGATTTCTCATTGTTCAAGCGTGCGTGCGTGCGTGCGTGCGTGTGTGTGTGTGTGTGTGTGTGAGAATAGGAATGGGTATTGTATTTTTTCAAAGGCCTTTGCAGCATCTATTTGCATAATCATATAATTTTTAATGATTTTGTTATTGATAAGATCAATTATGCTGATAATTTTGTTAATAATGAACTAACCCTGCATTCCTGGTATAAATCCTATGTGGGTCCCTCTTTTCCTGAACATTCCTCTTTTTTACCTATCTTTTTTTTGCTTCACCCCACCATAATCCTATAATCTCATCATAATTCCTATATCTTCTATGTAGAATTCTCCTATTTGCTCTAATAAAATGATAAAATTATTAGAAGATACATATATCATCATCCCATATAGAAAAGAAAAGTTTACCTTTGTTAATCCCTTTTATCTTTTTATTCTTTGCTTTATTTGCAAATTTTTATTTGCAGATTATTTATTTGCAAAATTTTATTTATTTAGTCTTTATTTGCAAGGCAGTTTTCTATTCACCTCTGATCTTTTCCTCAGGAATATCTTTAATGTCCTCTATTTCATTAAAATTCCTTTTTTTACTTCTTGAAGGATTATTCTCATACTATCATATTCTAAATCCTCTGCTCCTTTCATATTGTAGCTGCTAAATCTTCTGTCATCCTGATTGTGTCTCCACAGTATTTGAATGGTTTCTTTCTGGTTGCTTGAAAAGTTTTCTCTTTTTTTGGAGAAGGGAAAGGGACCTTTATGTGCAAGAATATTTGTGGCAGCCCTCTTTGTAGTGACCAGAAACTGGAAACTGAGTGGATGCCTATCAGTTGTAGAATGGCTAAATAAATTGTGGTATATGAATATTATGGAATATTATTGTTCTATAAGAAATGACCAGCAGGATGATTTCAGAAAGACCTGGAGAGACTTACATGAACTAATGCTGAGTGAAATTAGCAGAAATCATATACTTCAACAACAATACTATATGATGATCAATTCTGATGGATGTGGCCCTCTTCAACAATGAGATGATCCAAATCAGTTCCAATAGAGCAGTAATGAACTGAACCAGCTACACCCAGCGAAACAACTCTTGGAGAAGACTGAACCACTACATAGAATTCCCAATCCCTCTATTTTTGTCTGCCTGCATTTCTGATTTCCTTCACAGGCTAATTGCACACTATTTCAAAGTCTTAATCTTTATGTACAGCAAAATAACTGTTTGGACATGTACACATAAATTGTATTTAACTTATACTTTAACATATTTAACATGTATTGGTCAACCTGCCATCTGGGGGAGGAGGTGGGGGGAAGGAAGGGAAAAGTTGGAACAAAAGGTTTTGTAATTGTCAATGCTGAAAAATTACCCATGCAATATATCTTGTAAATAAAAAAAAACTATAATAAAAAAATTTTAAAAAAAAGAAAAGTTTTCTCTTTGACTTCTGAAATTTTGACTGTATTATTCATAGTAGATCTTCTTCAGGGAGATGATTGGTGGATTTTTTTCCATTTCTGTTTTGCCCTATGATTCAAGGATATCAGGGTATTTTCGAAATATGTGTAGATCTTTGGTCATGGCTTTCAGGTAATCTGATAATTCTTAAATTATCTCTTCTTGATCTATTTTCCAGGTCAGTTGTTTTACAATAATATATTACTAATTTTCTTGCCTTTTTTCATTTTTTTTTGGTCTGTTTTATTGTTTTTTGTTGTGTCAAGGAGTCATTAGCTTCTATTTTTCTGATTCAAATTTTTAAAGAATTATTTTCTCCAGTGAGTTTTGTATTTCTTTTTCCATTTGACCAAATGGAATTCTGCTTGTTAAGGAGTTATTTTCATTAGTGAATTTTGTTCTTCTTTTTTTTTTTTAACCAAGCTGTTAATTGACTTTTCATTATTTTCTTCCTTTTGTTTCATTTATTTATCTAATTTTTCCTCTATTTTTTAATTTTGAAATCATTTTTAGTGATTCTAGGAATTCTTGTTGGGTTTGTCTCCAGTTCACATTTTTTTTTCCTATGAGGCTTTGCTTATGGCTGTTTTAATAACTTCATTGTCTTCTGAATTTGTCATGATCTTCCCTGGCACTGTAACAACTTTTTTTGTCAGCTTCTTTTTTTTGTGGTTTGCTTATGTTTCTACCATATTTCTTAATTTGAAACTTTGTTAATTTGGGGGGGTTTTCCCAAAATTTCCCAGCATGGGATTGGTAAGGACTCTATTAAGTAATAAATGAACTGATTGATTATAAAAAAACATGCATTATTTAGCTTATTGTAAGGGCAAGTGTAACCTCTTGCCTATGGAGTTAGAAATTGTGGAATCAGTGCTCTTTTTTCAATGTTGCTTTAAATACATGCTATGTGTGAAGTGAATCTGTCTACTAGTATACGTCTAATGTTCTGAGAATTCTTTTGTTTTTTTAAATCTAGCTCTTATTTCATTAATGTTTGGGGATTTCTAGTGTGAAAACTCTTCCCAACAGTACAGATTATCAACTCTTATGTAACTTAAAATGGTAGAGTTACCTATAATTCAAAGAGATAAAATGATGTACCCACAGTCACACAGATAGTATATGTCAAAGATAGACTTTGAATACCTGAGTCCAAAACTAGTAATCTATCAACTATGCCAGGCTGCCTCTCTTTAAGGAAAAAGATTAACTATAAAAAATTCATTTATATATATATGTGTGTGTGTGTGTGTGTGTGTGTGTGTGTGTGTGTGTGTTTGTGTGTGTGTGTATGTATTCATTTTGGCTTCAACAAAGATACTGGTTAAGTCTAGTGACCCCTCTTAAGTCTTTTGATTTTTCATTGATTGGTTTATAAACCTAAAAATGAAAATATATATATATATATATATGTTAGAATTCTTACAAGGTGCTAAGTCACTGAATTGATAGAGAATGATTATGTACTTAGTACTTATTAGAGTTCACACCTTTAAGAAAGCATATATAAGGAGGAGCTCCCACAAGCCCACTCTTGGAGGCGGAGTTAGATTCATTCCATTTTCCACCTTTGTGCTGGATGGAGGCTTTGGATTCAGAGGGAGCTAGAGACAGAAACTGAAATAGACAAAGGACTAGTGGCAAGAGCTCTCGGAACCAAGGAGAGAAATAGGCCTCTAAGAAAGCTAACCGGGCTATTTGGAAGGAGACAATAAAGGATCTAGACTTTAACTCCTGGCTGAATTTGAGGTGATTATTGAACTGAACTGAAACTAAGACTGCCTCCAGAAGCTCCCCAAGAAACCTGCTCACAGAGAACAATATATTTTAAAGAGAACATTACATTTTGACACCCGAACAGGGACCAAGAACCTCTATCTGTGACCCAGAAAGAAAGAGTGAGTACAACAAGGAAACTTTGTTAAAGAACTAAAATGGAATTTCAGCTGAAATGGGACAGATGTTTAGAAAACAGCCTTCTATTTTTCTTTAAGGAAAATGTGTAGAGAACATTGTCAGGGTTATGAAAAGCCAAGTTTTGATTATAATTTGGGAGCAGATCACTGAACTTTTAGAAACTGTACAGTATATATCTTCTTGATTCTCTGTGGAAAAAAGAATTGGATCTAGAGGAGTAGAAATAAATAGGAGAGCAACTTTGTCAATTCTACAATAAAAATGGACCTGATTCAATTTCCAAAGACACACTTAATACATATAATTTAATACAACTGGCTTTAGGAAATTATATAAGTTATAAGAAGAGAGAGCAGGAGAGGGAGGTTCTAAATAAACTAGGTGAAAAGGATAAGAATAAGGATCAGATAAGAATTGAGTTAAGTACAATTTTGAGTGTAATACTTCACAGCAGAAGAAATTAGGTCATTTCCTATCCCCTGACCCACCTCTCTTAATTAATCCTTCATGGGTGGAGGGAAAAGGTGGAGGGAAGAGGAGGAGAGGGAGAGCCAGTAACATATTTAGGACCTCCTATGAAGCAGCTAATGAGAAGATTACAAAAAGCATTTGTTAAGGCAAAAAATGAAGGACAGGATGTATCTGATTTAAAAATAAATAAATTAAACCCTGTGATTGAACAGAGCTTCACCTTTCAGGTCAAAAAAGGAGAAAATACACTCCTTTTGATCTGGAAAAAATTAAGGATTTGAAAAGGGCTTGCATTCTTTATGGGGCTACATTGTCTTATGTAAAGATGTTACAAGATAATTTTGCTTATGAAATCCTAACCCCTAGGGATTGGAAATCCGTAGCAAGGATGTGTTTAGAACCTGGACAAAACTTATTGTGGCTTTCAGAGTACCATGAATTATGTAGGATTCAAGCCAGATGCAATAGACAAAAAGGAGTTAATGTACAACTCACTCTTGACCAACTAGCAGGTGAAGGTCAGTATGGAGAGAATTCAGAACAGATTAATTACCCCGTAACAGCTTATAAGCAGATCACAACTGCTGCTATAAAAGCTTGGGGGGTACCCTTCCAGGAAAAGATTTGAGGGGAAGCCTTCACAAAAATAGAGCAAGGTCCCAATGAACCCTTTGCAGATTTTGTGGGATGTCTGCAGACAGCTGTCACAAGAATCATTGGAAAAAATGCAGCTACAGAAATAATGACCAGACATCTGGCTAAGGAAAATGTCAATGAGATTTGCAGAAGAATTATATGGGGACTACAACAAAGATGCTATGCTCCCTTTTTTAAAATTAATTTTTATAATTATAACATTTTTTTTGACAGTACATATGCATAGGTAATTTTTTTTTTACAACATTATCCCTTGTACTCCCTTCTGTTCCAAATTTTTCCCCTCCTTCCCTCCACCCCCTCCCCTAGATGGCAGGCATTCCCATATATATTAAATATCTTATAGTATATCCTAGGTACAATATATATGTGCAGAACCAAATTTTGTTGTTGTTGCAAAGGAAGAATTATATATGGAAGATAAACCTAATCTGGGAAGAAAAAAAATGCTCACAGTTTACACTCATTTCCCAGTATTCCTTTTCTGGATGTAGCTGATTCTGTCCATCATTGATCAATTGGAATTGGATTAGCTCTTCTCTATGTTGAAAATATCCACTTCCATCAGAATACATCCTTATACAGTATCATTGTTAAAAGTGTGTAATGATCTCCTAGTTCTGCTCATTTCACTCAGCATCAGTTGATGTAAGTCTCTCCAAGCCTCTATGTATTCCTCCTGTTGGTCATTTCTTACAGAACAATAATATTCCATAACTTTCATATACCATAATTTACCCAACCATTCCCCAATTGATGGACACCATTCATTTTCCAATTTCTAGCCACTACAAAAAGGGCTGCCACAAACATTTTGGCACATACAGGTCCCTTTCCCTTCTTTAGGATTTCCTTGGGATATAAGCCCAGTAGTAGCACTGCTGGGTCAAAGGGTATGCACATTTTGATAACTTTTTGGGCATAATTCCAGATTGCTCTCCGGAATGGTTGGATTCTTTCACAACTCCACCAACAATGCATCAGTGTCCCAGTTTTCCCACAGCCCCTCCAACATTCATCGTTATTTGTTCCTGTCATCTTAGCCAATCTGACAGGTGTGTAATGATATCTCAGAGTTGTCTTAATTTGCATTTCTCTGATCAATAGTTATTTGAAACTCTCTTTCATATGAGTGGAAATAGTTTCAATTTCATCATCTGAAAATTGTCTCTTCATATCCTTTGACCATTTAAAAGATGCTCCTTTAGAGGAGATCATAAGATGCTGTGCCACAGTGGGCACAAATGCTTATTATACCCAGACTATGATAAACATGGGAAGACAAGTCCCTCTCGGCAAGGGACTTCTAGAGAAACTTGTCGATGTTTTCAGTGTGGAAAACTAGGACATTTGAGAGCCCATACTCCTAGATATGGAGATAAAGTGAGAAGACAGGGTGAGAGAATAAAACCCAAAACCCTGTGTCAAATGCCACAAGAGCTTCCACTGGGCCTCAGAATGTAGATTGACCCAGGGAAATGAGAGGCAGGGCCTAGCTCCAAGATATCATACAAAAGATAGGTGGGGCATGATGGCAGCTGAGTTTGCACCCAGAGTGTCTTTAGAAGGTCAGGGACTCTGATGTGATCTCTCAGCCAAAAAGCAATCAAATGGCAGAAAGGGATTACAATTGGGGAGAATACAGGCTTTTTTAACCCAACAGAAGAGCAGTGGCCAGTGAAAGCAGCTTTAATGTAATTGCCAGATGATGAGAAGAGATTTAGAAATAGACAGGTTAACTACTTGGAAGAGTTTGCTTGTATTCCTACAGATAGGGAGAAGGAAACAAATGGGTGGCAACGAGCACCTGGGAGAGAGACAGTAAAAGAGAAAAACCTCGAAACAAAGGAGAAGACCTAAGAACAAAATCTGCAGAAATCATTGGATTCCCTAACACAAGATGAGACTGTTGCAGGACTTAAAAACCAGCAGGAATTATTGGATTCCTTGAGATGAAAAATTGTTGATGAGACTATTGCAGGACTTCAAAACTTGCAGGAATTATTGGTTTCCTGGCACATGAACTAATGGACAATAGATTCCTTTTGGACTATTTCTAGGACTTATGGACATGTATAAATTCTCATGTTGATTCATGATATTTGTTACGTCACTACTAGCCTGTGTTATGTTACTATGTGCTTATGTAATTTATGTAATATGTGTAATACCTCTCATATTGATGGATTTATGTATACCTGTTTTAAGAGTAAGCCCCTTCAGAAACCCGCTAATCTGATTTGATTTTCCATTTCCTTTGGTGTTTTCATCTCTCCTGAGAAGTCAGGGAGGGTGTGACCACCTCCTTTTTATGGTGTTTTCACTTCTTTTTTGAACAGTCAGGGAAAGCATGATCACCTTCTTTTTGGGGGTTCTCACCTCTTGAGAAGTCAGGAAGGTCATGACCACATGTGTTCTAAATCAAAAGAAAGCAGCAGATGTTATGGGCCAGAATTCTGAATTTGAAACAAAGGATTCTTACAAGGTACTAAGTCAGTGGAATTGATAGAGACAACGATTATGTACTTAGTACTTATTAGAGTTCACACCTTTAAGAGAGCATATATAAGTAGGAGCTCCCACAAACCCACAGGAACCCACAATACCACTAGGAAGTAGAGTCAGATTTATTCCAATTTCTATCATTGTGCTGGCTGGGCACTTTGGGAGATTCACAAGTCAGGATTCAGTCGAGGAGATT
Organism: Sminthopsis crassicaudata; assembly: GCF_048593235.1. Classification (NCBI taxonomy): domain Eukaryota; kingdom Metazoa; phylum Chordata; class Mammalia; order Dasyuromorphia; family Dasyuridae; genus Sminthopsis; species Sminthopsis crassicaudata. The sequence continues at coordinate 470,987,543 of NC_133617.1, forward strand.
CATAAGTCAGAGAACTCAATCCAGGCAGAACTGAGGAAGATACAGAAGCCCAAAAGCCCCCTCTCGGAGGCAGAGTCAGATTCATTCCAACTTCTATTTTTGTGCTGGCTGGAGGCTTAATCTTGCAGAGGCAAAGGACTAGCGGCAAGAGCTCTCAGAACCAAGGTGAGAGATAGGCCTCTATTAAAGCTAACTGGGCCCCAGGAAAAGATTCAAGACTTTGAAAGAGAAAATAAAGGATTTGGACTTTTAATTCCTGGCTGCATTTAAGGTGATTATTGAACTGAACTGAAACTAAGGCTCCCAGAAGCTCCCCATGAAACTTGCTCCCAGAGAAGATTACATTTTAAAGAAGAACATTACATATATATGTATGTATGCATATGTGTGTATATATGTATGTGTATGTGTGTATATGTATGTGTGAATACACACATACATGTGTTCTATGTATATGTATATGTGTATGTGTGTATATATATGTATATATACATATATATATAAAATTTAACATATACATTCACGTATAAATATATACATATACATGTATTTGTAGTTTTAATTTTTGTGGGAGAAAAATGGTGGAAGAGTATGGTATGGAAGTCATGGCTTTCTAGGTTCTTTGTTGAAGTTTGTTTCAAAGAAGAAATGGCTAAATCCAGTACTGCTAATCATGTATAGTTCCTCATGTTGAAACATGTGGAAACCATAACTTCTGGGAAACATTGTACTCTTGACTATCATTTTAGCAGCTACTTTTAGCTTGTCTCTGGTTTGGTTAGGAATGGATTGCAGTAGTCCTCAAACTTTTTAAATAGGGGTCCAGTTCACTGTACCTGAAAATGTTGGAGGGCCAGACTATAGTAAATACAAAAGCTTACACTCTGTCTCCACCTGTCAGCCCATTGGCGGGCAGCATAAACGTCCTCAGCAGGCTGCATCTGGCCCTCAGGCTGTAGTTTGAGAACCCCTGGTTTAGAGTATGGAGATAGACTAAAAAATTCCATGAACTCAAGTTTTCAGAAAATATACCTGTATCATGTGGAGATATGATACTTATGATGAATCTTCCATAAGAAAAATAAAACAATTTCACTCTCAAAAATTTTGTAAAAGAACATAACAATAAAGAAAAGCAACCTAGTCATAAATACAAAATAAGGACTTTTAATTAAACATAGTAGTTTTCTGTCTGTTAACTTTGAGGGTGGTTAAGAAAAAATAATGGAGTGAATAGAAGAGTAGGAGAGGGGGGATTTGTTAACTTTGTCTAGATATTCTAAATTTCTCTATTTCTCTAGTGATGAACTTTCACCATGGGAAAATGCAATATATTGTCCCGGCAGTTTTTGCTGCTTCTTTGGAAGAATTACATTATAAAGGTAAGTATAGATTCCAGCTTTTTAAACTTTGATTCGCCATTCCAAATAGGGTCTCATAACTGAATGTGGGGGTTGTGAAATTGTGATTTATTTTCATTAAATGTTTGATTGTACACCTGTTTTTTATGCCTTTTTATCCAGGATTATATAAAAATTTCTTGGACAAAAAGGATTTTTGAGTAGAAAAAGTTTTAAGAGACATCCTTACATAGATGACCTTGAGAAAATCTAAAGGACTGATTGCCCAAGGGGGGAAAAAAGTCTAATGTTCTCATTTCTAGTTCCTGTTATTTCTTTTTTATCAATGCTGGGATCCTAGGTGAATAGGTTATGCGTATAGGAAGTGACAGGACCAGTACAAACAGAATTATACTTAGACAGTGGGTTTATAGCAGTTCTGGCCAGTAACCACATTAGGGCTGTAGTCCAGAAATCTTATGAGTCAAGCTCTGGATGGAATAAATCAGAAGAGCAGGAAATACCAATTCTCTCAGGGAAGAAATAAGTCAGATACTAGGAAGTCAAATCAATATTTGAAGTTAATCACATACAATGGTTGTTAGAACTATAGAGAGAATCAACTACTGTATGAATAGATAGACAAACTCAGTAGGATACATATGCCCAAAAGAGTAAGATGAGCTAGAGAATCAAAGTTCTGGCAAGTAACTGAGCAGATCCACAGAAAGTCAAGTATCTGGGCAAAATAAGCAGATTAATTGCAAGACAAAGGCACCAAGATTTTAATTTCTGAGACTAGGGAGTATTGGTGTGTCATTTCCCAATGGTGCCTAATCTAATGCCTTCAAGAGGAAATGAGTAAATGTAGATATAACTAGAGAGGGAAGGAATTCTTAAATGGCAGGTTTTTATACTTTTTCAGACCCCAAAGCATTGGATATAATAGTTTAAGACTAGAAAAAAATAAAAAAATTCTAAATGTAAGAGATTTAACTATGTTCCCTCATGTGTGTTTTCTATTTCTCTACCAGAAGCGGCTGTGGATAATTACAGTCCTAGAAATCATCCTGGAATTGCTGTTTGCTATTATGCTTTTGATGTTTCGCAAGTATATTCCTACAGAACAAGTGGATTCTGTCAGTTACAATATTCAAGAAATCGCAACCCTACCCCCACCTTTCCGAACTCCTCCAAGAAAGATCAGTCCGTGGGAACTGGTTTATGTGCCATCCAACAGTGATGTGGTAAAGGGTATCACTAAAAAAGTACAACAGGCATTAGGCACCAATATGAAAGGTTAGGAAATATGAAGAGTTTTACAAAATAAAGTAAATTAATTTGTAGTTCACATTCTTGTGTGTTGTGACTTCTACTAAGCCCCATAACTAGGGGTACTCTAAGAAAGAAATCTCCAATTATCTCATAAATATAAAATTACCAATTAAGTAAAGCTTGAGGATGAAATTAAAACCAAATTTATTTCCCAGCATAGTCAACAAAAATGTAACCTGTAAAATAAGCAGGTTTGACTTAAATGATTCCCAAGGTTACTCCCAGCTCTATGATTCTATGTCTAAGAAAATGAAGTCAGGAGAAGAGGATTAACTTCATAGTTAGAATAAAAACTCTTTCCAAAGTTCCAAAGTTGTCTTGGAAAGAAGTTTTATAGGGTCTTAATTTTGAAAGTTTGCCATTCCTTGGAAATTTTGATAACTTCATCCTTAAGTGATCTGAACCTCTCACATCCTCTCAAATAGACAGGATAATCAAGCATTAATTATTACCTTTAGACAGTTCATTGCATGATTTTCTTTTTCCACAGCTCGAGGCTTTACTTCAGAGCAGGCTTTTGATGATTACATTAGGTATCACAATGAATCTTCCAATGTGCTGGCTGCCATTGTTTTTGAACATTCCTTTAGCCACAGACTGGAACCCCTGCCACTTAAGGTGAGGAAATGTTGACTAAAATGATCATAAAGTCATTATTTGACTTGCCAGGAATTTAATAGAGTTGAAGACTCTCTGAAGGTTGAATGGCTTTCAACTATAATTATCATTTCTTGAGTTCCAATGAGAATTGGGTAGCTGATTTATCATATTTTCTACATGCTTATTTTACTGTTAGATGAGGGGTAGGATTGTGGAGAGGTTTAATATCTGTATTACTACCTTATTGGCCAGCCCCTGGCCTACATTTTTATCTCTGTTTCCCAAACTATTTGCATAAGTTCCTGGCCCCTTTTTTCTTCTCTAAATTTGGATTGCTAATTCCTGACCACCTAGACTTTTTACTTTTACTTGCTTGTTCTTCCACGACTTACTTTGTTTCTTTTGATTTGACCTCTTGCTTGCCTTTTTAATCTTAGTATCCCCATCACTGTCTAATGATTCAAGACAATAGAGAGTTGAATTTAGGGTAGCAAGACTGAAGCAAAAGAAAAAATGGACAAAGACATATAGGTATTGAGGTATGAAGACTCCATCAACTCCATCAAGTATTTATTAATTTCTTTTTTTATGTATCAGGCACTATGTTAGGGGATAGGGATACTAAGAAAAAAAAGAAACCGTCACTTCTCTCTAGGTAAATCATAATCTTTTGGGAATAGAAAATTAGTGAGCTCCAATGACTAATTTCACACACTTAGAAATTTATGACACATAATCTCAGCCAGACTATCATTATACCTCTTCTCATATCAACTCTCTATCTCATTCCCCCTTGGAGTGACTGCTCCAAAATTCAAGTTCTTCACATTTATAGACTTAATTATTCTCTCAATGAAATGATCACAATTTGAATCACAATTTAGTCTTATTTAATATTACTCCCCTTCATATATTCCAAATCAAATTGACCTTTAGTGGTACCTTCATGACAGTCTATTTACTGTTTGTGTTCCTTTGTTTTTGTGGTACCCTCTATGCTTTTTCTTTGCTTACCTTATTTACTTCAAAAGAAATCCTTAGTTTTTCTTCACAATATTTCCCAAGTGTCAGCTGTTACAAAAGGAAGCCTTTCCTATATGACTACATACACACACACACACACACACACACACACACACACACACACACGTATACATATCCCAATCTTGTCATCTTGAGTCAATTTACTCGTCCCAACTTTTGAGCCTTATTCATTACTTCCTTTTCATTCATTTCAATCCAGCCAACCTAGTCTTTCTCTTTCTTATAGGTGACATTTCTTTCCCTTTTATGATGTCTTTGCATAAGCTCTCTCTGTGGATCTCAGCTTCCTAGAATCCTAAGTTTAAAAAAAAAATTATACAAATAAAAAAAGAATCCTTAATTTTTTCATTGCTCAAGTCAAGCTTGAGAGCCTTTAATCGTCCCCCAGGACATCACCACCTCCCCTTATATTTATTTCATCTCCTCTTAGGTATACTACTAACTGTGCATATTGTATTATTCTCCATTAAAATTAAAACTCTTTAGGGAAAGGACCCTTACCACTGTGTGTGTGTGTGTGTGTGTGTGTGTGTGTGTGTGTGTGTGTGTGTGTTGCCAGTAAAGTGTCTTCATGAATAGGCACTTAATTGAATTATAAATTTAGATAAATATGGCTTAAGAGAGATAACTCTACTTATACCCTATAGTTATAGCTTGTATAGTGTACGGGATGTGAAAGGCTGTTGAATTCGACTCCCTCGTTTTATAGATGAGGAAACTTGGGCTAGAGAAGTTAACTTGCCCAAGGTCACAAAGTTAAGAGTGTGAGGCATGATTTGAACTTAGGTCTTCCTGACTCCAAGCCTAGAGTTCTTTCCAATATATCGATCTAGCTGCCATGTCAAAATTATGATCTTTATCTAACATAATCCTCATTCACTTTGACATTCTATGGAACTTTTTAGATAGGTGCAATCTATCTTTGGTTTAAATCTTTCTATATCTCACTAACCATGTTTTCTAATTATTTCTTGTAGGCTAGATACCACCTGCGTTTCAGTTTCTCTCCAAGAAACACTTTGGTAACAGGGAGGCTTTTCTTGATGCCAAAGGAGCCAGAAGGCTGGCGTACAGCCCTTCTCTTTCCACTTTACCCATTACCAGGACCCCGGAACCATCTTTTGAGTGATGGGGGAAATCCTGGTGAGAGTGATTTTAATCATTATTACTTTTATTTATAACTCAGATTATTACCTTTAGCAACCAATATTGTTTATTTATTTTTTTATTTATGAAGAAAATTTGTTTTATGTTTAAGCTATTTTTGTGTTTGTTAAATGTTTTGTAATTAGATAATTTATGGTTCAGAAAAGTCTGGCTCCTGGGGCAGGCAGCTAAGTGGCACAATGGATAGAGCACCAGCCATGAAGTCAGGAGGACCTGAGTTCAATTCTGGCCTCAGACACTTAATACTTCCTAGCTGTGTGACCCTGGGCAAGTCACTTAACCCCAATTGCCTCAGGAAAAAAAAAAAAGTCTAGTCCCTTTGAAAAATCAGATTGAGTTAATTTATAGAGTAAGATTATTTAGAAATAGCATGTAACACCATAATTATAAATCAAAATGATAAAGGAATTGAGCTAGGAGAAAAAAATAAAACGTTAAGTGAAGGAACTCTGAAGAAAACAAACTCATTCTTTCAGAAGAGGAAGCTTTTTTTCTTTCAGAGAACCAAAAAGAAAAAAAAAGAAAAGGGAAAAGTAGCAGCAAAGAAGATGATGAATACATTATTTCTGAGCAATTTAGTAATTAGAAAAGTAGTAAGTAGAAAATACCATTACTATGGTATTTTAGGAACTTAGAAGAACTTCCACATTTGTGAGAAGTAGTGTATGACAGTAAAAATAAGACTGAGCTACACTTGAAAACACCTAGATATAGTTTCAGCTCTATTTACCAGTTGTGACCCTTTACTTCTCTACAACTCAATTTCCTTATCTGTAGAATGTAAATTTTTTATTAGACATTAATTATTTTAAGGTTTTCTCTAGCTATAAAATTCTATGATAATAAATATTGGATTTCCTTAGGCTGTTTGAGAATAAACTTAGCTGAGAAAGACCTAAGCAAAATTGTTGTAATTAGGTTAAGAAAAGCTAGTATACCTCTTTTTTTGAACTTTTAACAGTTTTGTAAGTTTTATTTGCTTGTTTATATCTCTTTACACTGATTATATCAGGAGTAGATAAGAATATCATGCAAAATACTTTAAAGATTTTTTTTCTCTCTGTAAAAAAAAGTAAATTGTAGAGGGCTGGAACTCTGAAAAGGTTTATTTGAATCTAAGACAGCAGAGTGTTTAAGGCTAATTACTCAATGTGAGATAATGGTTCTATATACATATATTTAGATGAGATGGTGATATGATGGCTCTCTTCATGATTGGCGCTTGCTGAATGTGTTTAGATGAGGTAATCAGAGGCAAGGATTGGAGGGCTGAGGGAGAGAGTCAGACTGACTGATCCTAAGGGCCTTCAGAGAGCTAGTCTAGACATATATTGGCACCTGTATCTGGTTTGACTCCCCACTTCCGTTTGGTGTTTTTCATCTCTCTTCCTGAAAAGTCAGGGAGGGCATGATCACTCCTTTTGGGGTTCTCACCTCCCTAAGAAGTCAGGGAGGGTGTGACCACCTGTGTTCTAAAACAAAGGGAAGTGGGAGATGTTGAAGGCTGGAACTCTGAAAAAGTGTATTTGAATCTAAGACAGGAGAGCACTTAAGGCTAATTACTACTCAATGTGAGATAATGGTTCTATAAGCATATATTTAGATGATATGGTGATGTTTGGGCTCTCCTCACAATTGGCCCTTGCTGAATGTGTTTTGATGAGGTAATCAGAGGCAAGGATTGGAGGGCTGAGGGAAAGGGTCAGTTGCTCTCTGCCACAGCATGCTGAGAAGGAAAGGCTTCAGGCTCCAGAGTCCAAGATTCATCTTTATGAGCCGCATGGCAGCTTGCCTGCCTCCTTTACTTCTCCTCCTAAAGACCAAGGATTTTGACTGATCCTGACTCTGACTGATCCTGAGGCTCTCCAGAGAGCTAGCCCAGACATTATAGTAAACTACTCTATAATAATTTTATTTTTAAATTTACATAAACCATAACATAATTTCCAGAGACTATTCTTTTCCCCCTGGAGGCTGAATTTCAATGTTTTATGTCATCATAAGAAAAATGTATACTTTTTCTTATTGGGAGATTTACATTCAAATTTTTTAAAAAGTCTCTATTATAGCTTAGATTTTTGGATAACCAGTTTTATAAATTATACTCTAGTTCATGTGAGACAGAAGTAAAGAAGAAGGAGTTAGGGAAGATAACTGTGTTATGTGAGACAAATAGGAAGGCATAAGTAAGAACTCTTAAGTAAATGGCCTAATTATGAATTAAGGTTCTCAGTAGTCAAGAGATAGGTAATTTACATGAACACAGATTCTGTGCCAATTTTTTTAGTTGTTTATAGCTTGCTATTTAAATGCGTCTCCCTTCTGCTTAGTTGATAAAATATTTCTATCTTATCAATTGTCAATATCAATTTGGAAAGAGGTGGAAAAGGCATAGAAATAAGGTAAGAAGTTAATTTAGTTCACAAGTGTGCATTAAATGCCAGAGGATTATTGCTTATAGATGTGTGCTTCATGAAGCCATATTTTCCTATTGTGTACCTGAACAAAATGACATTTGCTTTTTTCCCTGTAAGATACCTTTCTATTTATACATAGTATCCATTGCTTTTTTATTCAGGTTACATTTCTGAAGGGTTTCTAGCCATTCAACATGCTGTAGATAAAGCCATCATTCAATATCATGGGAAAGATTTTGGAAAGTGGCTTATTAATCATGTCACTGTTAAAGTAAAGAGGTTTCCATTCCCACGTTTTGTTTCTGACAACTTCCTAGAGTTCCTGGGCCGGGTGTTGCCTCTGATAATTTTGCTGATTTACTCTTTAAATGTACTCATGATCATCCGAGTAATTGTTCAAGAAAAGGAAAAGCAATTGAAGGTAAGCTCATTTATGTTTGAATTTCAAACTTTTTAGTAGATTGAGTTGCTATGGAATATTAGTAGTAACTCTAGAAGCAATATTTAGTTGAGGGCCTAGATTATTGACCTACACTCTAAATATTACCGGTTAGTTGGTATAAGATGTCATAGTAGTAATGTAGACATGGTAGAGAGTAATCAGAAGTCATTAAGTCAACTGACTTACTTGGTCACTTTACATTTCCTACTCTGATGTTTTTTAACATAATTCTTGATTATGCTTTTTAGTTTGGAATATTTGATTCTCCTAGTTCCTATCTCCTATAATCTCTTTTCTAAATAATCTCTTACTGTTTCTCCAAGATTGTATCAGGTTATTACTTTGTTATTGATTCAGTATTGGTCATTATTGAGATCAGACAGATGGAAGAACCAGAAGAAAATGATATCCAGGAGGATGTTATCAACAGTCTCAAAGAATATAGAATGGTCAAAAAGAAAGAGGATTGAGAAATGAACAATCAAGAAATTTTTGGTTATTTTGAAGAGAGTAATTTTAGTTGCGGATAAGGTAGAAATCTTAGAATCAAGTGAAATAAAGAGTAGAAGCACTGATTAGATGGATTTCTCAAGAAGTTTAGGTACAATGGGGAGGAAAGTTTATAAAACTTTAGCCAGGAGACATGTTCAAACCAAGTTAAAGTTTTTTAAGGATGGAAGAGACAAGAGTATGTTTGTAGGAGTAGGAAAGTAGATAGAGAAACATTGAAGATCATTGAGAAAAGGGGAAAAATAGAGAAGGCAGATTATCAGAAAAGGTAGTATAGAATTAGGATCAAAGGCCAATGTAGAGTGAATTATCTTAGGACAGAGAAGGACCACATCACATGAAGGTATATAGTAGAAGTAAAGGAGAAGGTAGTTAGGGAAGATATGAGACACATAGGAAGGGATAAGTGGGAACTCTTCAGTAACTGGCCTAATATGAATTAAGGTTCTCAGCCTAGAATGTGATAATGATTGGTACTATAGAAAGCTTAAAGGGTTGAAAGAGATTGGAAAAACTATTTGTTGACTGGAATAATTGATTAGGAAGATACAAATGCCATAGGAGCCAAATGGAGATTATTTAACAAATTTGTAGCATGTCCAGAAGAAAAGTTATATGATTTTCTTCAGTTCCATTCAGCAGCAAGTAAATAAAAATGAAAGCAGTAGACTATGGTAGTAATCCAAGGTTGAACTTGGCAAGATATAAGTGATAAGCCAGAGGGAGTATTTATTATAGAATTGAATTGATTCACCAAAAGGTAGAAGAGGGCCACGTCCATCAGAATTGATCATCATACAGTATTGTGGTTGTTGAAGTATAAAATGATCTCCTGGTCCTGCTCATTTCACTCAGCATCAGTTCATGTAAGTCTCACCAGGACTTTCTGAAATTATCCTATTGATTATTTCTTACAGAACAATAATATTCCATTCTATTCATATACCACAATTTATTCAGCCAATCTCCAATTGATGGGCATCCATGTAGTTTCCAGTTTCTGGCCACCACAAAGAGGGCTGATGTCAAGTCCAGGCTAGCTCCCTGAAGAGCTCAGAATCAGTCCTAGTCAGGATAAGCAAAAGTCTTTGCCCCACGTTGGGGGCCAAATTGTAAAGTCAAACTGTAATGTCCTGTCGTCTCTCCAATTGTAATCCTTCTCTGGGAGGAGGTTTCTTTTCTGTATAATCTTTTCCTCTGTGAGCAGGTTTCTTGGGAGCTTTCTGGAGCCTTCCCCTCCAAAAGTATGGGATTGCTGGACTTGCCAATCCATGGGATGTCTTCTCTTTGACTCAATCCAAACTCTCCTTCCAGAATGCCATCCAAACTCAATCTCCTCAGAGGCAGTCTTGGTGGCTCCTTATATCCTCCCAGAGAATGGGCTTGTGGGTATTCCAAAGGTGTAAACTCCTTTTAAAGATGTGAACTAAAGGTGTGAATTCTGAGCTAGAAAATTGCTGAGTACCAACTTACCACCTAGTAAGAACCTAACAGGCTGACACTGGCCATATTTTTTAAAAAGTTTCAATTTGCACTCCCATCATCTCTCTAGGCAGTAGAGGATAGCATATTTTGCCATAAATCCTTCAGACTAATGATTGATTATTGATCAAAGATTTAGATCTTTTGGAGTCATTTATCTTTACAATATATAAAATTATATAAATTATTTTTCTGGTTTTAATCATTAAATTCACTATCAGTTCATATAAGTGTTCTGTGTTTTTCTGAAATCATTCCCTTCATTTCTTATAGCACACAAATATTTCTTCATATTTATATATTATAATTTGTTTAGCTACCTACCAATTGATGGGTACCCTTTCAATTTCCAGTTCTTTGTCACCACAAAAAGAGCAGCTATAAATGTTTTTATGCATATAGGTCCTGTTCCTTTTTTTTTTTTTTTCTTTTTTTACCTCTTTGGAATATAAACCTGGTACAATCTAGGTCAAAGGATATACCAATTTATTAATTTTTTTTTTGGACTTTGGTTCCAATCACTTTGTACAATAATTGGAACTCTTACAGTGCCATCAAACAGTGCTTGTTTTCCTGCAACCCTTCTAGCATCTGTCATTTTACATTTTTGTCAGCTTTCCAAATCTGATAAATATGAGATGGAATTTCAGAGTTGCTTTAATTTGCATTTCACTAATTATTATTTAGAGCTTTTTAAAAAAATCATAGTTATTAATACTTCAGATTTCTTCCTTAGAAAACTGTTCATATTCTTTGATCATTTACAAGCTAAAGAATGAATCATAAATTCTTATAAATTTGACTTAGTTACCTATATAAAGAAATGAGATAATTATTAGAAGCAAGAAATTCTCCCTTCCCCTTAAAAGTTTTTCCTCCTAATTTTAGCTGTTTTGTGGTGTTTATGAAAAAATCTTATAAAAATTATCTATTTTACTTTCTCTGATCTTTTTGCTCCCTTGTTTGGTCATGAACTCTTTATTTATGCATCTGTCAGGTAATTTCTTCCATATTCTAATTTTTTTATATTACCCTTTATATCTTAAGTCATATACCCATTTGGGGATTATTTTAGCATATGGTGGGAAATATAAATCTATATCTAGTTTCTACCAGATTATTTTCCGATTTTTCCAATAGTTTATTTTGAATACTGATTTCTTAACATACTAATTGAAATCTTTGGGTAATTTTGCGTATTTGCTTCTGCATCTTTTGTACCTAATCTGTTCTCTCCCTCTTTTTCTTACTCAGTGTTAAATTTTGTTGATGATTCCAGCTTTGTAATTTGGTTTGAGATCTGCTACTGTTTGGCCACCTTCCTTCCCAGTTTCCCAATTTTTCTTTTACAAAATGTAATAATTTTATTTCCTTCTAACCTAGGCTTAGTTCTTCAATTTCTTAACACTATACCTAGCATTTTAAATACTATATTGAATAGTAATGGTGATAATAGCCAACTTTGATTTCATCCTGATTTTACTGGAAAGGTTAATCACCATTGCAGATCAATTTTGACTTTCAGCTTTAGATAGATACTATGTTTATATCAAGGAAGTACTCATTTGGGTTATTGCTTTTCTTTCTGTTTTGAATCTCAGGTTTTTGTCATAGAGGTTCATTTTCTATTATTCGAATTCATTATTCTTTAAATATTTGGTACAATAAGCTTGTAAATCCATCTGATGTGTATATGTGTATGTATGTGTGTGTGTGTGTACACTTAGTATTGATATGAATCATTATGGTACCTTTCAGAAAAAAATGTTTCTATTTTTATCTCTTTTAATTAGGTCTCTGAGATAATGATTACTATCCCTTCTATTTTTATTTTATTTTAATTGAAGCATAATATAGTTTGCTCCAGCCCCTTGTTTTATAACTCATTATGTATCTTTTAAGTGTAAGCATATTTTATATAAATTATATATGATTAGATTCTGGCTTCTTTATTCTACTATCCTCTTCTGTTTTATGGCCAAGTTAATCCCATTCACAATTATAATTTTTAATGCATTTCCATACATTCTGTTTTCTTGTGCTTCTCCTTCTCTTTGTTTCTGATGTCTCTTTAAGATGTTTTGCTTTTGATTCAGTACTTTAGCAATTAGATTGCCACAAAATTGTTATATAAAGCTAGAAAAATAATAAAATTCATTTGGAAGAACAAAAGGTCAAGAATATATCAAGGGTAATAATGGAGGAAAAAAAGCAAAGGATGATACTCTGGATGTATCAGATCTAAAACTATAACATAAAGCAGCAATCATCAAAACTAGTTGCACTGGCTAAGAAATAGAATGATAGATCAGTGAAATACGTTAGGTACACAAAAGGAAGGAAGGAGGGATTAAATAAGGAGAGGAGGACAGATGGAGGAAAGGAAGGATGAAGGAAAAGAGAAGGAATTTCCCAACTGATCAGTTCCAATTGGTACATAGTTGAATTCATATTTAGACTACAAGCTTCTTGAGAGCAGGGATTATATTTTGCATTTCTTTATATATTCTCTATTTAGCACATGTCCTGAGGTATAGTTGTGATACAATAAATGTGGGCTGGCTGACTGCCTCTAAAACTGGATTCTATCCTTCCAGTTTCCCTTCCAAGAATTAACTTAAACTCTTTCAGTTAAACTGTTTTACTAAATATATACCTTTCCATTTTTGCTTTGATATTTTCACCAACGTGTAGTCTTCCTCTTTGGAATCTGCCTCTTGCCCCTAACACCAGGAAACTTATGGATAAAAAAATCAAATGAATTTTTGAAAGAAGAAGCAATAAGAATGATTGAAAAGGGGTTTTAATATTAAAGAGGGTTTCCTTATCCTCTCTGCTATCAGCCTTAAAAGGATAGCAATTTTGCCTCTTCCCCAATCTTAAACATGCTCTTAGTAGTAGTTGATCAAATATGCATTTTCCTAACCTCTTCTGAGCCTATTTCTATTTTTCACTTTGTGTTATTATAGAAAGAAATTAGTTCCTTACCAGGATCATTAGGAAATCTTATATGATATTAGAAATTAGTGAACTGATCATATAATTTGAGTAAGAATGACTATTGCTGAATAAAGAACCAGGAGACTATTGTACACAATAACAGCAACATTATATGATGATTAACTTTAATAAACTTAGCTCTTCTCAGCAATGCATTAAACTAAGACAGTTCCAAGAGATTCACTATGGAAAATGCTATCTACATCTAGAGAAAGAACTATGGAGTCTGAATGCAGATCAAAGCATACTTTTTTCACTTTTTTTTCCTTCCTCACATTTTTCCTCTTTGGATACAATTCTTCTTTCACAACGTGACTAATGTGGTAATATCCTTAATATGATTACACATGTATAATTGATGTGGATGTTAAGCTTATTTTCCTCCCTTGTCAGGAAGAAGCCCATCGGACACAACCAGTTATCAACTTCCATTTTCTCTCTCAAATTTCTGGGCATCTTTAAATAACTTTTGAGATATTGACTAGCATATTTTTTAGACAGGTCTGGCACCTGATCTGCCAGTTATTCCATCTGACTTCTCCTTTATCCCTCCCTCTGAGCTATCAGATTCTTTCCTGGTACTTCCCCTCCTCCCCTGAGAAAGTCCCTGTATTTCCCCTATTAAAAAGATGTGCCTTTGATGAATATCTTTATTAAGTCCTTTGTAGGACTAAGTCTGCTGTGAGGTAGCAGACTTTCTCTCCCTCCCCATTGTGTTTTCCCTTTAATGGTGTTTTTCTCCTTACTATATTTATCTCTGGTTAATCTACTAAACTCCTCTATGGATTTAGATTGACCGTCAATGGCATGCTCAGCCTTCTCCCAATCTTCCATACCTTTTTCTCCTTAATTTTATTTTTTGAGACTATCCCAATATATAGTCAACTCATATATGTATCCTGTGACTATATCTATACCTTCTAAGTGTCCTAAAAATGATAAAAGTTCTTAGAAGTTACAAGTATCATCTTCCCATGTATGAATGTAAAGAATTTAATCTTATTGAATCCCTTATTTCTTTTTCATGTTTATCTTTTTATGCTTTTCTTGAGTCTTGTATTTGAAAGTCATATTTCCTATTCAGCTCTGATCTTTTCATTAGAAATGCTTCAAAGTTTTCTATTTCATTAAATGCTTCCCCCTTTTTTTTTCAGTTTTACTGAACAAATTCTTTATTCCAGGTTTTCTGCTGCTTTATAATAGTGGTTGCTAAATCATGTATGACTCTGACAATAGCCCCTAGTTACTTGAAATTTTTTCTATCTGACCACTTAAAGAATTTTGTCTTTGATCTTGAAGCTATGGATTTTGGTTATAAAATTCATGGGAGTTTTCATTTTGATGTTTCTTTTAGGAGGTGACTTATGGATTCTTTCTCTTTCTACCTCATCCTCCAGTTCTAAGAGATCTTAGCAGTACACACACACACATATACTTTTCCCCAATTTTATGTTAAAACAACTTTTAAACTTTTTTTTTAAGTTTTGACTTACAAATTCTCTCTCCCCTTCCTAAGATGGTAAGCAATCTGATAGGCTATACATGTACAGTCAAAAACCAGTATGCTTCCATCTGTATTCAGACAGTATCAGTTTTTTCTCTAGAGATGGATAATATGTTTCATGAGTCCTTTAGAATTGTCTTGGATCATTATGTGGCTAAGAATAACTAAGTTATTCACAGTTTTTCATGGTATAATATTGCTGTTACTGTGTACAGTGGTTCTGGTTCTGTTCATTTCACTACCTAAGTTCACTTAATAAGTCTTTTGAGATTTTCCAGAAATCATCCCGTTCTTTCTTATAGTACAATAATATTCTATCATAACCATATACCACAGATTGTTTAGCCATTTTCCAATCGATGAAGATGGACATCTCAATTTCTAATTTATAGTTCTCAAAAAAGGACTGATAGGGGCAGCTAGATGATACAGTGGATAGAGTACTAGAGTCAGGAGAACCTGAGTTCAAATCTGGCCCAAGACATTTAATATTTCCTAGCTGTGTGACCCTCTAAGCAAGTCATTCATCCCCAATTGCGTCAGGGGAAAAAAAGGACTGGTATAAATATTTTCATGCAAAAGAAATTATTTTCCCTTTTTTTTTTTAATTCTTTGTGATATAGACTTGGGATCAAAGGATATGCCTGGTAAAAGATATGCCTGGTTTTCTAACCTTTTGGTCATAGTTCCTTATTGTTCCCTAGAATGGTTGGGTTAGTTTACAAACTCCATCAACAATGCATTAGTGTCTCAGTTTTCTCACATTCCCTCCAATGTCCAATATTTTCCTTTTTTTTTTCCATATTAGTCAACCTAATAGATGTGAAATGATATCTCAGGGTTGTTTAAATTTGTACTTCTCTAATAAAAAGTGATTTGTAGCATTTTTTATCAATATTGTATTTTGTATTACATTGTATTGTATTGTATGAATAGCTTTTATTTCTTTGTGTGAAAACTACCTATTCATATCCCTTGACCCCTTAGCAATTGGGGAATGACTTGTATTTTTATAAATCAGACTCAGTTCTCTATGTATTTGAATAATGAGACCTTTATTTGAGATGTTTGTTACAAATCTCCCCCCCTCCTTTCCTGCTTTCCTTTTAATTTCTTTGGTTCTGTTTGTGCAAAAACTTTTTAATGTAATGTAATAAAAATTGTTTATTTTACATTTTGTATTACTCTCTATATTTTCCTTAGTCCTAAATTCTTCCCTTCTCCATAGAACTGACAAAACTATTCAATGCTCTTTTAATTTCCTTATGGTATCAGACTTTAGGTCTAAATCATCTACCCATTTTGATCTGATCTGGGTATTCAGTGTAAGATATTGGTCTACAACTAATTTCTGCTATACTGTTTGCTAGTTTTCCCAGTTTTTAATCAAATAATGAGTTTTTGTTTTACAAGTTTGGATTTTGGGGTTTATAATATACTAGATTACAGTGTTCATTTACTATAATGTAATGTATACCTATGCTTTTTCTTAGCCAGTCCCATATTGTTTTGATAGTTAGCACTTTATAATAAAGTTTTAGATCCAGAATAGTTAGCTAGACCACCTTCCTTTACATTTTTCATTGATTCCCTTGATATTCTTGATTTTTATTCTCCCAGATGAATTTCATTATTATTTTTTTCTAGCTCTAGAAAGTAATTTCTTATCAGTATGATTGGTATGACATTATTTAGTAGTACTACTTATTTAAGTAAATTTATTTAGGTAATATTATCATTTTTATCATATTGGCTTGGCCTACCTATGAGCAGTTAATATTTTTCTACTTGTTCATATCTGACTTTATGTGTGTGAAGTGTTTTATAATTATGTTCATATAGTTCTTGGGTTTGTCTTGGAAGCTAGGCTCTGAAGTATTTAAAATTGTCAACAGTTATTTTCCCCTCCCTTCCCCTCCCCTCTCTTTCCCCTCCCTCCCTTCCTCCCTCTCTCCCTCCCTTCCTTCCTCCCTCCCTCCTTTCTTCCCTTCCTCCCTTTTTCCCTTCCTCCCTCCCTCTGAGGCATTTGGGTTTAAGTGGCTTGCCCAGGGTCACACAGGTAGGAGGTGTTGAGTATCCGAGGTCAGATTTGAACTCAGGTCCTCCTAACTTCAGGTTTGGTTCTCTATCCATTGCACTACCTAGCTGCCCCCTACAGTTATTTTCAGTGGAATTTTCCTATTTCTTAATTTACTGCGGTTTGTTTGTAATATATAGAACACACACATATGTTTTTAAACATTGACTAATTTCACTTTGCTCATAAAAAGTATATGATCCCATTTGAGGTTTTCTTGGTTGGCCATTTTCTTCTCCAACTCATTTTATAGATAAGGAAACTGAGGCAAAGAATGTGAAATGACTTGTCCAGGGTCATACAGCTAGTAATACTAGGATTTAAAAAAAATTAATCTAGTAAATATTAATAGATATACATAAACAAAGTCTCTTTAGGATCTTCAATAATTTTTAGGGTGTAAAAGGATCCTTTAGACCAAAAAGTTTGGAAAACACTCCACTAACGACTTTGCTAATAAACGCAAGTTTTGAAGCCATGATGTTTACCTTCTTTTGTTAATTTTGAAAATGCTAGCAAAAATAGTAAAACAAGAGAAAGAAATCAAAGATGTAAAGAAAGTCAAATCCCTGTATACTGATAATATTTTATTTTATTTTTTTATTAATTTTATAATTAGAATTTTTTTGACCGTATATATGCATGAGTAATTTTTTTATAACATTATCCCTTTTCCAAATTTTCCCCTCCCTCCCTCTACTCTCTCCCCTAGATGACAGGCAATCCCATACATATTACATATGTTACAGTATAACCTAGATATATGTGTGTAAATCCAATTTTCTTGTTGCACGTCAAGAATTGGATTCCGAAGGTATAAGTAACCTGGGTTACTTATAGACAGTAGTGCTAATATTTTACATTCAATTCCAAGGATCCTTCTCTGGGTATAGTTGTTTCTGTCCATCATTGATCAGCTGGAAGTGAGTTGGATCTTCTTTATGTTAAAGATATCCACTTCCATACTGATAATATTTTAAAACTCTTGCTTCATTTTTTTCTAGTTGATCTCATGACTGAACTGTGTTTTTCCATTTTAACTTCAGAATAATTCTCTTCTTCTAAGTTTGCATCTTATATCTCAGATATATGGGAAACTTTTTTTGTTTATTCATTCTTCCAGCCAAATTGCCAATTTGTATCAGGGTTAGACTGTGAACTTATGAAAGGATTTCTAGACCCTGTTCCTGGTTTGTATTTTCTTGATCATGTTGCTTCTTTCTCTTGAGTGCTATGTCCTTTGAGAATGTCAGGGGTAATTCAAACTTGGAACTTGCAAATTTGCTGTGTACACAAAGTGATCTGCTCTGGGGCAAAATCTGATGATTGCCCTCTTGTTATGATCTTACAAATTCTTAGTCTTGGTTTGTGTATAAACAAATCAATTGGAGTCTTACCCTGATTTGAAACTCCAGTAGACTGCTGCTGGCACTCATCCTCTGTTCACCTTTTAGAACAAGGTTCCATGAAAAATCTGCTAGTTCCCTCTAGGTCTAAGTTCCCTGTTATGGTTACCTATCTACAAGCCTCAGTAAAAGCCAGAATGCTGGATTCTAGACCCAGTTCTGTCAGAATCACATATCTATTACTGCTCATCTCTTTTCTCCTCTTCTCAGCACTTAGTTTCAGGACTCCCACCATTCTTTATCATGGTTGCCCTCCTCAGTCCATTCTGACTCTATGACCTATCTCTATTGTCAGAGCAACAGAACTGTTGGTTGGCCTCTAATTCTACTTGCTAAATAACATCAGGCCCATATCTACTAGATTTGTAGCTGCTTCTTTCCTTAGTACATAACTGCAGAACCCTGTTCAATGCCTGGGCTAAAAAGTTATTTTGTGATACCTTTCTTGTTAGAACTTCTCCTTAGTGCTCATACTATTTTTCTGTTATGGGCCAGAACTATGAACTTGAAGCAAAGGATTCTAACAAGGTACTAAGTCAGTGGAACTGATAGAGACAATAGTTAAGTTAGCATGGCTCAGTATGATTGATTTACTCCTACAAGGAGATGTTATGGGCCAGAACTTGAAATAAGGTACTAAGTGGAATTGAGGAGACAATGGTTAAATCTAGTTTAGCATTGATTTAATCCTACAACAAATGATGGTTTCCTAGTGATATGATTGGTTTGTACTCAGTGTGGAGGTTATTAGCTAGAAGCCTCAGCCAGGGAAACTCAGAAATATTGGGAGAGAGCTAGAGGCAGAAGCTGGCAGAGGCAAAGGACTGGTGGCAGGAGCTCTCGGAACCAAGGAGAGAGATAGACCTCTAAGAAAGCTAACTGGGCCCCAGGAAAGGAGACAAGACTTTGAAAGAGACAATAAAGGATTTGGACTTTAATACCTAGCTGTACCCGTGTGGTGATTACTGAACTGAAACAAAGGCTGCCTTCAGAGACCCCAAGAAAACCTCAACAGAGAACATTACATTTTAGAGAAAACATTACATTTTGGCATCCTAATGTGGAACCAAGAAACTTCATCTGTGACCCAGAAACTAGGGTGAGTACAAAAATAGACAAGGAAACTTTGTTAAGGGCTAAAGTAGTATTCCAGATAAAATGGGACAAATGTTTAGAAAGGAGATTTCTCCACAAAAAGGAAAATGTGTCGAAAGCTTGGTCAGACTGATAAAAAAAATCAAGGTTTAATTGTAACTTGGGAGCAGATTATTGAACTTTTAGAAACAGTATAGTGCACATCTCCTTGGTTCTCTAAGGAAAAAGAATTTAATCCAGACAAGTGGAAATTAGTAGGAGAGCAACTATGTCAATACTACAATGATAATGGCCCTGACTACAATGATAAAGACACACTTAATACATATAATTTAATACAACTGGCTTTAGGAAATTATATAAGTTGTAGAATAAGGAAAAAGAAGAGGGGGAGGACTCAGATAAACTAGGTGAAAAGGATGAAGAATCAGATAAAAATGGAGTTAAGTACAATCCTGAGTGTGGTGCTTCACAGCAGAAGATATTTAGGGTATTCCCCATTTTATGACCCTCCCCCTCAATTAACCCTTCATGGATGGAGGCAGAAGGGGGAGAGGTAGTAAATACAATCAACATCACCTATGAAGCAGCCTATGACAAGATTACAAAAGGCTTAAGGCAAAAAAGGGCAGAATATATCTGATTTAATAAATGCATACCCTGTGATTGAAGAGCTTGACTCTTCAGATCAACAATGGAGAAAATACACTCATTTTGATCTGGAAAAAATTAAGGATTTGAAAAAAGGGTTGCACTCTTTATGGGGCTACATCATCTTATGTTAAGATGTTACTAGAGAATTTGACTTATGAAATCTTAACCCTTAGTAATTGGAAATCTATAGCAAGAACATGTTTAGAACCTGGACAAAACTTGTGGCTTTTGGAGTATCATGAATTATGTAGGATTCAAGCCCAATGCAATAAGCAAACTGGAGTTAATATTCCAATCACCTATGTTTGACCAACTAGCAGGTGAAGGTCAGAATGAAGACAATTCAGCACAGACTAATTACCCCATAGCAGTGTATGAGCAAATTCCTACTGCTGCTATAAAAGCTTGGGATTCCCTCTTGGGAAAAGATCGAGGGGAAGCCTTCACAAAAATAGAGCAAGGTCCTAATGAACCCTGTGCGGATTTTGTGGGACGTCTGCCACAACTATCACAAGAACTATTGGAGAAAATGTAGCTACAAGAATTATGATAAGACAACTGGCTAAGGAAAAATTTGCTAATGAGGTTTGCAGAAGAATTATATGGGAACTACACATAGATGCTCCTTTAGAGGAGATCATAAGACACTGTGCCACAGTGGGCACAAGTGCTTATTATACCCAGACTATGATGAACATGGGAAGATGGGGCAAGGGACTTCTAGAGAAAATCGTCTATCAGAGTGGAAAAATTGGACATATGAAAGCCCAATATAGGTATAGAGATAGATTGAAAAGACAGGTTGAGAGAATACCTAAACCCTATGTCCAAAATGCAACTGGGCTTCCACTGGTCCTCAGAATGTAGATTGACCCAGGGAAATGAGGTGAGGCCCAGCTCCAAGACCTCTAACAAAAGACAGGTGGGGCATGATGGCAGCAGAGGTTACACCCAGAGAGTCTTTAGAAGTGATCAATCAGCAGAGAAACAATCAGATGGCAGAAAGGGACTGCAATTGGGGAGAATATAGGCTTTTTAACCCAACAGAAGGGCAGTGTCCAGTGCAGCTAGCTTTAATATAATCTCCAAGTGATGTGGAGAGATTTAGAAAGTGGTAAATAGAAGGGACTAGATAGGTTAACTGCTTGGGAGAAAAGGTTTGCTTGTATTTCTACAGATGGAGAAGGAATCAGATGGGTGCCAACAGCACCTGGCTCAGAGAGACAGAAAAAGAGAAAAACCTAGAAACAAAGGAGAAGACCTAAAAAAAATCGTGACACTGAAAGAGCATGGCTGATAATGAAACTGTTAAAGAACTTTAAAACCAGAAGAAATCATTGGATTTCCTGAGATGAAAAATTGTTGATAAGACTATTGCAGGACTTCAACTTGCAGGAATCATTGGATTCCTGGCACATGAAGTAATGGACAATAGATTCCTTTTGGACTATTTCTGGGATTTATGAACATGTATAATTCCTCATGTTGATTCATGTTATTTGTTACATCACTACTAGCCATGTGCTTATGTAATTATGTATAATACCTCCCATGTTGATGGATTTATGTATACCTGTTTCAAAGTGAGACCCTTCAGAAACCCGCTAATCTGATTTGATTTCCCATTTCCTTTGGTGTTTTCATCTCCCTTCCTGAGAGGTCAGGGAGGGCATGATCACCTCCTTTTATGTTTTCACCCCTTTTTTTGAGCAGTCAGGGAAGGAATGATCACCTCCTTTTTTGGGGTTCTCGCCTCCTTGAGAAGTCAGGGAGGTCATGACTACCTATGTTCTAAAACAAAAGAAAGCAGCAGATGTTATGGGCCAGAACTCTGAACTTGAAACAAAGGATTCTTACAAGTTTCTAAGTCAGTGGAATCGAGAGAGACAATAGTTATCTAATTTAGCATGGTTCAGTATGATTGATTTAATCCTACAAGAAGATGTTATGGGCCAGAACTTGAAATAAGGTACTAAGTGGAATTGAGGAGACAATGGTTAAATCTAGTTTAGCATTGATTTAATCCTACAACAAATAATGGTTTCCTAGTGGTATAATAATTGGTTTATACTCAGTGTGGAGCATATAAACTAGAAGCCTCAGCTAGGGAGATTCAGAGACATTAGGAGGGAGCTAGAGGCAGAAGCTGGCAGAGGCAAGGACTGGTGACAGGAGCTTTCAGAACCAAGGAGAGAGATAGACCTCTAAGAAAGCTAACTGGGCCCCAGGAAAGGAGACAAGACTTTGAAAGAGACAATAAAGGATTTGGACTTTAATACCTAGCTGTACCCGTGTGATGATTACTGAACTGAAACAAAGGCTGCCTTCAGAGACCCCAAGAAAACCTCAACAGAGAACATTATATTTTAGAGAGAATATTACACTTTTCTATGTGTTTCTCAGATGATCTGAAATGGAAAAACAATACCTTATGGTTTTTCCCAATCATAGCTCAGTCTTAGGTTCTTTAAATTTTTGTTCTGCTGATCCTCGGTCTCTGGCTTTTTCCAGTATAATAAGAGGAAAGGTGCTCAATGGAGAGGTTGAAGCAAGATGGGTATTGGATATTTAGATGGGAAGATAGATTTTTTTAAAAATAAGCTTCTTTAGAGAGTGATAAGAGATCTCTTATGAAGCCATAAAGTAAATGCTTTACTGCAGGAGACCAGTCATAATGATTGTGAGAACAAAGTTCCAGATATGTTCAGCATTTCCTAAGTAAGAACAGAGACAGCAAATTGTAGAAGTGATCTAGAGCTGACTTTGGCAAGAGAATAGAAATAAGACAAAGAGATAGGAGACTTAAGAGCAGAGGGAAGCATAGCATAGAAATAGCTATTGAGGTGACATTGGAGAAAATGGAAAGTGAAATCAGAACAGAAATATTGGCCTGAGAAAATACTGGAAGATAAAGGTAATAAAGATGGAGGAATAGTAAAGCATAGTATGAAATATAATGATAGGATATGATAAATAATGGAATATCAGTTTTTTTAATATGTTTTTATTGACATCTTACATTATTATAGTTTTCTAAGTATCCATCCCTCCTCCTCTAAGAAAGCCATCCCATATAATAAAAAGTATTTTTAGAGGAAAAAATATCAGCACAACTTACAAATATATAGGAAAACTGCAAGTACATATGTAGGGTGTAACATCTATGGATCTCCCATCATGTTTCTAATAATATTCTAAGAGGAATAGAGGGTTTCTATATAATGATGAGGTCTAGTTTGTAATCTATATGTTGGTGAGATGAAATGAAACAGTAGGTCAAAAGATTTAAGGGGATTAAGGAATTTGGAAGTCAAAAATATTTGAGGGAGTATTTCCATTCTTAATTATTTTTATGTCATGGACATAGCAATAGATATGGCCATCTATTGAAGCCAATATAACTACTTCTCAAAATGGCATTTCTAAGTGCATAAAAGAAAATATATAATTTCAAAGGAAACAAAGAGTTAACTAAAATTAAAATATAATCTTTTTCACTCAAATTCATTGACTCCCTGAAACCTATCTATGGATTCCTTGAGATTTGTTTAACTCCTGATCTAAGAGGAGATTAAAGTCCTCTGGTATAAGGACAGGATTTGGGGAAGAGAGGAAGATGATGAGCCAGGTCCTGAACTTGGTGAGAAAGGAAGAAAGTAAGACCTGGGGGTAATTATACTGCAGCTAACATAATGTGGGTTGGTGATCAAGAGCACTTCAAAAGGGAAAAAGTTTCTGAACTAAGAGTAGGAATCAAGGAGTGTTCTGAATTCTCCCTCCAGGACCAGTGTATGACTTAATTTCTTCCATTGCTTTCATTGGATACTTATCCCTTTCCTTTCTACATGCCACTTGTAGAAACTGAAGAAACAATGACCTCCTCTTTTTTTTACTGTGACCATAAACCATGAAATTATAATGTCCATACAACACAATAATACAATACTATATTGTATAATGTATCAGTTATTCTAGAAGCAAGAAGTACTTGTTGTCTTTACAGGTTATCATAGTATCCTGAATTGAAACACATACTGTTTTGAAACCATCTAATCTAACCCCCTGATTTTATAGATAAAAAAAACTGAAGCCCCCAAAAAGTTATGACTTACCCAAGATAACATAAATATTAAAGTCAGAATTTGAGCCCAGTTCTTCTGACTCTGGAGCTACTGTGCTTTTATATTGTGCTGTCAAACTTCTGAAGAATCTCTATGAATGGTAGTTGCAGAAAGGCAGATTTTGGTTTATATTAAGGAAAACTTTCCTAATAGAATTTTTAAGTTGTCTGATGAGTAATTGGTTCCCTGTCTCTAGATGTTATCTAGCAAAATAATTCCTTGTTGGATTAACTGATATCTAGAATCTATTCTTATCTTTTGAGTCTTTTTGAGTCTCTTTCTATGATTCACCAATTTAAATATTCTACAAATGCTTACTTATACTTCTGTAGTCTGATTTAGAGATTCCCACTGACCAACAATACAGATAGATTCCCTAGCCATTATGAATGATACCTATAAAAATTGGAATAAAAGACCTACATCTAAGTCCTTCACAGATTTACTTAACCATTTATTCTTTCAAACCAGTAGCTAGGCAAATAATTGCTTCTGTGCCATTTGATTTATGTTGCTTCCTTCTACCTTCCCTCCAAACTTGCTCCTAGGAATACCTTCAAATGATGGGACTCAGCAACTGGCTGTTCTGGGGTTCCTATTTCGTCACATTCTTCTGTTCTTTTCTCATTACCGCTTGTTTGATGACAATGTTTTTCTTCATTAAGGCAAGTATTTGGTTTCCTTTATCACACTGAAATTCTTTTTTTTTATTATTATATATATATATTTTTTATAATATCCCTTGTATTCATTTTTCCAAATTATCCCCCCTCCCTCTAGTCCCTCCCCCCTATGACAGGCAATCCCATACATTTTACATGTGTTACAATATAGTCTAGGTACAATACATGTGTATCACACTGAAATTCTAAAATATAAAGGACATTTGATATTGGAAGGGTTGATAGAGGAAAACAAGGTGATTAAAATCTCAGCTCTGCTACTTATTAACTGTATGTTTTTGAACAAATTAGTTGGGCCCTCAGTTTCTTTATCTGTAAAATAAAAGAGTTATATAAAGTAGCCTTTGAGAGTGCTTCCAGCTCTAACTCTCTGAATGAAATTAGTTAACAGAGACGTTTAGAAATCTTAAGTCTAACCAAAGTTTGAGACTGGTGACCTAGGAAATACAATAAATTTAAAAGGACACCTTTGCTGCTTCTTGAGTAAATAAGTAAGTAGTAAGTAAACTTGAATAGTACAATTTACCTCACAATCCACTGGCCTCCAGTTATTGCTTATTTGTTTTGGCTTAAACCTGCAATTTCACTGGTGTTAGAAAGCAGAGAGACAGTTATTTTGCACCTTTTAATCTTAGAGAGTTTCCTGGGGCACTAGGGGTATATTAAGTGACTTTTCCAAGATCATCTATTCATTGTTTGCAAGAAGTAGAACTTGAATCAGGGTCCTTTTGATTCTTGAGACTAAGCTGCCATGAATAGTTTTGTATTAATTGAATTAATCATGCAGAAATTTTAAATGTTTTCTATTTCCTTCTTATCTTTCCCTTGTTTTTATGTCATTATACATACCTATGTGACTGATACTATTTTAAAATATTTTTGGTAGATTTTTAACCAACCAATACTTCGCAACAGTGATCCATCCTTGATGTTTGTTTTTCTGGTGTGTTTTGCCACTTCTTCCTTGTTCTTCAGCTTCATGATCAGCACATTCTTCAATAAAGGTGAGAGTAGAAAGTTCTTCCTTGTCAAATAATCAGTCTTTTCTTGCAGATATACTAAGGATTTATTTGGTTATTCCCTGTTAGCCTTCACTGCTTTGAAGTGACTAGCCAGGTTGGAGAAGATTAGGGATCATAGCTATCTCAAACTCTTTTCCATTCTCATTTCATTTTGTACACATAGATATAAACATTTTATATAGATATAGATATATGTTGATCCTAGTATGTCAATGACATTTTATTCTATTGCAATATAATTTCTTATAGAATACTTACCATTTATAATCTTTTCACAAAGTTATTAAATTCTTGCAAAGTAGTCACTACTTTGGCAGAATATATTTCTTGGAACCTTATCTTAAACAGTTTTCCTCTAGGGAAAAATAAAATCTGAACGCACCAACCAATATGCATTTATTTTAAATACCTACTATCTGCTAGGCTCTGGGAATTAAAATATAAAAATTAAGCAATCCTTGCCCACATGAAAGGAAGATTGTATATGTATGTGAGTGTGTGGGTGTGTGTGTGTATGTATGTATGTATGTATGTATGTGTGTGTGTATATAAAACTATGGAAGCTATTTCCAAAGTAAATACAAAGTGATTGGGAGTAGGGTATAGTATATGGGGACCAAATTGAGAAGGACTTTAAATGCCAAAAAGAGGAGCTTGTATTTGGTCCTAAGAGGAAAAGAATCCTATGGAATTCATTAAGTAAAGGAGTTATAAGAATCAGATCTATACTTTAAAAAAATTTTTGGCAATTAGAGGAAAGTTGAATTGGGATAGGGAGATACATAAGCCAGAAAAATTAGTTAAAAGATGAAGTCTGAGTGAAAGATGATGAAAGTTTGAAGTAGGGTAATAACTGTATAAGTATTTTTTTATTTTAATAATAGCTTTTTATTTTCAAAATACTTGTAAAGATAGTTTTCAACATTCATCCTTACAAAACCTTGTGTTCCAGATTTTTTCCCTATCCACTCCCCAACCTCCTTCCCTAGATGGCAAGTAATCTAATATAGATTAAATATGTGCAATTCTTCAAAACGTTTTCACATTTTATCATGCTGCACAAGATCAGATCAAAAAGGAAAAAATGAGAAAACAAAGTTCAAGCAAACAACAATAACAAGAGTGAAAATACTATGTTGTGATCCATACTCAGTTCCCATAGTCCTCTCTCTGGGTATAGTTGGCTCTCTTCAGCACAAGATCATTGGAACTGGTTTGAATCATCTCAAAGCTGAAAAGAGCCATGTCCATCAGCATTAATCATCATATAATCTTGCTGTTGCCGTGTATTATGATCTCCTAGTTCAGCATTAGTTCATATAAGTCTCTCGAGGCCTCTCTGAAATCATCCTATTGGTCGTTTCTTACAGAACAATAATATTCCATAACATTCATATACTGTAGTTTACTCAGCCATTCTCCAGCTGATGGGCACCCACGTAGTTTACAGTTCCTTTCCACTACAAAAAAGAGCTGCCACAAACATTTTTGCACATGTGGGTCAAAGGGTATACATAGTTTGATACTCCTTTGGGCATAGTTCCAAATTAGCTGAGTAAGTATTAAGATGGGGAGGATGGAATATGAAAGATGTTGTGAAGATATAATTGGTAAGATTTGGAAGCTACTTAGATATGAGGAGTTGAGGGAAAATAAGGCCTAGAGGATGACTTCAAAATTTGGATAGCTAGAAGGTTGGTGGTATCACTGACAGCAATGAATATATGGAAAAGAAGTAGTTTTAGGATTAAAAATAAAGAAGAATGTTTTAGATGTTAAGTATGAACCATCTGTTTCAAAATAGCTAAAAGGCAGTTGATGAGGCAGGACTGGAACTTAGGAGAAAGACTAAGACTAAATATATAAATCTGGGAGCTGAGGGACTCACTTAGGGAGAGAGATGCAAGAGAGAAGAGAATGTAGGTCAAAGTCTTGGGGTCTATCTTTAGGATAGATTATATGAATGTGATCCACAGAAGAGATATTTAGAGAGCAGCATTCTAGAAAAATGGAGGGGGAAAAAGGGTATCTAAAATGATGGGATTGTCAGCAGCTTTAGATACTACAAAGAAGTCAAAAAGGATGATGACTGAGAAAAGACAATTAGGATTTGGCAATCCTAATTTTGGAATTTTTGAAGAAACAGTTTTGGTTAAGTTATTAAGATCAAAAGCCAGATTTCAGAAGATTAAGAAGCAAAGAAGAGAGAATGTAGGAGCAATAAGAATAGGCAGACTAGGAGTCTCTCTTTGAAAGGAAAAAGGACCATAATTTGGAGGAATGGTGGAATCAAGCAGAGTTATTTTAAAGATTTGAGAACCTTAGGCATGTTTATAGGCAGTAAGGATAGAACCAGTGGATAAGGAGAAATAGAAAATTAGAGCATGAGATGAGAGGAGGGTGATTATCATGGTGACTCTGTTAGCTATCTGCCAGAAAGGAAGTAAAGAAGGAGATGGGTACACAGGTATATGTAGAAAGGTTTACTTTGTCAAGAAGAACCATGAGCTCTCTTTTCATGAAAGTCTAAAATGTAGAATGTTAAATAATGTCAAGGAGTTTGAAGATGTAGAAAAGATAGAACTTATACCAAATGAGCTCTATATTTTTCAATAAAGATGACTGTGGTCTTCAACTGAGAGTGTTAAGTTAGGAGGAGGTATGGGAGATTTGAAGAAAAAGTGATTTGAAACAAACTTTTTGAGGAATAGGAGAGAGAATCAAAATGGAAGGATTAAAAGAATTGCCATCATTGGTCACTTCTGACATTAATAACTCTAATTAGCTTGCTAACATGAACTACTCCATTTATTCATCTATTTAGAGACAAATGAGCAGGAGTGGAGGACATGGATGATTCGTGACTGAGATGGAACAAAACTTAGGCTAAAAAAGATTGGAATGTTAAAATGTTAAAGTGATTATCCATGGTATTGAAACAGGAAGGAGAGGAAAGTGAAGCCCCAAAGCAAGGGCAAATACCCTGAGAGAGAATATAGAGGGATAAAAAGACTGTGCAATATACTGATTCTGAATTCTACTATTTCCTTCATCTTTTAAAATAGCAACTTAAACTGAATTGAGTAGTTATGTGATGGCAAAAGGAAGGTAATAAGTTTTTTTCAGGTAGCATTACAAGTGTGGAGTTTTCATCTGAAAACAGTGAGCAACATTTTTCATTGCCTGTTAATTACTATGGAATAATGTAGAGATTCAAAAGATGGGGTTCTTTTCTTCAAGATACTTAACAAACTTATGGACAAGTAAAACATTGACAGTCAATTGTAACACGTTATAGAATGTGATATGCTCCAAGATATAGCAAATACTTTGGAAACTGAAAGCATTTAGAATATTTCCAGCTGAAGGAATGAGAGGAAGCAGAGCATAGTGACATGGAATAGTGAATAGAGAACTAGTCTCAGCACCATGAAAACTTGGGTTCAAGTACTGCCTCTGGCATATCCCGGCTTTGGGACCCTGAATAAGTTTCTCAAGATCTCAGTGTTCTAAATAACTCTCTTGGAACTATAAATAGATTTCTGAGAAGGTGCTGACCTGCACTATTAGAAGAATTTTCCTCAATGAGGAGTTCTCTATACCAATGAAGCCCATAGTTCCATTTCCTATCCTTGTATATGTATTGGAACACTTGTAATTTTAACTTAATCTAAAAGAATGAATGGAATCTTGACTACCTGGAATGGTTTTTTTCAAATTTGAGGCATAAATATGGAAGAAAATTACAGTGGCGAAAAAAATGTTTGGAGAATGGCATAATTGAGCTTGTCTGGAATATAGGATACATTAAAAGTAGTAGCAAAAGATAAATGGAAATAAAATAGGAAATGTAGCTTGTGACTAGATATTGAATAGAGTGAATCAGTGAAAGTTTTGGGGTTTTTTTAAAACAACAGTTGCAGTGAAGCCACATACATTTTAAGAACTTTACCTTGTTTACTATGGCAAAAGAATGTGGGGTTTTGAGAAGAAGGAGAAATGGGAAGAAAAGACATTAATAAAGTGACCATTACAGTAATCTTGTTTCTGACAGCTTTAACTAGAATAGTGACAGTAAAAATGGAAAGGAAGGATTGGGAATGAGATACATTTTGGAATAAGATTGATAATAAACTTGGCACACAATTTAAATGCTATCTGAAGGCAGATGAAACTCAAGTACTAGAAATGCTTCATAGTTTCCACTCAGCAGAGAGCCAACTGTACACCTGCACTCCTCAAAACAAGCAAAGCTTGAAACTCTTCCAAGTCCTGATTGTCTGGACAGGGGAAGGTGCCTATGAAGTATACCTGACACATTGCTACCTGATTAGAATGGAAGAGATGGGTGGCAAGATTGTTGACAAAGACTGAGAGTGAACCAAAGCACCACACAGAAAAGTCAGCAGAAAAGAATTATTCTTTTAAAAGGGGAAAAATAAGTAAGCTAACTAGAAAAGCATAGCAAATGAAAAAATATGCACTGATGGAAGGTGATCCAAAATTTCCCATTGTAAAAATAAGACAAAATATTCTGCTGAATTTCCTAAATAATGGAACAATGGGAAGAAACTCTGGAATAAATCAAAGGAATAATAAATTCAAAAGAGGATTGATTGTGCTTAGAGATAATCAAGAACAATAAAAGAAAGGGAATTTGGATCACAGTACAAAGTCTGTACAAAACCAGAGAGTCTTTAAAAAAAAAAAGAATGGAAGATTTTCATTTAAAAAATCAAAATTTAAGGGAAATTTTGGCAAAACAAAGTCAAAGAATATTTAAAAACATAAGATTTATATACAAATCAAATGACTAGCCTTCAGGGTGGGACGATGGAGATAATTTAAGGACCATTATTTTCCTAGGGAAAAAATGTGAGGAATTAAAAAGACTGAATACCACATTACAAGAAATGACTGAAATGATTTCAATAGAAGTATTGAAAACAGAGAATAGAATAGTAGATCATTGAATCCATAGAGAACTCTAACAAAGAGAATATTCAGTCTCCAATCACTAAGAAATTCACTTGCTAAAATTTGTCAGAAACTGAGATTGGCATCAATGAAGTAAGTTTGATAACCCAGGACTACCACTGGTCTATGAGAAATCAAAGAGATTGAAACATGCTACCGCCAAAAGTACAGATAATGGGAACATACTCTAAAATAACGTCCTTCAAAGTTGAATTTACTTTTCAATGGAAAAAAAGATGACATTTAAGGAAAAATAAAATATCTGAATTATTCTTCTGAAAACCAACCTTTATAAACAGGTTATGTTTATAACATGCAGGCTTCAAGTGGGATTAAACACAAGAAAGGTGATTGACTATAATGAACAAGAAAGCAGTAAATGGTGAAATCTCATGATTCTAGAGCAAGATAAGACTTGTTCCAAAATTTTTTCTTGTATTGTTTAAGGGACAGTTTTTAAATAGTTCAAGGATTTAATTGGGTATTTTATCTTATTCTGTTTCAAAATATTTAGAAGAGTTTCATACTCTCAGATAAGATAGAAGAAGATAGGAGAAGAAAAGATAGGAGAAATAATTGAGTAAATAGAAACACATTTTCCAAGGATGCTAGGAGTTGGAATATAACTTAGAACAAAGTTTATTGCATGGGGAAGGAAAGAAAAGATGGAGACCCATTATTATTTAGCCTGGATATGAATGGAGGTATTTTCAGTCTTTCAATCTACATTTTGGTGTGGAAGAGTAGGGTTGTAAAAATACATTGTAAAAATAGTAGTTGTAAAAATAGGGAATTGGAGACAGGTTTCCTACTAGGAATTGAAATGCTAAGCATTAAAATATAGTTATACAAAATTAGGGTAGAAACAGTTATGGGTATCTTGTTGGTTTTCTTTAAGGTGAAAGTGCATTTCTCTCTCTTTTGTTGCAAGATTTGTGCTTCGCAGGCTCAGATCCTACCCAGGAGAATGAGGGTATGAGCATCTGGATGTGACCAGTGGCCAGATTGTTATAAGATCAGAAATTGCTTATGGTGTTAAGATTTGCAAGTTGTAGGGTAAAAGCATGAAATAGAACTTGGTCATATAATGCAGGAAATAAAATTACTTTCATAACATGACACTATCTGTTTTCATGAATTAAAATTCCAAAAAAGCCCACTTTGAAGGGGAAAAGATTGAGAAAAGAATGTACATTATCTTCATTTGGGTTAATAGATAAGTGGGACAGAGGAAAGAGACAAACTTTTGTCCCACCAAAACCCTACTTTTTATGAGATGCAGAGAATAAGGAACATATAAGTATTGTAGTGTGATAGGCATCTTGGGTATAGTACATAGATATTTGACTTTGGAATCAAAAAGACCTAAGTTCAAATCCTAGCTCTGACATTTTCACCTTGAGTATGTCCTTAATTTTTTTAGTATCCCAGGTCTCTTAAGAGCACATGTATAACAGATAATGCTGCATAAGAATGCATTGGTAGAGAAAATTCCTTACCAGGAGGCGATATAGAAAACTCATTGACTGATGGACAGAAACAACTACACCCAGAGAAGGAACACTGGGAATTGAATGTAAGCTGTTAGCATTACTGTCTATCTACCCAGGTTACTTATACCTTTGGAATCTAATACTTAATGTGCAACAAGAAAATGGTATTTGCACACATATATTGTATCTAGGTTATACTGTAACATATGTAAAATGTATGGGATTGCCTGTCATCAAGGGGAGGGAGTAGAGAGAGGGAGGGGATTATTTGGAAAAATGAATATAAGGGATAATGTTTTTAAAAAATTACTCATGCATATATACTGTCAAAAATTATAAATAAATAAAATTTTAAAAATTAAAAAAAAAAGAAAAGCCATTGACACAGATCTAGTTTTCAAAAAAAAAAAGTGTAGTCCTTGAATGGTTAATAATTACAGAATGAACATGAAAGAAAAAAATAAGAAAGAAGAATAAGTAAATTAACAGTTTTTAGAAGGGGACACCACAAATTAATGTTATTCAAAGCAAGAAGATGGTCTGAGAACAGAAATTATTCAGAATTTCACTTAATTGAAGTAGCAAAGGAAAAGATAAAAGAACATAAGAAAAAGAAAGAATAATAATTTAAGTAAACTAAAGAAATGAGGTAGAGGACAAGGAAATGAGAGAGAAGACTGTTGATTTATACTATTTGACTATATCTACTACGTGGGAGGACTTCAATGTTGGAGAAAGTTATTGGGTAGTCAAGTGATACAAATAAAGAAGAAAAACAAAAATATATAACAGAACAGAATTTTCAGAAGAGAATAAAGAAAAACAGGGATGTATTATTACTATTATGATAAATTATATGTACACTTTAAAAATCAGAAACTACATAATAGAAATTCAGTTATTATGTGTGTGTATACATACACAAACCTCTTTTCAGTTGTTCTTTGTATATTGTATATTGAAATAGTTATGATGTTCACATTTATTAAGTCGATGATAAAAAAAGGAAAACTCAAGGAAAAAGAGGAAAGTAAGAAATAATACAGCTAAACTGATCAGAGGTTGACTTAAGGGTAGAAAAAAATCTAGAAAAGAATTAAAATAAAAGAAAGCATAAAACTATCAATAAATATAAACTGATTAAACTCCCAATTAAAAAAATTAAATGGCAAAATGGATTTTTTCTTAATAGCCACATTTATACATCCACAAAATGCATCCCTAAAATCAAGACACATACATAATGAAAATGAAAGACAAGGACAAAATTTACTATATGTCAAGCAGTTCCAGAAAAGCTAGAGTTGCAGTCATGCAGACATAAGGCAATAAGAAAAAATTAAGGAAAATGTCAGGAAGAATAAAGGAACTATATTATATAGGTTTTTTTCTTTTTTTTTTTAGAAGTTTACTTGCAAGACCAGTTTTGGTTTTGGATTCCAGGTCAGAAAGGAGAACTAAAGGAAGACCTTAGGCCAGAAGCACCATCCCCATAGCCCAGAACTTAGAGATGAATACATTAACAGTCTGCCAGAAACAAGAAAATAATTTTTTTTTAAAATGGGCAAAGGAGAAAGAACCCCATCAGTAAAAGTTACTATGGAAATAGAGAACACTGAGGTGGTTCATCAAAGGGGAATACTGAAGCAAAAAAGCCTCTCCTACCCTGAGAGTAATGTTGAATACTGCCCAAAAATAATTCATTAGAAGAACTCCAAAAAAAGACTTTTAAAATCAAATAAGAGATATAAGAAAAATAAAAGAATCCAAGAAAAACAAGATTATGAAAAAGTCAATCAGCCAGAATGTTAAGAAAATGACTCCTTAAAAATTAGAATTGAGAAAGGACAAGCCATCAAAATTATCAAAAAACTGAGAAATAATAAAACAAAATATAAAGAATGAAAAAATAGGAGAGAATATGAGCCATCTCATAAGAAAAATAACTGATCAAGAAAACAGATTAAGAAGAGAAAACAGAATTAACAACCTGAAAGATAAAATCAAAAAAAGAGTCAAGAAGTAATTAAAGAAAAAGGTTCTGAAGAATTGGAACAAGATGGAAAAGGAAAATTGAAAAATCCACTGTTACCACCCTAAAGAGATTTTATGAGGAAAATCAACAGTAACACCACAGTTAGAATCTGAAACCTCCAGATCAAGGAGAAATTGTTATGAGCAGCAAGAAAACAATTTAAATATAGCAGAGTAACAATTAGAATCATACAAAACCTGGTTATGGCTATAACCAAAGTGATTTTAAAATCTGGACCAAAACCCTCTAAAACCACAAATTTTGGCCCAGAAAAAGAACTGAGGTTGTGGTAGGGAAAAGAAAAGAAAAGAAAAGAAAAGAAAAGAAAAAGAAATAACACATCTAGCAAAGTTAAGCATAATTCTGACCTCCTCCTCCCCTCCCAAAAAAAAGACAATGAATTGCTGAAATTTCAGGAATTTGTTGCAAGAAGACCGAACTTAATAGAAAATCCTATAAAACCTATATTAACCTATAAAATCCAAGAAAAAATAACGTAAGCATGAGACTCTAAATTACTTGGGACTCATTAAGGGCAAACTTTTATACAATGAAATATAAATCTTATGTCTAATATTGATATTAGTAATTGAATTGTATTCAATTAGTAATTGAACTGAATAGTTCAAAAGAAAGATTTTGGTGAAGCTGAGTATGATATGATTTCTAAATAGCAAAACTAGGAAGAGGTAAAGAGTATTTTATGCAAATAAGATAAAAGAGAAAGTACAAACAAGGAACTAGAAGTAAAAAAGGACTGATAGTTCTAGAACCCTATGTTCATTGGATTAAAGAGGGAACAATATATGAATGAATGGATGGATGGATAGATACATAAATCGATATGGATGTCTAGATATGGCTACATAGATATAGATCTAAAAGTTTCTAAATTTATAAAGAAATAAAGGCGAGGGATAATATAAATAAATGAGGTTATAAAAGCATAAAAGTATATAAGATGGAGAATAGGGTAAAGTTCAAAGATTATTGGGAATGGGATAAAGAGTAAGGGAAAGGATAAGGGAGGATACTAGAGGGGAGAGACAATATAGGTATCTGCTGCAAAGGCAGCAGATAGAAATAAAGCAGAGGAATCAAAAGGAACAGGAAATAAGACAGACATAATTGAGAATAGAATTTCTTAGGGGGAAAAACTAGTAATTGATCTCAGACAAAAACAAGATTAGTAATCATTGTTTTCAAACAAAATTAAAATTAAAATATAAAAGAGAAAAATAAGGAAACTATATTATGTCAGTGATTAATATTATTTTAGACTATTTAAAATAAACAGTACAAGTTTGGAATGTTGCTGTAATGTAAGAAATTATGAATTGGCTAATTTAGAAAAATATGGAAAGACTTGGACTTATTAAAGGATCATGTTATGTTCCTTCAGAGAAACAGAGGACAAGCAAGTGAAGTACAGTCATACATAGATTTATATATAAATATACATGTGTATATATGTATGGGATTATAGAGATGTGTGTGTGTGTGTATAGGTGTGTGGGGATCTTTGTGTAATTGTAAAAATATATCCACAATTATAGCCTTTGTGGGGGAGGCAGAGGAGAGGAATGGGGGAAGAGGAGAAAATAAAGACAGCACAGCAGAGAACAAGAGAAAATCTGAGAGGAAGCAAAAAAAAAAAAGATGGATAGCTTTGAACATAATGTATATAGTATTTATTATACAAGCTTTCTTGAAATGGAAATTTATTGTTTTATATTTTAAATCCTCTTATGTTCTACTGTGCACATGGAAATGTTTTCTTTTTTTAAAAAGAGAGAATTAACATCTTGGTAAGTGATATACAAAAAATACTAAAGAAAATAACATGTCACAAAACAGAATTGACTTAAACAGGCACAAAAATTATCTGAAGAAAAGAATTCCTTAAAAAGCAGAAATGGACAAATAAAAAAGAGACACAAAAGTTCACTGAAGAAAATAATTCTTTAAAAACTAGAATTGGATGAGTTATCAAGAACCAATAAAAGACAAAAGAATAAAATAAAATTTTAAGTGTGAAACAAATCATTAAAAAATAGCTGTCCAGGAAAATAGATCAAGGAGATAATTTAAGAATTACTGAAATACCTGAAAACTCTCATCCAAAAAGGGCCTTGACTCCAGCTTCTGGAGATACTATTACAAGCATTCAGAAACAAACATGGTACCACATCAGAAATCATATACAATTTAGGAACTCCATTAAATGAATGCAGGGTTTGGAATATGATATTATCAAAGGCAAAAGAGCTAGGATTACAACCAAGAATAATAATTATCCAGCAAATATAATTATAATATATAATTCAGAGAGAAAATGGATTTAGTGAAATAGAGGATATTTAAGCCATATATCCCATTAATGGATAGATAACAAAATCAACTTTTATACTAGCAAAACAAATGGAAGTAACATATAATTGTGACTGAACAAATCATGATATATCAGGTAATGGTATCAATGGTGTCAACCATTCAAGATCCTGGTATAGAAATAGCATTAATAAAACTTGAAAGTCATTTGGTAAGCAAGAAAAATACTAGGGTAGAACAAGGACCACATAGCAAGAATATATTGAATGATGTATGTATTGTATGTAAAATACCATAATTATTCATGGAGTTCAAGAGGACATTTTTAAAAGACACTAAATAGCATAAATTATTAGATTATCCTAAGAGGATACAGAATAAATATTCAAAATAGGTGAGAGTGAGATGATGTGAAGTTTTTCTGGAAGAGAGGCGTTTTAAGGGCTATATTATATGTGATTTCACAGAAAATCGGAACTATCATAAAGGCATATGTGATTAAATGGTACAAAAATGGCCTCCTAGTCAGAAGTAATTTTGTTGCCTGTTATTTTCCAAAGGATTTAATTTAATTGTATTATTTTTAAATTATTTCTGTTTTCCTCAATTTTCAGCTAATATGGCTGTTGCTACAGGAGGGTGCATCTACTTTATCACCTACCTCCCATACTTGTTCATTAGTTCTCGATACAACCAGATGAATCTTAGCCAAAAGTTGTCTGCCTGTCTGCTCTCAAATGTTGCTATGACACTGGGGATCAATCTGCTAGTCAAGTTTGAAATTAAAGGTGAGCATTTTTATTTTAAAATTTCACCTATTAATTTAATCCTTTAACAGAACTGACGAACTGACAGCATCATCCTAGCATTTTATTTATTTAATTATTTAGTATAGCTTTTTATTTACAAAACATAATGCATATGTAATTTTTTCAACATTGACCCCTACAAAACCTATCTATTTTTGAAGGTATTCCTCCATTTCACTTAGGTTATCAAATTTATTGGCATAAAGTTGGGCAAAGTAACTCCTAATTATTGCTCTAATTTCCTCTTCATTGGCGGAAAGTTCTCCCTTTTCATTTTTGAGACTAACAATTTGATTTTCCTCTTTCCTTTTTCTAACCAAATTAATTAAAGGTTTATCTATTTTGTTGGTTTTTTCATAAAACCAACTCTTACTTTTATTTATTAATTTGTTTTTGTTTTTGGTTTTTTTTTTTACTTTCAGTTTTATTAATCTCTCCTTTTATTTTTAGAATTTCAAGTTTGGTATTTGATTGGGGTGTTTTAATTTGCTCTTTTTCTAGCTTTTTTAGTTGCAAGCCCAGTTCATTGATCTTTTCTTTCTCTATTTTATGCAAGTAAGCCTCTAGTGATATAAAATTTCCCCTTATTCCTACTTTGGCTGCATCCCACAAATTTTGGTATTATATTGTCATTTTCTTGGATGAAATTATTGTCTCTGTGATTTGCTGTTTCACCCATTCATTCTTTAGAATGAGATTATTTAGTTTCCAATTACTTTTTGGTCTATTTTCCTCTGGATTTTTATTGAATGTAGTTTTTATTGCATCATGATCTGAAAAAATTGCATTTACAATTTCTGCCTTTCTGCATTCGATTTTGAGATCTTTATGTCCTAATATATGGTCAATTTTTGTATTGGTTCCATGAACTGTCGAGAAGAAAGTGTACTCCTTTCTGTATCCATTCAGTTTTCTCCAAAGATATATCTTACATAATTTTTCTAGTATTCTATTTATCTCTTTAACTTCTTTCTTATTTATTTTGTGGTTTGATTTGTATAGTTCTTAGAGTGCAAGGTTGAGATCTCCCGCTGTTATAGTTTTGCTGTCTATTTCTTCTTGTAGCTCTCTTAACTTCTCCTTTAGGAATTTCCATGCTACACCACTTGGTGCATACATATTTAATATTAATATTGCTTCATTATCTAGGGTACCCTTTAGCAAGATATAGTTTCCTTCCTTATCTTTTTTAATTAGGTCAATTTTTGCTTTTGCTTGATCTGAGATCAGGATGGCTGTTACTGTTTTTTTAAAAGTTCACCTAAAGTATAATAGATGCTGCTCCAGCCTTTTACCTTTACTCTGTATTTATCCCTCTGCTTTAAATGTATTTCTTGTAAACAGCATACTGTAGGACTCTGGCTTTTAATCCAGTCTGCTATATCTGCTTCTGCTTTACGGGAGAGTTTGCCCCATTCACATTTACAATTAAAACTACTAATTCTGTATTTCCTGCCATCTTATTATCCCCAGATTATACTTTTCTCTTTTTTCTCTTTTTCCTCTCCCTTTCTTATACCTTTCCCCTACTATTTCTGTTTTATTTTCTATTTAGCCTACCCCTTCCCTTTTCATCTTTCCCCTTCCACTTTTCAATAAGGTGAGAGAAGTTTCTCTTTGAGCCAGATCTGATGACAGTAAGATTCACACAATCTTTATTCCCCTCCCTTTTTTCCCTCAAATATAATAGGTTTCCTTTGCCTCTTCCTGAGATGTAATTTCCCTCTTTTTACCTCTACTTTTCCCTTTTTCTGATAAAATTCCCTTTCTACCTCTAGTTCCTTTTTTATATTATAATAGTAAAATAAAATTATACATGCGCACTCTATGTATACTCATAACAGAAATACAATTCTTAAGAGTTCTTTTGACCTTTTATGCTTTTCTTGAGTCCTGTATTTGGAGGTTAAATTTTTTGTTTAGCTTGTGTCTTTTCATCAGAAATAAATGGAATTCACCTGCTTTATTGAATGCTCCTCTTATTCCCTGGAAGAAAATGCTCAATTTAGCAGGGAATTTATTCTTGACTGCATTCCAAATT
Source organism: Sminthopsis crassicaudata (assembly GCF_048593235.1). Taxonomy (NCBI): domain Eukaryota; kingdom Metazoa; phylum Chordata; class Mammalia; order Dasyuromorphia; family Dasyuridae; genus Sminthopsis; species Sminthopsis crassicaudata. The sequence goes on from NC_133617.1 coordinate 471,027,128, forward strand.
CCTTTGCCTTTTGGAATATCAGATTCAAGGTCCTTTGATCTTTAAAGTTGGAAGCTGCTAGATTCTGGGTAATCTTTACTGTGACTCCTCAGTATTTGAGTTCTTTTTTTCTGGGCTGCTTGTAATATTTTTTCCTTGGTCTTATAGTTCTGGTTTAGCCACAATATTCTTTGGAGTTTTAATTTTGGGGTCTCTTTCAGGAGGTGTTTGGTAAATTTTTCAATAGTTATTTTGCCTTCTGATTCTATGACATCGGGCAGTTCTCTTTGATGATTTCCTGAAAAATAGTTTCTAGGCTCTTTTTTTGTCATGATTTTCAGGGAGTCTAGTAATCCTTAGATGGTCTCTCCTAGATATATTTTCCAGGTCAGATGTTTTCTCAAATAGGTATTTTACATTTTTTTCTATTTTTTCAATTTTTTTGGTTTTGCTTCTCTGATTCTTGATGTTTCATTGAGTCATTCATTTCCATTTGTTCAGTTCTGTGAGTTATTTTCTTCATTTACTTTTTTTAAACTTATTTTTGTATTTGTCCAATTGAGTTTTTAAATGAGTTGTTTTGTTCTATGGAACTTCTTTCCATTTCACAAATTCTGTTTTTAAGGAGTTAGTTTCTTTTATGTCTCTCTTTTTATATATTTTTATCTCTTTTATATCTCTCTTTTTAGAGCCTTTTTAATTTCTTCTAGGAGAGCCTTGTGTGGGGACCAGGTTATACCACCTGTTGGGGTTTCATTTGGAGACATTCTGCTTTTAGTCTCCTCAGGGTTTGAAATATGTTCTTTTTTTTTCACTATGAAAACTATTTATGGTTAGAGTCTCTTTACTTTTTTACTCATTTAAAAAAAAAAGTTGGGATCTGTTTTTAGGGCAAGGGAGGTTTTCCAAGCTTTTTCTGCAGACAACAGGTAAGTGGCCAGGGCTGCGCTGGAATCATGCTGACTCACTCCCAGTGCTGGATGAATGTGGCCAGGTCCCATAAGACTTCCAGCACTTCAGGATTCACTATTTACCTTTTGTGTTTGTGTTGGATGTTTTGTAACTACTGGATTGCAACCAGAGCAGAGTAGCCAACATTGCTGTAGATTCCTCCCCATAGATTCTCTGCAGCTGCACCACCCTGCAAAAATTGTACCTTGCCTGGCGTCTGCATAGCATTACTGCGGTCTGTTCTCTGCCTGCCTCCCCCTCGCCACTTCCCTCTGCCTCACAGAAACAGACCTTTTCTGGCCATCTTCAAAATTATCTTCTGCTGCACTCGCAATATTCATAGCTCCTGCTCCTCCAGAACCAATTCAGAGGCTGAATTTGCTAATTAGGGGGAAGATCAGAAAAACCGTGTGGCCTCTGCCCTCCCCCCACCCTAGAACTTTAAATAGAATTGAAAATGTCCTGGTTTTAGCCAGTTATTTGGAGGGAATTTGGGGTAGTCCTAAAAAGTGAAAGGGTAATGATAATTAAATTTTTGTTTACTGTATCCTTTCCAAGGAGACTATGACTTGTACAGTTAAGAGTTTCGTGACATATGGATAGAATGAGATTTACTAAAGTCATCAACAAAGTGACTGATCCTGAAGTAAATCATAATGACTTAAATTCTCTTTTGTTTCAGATAGTAAAAAAAAACCATGGCTATTAAATGTCTCTTAGAACTCGAACATCTATGCAAGATTGTCTGGAAATACAAAAGCATAAGAAACAAGTTCCTTGAGAAATTTCCACTAAGTTTGAAACTGAATATAAAAAACAATTGTGAAATATAAGACAACATAGATGTTGTGTTGTTCAGAGAAGGGAGAAGTATTATGAATTCTGTATTCAAGTCTTATTCTAGGGATGTCTCTCACATCCCTTTCCTTCTCTTTGCTCACTGGCCACTACCCTATTTAGGCTTTTATTGCCTCTTGTCTAGGCTATACTAATAGCCAGCCAGTTGGTTACCTTGTATCCAGTTTCTTTCTTGCCTAATCAATCTTCCTAAGAATTTCTAAGATAAACTTTTCTGAGGCACAGCTCTTACCCTATACTTAAACTTTCTGTGACTACCAATGAATTTTGGAATAAAACACAAGCTTCTTAGAATGTTATCTAGCATATGGTTTCATCTTTATTTCATATTCTTTTACTTCCCCCACACTACATAATAGCCACTGCTGGATCTTCCCAAAATTTCCTTTCATCACCTACATGATTGTCACAAGCTAATCTTTATGGATGGAATGAGTTTTCTCCTTAACTTTTCAGAATTTTTATTTTCATTGAAAGGTCCTTATGAATGCTATTTTCCTGTTAAAGCTTAATCTCAGCTTCCCAAAGTATTTGTATGTTTTTTCCTCTCCTTAGTTTATATTATATTTACTCATATTTTTACTATTCTGCTATTAGAATATAAACTTCCTAAGGGAAGGAACAACTTCATTTTTGTCTTTTCATCTACAAAACTTAGCATGTATTGTTTTGCAAAAAAAAAAACAAACAAACCACCCAAAAAAAAAAACATTTTTTAAAATTAAATTGAAGTGTTTGTTGAAGAGGGAAGTATCCGTGTTGAGTTTTGAGGCTATAGAAGAGAGAACAAAAGAAAATAATAGTTATTCTAGACAAGGAATTTATAATAAGGAAAACTTGAAACTGAGTAAATACATCCTTGAGAAAATAGATCTACCTCAATTGAGGATTAAGTGTTTGTGTTAGACCATAAGAGGAAATAAAATTAGATTCATAGGGCCATTTTATGAAGGATTTGAATATTAGGCATACAAATTTAGTCTTTGTCCACTGTTCAATAGGAAACCAAAGTGTATTCCTAAATAGGGTTGTAAAATGATGAAGTGGATATATTTGGAAAATTATATTCCTTTTGTACTCCAAGAAAAATACCTACATGTGTGATAAATAGAAAGACAACTATGAGTGATCATTTCTTCAAGAGGGATATTGAACTAGAATTATTTTTGTTAGATAACAGTCTAGGGGTATGGTTCTTTATTCAGAATTCAGAATAAAAGCCACTTTCCCTGATTACTTCATATGGTAGTATAAAGAAGATAATTGTTACCCTAGACAACAAAGATAACTATTTAATTAATTTCAGTCAGTTTAAATCCCTTCAAGTCAAATACTTATAGTACACAGAAGCAAACAAACATTTATCAAAGCAAACAGTAAAAATTAATTTTAAAGATCTGTTTAGACAGTAGATTATACAAGAGTAACATGTTCTGGTCTCCTACATGTCTTGTCTTTAGTTTTTAATCTTATCTAGTATTTTTTTTTCTTTACTGTCATCACATATGTCCAAATCTTACCTATCCTTAAAAACTTCACTGGATTCCACCATCTCCTCAAGTTATTTTCATTCCTTTCTTAGCTAAACTCCTAGAAAAAAAATTATCTCATTCTCAGCCTAAGCTCCTCAGCATCCTGTGATCTGGATTTTGATCCCATCACTGCACTAAATGGTTTTTTTCTTTTCAAAATTACCAGTGACCACCTAAAATTCAAATCTAATATTCTTATCTCATTCCTTAAACTTTTTGACTTCTCTGTTGCATTTGACACTATTGACCACCCTCTTCCTAGATACTCTCTCCTGTTTTCTTGGCATACTCTCTCCCAGTTTTCCTATTTTCTTTCTTAGGAATCTTAATCACCTTTGCTAATTTGTCATCTCTTTCACACACTGTCAAAGGCTCTGTCCTAGACTATCTTCTTCCCTCCTCTCTCTCTGTCCCTTCTCTTCCTTTTCTTCTCTAAAATTTTACTCTTGTAGATCTTACCAATTACCATGAATTCTCACATTTCCAGTTGCCTATTGGATATTTCAAACTGGATATCCCTGAAATATCTCAAATTTGGCATGTACCCCCTCTTCTACCATGATTTTTTTTTAGCTCTTCAGATTTTTAACTTAATTATTGCTCTTAACGTCTTTCATTCCACATATGCAATCAGTTGCCATATCTTTCAATTTTTACTTCCATAGCACTCTGCTCACATAGATTACAACTTAGTTCAGTCCTAATTATCTTTTACTTGGAGTACTGAAGTTACCTCCTAATTAGTCTTCTCACATCAAATGATGTATCACCCTCTACATTGCTGCCAGAATTTCTGTAAGGACAAATTTGACCATGTCATTCCCTTCTTCAGTAAACTCTAGCATCTCCCTTTTACCTTATTAAAATAAACTATCAAAATTACTTTGTTTAGCTTTTAGAGACCTTCACAACCTAGGCCTGATATATGTTTTCAGCCCCTTATATATTACTTTTCCTCATAAACTCTGCAATCCAGCCAAACAGGCCTTCTTTATATTTCTTACATACTACACTCCATGTCATTTTCTATTTTTTATATACTACACTCCATGTTATATCTCTAATGCTATCTTCACTTCCCATAATTCACTTCTCCCCCACCTCTGCCTCATAGAACTTTATTCCTTCAGGATGCAACTGAAACAGCACTTTTTAAGTGAAGTCTTTTCTGATATCCCAAACTATTCATTTCCATCTTCTTCCAAAATTGCCATATGTTTATTTCATATTTGCTTAAATTTATTTTCTTTATACATATATATATATACACACACACACATATATTATATATATACATGTATATCATATGCGCATGTGCACGTACGTGCACATACACACATACACACACAAACTTTTTTCCCTTATTAGAATATAGCTCCTTTTGAAAGGATTGTTTCATTCCTTGTATTTATAGATTCAACATACAGCCCTTTGATTCACATGCAATAGCCATTAATAAATGGATACTTATTGATTGATTTTTATACATAGCATTAAATTGCAAAATAGATTAGGGAAAAGAGTGGCCACTGTCTCTTTTTGGAGATTTCTTTTAATAATCATAATGGAAGAAATTGCTAGTAACTTACCTAGAATAAAGAGTGAAACACTCAGAGAACATGATAGCTATTTTTAGATATTTGAAAGACTGTTATATGTTAGAGGTTTTAGACTTGTTTTACTTTGCTCCAACAGTGGGTACAAAGAGATAATTTTAGGCTTTCATGAGTAGGAAGATACTTCATGACAATGCTATCTACAAGCAAAATGGACTACCTCTGGAGCTAGTGAGTTTTTCCTCATTGGAGGTTTTCAAGAAGAATCTAGACAACATGACCATTTGGTTGGATGTTATAATGGAAATTAATTTTTATCTCTGCATTACACCTAAATGGCTTGATTTATAGGTACAATTGAGAGAGCCCTAATACTGGATCTCTAGTGCCTGGGTTCAAAATCCACCTTTCATACTGATTATCTTTATAATTTTGGACAATTCACTTAACTTCCCTGGGCCTTAGTTTACTCATTTGCAAAATTATATGATTATAATAGATGACTTACGATGTCCTTTTCAACTCCAGAACTATGTGCTTACGAATATTGTTGTTGTTTTGTCGTGTAATTGAAGTTTGAATGAGACCTCTTATTTCATTGATGTAAGGAATGCCATATGAGGAAATTTTTCTAACCTGCAAATATTTTTCAAATCAAATATAGTCATAGGAATTTACCTGGGGCACTTAAAGTTATGATTTGAGATCACTGAGCCATTGAATATTGAACTTCCTTACTACAAGGCTAGCTCTGGATTTTGAGGTCCATTCTTATTTTAGATGTTTGATCTATTATCTTTATCTGCTAGTCTATACTACTTTTTAGCTACATTTTGATAGTAAAACACCTTAAGAAGCAAAATTGACTAAATAGAAAAATATATGCAAAAATTCACTGAAAAGAAAAACACTTTAAAAGCAGAATTAATCAAATGGAAAAAAAGCTGTAGAAAAGCTCACTGAAGAAAATAATTCCTTAAACATTAGAATTGGACAAGTGAAAGCTAATGATTCTATGAGCTATCAAAAGAAAATATCAAAAGAATGAAACAATAAAAGAAAATGTGAAATCTCTCATTGGAAAATTAATTGATTTGGAAAATCGATCAAGGAGAAAATTATTGGACTATCTGAAAGCCATGATTCAAAAAAAGACCTGGATATCATTTTGAAAAATTAACAAAGAAAACTGCCCTAATATAATAGAATCAGAGGGTAAAATAAAATTGAAAGAATCTACCTATCACCTTCTGAAAGAAATTACTAAATGAAAACTCCCAGAAATATTATAGCCAAATTCCCAGGTCAAAGAGACAATACTGCAAGTAGCTAGAAAGAAATAATTATGTATCATGGAGCTCCATTCAGGATAACACATAATTTAGCAATTTCCACATTAAAGGAATACAGGGCTTAGAATCTGATATTATAAAAGGCAAAAAAGAATTATAACCTGTTGAGCAAATGTGATGATAATCCTTCAGGGGTAAAAATAAACATTCAGTGAAATAGAAGACTTTAAAATATTCCTGTGGGGAAAATCAGAATGTGAATAGAAAATATGAATTTTAAGTATAAGATTCAAGTTAAGCATTAAAATAGGTAAACATCTAAAAGAAATAAGGGGTTCAATAAGGTTAAACTGTTTATATTTCTATATGAGAAGATGATATTTGTAACCCATAAGAATTTCTTCATTTTTAGGAAAGTAGAAGGAGTATACATAAACAGAGGGTGAGTTGAATATGATGGGTTAAAATTTTTTTTAATTTTAAAATTAAGGAAGGGGAATATACTTGGGAGAATGGGAAAGGGACAGGTAGAATGAGGTAGATTATCTGACATAAAATAGGTACAAAAGAGTTTTACAGTAGAGGATGAGATGGGGGGAATAACATGCATTCTAAATTGGATATATAAATGTATCTTAATCTACAAGAAAGTAGGAAGGCAAGGGAATCAGAAAGGAGAAGGAAAGAATTAAGGGAAGACAATTTGAGGGAGATTGTAGTCAGAAGCAATGCAGATGGACAGTGAATAGGAGATAGAGAGGTGGTGGGGAGGACAGAGGGAGAAGAAGAGAAAGACAGAGAGAGGAGAGAGAAAGAGGGTGCACAGTGTCAGGGGGTTAGCCCAGAGAAATCAAAGGGTGATGAAGAAAGGAAGTTAAGGGTGATTATGAAATTGTAAACTTGAGTAACTAGAAGAGTGGCAGTACCTTTGACAGGTATAGGGAGTTTAAAAGAAGGAGTGATATTAAAGAAAAAGATATTTATTTCTGTTTTTCATGTTCCTCTACCCAACTCCATGACATTCACTGAAATACATATTCTTCTCACCACTACCTTTTAGAATCCTAACTTTCCTTTGATATTCAACAATAACCCAAAGTACCACCTTTTATATAGTCTTTCTTGATACCCCCATCTGCTATATATCTCTCCACAAAAAAATGACCTTGTATCTGTTTTGTTTTTACATGTGTGTGTGACTGTGTATATAAATATGTATACATATACTCACATTGGCATATATGTACATATTATATATTATATCCATTTTAAGAGCATAAGCTCCTTAATAGGAACTTTTTTCATTTTTATCGTTAGCTCTAGTTCTGTATCAATACAGTATTACCTGGAACTTGTTTTGAACATTTACATTTGTGGGATGCCTACTTAATCATGCAGTTGAAAATTCAGTATGGAGATCAAAAGAGAATTAAGGCTTGACATTTACATATAGGGGATCACCTGAATTAGATAAAATACAGGCAGATTTTTCTAAGAATTTGCCTATGAAATGCAGGAAAGATATAGGACAGTATTGAAGAAGGTAAGGTGAAGTGAAAGTTTTAAATTAGATCTGGGTATGTTTGAAGATAGCAGATAAAGAAACAGTGCTAAGTCTCCAACAGGGGACTTTGCTAGCCTAAGTATATTCTACCCACTGAGAGCTATCTTGGACTGGAAAAAGTAGTCACTGATATAAATATGTAGAATGAGTTTAAATGAGAACTTAAAAAAACTACTTAGTAAATCATCCCATCCTTGGAGATCTTTTTAAACTAATATGTCAGTGTGATTAACTGTATAGAAGAAAAGGGAAAGCTTCATGAGCTTTGGACCAGAAATACTCTATGGAGCTATTAGAGTGGTAGGGTAGGATAACTAAGGGTTGATCCAAATAGTGCAGTACTTTTAAGAGGCAATACTAGACTCAGCATGGCTTGTATTTATTCAGTGATGTCCCTGATTGGTTACTATAGTAGTGTCAATGGTACTTGGGTCAAGACAGTTGAAATTAGATAGGAGACAGTTGAAACAGAACAAATAGAGTTAAGAAAGAAACCAGACAGTTTTCTAGAATATGATCTTACTAGATACATTCATGCTCCATGTTTTTTGGTGATTTAGTCCTGAATATCTGTTCAAGCAATTTTACTCTCCTCTCAAAGGAATACAGGGCAAAGAACCTCCCCCAGACCAGGCTCACAAGAGTAAGTCTAGAATCCCTCCAATGATTTTCCCATAGTAGCAGGTGTCCAATTAAAATTTCACCTGAGGAGATAAAGATACTGTATGAAAATGCTATTCTGTGGATTTTGACAGTATCAAGGATTGATTATTTTTTGTGTGTTACTGAGAAGGATAAAAGAGCTGGTCATGGGAAATAACTAAGTAGAGGAAATAGGTTAGGGTATTTGACAGATTTTCAACATTATATTGAAGTTCCCTAGCATAAGGGCAGAAATTGAGGAGGAAATATTTGAGTCAGGTTCTAAACTCATTGATGATAGAAACTAAGAGTATCCTGGAAGTCTGTAGACAACAACTACCAAAATTTTGATTAGGTGATAGAATTTTGTGACCTTGTATCTGTTTTCTGGGTTACTGAGTGGAAGTGATAAGGGGAAAACCTGAAATGAAGAGTAAAGAGTATTCTAACTCAGAAAGTTGAGAGAATGAATAAAAGTGCAGCCAAGTGCCCTCAGGAGGAATCAGGTCCAGTGAGACACATGCTCATTGACAGAGGTGTAGTGAAGTGTGGCTGTGGCATTACCTAAAATAGCCACGTTGTTTCCTCCATGGTGTCGTCATCATTGTACATCCTCACTTCTTTCTACTGGAACCTTGGACTGTACCTATGAAATTCTGAATTCTGTTAGGTAGGCTTTCTATTTAGCTTGTTTAGAGCTAGGCCTAAATTTAAATTAGTTCTGCATTCTTATGACTCCAACCTGGTAATATTTTATTTTTCTTATCTGTTGCCTTTTTGCTGATATTTCACTTAACATTTTTGCATCAAGATTAAGGATGTTTTCATTTTTTTCTTTCTCTGTTTGAACTTTCCTGATTTAGATATCAAAATCATATTTGTAACATTAAAGAAATTTGGTTAGGATTCATTCCTGTTTTTGATCTTTTTACAAACAATTTGAGCAGTAATGGAATTGTTAGTGTTTCAAAGGGAGGTTTTAATTTATTGTCTAGGATTTGTCTAGAATTCTTATATTGAAATTATCTATGGTTTCTTGACTCATCTATTTATTTTATTTTTTGTTTTTGTATTTTTATTATTGTTTTTATTTACAAAGATATATGCATGGGTAATTTTTCAACATTGATCCTTATGCTTCAACTTTTCCTTTCCTCCCCCTCACCCCCACCCCTAGATAGATAGACTAATACATGTTAAATATGTGTTAAATACAATATATGTATACATATTTATAATTATTTTGCTGCACAATAAAAATCAGATCTAGAAAAGGAAAAAAAAAACCCTGAGAAAAAAAAACAAAAATGCAAGCAAACAATAACAGAAAGAGTTGGAAATACTATGTTGTGATCCACACTCAATTCCCACAGTCCTCTGTCTGGCTGTAGATGGCTTTCTTCATTACTAAACATTTGAAACTGCTTTGAATCATTTAATTGTTGAAGAAAGCCATGTTTATCAGAATTGATTATCATGTTGTCTGGTTGTTGCCATGTATCCCCTGGTTCTGCTTATTTCATTCAGCATCAGTTCATGTAAGTCTCTCCAGGCCTTTTTGAAATCCTCCTGCTGATCATTTCTTACAGAACAGTAATATTCCATAACATTCATATACCACTATTTATTTAACCATTCTCCAATTGATGGACATCCATCCAATTTCCAGTTTCTAGCCAATAGAAAAAGGGCTGCCACAAACATTTTTGTACATATGTGTCCCTTTTCCTTCTTTAAGATCTCTTTGGGATATAAGCCCACTAGTAACACTGCTGGATCAAAGGGTATGCACAGTTTGATAACTTTTTTAACATAGTTCCAAATTGCTCTCCAGAAAGGTTGGATTTGTAAACAGTTCCACCAACAATGTATCAGTGTCCCAGTTTTCCCACAACCCCTCCAACATTCATCATTATCTTTTCCTGTCATTTTAGCCAATCTGAGAAGTATGTAGTAGTATCTCAATTGACTCATCTATTCTTTAGAATTAAGCTAATCTCCAATTACTTTTTTAATCCTTTCTCCAATGGCCTTTTATTAAGTATAATTTTAACACGATATGATCAGTAAACTATATATTTAATATTGCTCCTTTTTGAGGCCTGGAGAGACTTACATGAACTGATGATGAATGAAATGAGCAGGACCAGGAGATCATTATACATGGCAACAACCATGCCCTCTTCAACAATGAGATGAACCAAATCAGTTCCTTGTTCAATAATGAATAGAACCAGCTATACCCAGCGAAAAAATTCTGGGAAATGAGTTTGAACCACTACATAGCATTTCCAGTCCCTCTGTTTTTGTCCACTTGCAGTTTTGATTTCCTTCACAGGTTAATTGTACACTATTTCAAAGTCTGATTCTTCTTGTGCAATAAAATGACTGAATGGATGTTTTTACATATATTGTTTTTAACATAAACTTTTAATAAATATAACATATATTGGTCAACCTGTCATCTGGGGGAGGAGGATGGGGGGAAGGAGGGGAAAAATTGAAAGAAAAGGTTTTGCAATTGTCAGTGCTGAAAAATTACCCATGCATATATCTTGTAAATAAAAAGGTATATAATAAAAAAATATTACTCCTTTTTGGCTCTTTTATTAGGTTTTTATATTCTAATGCATTTTTAATTTTTGTAAAGATCCAATGCATATCTGAGAAATAGGTCATGTACTTTGGAGTTATTTTTTTGAGAGTTTGTGTCTTCAGTGTTCCTAGCATCATACTACCTCTTTATCTTTTTTTTCATTCTTCCAGCATTATTTCCAGGATTGGTACATAAGAGCTAGGTTCTATGCACATATGGTGGAACTCTGTTGATCTTGAATGGTCCTAATCTAGTTTATTTGATGTCCTGTTGTCCCACACAAGACCTTGACAAGGGTGAAGCGGTAGGACCTAGCTGAGAGGCCAAGGAATTGGAAAGTTTTATTATATCATTTAGGAAAGGTATGCCTGATCACCGCCCTCTTGGGCTTCTGTTTTGGACTTAGGCAATAGAACTGCACAGTTGCCCTGGAGGAATAGCCAATAGACAGGCTGACTCCAGCCCATCAGTTAACTTGGGAAGTTCTTGAGTTTCAAAGCAATAATGCTATCTGACTTTTAGTATTTGTAAGGAGGTAAGAATGAGTTTGGAGAGGAAGAAGGAAGGTTCTATTACTCCTTTTGGATTTATTCAAGAAATTAAAAATATGTCTAGTAACCAGTAAATAAAAGTTGTTCAGAAGAGTACTCTTTAAGTTTCTTTTTTTTTAATTTTTAAATTTAGCTATCTAAAACTTAAATATAAAATATAAAAAAAAGTAAGAAGTAAAAAAATTGCCATGGACACAGCAGAATTTGGGGGGATTAAAATATCATGTCAAGGAAACATATAATAAATACTATTGTTTTCAGAGCTCCCATCTTTTCTTTGCTTTCCTTATAGTTTTTTTTTTTTTTGGTTCTCTGCTGTAAACTTTCTACTTTATTCTTTTTTCCCTTTCTTCCCCTCCCCACTTCTCTTAAGGAGACTATAGTTACATACCTCTATGATATTTGTGTATATGTAGACCTAGATATGCATATATATATATATATATGTGTATATATATACACATACATGCATGCATATATTTATTTATATATATATAGAGAGAGAGAAAGACATATTCACATAAATACACAGATCCATAATCAAACATATTTATACATATGTACATTCAGAGATATAGATAGATATAGACATAGATATGTAAGACTATACTATACTTGTTTTTCCTGTTTCTCTGAAAGTGCATAATCATCCTTCATAAGCCCAAGTCTTTCCGTATTTTTCTAACTTCACCAACTCATCATTTCCTACACCACAGTAATATTCCAATCTTGTAGTATCTAATTATTTTTAATAGTTTAAAACAATATTGATTAATATGGCTGACATATAGCTTAGGGGAGGAGAAGAAATGCAAAATTCTCCAATTAAGCATTCCCCACCTAGAGAGAACTTACAGATCAGGGCCCAAAGCTTCCTTTTATGCTATCCAGCCTTCTTCTGAAGATGCCTTGAAAGGGTCAGAATCAAAAACTGAGCCCCTTGGGTGCTAGAATTACTAGGGGTTTGCCAAAGATGTTTGGGTACTAGGATATGTGTTGTGGTATCATTGCTTATACCACATCATTGAGAATTAAGTTTCAAATTATCTCTAAATCAAGAAAAGGAGTATTTATTGGAGTCACATACTCTATGGGCCTCCTTAAGGGAGAAAGGCAGCCTTGCAGAGTGAAATCTTAGGAAGATTATTTAGCTAACTTGTTGAAGTATGAATTGGAAAAGGAAATGAATGGAAGCAAAGAGACCAACTAAAGAGCTATTAAAATGGTCCAAGTGAATGGTAATAAAAGCTTGAACTAGCAGAAAATCTGTATAAATGAAGATAAGACAATAATACATATGTATATATAGATCCAACATGGTTTGGAATGTTGGGGAATGAGGGATAGTAATGAATCAAAGATTTCTTAAGCACTAAATAATTCAATGATTGGAAAGATGAGGTGCCATCAGCAGAAAGAGGTAAATTGGAAGGAGAAGTGAGCTATATGGGGAGATTTAGGAGAAGATAATGAGTTTGCTTATAGATAGATTTACAGTGAGTTTGAGATATGGGACCAGAGCAAGATTTGGAAGATATAAATGATCATTGAAATGATCATTGAAAGTAGGAATAGTGGGAATCAAGTGTTGAGAAATGCAGAAAAGACTCAGATTTGAACCTTTGGGGATATCCCCACTTACAGATGGAAAAAGAATAAACCAATGGGAATCAAGAAGGAATAATGGAGGCAGAATACTGTGAGAAAGCAGTATATTGAAGATACAGAGAAACTATTCAGGAAAGAATGGGATAATCGTAATGCTATAGAAAGGCAAAGGATGAGGAAAGAAAGAAAAATGGTCATTGATTTCAGCAATAGTCAACGTTGAACTTTGAGAGAATATGAAATCAGAAACCAAACAAGTCATTGAGAAGTACATGGTAAGGAAGTTAGAAAGAGTGGATATTTTTCTAAGAGTTTAACTATGTCAGGGAACAGAGATTTAAGATAGCTACAGGTTTTCCCTAGTGCCCTCTTTTAGTTATCTGTATTACAGAATCCTTGCATTCCACGTTCCATTTCTTAGATTTCTGGTCCTAACCTAGCAAAACTCTGTAAATCAAAAGCAATAAGGCTTTATTGACCTAGAATCCAAATTTTCATTTCACAGCTTATTGTAATGTATTTATTGTTTCTGATCAGGCCTTAGCTTGTGCCATGATCTTCTGATGAAAAATTAAGTGACTACAACCAACATTTGTTTGACCATGATCTTTTTTTTTTTCTTTTTTGATGAGGCAGTTGGGGTTAAGTGACTTGCCCAGGGTCAGACAGCTAGGAAGTGTTAAGTGTCTGAGGCCAGATTTGAATCAGTTCCTTCAGAACTTGGTTGTCTATCCACCTACCTGCCTCCATGATTCATTTTTGTATGATTTGTAATAAGGTGATAACCAAAGGACCAATGTTGCATGTAAGTAATATAATTACTGCCTAACTTATCCTTCAGATAACTAGGTCTTAAAAAGCTTGTATCAGATTTATTTCTCTGAACTAAGGCTATTTCCACAGAGTAAATCATTACTATTAATCATAAAATCAGTGTACAAATCCTGGTGTCTAATCTGGTCCTGAAATTCACTGCTGTTTTGAAATTTAAATTTCAAAACAAATTACTACCTGCACATAATTTTTTTTTCATCGATCAGGCAATTTCAGGGTAACTAATTAGGCTTAGCCTAGACTACCTCATAACTGTCTCCTATTGTATATTTCAGGGGATGGAGTTCGTTGGGATAGCCTCATGGATACAGTGAGCATTGAGGATGACTTAAGTTTTGGGCATATTCTGGGAATGATGCTGTGTGATTCTTTGTGCTATGCTTTAGTAGCCTGGTATATGGAAAGTGTGTTTCCAGGGGAGTATGGTATGCCTCAACCATGGTACTTCTTCTTGAAGGTGAGTTCTGAAGCTATTCCTTAGGTTGTTAGCAGCCTTGAATAATTAACCTCTGAATAATTACCCCTTTTCAATAGTTACCCCTATTCTATAGTATTTTCATTCAATGAAAAAAAAAGATTGGGATTATAAAATCCTTTTAAAAAAAGAGTTTCAGTGATAAAGAATAGTGTTGTTGTATTAACACTTTCAGGAACAACTTGAGAAATAAGAACAAACCCTTTAATATAATTCCATCAACTATCTAAAGAAAGTAAATAATAATATATTATATAAAATTCAACATTAAGAATATTGATAAAGCTGAATGGTCTTTGACCCACATGATGTATTGCATAGTCATATTCAATAAAACAATTGCAATATTGTTGCTTTTTTCTCCTTTTTTGCCATGACTCCAGTTTTAAAATTGCTTCATTTTGACAGTTTTCATTGTAATGAAATTTTGACATTTAATTTTTGGAGACAAATCTAAGCTCATTTTGTTAACAAATTCAGTAAGTAGGAATTGGCTGATACTCCATTTATTTTAGTCAACAAAGAACCATGTTGTTTTCATCTATTAAAATCCTCCAGTTCTAATTGTTTGTTGACTACCTATCTTGGTAATACAGTTTTTATTATCTTAGCGCTCCTACTGGTATGGATACCCAAAACCTCTTTTTAGGAGATATATAGACTCTGAAGATGTCCCACGTAGTGAATATATGGAGGCTGAACCTGTAGGATTGGTGGCTGGAGTACAGATCAAACATCTATCCAAGGTATTTAATTTTTTTTCTAGGTCTGTTTTCCACCTAGAACCGGAATTATTGTAACTATTGTTAAAACAATGTAATATGTGGTGCTCTGGACAAGAATGAGGATATCTCAGTTTCAGTGATACTTTACCATTTACTATTTACCCCTGAAGACAAGAACTAAATTAAATAGTCATTTGTGCCTTTTATATATTAAGCAATATCTCAAAAACTAAAAGAGAGAAACAAGCAAATGGTACTGAAATTTTAGGTTACTATCAAAACCAAATGCAATCCCAGGCTCTCTCCTGCCCAATTCTGCAATATTATTCCAGAATATTGTTTATATACATAGCACTATATACATATATACAATATACATAGCACTAATAGGCTAACTAAATGGATTAGTTATCCAACTTCTTGTCAGAGTTTGTACAAGAGACATTTCCATTTATTTTGTCATTCCTATACATATTATTAGACAAATCTCTTCCAAACAATTAAAGATCTTACTGAAGAGGCCTTGTGATGTTTTGATATATAATCTATAAACAAGAAGATGTGGAGTATTTTATCATATATGTTTTGTCCCTTTTTCATTTTCTCTTTGGCAATGGATGATACATCTTTGGGCATGCTTTTTTATGAACATAATGTTTTATATCTTGCTCAAAGTCATTTGTCAGAGTTGATTTCATTTTATTAATAGATTTTATATGCATGAAAGACTTTTCATTGGAAGAGAGCCTTTAAAGGCTGCTGTTTTTGTATTGCTTTTTAAGAAATAATGAGGGCAGCTAGATGGCACAGTGGATAGAGTACCAGCCCTGAAGTCAGGAGGACCTGAATTCAAGTCTGGTCTCAGCACTTAACACTTCCCAGCTGTGTGACCCTGGGCAAATCACTTAACCACAATTGCCTCAGCAAAAATAATAAATAAATGACTAACTGAATAAATGATAGATGATGTGGAATCTTCAGTATGACTAGAATCACATAATCTTATCTTTTTCATTTCTTGTTTCATCAAGGAGAGACTCAATGTGTGTTTAGAAAATTCTCACAAAATTTTATAAAAAGAAAGTAAATACATAAGTAGATATGTTTTTTAAATCTCCTTTATTAAGTAAAATATTTTACGTTTCTCCCATTCTTTTGCCATCTTTCTCTCCTTGAGATAGTTTATGAAACAATTTATCGATATATTCAAGATTGTGTTGCTTCTAACATCAATGTTCTCCATATGCACATTAGACTTTTCATTGCTCTTCTGACTTTTTTTTGTCTTCTTCAGTGCTATTTCTTATTATAATACAACTTAGCCTAGGATTTTTTAATCCATATTTTGTGATTCTATTCTCGAAGGATCATAAAACATATCATTTTGACATTATTATAAATTTTGCATGTAGTGTTTTCCTGTGTCTGATTACTTCATTTTGCATTAGTTCATATAAATCTTTCCATGCTTCTCTGTATTTACCATTTCTTACAGTATAATAATGCTTCATTGAATTTCTGCACTACCATTCCTCATTTGATATGCATCTACTTTGTTCCCAATGCTTTTTTATCACAAAAAAAAAAAAAAATGCTGCCATAAATAGATTCTTGCTGTGTGACCCTGGGCAAATCACTTAACCCCAAATGCCTCAGCAAATAATAATAATAATAATAATAATAATAATAATAATAATAATAATAATAATAATAATAATAGTAATTAGGTTCTTATAGGGGACTTTCTTTTTATCAATGGCTTCTGTGGGGTATAAAACTAAGAATGAAATTTCCAGGTCAAAAATATGGATATTTTAGCACTTTATTTGCACGATTCAAAATTACTTTCCAAAATAGTTATACTCATTCATACTTCTACCAACAAAGCATTAGTGTGCCTGTCTTCCCCCAAATGCTCCAGCCTTGACTAATTTTTTTTGTCATCTTTACTATGTTATAGGGTATGAAGTAAAAATATATAAAATATGTAAGCCGGAATACTAAGACAATAAACTCCTTAAGGGCATCAACTCTGTCTTAGCTCTTGGTATTTCCTCCAGTGTCTACCTAGTAAACACTCTACACAATAGGTAAACAATAAAAATAAATTGTATGATTAATTGATTGTGTATATGAACATAAGAGAAAATTAGCCTAAATATTACCTCTGTAGGAGGAGTTCTGTGAAACCCATGGATCTTTCTTTTTTTTTTTAAATTTTATTTTTTAAAATTAATTTTATAATTATAACATTTTTTGAAAGTACATATGCATAGGTAATTTTTTACAACATTATCCCTTGCACTCCCTTCTGTTCCGAATTTTCCCTTCCTTCCCTCCACCCCCTTTCCTAGATGCCATACATTCCTGTAGCGAGCTGTAGTCTCCAGAAGCTGCCGGATCGCTCTCTGGGAAGAGATCTGCTGTGTCTACTCAAATCTCTCAGATTCTTCTTCCTGTAGTGAACCGTTGTCTCCAGGTAGTTGCTGTTAACTCTTGTCCAGAGAAGTGACTTCCCTTCCTGTAGAGAGCCGACTTCCCTTCCTGCAGAGAGCTGCGTCAAGCCTGATGTAATGCAGAGTCTTCTCCTTGAATTTCCTCCAGCTCTTATCCTTCTCCAGGCAGACTGACTTTCCAGGCCCACTGTTGCCTCTTTTATCCTCCCAGAGAATGGGCGTGGAATAATGCAAGGGCTTCTGGGAAGAACCACTTCAGCCAATGAGCTTGCTCCTTCTATCAAGTCAACCTGAGTTCTCACCTTGTAATTGTCCAGACAACCTGAATTCTCACCTTGTCACTGTCCAGACAACCTGAGTTCTCACCTAGTAATCCTAACACATTCCCATACATATTAAATATGTTATAGTATATTCTAGATACAATATATGTGTGCAAAACCGATTTTGTTATTGTTGCTAAGGAAGAGATGGATTCAGAAGATAAAAATAACCTGGGAAGAAAAACTAAAATGTAGTTTATACTCATTTTCCAGTGTTCCTTCTCTGGGTATAGCTGATTCTGTCCATCAATGATCAATTGGATCTGAGTTAGCTCTTCTCTTTGTTGAAGATATCCACTTCCATTAGAACACATCCTCATACAGTATTGTTGTTGAAGTGTATAATGATCTGCTCATTTCACTCAGCATTAGTTGATGTATCAAGTCTCTCCAAGCCTCTCTGTATTCATCCTGCTGGTCATTTCTTACAGAACAATAATATTCCATAACATTCATATACCATCATTTACCTAGCATTCTCCAATTGATGGGCAGCCATTCATTTTCCAGTTTTTAGCCACTACAAAAAAGGCTGCCACAAACATTTTGGCACATACAGTTCCCTTTCCCTTCTTTAGTATTTCTTTGGGATATAAGCCCAGTAGTAGCACTGCTGGATCAAAGGGTATGCACAGTTTGATAACTTTTGGGGCATAATTCCAGATTGCTCTCCAGAGTGGTTGGATTCTTTCACAACTCCACTCACAATGTATCAGTGTCCCAGTTTTCCCACATCCCCTCCAACATTCATCATTATTTTTTCCTGTCATCTTGGCCAATCTGACAGATGTGTATCTCAGAGTTGTCTTAATTTGCATTTCTCTGATCAACAGTGATTTGGAACACTCTTTCATATAAGTGGAAATAGTTTCAATTTCATCATCTGAAAATTGTCTGTTCATATCTTTTGACCATTTATCAATTGGAGAATGGCTTGATTTCTTATAAATTAGAGTCAATTCTCTGTATATTTTGGAGATGAGGCCTTTATCAGAACCTTTAAATGTACAAATGTTTTCCCAATTTGTTACTTCCCTTCTAATCTTGTTTGCATTAGATTTGTTTGTACAAAAGCTTTTGAATTTGATGTAATCAAAATTTTCTATTTTGTGACCAATAATGATCTATAATGGTCACAAATTCCTTCTTCCTCCACAAGTCCTATGTTCCTCTAATTTATTTATGATCTCGTTCTTTATGCCTAAGTCATGGACCCATTTTGATCTTATCTTAATATGTGGTGTTAAGTATGGGTCCATGCCTCATTTCTGCCATACTGATTTCCAGTTCTCCCAGCAGTTTTTGTCAAATAATGAATTCTTATCCCAAAAGTTGGGATCTTTGGGTTTGTCAAACACTAGATTGCTGTATTTATTCACTATCTTGTCCTGTGAACCTAACCTATTCCACTGATCAACTAGTCTATTTCTTAGCCAATACCAAATGGTTTTGGTGACTGCTGCTTTATAATATAGTTTTAGATCAGGTACAGCTAGGCCACCTTCATTTGATTTTTTTTTTCATTAATTCCCTTGAAATTCTCGACCTTTTGTTGTTCCATATGAATTTTGTTGTTATTTTTTCTAGGTCATTAAAATAGTTTCTTGGGAGTCTGATTGGTATAGCACTAAATAAATAGATTAATTTAGGGAGTATTGTCATCTTTATTATATTCACTTGGCCAATCCAAGAGCACTTAATATTTTTCCAATTATTTAAATCTGACTTTATTTTTGTGGCAAGTGTTTTGCAATTTTGCTCATATAATTCCTGACTTTCCTTTGGTAGATATATTCCCAAATATTTTATGCTACCAACAGTTATTTTGAATGGAATTTCTCTTTGTATCTCTTGCTGTTGGATTTTGTTAGTAATGTAAAAAAATGCTGAGGATTTATGTGGATTTATTTTGTATCCTGCAACTTTGCTAAAGTTATGAATTTTCTAATAGCTTTTTAGCAGAATCTTTGGGGTTCTCTAAGTATTCCATCATATCATCTGCAAAGAGTGATAGTTTGGTTTCCTCATTACCTACTCTAATTCTTTGAATCTTTTTCTCAACTCTTATTGCTGAGGCTAGCATTTCTAATACAATATTGAATAGTAATGGTGATAGTGGGCAACCTTGTTTCACTCCTAATCTTAATGGGAAAGGTTCCAGTTTATCACCATTACATATGATGTTTACTGATAGTTTTAAATATATGCTCCTGATTATTTTAAGGAATAGTCCATTTATTCCTATGCTCTCAAATGTTTTTAGTAGGAATGGATGTTAGATTTTGTCATATGATTTTTCTGCATCTATTGAGATGATCATATGGTTATTAATATGGTCAATTATACTAATAGTTTTCCTAATATTGAACCAGCCATGCATTCCTGGAATAAATCCTACTTAATCATGGTGTATTATCCTGGGGATGATTTTCTGTAGTCTTTTTGCTAATATTTTATTTAAGATTTTAGCACCAATATTCATTAGGGAGATTGGTCGGTCTATAATTTTCTTTCTCTGTTTTCAACCTACCTGGTTTAGGTATCAGTACCATGTCTGTGTCATAAAAGGAATTTGGCAGGACTCCTTCAATCCCTATTTTTTCAGATAGTTTATATAGCATTGGAGTTAATTGTTCTTTAAATGTTTGGTAGAATTCACATGTAAATCCATCTAGTCCTAGGGATTTTTTCTTAGAAAGTTGGTTAATGGCTTGTTCTATTTCTTTTTCTGAAATGGGACTCTTTAGACTATTTACTTCTTACTCTGTTAATCTGGGAAAGCTATATTTTTGAAGGTATTCTTCCATTTCATTTAAGTTATCGAATTTATTGTCATAAAGTTGGGCAAAGTAACTCCTAATTATTGTTCTAATTTCCTCTTCATTAGCGGCGGGTTCTCTCTTTTCATTTTTAAGACTAACAATTTGCTTTTCCTCTTTTCTTTTTTTAATCAGATTTATTAAGGGTTTGTCTGTTTTGTTGGTTTTTTCATAGAACCAACTCTTAGTTTTATTAATTAATTCAATAGTTTTTTACTTTCAGTTTTATTAATCTCTCCTTTCATTTTTAGAATTTCAAGTTTCGTGTTTGTCTGGGGGTTTTTAATTTGTTCCTTTTCTAGCATTTTTAGTTGTAAGCCCAATTCATTGACCTTCTCTTTCTCTATTTTATGCAAGTAGGCCTCTAGAGATATAAAATTTCCCTTATTACTGCTTTGGCTGTATCCCACACATTTTGGTATGATGTCTCATTATTGTCATTTTCTTGGGTGAAGTTATTAATTACGTCTATGATTTGCTGTTTTACCCAATCATTCTTTAGTATAAGATTATTTAGTTTCCAAATAATTTTTGGTCTATTTTCCCCTGGCTTTTTATTAAATGTAATTTTGATTGCATTGTGGTCTGAAAAGGATGCATTTACTATTTCTGCCTTACTGCATTTGATTTTGAGGTTTTTATGCCCTAGTATATGATCAATTTTTGTATAGGTTCCATGAACCTATACTCCTTTCTGTCTCCATTTAGCTTTCGCCAAAGATCTATCATATTAAATTTTTCTAGTATTCTATTTACCTGTTTGACTTCTTTCTTATTTATTTTGTGGTTTGATTTATCTAATTCTGAGAGTGCAAGGTTGAGATCTCCCACTATTATAGTTTTGCTATCTATTTCCTCTTGCAGCTCTCTTAATTTCTCTTTTAAGAATTTAGATGCTGCACCACTTGGTGCATATATATTTAATATTGATACTGCTTCATTATCTATGCTATCCTTTAGCAAGATATAGTGCCCTTCTTTATCTCTTAATTAGATCAATTTTTGCTTTTGCTTGATCTTAGGTGAGGATGGCTACCTCTGCTTTTTTGGCTTCACCCGAGGCATAGTAGATTCTGCTCCACCCTTTTACTTTTATGCTGAATGTATCACCCTGTTTCAGGTGTGTTTCCTGTAAACAACATATAGTAGGATTCTGGCTTTTAATCCAGTCTGCTAACTACTTCCTCTTTATGGGGGAATTTACCCCATTCACATTTATGGTTAAAATGAGTAATTCTATATTGCTTGCCATCCTGTTAACCCCCTGCTTATGCTTTTCTCCTTTCCTTCCCCTTAACCCCCCTCCCCAGTATTAAACTTGTGAGCACCACTTGCTTTTCACAACCTGCCCTTTTTAGTATCCCTACCCCACCTTAAAGTTCCTCCCCCTATTTTGCCCCTTTCCCTCACAATTTCTGTATTCCCTTCCCCTTAGCTTACTCCTTCCCTTTTCACTTTTCCCCTCCCACTTTTCAGTGAAGTGGAAGGAGTTTTACCATAAATCGAATATGTCTATATTTTTCTCTTTAAGCCAATTCTAATGAGAATATGATACACACTATGTTCATCCCCCTCCTTTCTTTCTCTCAGATATAATAGGTTACCTTTGCCTCTTCATGAGATGTAGTACCACTACTTTACCTTTTTTATGATATAATTTCCTTTCCATCTCTAGTTTCTAGAACAAATTATACATGTGTTCTTTATATATCTTTATGGCAGAAATATAGTTCTCAAGATTTCTTTTTACCTTTTTAGAAATCTCTTGAGTTCTGTATTTGGAGATCAAACTTTTTGTGTAAATCTTGTTTTTTCATCAAGAATAGATGGAATTCATTTATTTCCTTGAAGTCCATCTTCTTCCCTGGAAAAAGATGCTCATTTTTGCTGGGTAAATTATTTTTGGCTGTATACCAAGTTCGTTAGCCTTTCAGAATATCATATTCCAAGCCCTTCTGTTATTCAGTGTGGACACTGCTAGATCCTGGGTTATCCTTATTGTGGCGCCTCCATATCTGAATTGATTTTTTTCTAGGAGCTTCCAATATTTTTTCCTTTGTCTGATGGTTCTTGAACTTGGCCACTATATTTCTTGGCGTTTTGATTTTAGGGTTCCTTTCAGTAGGTGATCGATGAATTTCTTCAATGTCTATTTTACCCTCTCTTTCTAAAACGTCTGGGCAGTTCTCTGATAATTTCCTCGAAAATAGTGTCCAGGCTCTTTTTTTCCTCATATTTTTCAGGGAGTCCAATTGTTCTCAGATTGTCTCTCCTGTATCTATTTTCCAGGTCTGTTGTCTTCCCAATAAGGTACTTGACATTCTTTTCCATTGTTTCATTTTTCTGGTTTTCTTGGTTTTCTGGTCATTCACTTCTATTTGTTCAATTCTGGTTTTTAATGATGTATTTTCTTCACTCACTTTTTTTTATATCTTTTTGTAATTGTCCAATTGAGTTTTTAAGTGAGTTTTTTTGTTCTGTGGAATTTTTTTCCATTTAATTTTATTTTTTAGAGAGTTATTTTCTTTTTCCAACTCTCTAATTCTGTTTTCCTTCGAGTTGGTTACCTTTTCCAACTCAGTAAATTTGGTTTTCAATGATTTGATTTCTTTATCCACTCTGTCTTTAAATGCATGGGATGACTTCTCCAGACTCTCTTGCTAAGCTTACCTTTCCTTTTCCAATTTCTCTTCTAACTCTCTTATGAGAGCCTTTTTGATTTCCTCTGTGAGAGTTTTGTGTATTGAGGAGCAGATCATATCCCCCTTTGGGGAATTCCTCTGGAGACAGTCTGTTTTTAGACTCCTCAGGGTTTGAAGTCTGCTCTCTATCCATATAGAAGCTGTCAGTAGAGCCCTTTTAAATGTTTTTATTCATTTTGTCAGAGCAGAATCAAAGAAAACAAACGGACAAAAAAAAAAAACAAATGGTCTGCTTTTTTTTGGGGGGGGAATGGGGCTGGATGGTGTTACTGGGCTTACTCTACAGACTGGGGGGGGGGAGCAGCAGCAAGGTACTAACAGGACGATGGCTGCGTCTGCACTCTGAGGCACTGAGTCACTGAGTCACTTCAGGTGGGGGTAGAGGTGGCCAGGTCTGAGAGATGCTAGCTTTTTGGGGTTTTTATTCTTTACCTCCAGTATTTACACCCTCTCCGCTGCTCCTGGCTTGCTGTCAAGACAGAATATCCACACTGGGGTAAAGGTCGTTCTGCAGAAACTGAAGAGATTGAATCCCTCACCTCTCTGGTCTGAGCTGTGTGAGCTGCCTGCCTCACTCTGGCTGCTTGCCCTCAGCCTGTACCCAGTCTGTTTGTCCCCTCCCCCGAGCAAACATAGACCTTTTCTGGTGAATTTCAAGGATGTCTTCTGTTGGTAATTATTTGTGGGTTTTTTTCCAGTCAAGCATTAATTCCGGGCCTTGTCATGAAGTAAATTCTGAGAGAAAACGCGGAGCTCAAGCAGCTATGTGTTTCCTCTCCACCATCTTGGCCGGAAGTCCCCCATTTTCTCTTTTAATTGTTATGAGTTTGGTTTTTTTTAAACAAATAAAATACACAGTATTAAAACAATTACATGTAGTTAATAATTTAAAAAAATAAATGAACAGACCTCTGGTTAAAAATCCCTCTACCATATATAGAAATATTTGTGGCAGCCACTTTTTGTAGTGGAAACTAAGTGTATACCCATCAGTTAGAGAATGGTTAAATAAGCTATGGCATATGAATGTTATAAAATATTATTGTTCTAAAAGAAAAGATTGGCAAGATGATTTCAGAGAGGCCTGGAGAGACACAAACTGATGCTAACTGAAATGAGCAGAATCAGATCGTTGTACACGGCTACAACAATATTATATAATTATCCATTCTGATGGATATAGCTCTTTTCAACAATGAGATGATTCAGACCAGTTCCAATGATCTTTTTATGAAGAGAACCATCTACACCCAGAGAGAGGACTGTAGGAACTGAGTGTGGATCATAACATAGCATTTTCACTCTTTTTGTTGTTGTTTGCCTTTTTAATTTGGTTTTTCTTATGCAACAAGATAATTTTGGATTTAACATATTTTTACCATGTTTAACATAGATTGGATTACTTACTATCTAGGGAGAGGATGGGAGCAAGGAGGGAGAAAATTGAAACGCAAGGGTTAATGTTGAAAAATTATCCATGCATATCTTTTGAAAATTAAAAAGTTTTAATAAAAAAATTAAAAATATAATAATAAATGTGTATTTAGGTGGAAAATTTACAGCTGAGTGATCAGGGAAAATTTAATGGAAGATGTGGAATTAAAACTGTATTTTAAAAATATATATAAGATTCTTTTTTTTTTTTATGCCCTTTTCCCCCATCACTGTCGCTTTCCATTGAAATCTACTTCCTCCACACATACACTTAACATTGCAATAGAATTCATATTTATAACAAATAAGAATAGCTAAATATAACAGATCAACAAATTGGCTTTGTCTGAAATATATTTGGCAGGAAGGGGAAGATGAATATTGGGAAGGGGCCTCAATTCCACCATATCTCTTCCAATTTATCCTATACATAACCTTGTTTATAAATAATTATTTCCATGTTGTCTTCTTTATTAGATTGTGAGCTCCTTAGAAGAAAGTACTTGCCTTTACCTTTCATTGTGTCCCCAGTATTTTCCTTACCACATAGTAGGCCCTTAATATATGTTCATTGAATGACTGACCTTCCTTTAGAGACGTGGAGCATACTTTGCTTATTAGAACCCTAAAATCATGATTAGGCAATAAGAATTCTAAAGACTTTGTTTTGTTTTTCTCTATGTTATTATAGTCATTGTTCAAAGTAGTTACCTACTAATGCTTATTTTTTCTTGCACAAGTTTTTTTGTTTTTCTGAATGCTTCATTTCTTAAAAAAAATAATATTCCAATATATTAATATACTATAGTTTGGTCAGTCATTTTTCAATTGATGGGTATTCACTTTGTTTTCAATTTTTTGCTATTACAGAAAATGCTGTTAAAAGTAATTTCTGAGGCAACTAGATGGCACAGTAGATAGAGCATCAACCCTGGAGTCAGGAGGACTTGAGTTCAAATGTGGCCACAGACACTTAACATTTCCTGGCTATGTGATCCTGGGCAAGTCACTTAACCCCAGTTGCTTCAGCAAAAACAGACAGACAGACAAACAATTTTCTGTATATATGCAACCTTTACCTGTCTTTGACTTCTTTGAAACATATTCCTATTTGTAATACCATTGGATCAAAAGATATGTAATTTATTTGTAGCATTCCAAATCGGTTTCCAAAACAATTGAAGCACTTCATAACCCCTGCAACATTTTATATTTTTGGCTTTTATCATCTTTGCCAATCTGATATATACATGTTGTTTTGATTTGCATTCCTGTTATTAGTGATTTCCTTGTACTTTTCTTTTGAAAACTTCCTGTTTATAATCTTTGATCACTGGCTTTTGTCCTTATTTTTTTGGTTCTATTCCCTTTTTATTTTGAATATTAAACCTTTCTCAGAGATACTTGCTACCATTCAAGTTCTCCTCAAAATATAGCTATAATAATTTTGTTTGCACAAGTACTTTCTTATTTTATATAATTGAAATTGTCTATTTTAACATCTGTGATTAATTTTTTTCATTGAAATAAGAATTCTCTCTGCTCACTGTAATTATATGAGGTACCTTCTATTCTCCTTATTTTGTTGTTGAAGTGATGATATATTTACATTTTGATCAAATATCTATTTGGAATAAAACCAAAAATGAAATAGTCCCTCAAGAAGTGTATATTCTACTACAATTATGTTTTTCTATAGGAAGATTAAGTAAATTCTTAATTTGAATCATTACAAACTGGTTGCTTCTTGCTCCTTACTTGGAAAAAAAACCAAGGCTTCTCTGTTTAATTTCTTTAGTGATGACAACATCTGGATGCACCATAGGTAAAAGATGTGGGATGCTCTCCAGAATCTTGGCCACAGTCGAATAATTTAAAAATACTATCAACAGACCATGTTTCTATTGTACTTCTAGACTCCAGCATTAGGTGAAGCAAATTAGACTGCAATATCAAAGAATCACATACACATACACAATTTCAGAGTTTCAGATAAATCCAACATCTCAGAGTAAGAATAATGTTAATATAACATTTTTCTTGGATAATGGTAGTATGAAGTATATAAATGCTGTTATTTAACTCTTTGTCAAGAAGTAAAGCTATCAAAGGATTAAAGTATCTAAGTCAGTATTTTACTTCCTTAGATAAAATAAAGCTCACTTTGACTCAAACCTTTTCTTGAATTTGAACGTTTAGTTCTTTTCTATGATCTCATATTTGTTTACAATTTTAGAAAGCTTCCACATTTATTATTTCTTTGGTTTTCTTGCAGGATCAACATATTTTTGGTTACTACTTCTCTGCTAGGATGTCTTAGACATCTGTGTATTTGGATTCCTAATATGTTAGTAAGGTTTGGTAAGGTTTACCATTGCAGATTCCTGTTTTTCTATTCTGATCCTTTTCTTTGATTTTGCAGAATTTATTCACAAATACCTAAAGTTGTTTACTAGATCTGGAGGCCATGTTTCTTTCTGTTGCTACTGTTTTTCCTGATGATTTATCTGTTTATGTTCAAGGTCTTTGAGTTCTTTCTCTATTCTATGGTGATTTCAGTCTCCCCCCTCTCCTTTATTTTCTATTATCACTTATTTCCTGATCTCTTCCCTTCTGATTTTGGTTTCCTTGAGGATTGGTTCTCATAGTATCTCAGTCTCCTTCCTTACTGTAGAACATACTCTCTCCCTAACCAGAAGATAAAATCATGACAAAGGTCCTGATACCAGGAATCTTTTTTACCCCTTCACAGACCTCCAGTCTCTTGTCTCATTGAAGTGACTTTACTAGAGTTACTAAGTTTCAGTCTCCTGGACATACCCATATCCCCAGTACTTTGACATCATCTCTTGCACAAAAGCTTTGTTGTCTAGAGTGGCCTTCACTTCAGTCCTGCCTTCTTATAACTTCTTTTATGGGATAAAGGAATTCATTGCTGTTTCATATAATGCTCTTCACTATTAATAGGCGTTCCTAAGAAAAACTAGGTTTGGCTGGAAAGTTTCATGATGCCTTATACTAGATAAAAGTCATTGCTTTAATTTCTCTTGACATTATTAGAATACTAATGGAGCACACAGGCTATTTGTTCCAATTATGGGACAGTCCATGGTTTTTTCGGATAAATTTGTTTTCTGACTTTTTTACTGATTTTTTACTGATTTTCTATATCATGTGGTATGTGCTTCTCAATTACCCTTTTAATGATCTTCATCTTTGGTGATTGTAATGTCTCATACCTAATAGCAATATAACTACTACCAAAAGAATAAAAAGGTGAGTCTTTGTTTTAGAGAGAAACTTGGGGGTATTTTTAAAAATTGAAGGGAAAACCACTTCCCTCTCCTCCTTTTTCATTTTGTGCCTAATTCAATTTCTTTTCTCTCTTAGGATTTCAAAATTGACAAAGCAATTTATTTTTTCCCCATTTAATAGTAGTTTATTTTTTCCAATTACATATAGTTTTCATTATTTAGAATTCACTTATTCACTTAAGATTTCAAGATTCAGATTCTTTTTTTGCTTCTCTCCTCTCCCCAAAATAGCAAGCAATCAGATATGTTATATATGTATAATCATATTAAATAAAAACACATTATTCATGTTACAAACCTAATTAAATTTCTATTGGCAATGTCTGTCCAAGAAAAATATTCTGATGAATAAAGTCTATAGGTTTCCATCTAACTGCAGTTATTTTCCATATTTGTCATTTCTAACAATTTTATGGCTCTGGAGTAGAATCTCAAAGTTGCTTTAATTTGCAATCATTTTATTATTATTAATGATTTAAATAATTTTTACCAAATAGTTTTTGTAACTTGAATTTCTGACCATTTATCTATTAAGTAATGTCTCTTTACAATGATGGTTAGGGGAAATATGCTTACCTAGAGATGACCCTAAAAAATTAAATAAAATGATATGATTATATAAATTTGAAAATGTCTTACATGAGCAAAATAAAATGCATTCAGAATTTACTCAAACAATTAAATGGAAAAATCTTTACATTAGATTGCTTTGATAGAAGTCTAGTATCCAAGAATAAGAAGAGTCAATTGAAGGAGTTATAAAAAGATAAGAACACTCATACATTATTATTGGAGCTGGGACATAATACAACTCCTTTAAAAAGCAGTTTGGAATTATGCTGTAACAAAAAAAATTATCCTAGATATCATAGATTTAAAAATCTTAAAATAAAACTGTCCAGATCTTTTAGAATCAGTCATGTGAAAATAGAAGATCCAGCAGATCTTCTGAGACCTCAAAGTGAAAATTCCCCAAAATATTATATCCCAAATCCAGAGTTTCTAGGTTAAAAAAAAATACTTGAAGTCACCAGAAATTCAGCTTCAGAAGAGTCATAATCCTGACCACACATGATTTAGAAAACATCACTATAAAGGAGCAAATAGCATGGAATATAGTATTCCATAAGGTAATAGAGATGGGCTTATAATCCAACAAAACTGGGTATAATCCTAAAAAGGAAAATTTCCTGATGAAAATATCAGAGCTATATAAAAAATTTTGTGCTATAAGAAGTAATAGAGGATATAATGGATTTAACATATATTTTTACTATGTTTAACATATATTGGGATTACTTACCATCTAGAGAAGAAGATGGGGGAAAAAGGGGAAAAAATTTGAACGCAGGGTTTTACAAGAATCATTGTTGGAAATTATCTGTGCATATGTTTTGAAAATAAAAAGCTAGATTAAAGTAAAAAAAGAAGTAATGAAGGGGATGATTTTACAGAAAACTGGAAAGATTTATTTGAACTGTTATAGAATAAAGTGAACAGAACCAGGAGAACAATTTCACAAAGACAGCAATATTACATAAAGACAAAAACTTTTAAATAATTGGGAACTATGATTAGGGTAATGATAAGCCACTTTCATAGAGAACTAATGTTGAAACATACTACCCATTTCCTGATAAGAGAGGTGAAGAATTCATAGTCCAAAATAAGACCTTTATTTAGACATGGAAATTTTGTAAATATTTGTAACAAGATTTTGGGGTTTTTTTCCTTTTCATTGTTAAGAGGGAGAGTAAAACAAGCAGATTTTTTCTAATTGAAAAAAATATGTAATTTCAGAAAAGAAAGGAATATTTTACATTAGTAAGATCATAAATCCACTTGTCTTTGAGTATTGAATGGGATCAAGGATCTCATTAGTCACTTATATATTGCTAGCTTGAGCTAAAAGATTTAACTAATTGATAGTTCTATCAAATTTTTTAGTCTGTTTATCATCTAATCTATAATGAATTTTATATTTTAAAATTTCTTTGCCAATTTAGTGGGCCTTAAACTTATTTTTTCTCTGATTATTACAGTATGAATGCTTTTAAACTTTTAATTAACAATTTATATTTCAACCTTCAAATTTTTTTCATAGTCTTTTGTTGACTCTTAACACACAGTATGTATTGGTAGCTTACCAGAAAAAGTACAAGCAGCTTTGCATGGCACTGAAGGCAGTGCTCACTGTGACTCCTATTTCCTGCCTCATCTGTACCTTAATTACAGCTGTATGTTTCTATGTTTATATTTCATGGCTCAACACATATAATACTTTCTCAGCTCTATACCATTGTTCACACTGTTCTGCCTACCTCTAACATTACCTCTCTTTCCCATATGGCAAAATCCTAACTCTCCTCCAAGACCCATTAAAAATATCACCTTTTCTATCCCAAAATTAGCCTTCCCCTAAAGATCTGTAGTATTTTTTTTCTGTAACATATTTAATACATACATAGACTGCTTGGTACTATAAATTATATTTCATGTCCATGTCTTCTCTCCCAAGCTTCTGAGGGCAGAGACTTTGTCTTATACTACTTTGTGTTCATTAAGATGTCTAGTCTACTGCTTTAAAAGTAGCAGTAGTTCAACATATATTTGTATTGCTGTTGCCTGCATGTAACCATGCAGAAACTTAAAACTCTCCTCTTAAGGCTTTGCATAATTATATGCTGGAAGCTATATATAAGGAGCTATGCTCCTTTAAGCTTTATTGAAAACTCTAAATTAGTTCCCTTTGTATATAAGCTTTATCCTGTTTTATTCTATGAAGTAGTAAAATCTACTCCCTTTGTATTTTCTCTTTGGTCTTGTTGACATGTAGGTAGAATAACTTTTAGGCATAGTTGATTTGAATACTTTCCTTTTTTTAAGTTCTTTGGAGTGAGGAAAATGGATGCAAAGTTACTCTTTCTTTACCTCTCCACAGGTATTTGTAGTGGGGAGTAATATCAAAGAGGCTGTAAGAGACCTGAATCTGAACATATACGAGGGCCAGATTACTGTTCTTCTAGGACATAATGGAGCAGGAAAGACCACTACTTTGTCCATGCTTACAGGTATGTTTGATCATCCAAGAAACCAAGGATTTGCTGTCCACAGTCCTTCAGGCCCTTACCTTTATTATTAGAGCTAAATTTATTGTCATTACAACATTACCCACTGAAAGTCAACTTTCTTTTCCCTCAGTTCTTCCTTGATAATAGCAGAGCTATACAAGAATCTTAATTAACCTAATCTGGATGAGGAAGGACTGTCCATTATCCTCTAGTCTTCCAAGTCTTTGGAGTTATGATACAGACTATTAAAGCTTATAATCTTGGGATTTCCCTTTTTTCTAGGTATAGAAGTACATGGCATTTAGAGAGACATGTAAATCCAAAAGAGATTTATCCAAAGGACTTTGAATATTATGATAGAATTCCATAGTATTCTAGTTCTATATAAACACATCAACAACAGAATCATATCATCTTCCCTCTAATGTATCATTTTCATCAGTCAAGGGATTTGGAATAGTAATAAAATCACAGCTTGAACACCTAGCCAAAAGTTTGGTACATTCATAAGTTGATTGTTGATTGAGTGATTATTAAAGTCTTGTCCTGATTGTAGAAATAAAACTAATTTAACTTTTTGGGCAAGAGTGGTGGCTGATAGCAGCTACACTCTGTAAGAGGTAACTCCCTAGGTATCTTAAACCCATTTCTTTATCTTCTTATGGACAGTAGTGCTCTTTGGGTAGCTGCTAATATTTTTCTCCTACTGTACCTATCATCTTGAACTCTAAAACATTTTCTAGGAAACTTCCAGTTCTGTAGAGAATTATTAATTAAGATGAAAGTAGGCCAGCTAAATCAGATCTATTGCCCCAGAGCATCTCTAGCTCATGAATTCAGCATGAATGACTAGTTTTAATGTGTCACTGTGAAAAATTGAGTGGACCTCCTAATTAAATGTATTTATGTTTTTAGCTTTTAAATTGAAGTCATTCCACATTCACCCACTTTTACTCTAGTATGAATCCTTTATTGTGACAAAGAACACTGAAGCAAAAATATCTGGTATGGAGAAACCTGGTCTAACAATGCAGATGATAGTCTATATTAGCTGTCACCTACCTCTTTCCTGTGAGGGATATGTTTCATTATTTCTTCTTTAGGACCTTTAATGGTTTTTCCATCTCTCAAAGTTCAATTTTCCTTTGGTGATCTTTTAATTTGTACTTTTGTATCATTGAATATATTATTCTCTTGTTCTGTGTATTTTGTTCTGCTTCATTTCCTACAAATCTTCCGTTATTTCTCTGAATTCTTTATATTGATCATTTCTTACATGCAGTTTTTATTACTCATCCTTTGGTTTCAGAAAAGACAGATGCCATCTTGGGGAGTATCATGATTTGCATGTGAATTGTACTTAAATGAGGCAGAGTTGCACAAAGTTGTCACTCACTTTTCTCATCATAATCTAGAAGCAAGACAAAAGTCAGGGTGACTGGAGAGGGTCCAGGATTCACTGGATAATGTTGGCACCTTTAGTGTCTAACCACGTTCTAAGCATTCCACAGCATTTGCTTTGGCTACATTGAATTAATGATGAATTAAGTTCTCATCCATCTAATTACTAGGGAAAGTTGTCACATGCTTGGAGTAGATAAACTCTTAAGTTGCTAACAGAATTTAAGCCTATTAAGCATAATTTAGCTCACCTGCCAAAACAGCTTACTGAATTATGGATGTTATTCATGCTCCAACTTCTTGGAACCACAGGTGAGAGTTGGATGAAAGCAGACACCAAAAGGGAACCACAGGTGAGAGTTGGATGAAAGCAGACACCAAAAGGGGAATGAGCAGCCCTGAAAAGGGCTCAAAAGGCTCTCACACCAGAGGTATTAGTCCTCTCCAAATGCCTCATGTGCCTCAATATTAAATCCCTATGCTACAATTTTTCTACCATTCCCATTTCCCAAATATAAATTTATTTTTATTTATTTCCTCAAAGAGGGTTGCTATGAACATGAAAACACACACATATACACTGTGCAGACCACTTCATAGCTCCCACAGTGCATCATTTTGCCCAATTTTCCCATCCTTCTTCATCTCTATTAATTTGAATGGAGATGTAGTTATTTTATTTTGCATTTCTCTCATTGATTTTAACTGTTTCCAAGTGGTTATTTGTAATTTGCATATCTTAAATACTATCCTTTGATATCTATTGGGAAATGACTTTGTCATATATTTGTGTCAATTCACCATATATTTTAGATAATCATATTTTTATCAGTAATATTCAGAGCAAAGATTTTTTTCTCCTCTACAGTTTCTCTTATAAATTTGTCTTTATTGATTTTTCTTCTTGCAAATGCTATTTTAAAGATTGGTTTAGTAAAATATCTTTTATGATTTCCTCACAGGGCCTAGAACATAATAGGTGCTTAACAAATGTCTGTTGACTCCCTATCCTTTAAGTAAGAAATCTGTATTTAGATAGTTATGAATGGTACTTGGTCTTATTCTCATCTCATTCTTTTTCCTATGGTATGACTAAAATTCTGGACATATATTTTGAGTTAATTGTGGTAGAAAAGACAAAATAGTAGATTAAATCCAATTTCTAGTGGACTGTTTTATAGTTTTCCTCAAAATTTTGTCTTAATAGGGACTCCTCCCTCTAGTAGTTTTTTTGCAATTAATAAATAATCAAGTTTCTCCATTAAAATTATAGGACTCATTACCTACAGTGGACCCTATTTCTAATTGATTAATCTGTTTCTCTGTTCTACTGTCTGTCTATTTATCTATCAGTCTATCTATTTATGTAGATAGAGATATATGTATTCAATTGATCTGTTGGCTATCAATAGATTAGAGATAGATAGATATTGATCAGTCTATTTCTCAACAGTGACTAGGATTGTCCACAGGGAACCTTTTTTAAACACCACTTATAGTTCTTGTGATATAAATTAAATTTCTAAATCACATGCTGGCTTAACAAATATGTTAATACCAAACTGATGAAGTGCTGCAAGATGGCAGAAGTGTTTGCCAGGTGTAACAGGCACAAAGTGACATTTTTACACTTACTCTCAGAAAAGATTCAAATTAAGTTGTATAAACACTAAATTATACATTTATATATACATTCATATCTAATCAGTATATCATAGCTCAGTGAAAAGTATCAGTTCAAAAGTTATTTTTTTAGTCTCTATAGCCAGTGCACTGTTTTAAATCATAATCATTCACTATAGTGGTATCTCAGCATGTGATTGAAAAGAGAAGATAAAAATTTTGCTTTTTTTGCCTTAGCAAAGCTCTCATCCCATTAGTAATTGCTTTGGAAGTATAGCATACTTCCATATCACATACTGGTATGTGATAGAAATATCAACAGGAAACACTAAAGATTTTTTAGCAGGAAAATGACATGATCAGACCTTTGTCTTAAAAAAAGCATTTGAACATCTTATTTTAAGGCTGAATTTAAGAAGGGAAAACCTGGAGGCAGGAGACAATTATGATAATCCAGGTGAGAAATGATGAGAGCTTTCATTAGAGTGATCTCACATGAGTGGAGACAGAAGAACATATGCCTGAAATGTTGTGGATGGAATCAAGAACTTGGCAACTGATTAAAATGTGGAACATAAGGAAGAGGGAGATTCAAAAATGACTTCAAAATGTATCATCAGAGAGACGTTGGAAAGATAAATTGAGGATCAAAAATGTTGAGTCTAATTTGGACATGTTGAAATTGAGGTACCAGCAGGTCAGGCAGGTAGACAGTAATTTCCAATGTGGAATTGAAGTATAAAGAAGAGACTGCATAGTCATGTTTCTGTCCATGTCAATAATGAATTCTATTATATGATCACATTCAAATCCATGCTATTCAAAGTTATAATGATATGTAAAATATGATAATTGATTCTAGTTCAATGGAAATATAATGTGAATTGTACTTGGAAAGTAGGTAGCTAAAGCAATCCATATTAAAAAGCTTCTCACACATTCTTAACTTTTCTGTAGAATGGGTAAAAGACATTCAGGAGTCTATTAATTAGGAAGCCATTAATCAGTTTCTACAGTTAAGATTTTTTTTCTAGAGAAACATCACACTCCTTTATAACAAATTATTTCCACAACCATTCCACCTCCAGTATGACCTTTGCTATAACCCTCTCTAGAAGGCTTTTCTATTAGTTTTCTTTCCTGCTAGAACATGGCTATTACAGTAACTTCTCTTTTGCTAGTATACACCATAGCAGTTACTTTACAACATTGTTATCAGGATCAACTGAAATCATGTATGTAAAATATTTTGGAAAACCTCGAAGTTTTATTATAATCATCACTATTATCATCATTTTAGTTGTTTTCAAGACATCTATTCCATTTTGTAGGGGAGGCAGAACAGATTTGTCATTTGATCAGCATAAGTATAGAAAATATTTCCAGAAATCCAACATGGCAACTCAACTGTAATTTAGTCTTTAAGAGTTTCCTGGGAGCATTGAGAGGTTAAGCCACTTGACCATAACAACACAGTTGATGGATGTCAGACACAGGATTTGAAGAGAGGCAGGACTTCCTAATGCTCAACCCTTCATATAATATACCATACTACTATCTCTCACTTTGTTCCAGATGTTTTGGTCACTAGTGGTGACTTCTAGTTAGACTATAATATAAAGGAGAAAATTATCTTCACTGTCTCACAACTTAAAAGCTCATCTATTTGTTTCCTGCATGTGACTTCCTTGTTCTTAAGACTTTTATAAATGCGATTCCTTATATTTTGAGGAGCTCCCCATTTCAGCCACTATTTCAGTCTTAAATATTATTTAAAACTTGTGTTTATATCATCCTCACAAAAAATTTAAATGCCAGCATATTAATCTTATCATATAGCATATATGATACTCAATCCCTATCAAGTCTTCACTGAGAGACAATTTCTCACAGTGTAATAATATTCCATTGTATTCATATATCCCAGTTAGTTCATGATTTTCCAGTCAATAGCACCTATTTTGTTTTCTATTTTTTATAACAGAAAAACTAGTATTATCAATATTAAAATACATACAGACTCTTTTTCTTATTTCCTTGGGGTATAAATCTGGCTAAAAGAATATGAGTAGGTTGTTAATTTTCCTTGAATAATTACAGTTTTCTAGAATGATAAGAACTTTTGTGTTTGACTTGTTTATTCATTTTGAGGTGTTATTGTGGTATTTGGTGAAAAGAGCCAGATTTTTCTAAATCTGGCATCCACCAAACTTTAAATTTTTTTCCAATGATTCTTGTTCAGTACTTCTGTTTTCATACTTCCCTATCTATTGGCTACATGCTCAGGTGGCCCCTAGCCTTAAAAAAAATTGTTTGAGCCGGTCATCCTCATATTGTATATCTTCTTTTCTTGCTGCTATACTCCTAAAAGAATTACCTTTACTCATTATCTCCTTTTCTTCACTCCTTTGCTTCTCAGCTCCTCACAACTGATTACTTATCATACTATTGAATTTACTTCAACAAAAGTCACTAATGATCTATTGATTCAAAATAACCTTTCAATCTTCATCCTCTTTTCTTTCTTCACCTTTTGATGCTACTTTCCACCTGCTTCTTTTATCTTGCTTCTCATGATACAGCTCTCAATTCCTTTTCAGTCTCTTGTTAATTATCCTTGTCCTACTATCTAAGCATGCATGAGTATCCTCCAAGGCTCAGGTTAGAGTTCTCTTTTCTTTTCTTTCTATACTCTCTTCCTTAGTCACCATCTCAATAAATTCATCCTTAATATATCTCCCTTGGGTTTCAGTTCCTTGTCTCCCAACTGCCAGTGAATTTCCTTCTCTGTGTCCACATAACTTTCCTCAGGTTTCATCATGTCCACAACTGCATTCATCAATTTCTGATATCACTCTCCTGACTTGCCCTATTTCTTCTGGTAATGCAACCATCTTTCTAGTCACCTAGCTTTGAAACCTTGGAACCATTTTAAATTATTTTTTCTGTGTCACCTCCCAGTCCAATCACCAAGTCTTATCATTCCACTTTTGCCACATTTCTCATATCTGTTTCCTTCTCCTCATTCTAACAAATACTACTATAGTTCATATCTTAAATTACTTCTTACTTGACTACAGTCATCCTTCATGTAGTTGTCAAAATAATTGTTTTAAGATTCAGATTGGAACTAGTCATTCTTTTGTGTTCAGAAACTTTCAATGATTTCTTATTGCCCTGGGATAAGATCTAGACTTTTCAGCCTATCACTTTTCCTTTAGAATATCATTGCAGTTCTTTCTGGATTTTTTTCATATTGTTCCTCTTTATGTGCCATACTTTACAGCAAAATAGGGCTAGTAGTCCTAAGCTCAATAGTCACTAAGCATTTATTAACTGCCTGCTATGTGCCAAGCAATGTGCTAGGCACTAAGGATATAGATAAGATACCCTCTGCCATCAGGGAGTTTATCATGTCTGGTGGAGGCCAGGAGGAGAAGGGGAGAGACAAAACAAAAGGAAACTGAAAAATTAGGGTGGGAGTTAGAGAAGGTACCGTATGCAAGAATATAGCAGAAAAGTCAGAGAAGGTCCCAAAATAGTACAGCCAGTTGAGAAATGAGATGTTCTGAACTAAGCTACCTTTTTAAATATGGTGTTTGGAGTTCACAGTTCCACTCTCCCATAAGAGGTATAAGAAGAGACAGAAGTGAAAAGGAGTCAGGCAGTCATGAAGTGCTTCTGCTCTTAGCTTTAACCTGAGAGGAGGCCCAAAAGCCTGGGAATCTACCAAGCTTCAGAAAATACTTGGGGTAAGGATGTTCCTTTTCCAGTAACACTGGTGCTTTAACCCCTCTTTTTCTGGACTAGGCAGGAAATTTGCTGCTGCTAGGGAGGATCGATTTAAATTCATGGCCTGTTTTCCCTCTAATCTCCTGGGGGTAGGGAATGAACAGTTCTCTCTGTCTCCTTTACTTCTTCCTTTTAGACCCTGACTGGTTGTATTCTGGACGTAGCTTCTGGAGTCCAGAAAAGAGGCTGGACAGATGGATCTATAATACTTCCTTGTGTTGTCTAGAGAACTTGAAAAAATCAAAATCTTTCTCATCTATCTGTGCTTAATTCAAATGCTATCTCCTTTAATTTTCTCTAATACCCCAGGGGAAAGTCTTTTCCACACGTACATTTCCTTATTGTGTTTTCTCTGGCTCTCTTCTTTGCCCATATCATTCTCTTCCATATATGTTATTGATCTTTATTCATGACAATCCCCCCAGTAGAATATAATCTCCCTGAAACTAGGAACTATACATTTTTCATTATCTGCAGTACCTAAATCATTACTTTACATATAATAGCATTAAATAATTTTTTATTGAATCAAATTGATTAAAGTAGAAGGGATTCATTTAGTCTGGGTTCTTATGGGAACTTCAATACAGAAGTTCTGTTACTGCAGATAAGCTTCTGAGATATTTTTGATTGGTCCTAGGTCTGTATCCTCCTACAAGTGGACAGGCATATATCAATGGCTTTGAAGTCACAAGAGATATGGTTCAGATCCGAAAGAACCTGGGTTTATGCCCTCAGCATGACCTCCTGTTTGATTACTTGACAGTATCTGAACATCTTTACTTCTTCGCTATGGTAATCCAAAGAAAAAAATTTTTTTTTCCTCTTTTCACATCCTTGAAGGTGATGGGTCTAAGAAATATCAGCCTTAGAATGTCCCAAAATAGTATTCCCTTAGATTTATAGCTGGAAAGGAACTTTCATGTAGTCATTTAGTCATCTAGGCCACACCATTCTACAGATAAATGAGGCTTAGGGGAGTTATTTGATTTTCCCATGTTTTAAAAGGTCCAAATCTTACACTGTTTACAGTACATAGCACTGCCTTAATCCTTTTAAAATAAAGTCAGACTTGGGGAGGAGAATATCTGAAACTAAAATTATTCAAAATTGTAGCACTGTAGTGGAGTGGGAAAAATATTTGGATCTAGGGTTAGAAGAAACACTTAAGTTCACATCCCAGTTCTGTCACTTATTAAGCATGGAGTAAGTCACTTCACTTTTATGGACTTCATTTTCATCATCTGTAATATGAGAGTGAATTATCTCTAAGGTCACTGCTAGGTTTAACTTTTAAGATTTGTATTCAAATTTAGAAGACTACTTAAATCTTCTCTATTGGTGTTTTAGCTGAAAGGATTTTCTAAAAAGAAGTTAAATAATGAAATTGATCGCATGTTGAATATTTTTAACCTGGAAGAAAAGCGCAATGCATTTTCTAATTCACTAAGTGGAGGAATGAAGCGTAAACTCTCCATCAGTATTGCACTCGTAGGAGATTCTAAGGTACTGAATCTTGTCAAAATGATCTCTACTATTGTCTGATTAGAAACATCAGCTAATGGAAAACTTAAGAACAATGTTGTAAACATAACCCTCTAAATAGATCTTCCTAAGATATAATTAGTGAAAAAATAATAATAATGGTCTCATAGGAGGTTATGAGATTGGTATGGTAATAAGACTTCCAAGAATTAGCTCTGACTTAGCCTGAACTTCTCTGTAGTCAGACATGACTCAACCACTTTGTCTTTTACCTTAACCAAAGAAGTGAATGCTAAGCAAATCTAAGCTGGGAGTGATATAGCACCTGTTACCATTGTCACAAATTCTTTTTCTGGTCTATAGGTTGTAATGCTAGATGAACCTACAGCTGGTATGGATTTGATCTCAAGAAGGGCTACCTGGAATCTCCTTCAGCAGCAGAAAAGTAGGCGTACCATCTTGCTGACCACCCACCATATGGACGAGGCTGACCTGCTGGGTGACCGCATTGCCATTATGGCCAAAGGAGACCTGCAATGCTGTGGTTCTTCACTATTCCTCAAACACAAATATGGTCTCTCTTTCTAGTTTTTACTCCTTTTGATCCTATCTATATATTGCTGCCATTCTAGCTTTCTTAGTTAAAATGTTAGTTGTAATTCATAATGAATTTCTTC
Organism: Sminthopsis crassicaudata; assembly: GCF_048593235.1. Lineage (NCBI taxonomy): Eukaryota > Metazoa > Chordata > Mammalia > Dasyuromorphia > Dasyuridae > Sminthopsis > Sminthopsis crassicaudata. Next base: position 471,067,388 of record NC_133617.1, read on the forward strand.
AAAACAAAAAACTAAAATGGTTTCCTATTTCCTATTACATTAGAATTAAATTTCTCTGCCTAAACTTCATCATCTGTTATCTGACCCCATTCTAATTCTCCAAATTAATTTACCACTATTTTCTAATATATACATCTTCCACCCCGATTAGGCAAATCATATCACTAGCCCACAAATATATCATGCTATTTCCACTTTCTGTATAAAATACACTACCATCTCTAATATCTTAGCCCCTTGTTTTTTTTGATTGAACAATTCAAATATTCACCTTAATGAAAGGACATAGTTTACAGGTCACTTTCATTTTAATCCCTGAAATGTGCTTAATTAGCATTCTTTTCAGAATTGATGCAGGAAGTATATGGCCTACTTTTGAAGTCATTGCTCTAGAAGAGCTCACAATCTAGTTAGAGGCAAGACATATGAAACAGTTATAATATGTTATATAATTAAATTTTTATATTGTTTTGTAAGACTTTTTAGAAAAAAGATCATTGTGAACTGGAGTAGTAGAGTAAGATTTTGAGTTGAAGATGAAATTTTACCTCTAGAATACTCTGTAGAATGCCTTATATTCTGTAGAATAAATGGTGTTTGAGTTATTAGAAGGGAGAGGAGTGAGCATTTCATGAAGAGGAAGCAATGCAAACAATTCATAGGGGTGAGAGTGGTCATGTGAGTCAGTAAGAAAACCAACCTGAAATAAAGGGTTTCCAAGGAAGAATAATGGAAAATAAGGGTGATAGAAACAAGGTATTAGAGAGATCTAAGGCTAAGTTGTGACAGGCTTGAAAGATTTGCTTTTGATTTCATTTTATTCAATAGGCAATTTAAGGCAAGTTTTTAAGTAGATGAGACAAAGTTTAAATGTTCTTTAAGTGGTATAAGAATGAATTTTGCCAAGATAATCATCTGATATCGTTGGTAACCAGAGTAAATTATCACAATAGCTTAGAGAAGGAAGAGAAAAGAGCAAATGATACCTGTTTAGTGCTAAGTAATGAGCACAAGCCCCTGAATTTGATTGGTATGAGAGAAAAGATTATTGGAAAATTAAATTTAAAGACTTGAGGTGATGCCCTCACTATAGATTTTGATTTGCAAGTTTACTTTTTCAAAGGGAGGTTTCTTCTAGTTTTACATCTTCAATAGGTGTAATTGCCACCCAGTCAACAATGGTATCTGCATTATAGATTATGTATCCCATGGTCTAATGCCAAGGCTCTCCTTATGCTTTGAGATAAAAAAGAAAATTAGTATTGATGTTTAAAATAAATTTCAAAATCTGTGAATGAGAAATATTTTGAATTTATAGGAGTATTTAAAGAAATATAACACATACATGAAAAGCAGGGACTTTTTACTAATCTTTTACTAATATTAATCACAATTTATTTTAGATTTAGGACCTTATTAGTATAAACTTTATATATGAAAGCATGAGAATGTGAATTCCCTAAGAAATGAGATATAGAAAGAAAATAGCAAAAAACTTGAGAATGAAGCCTGAATTAATACTTATTGTTATGAAATAAGAGGATAAAGGGAAAAAAATCTGGAGCTATAAAAAAAAGTATTAGAAAAATAAAGAGAAGAGAAAATTTCCAAGAATGAGGTATTCAGCAATACTTAATGAAACACAGGTGAAGGACAATGAAGATGTTTATGAAAAAGCTTTTGGATTAATCAAGGTCATTGTTGACCTTTAATAAAGCAGTTTAAGTTTGATGGGAGGACAGAGAGGCAGAATGGAAGGTATATTACAGAAGTTTTTCTTCCCTAAAATTCCATTTTCTACTATCTCTAGACCTAGTGCCAAGCTCTAGGTAGGTATTACTCTCTGCAAGAAATTACCATGAGCAATTTTTGCACAAAACTCCAAATTATCTTCCCTACAAATGTCTTTGGCCTTTACTCCAACAGTTAGCAACCCTAGGGTTTTCTTCATTTGCTTGAAAATACCCTTTTCTAGGTTAGGACCTATATTTAACATTTACCATCTGAAGGGAGAAGACATGAGAGTCACATTTAGAGGTTCTAGGGAAAATATCTATAATTCTAACCAAGTTACAAATGACTCTCCAGTTCCCTTTTCCTTCTGTCAAGGGTAATAGAAAAGTAAAGCTTTCATTTGGTTTTTAAAATTATTTCAGGTGCTGGATACCATTTGATCATGGTGAAGGAACCTCAATGTAAAATAAAGAGAATTTCCCAGTTGATTTATCAGTATGTACCAAATGCCACAATGGAGAGTAATGTCGGAGCTGAGTTATCATTTATTCTACCCAAAGAGAATTCTCACAGGTATGAATCCAATAAGTGTTGAGCTGATTATATTCATACTTTAATTATTTGGTTACTTTCCCTGTATTCTTCATGGTAGGCACCTGGATACCTGACTCATCATGACCCTGTTTAAGGTTTTCTTGGGAAAGATATTTGAGTAGTTTTGCCATTTGACAAACAAAGTTAAGTGACTTTCTCAGGGTCACAGAGCTAGATAGAGTCTCATATCAAATTTGAACTCAAAAAAAATCTTTGATTCCAGGCCCAGAATTCTATCCAGTGTGCCACTTAGCTGCCTCATTTCTGTCTTGTCTTTGTGCCAAGAATAGGCACATTTCTTAAATTTCCTAAAAGGCAATTTAAATATTGAAAATCCATACCTTGAAAACTGCTTCTACAGCAGTTACATACTTTTTTCTATATATATATATTTTTAATAACAGGACATAACACCACAAACCAGAAAGTAATCACTATTTCTAGTTGTAACCTTTTTATTTCAATATATCATGAAACCAAAGTTTTCAGTTTTCAAGTAAGGGGATTTCTTAAATAGAACATAATCCACCCATATTTAATTTTACTGTTATTTATTTATTTATGTTTATTATTGTTTATTTGTTGTTCTGTATTTTTCTCTTTTTTGATGAAATTATTTGATCCACTTTTATTTCTATTGTGGATTTTAAAATCTTAGGATAGGATGAGAAGATAAGTTGTTTAAACAATTCTTATTTATATTCAACATATTTAAAATTATTTTTGAATACTCTTCTATTAGAGTAATATCTATTAGATATGAAAACTGTGCTTTGTTGCTAAGTCTGTGCCTTAGTCTAAGTCTCATTGTTACTAACCTTAAATTCCTAAAAACAAAAATGCTATTTTTTATTCTTTTTTTCCCTCTCTTTAGCCTTCAAATTCTTACATATTTAATTTAATTTTTTGTAATTTAGCATTTTTATTGCTAAATATTATTAAATATATTGGATAAATGTCATAATTTTCTTTTATTTCTTTTAAATTATACATTGTTGAGATGGAAAGCCAAGATAGCAAAGCAAAAGCAGGGACTCATCTGAGCTGTCTCCTAAAACTCTCCAACTACCTGTAAATAATGACTCCAAACATTTTATAACAGACAGAAGACACACACACACACACACACACACACACACACACACACACACAACTGTATTCAAACAGTTTTCTAGCCTAAGACAATTTAGAAGATTAGCAGGAAAAATCTTTTGCACCAGGGTGGGAGAGGATAGCCTTGGTTCCATTTAATAAAGAGTGGGCCTTGGAGTCTCTGAATCAATGGCTGCACTGGCAATTTCCAAACCTCTTAGTTCATAGACACCAAAGGCTACTTGGAAAATCAGCGATGAATAGAAGCTAATGACTATGAAAAATCAAGAAATAAAACTAAATCAAAAAATGAAATTTGGGACATTATACTCTATCCTTGACATAGTTTAACAAAGTTTAAAGCCAAGTAACAGGCTGAGAAAATTAGCACACAACAGAAAAAGATTCTGATCATAGAAAGTTACAATAATGACAAGGAAAATCAAAACACACAGAGAAGATAATAGAGTCAAAGCTCCTATATCAAAGCCTCCAAGCAAAATAGGATTGGTTTCAGGCCATGGAAGAGCTCAAAAGGAATTTTGAAAATCAAGTAGGAGTTGAGGAAAAACTAGGAAGAGAAATGAGAGTGATATAAAAGTAAATACTAAAAGCTAATGAAGAGAGAATGCCTTAAGAAGCAAATTTGGCCAAATAGGAAAGGAGATACAAAAGTTCACTAAGGAAAATAATACTTTAAAAATAAGAATTGAACAAATATCTAGGATATACTATAACATATTTAACATGTATGGGAATGCCTGCCATCTAGGGGAGGGGATGGAGGGGAACAGAAGGGAGTGCAAGGGATAATGTTGTAAACAATTACCCATGCATATGTACTGTCAAAAAATAATATAATTATAAAATTAATTTTAAAAAATAAAAAAAAAAAGAAATGAACAAATAAGCGCTAAGGACTTAATGAGAAATCAAGAAACAATAAAGCAAAACTAGAACAATAAAAAATAGGAAATTTTGAAATATCTCATTGGAAAAACAATTGACTGGAAAATAGATCAAGGAGAAATCATTTTTAAATTATTGGTCTATCTGAAAACCATGAAAAAGAGCCTAAACATCATCTTTCAAGAAATTAGCAAGGAAAACTTATTTGATACCCTAAAGCCAGAGGACAAAATAGAAACAGAAAAAATCAACCTATCACCTCCTAAAAGAGATCCCAAGATGAAAACTCCAGGAATATTATCACCAAATTCTAAAACTCTTACATAAAGGAGAAACTATTGCAAGCATCCAGAAAGAAACAATTCAAGTATAATGGAGCTACATTTAAATCAATTACATGATTTAGCAACTTCTACATTAAAGAATCAGAGGGCTTGGAATATGATATTCCAGAGAGCAATGAAAATAAGATTATGACCAAGAATCACCTACCCAGAAAAGCTGAATGTTAATTTTTCAGAGGAAAAAGTAGACATTCAATGAAATAGAAAACTTTCAAGCATTCTTGATGAAAAGACCAGAGCTGAGAGGAAAATTTGACTTTCAAATACAGGTCTTAAAAGAAGTATAACAGGAGGATTGGAAAAGGGAAATCATAAGGGATTTAATAAGCTTAAAATATTTACATTCCTATATGGGAGGATGATACTTGTAACTCATAATAACTTTCTCATTATTAGGGTATTTAGAATGAGTATATATAGACAGGGCATGGATATGAGTTGAATATGAATATGAAAAATAAGGGGTGAGAGAAGAATGTACTGGGTAAAAGGTAAAAGAAGAGGTGGAATGGCCTAATTATATGCTATAAAAGAAGCAAGAAAAAGTTTCCCTGAAGGAGAAGCGGGGAATCTATTGTATCCTGCAGGAAAGTAGTAAAGGAATACAAGAAAGATGGTGGGGATAATAGAAGGGCATTTTGGGGGAGGGGTGATCAGAAGCAAAAAAAAACTTTCGAGGAGGAACAGGATAAAAGGAGAAAGAATAGAGGAAAGACTAGTTGAAATTGTAAAAATAAATTTGAAGCAAGTTTCTCTGGTGAAGGCCTCATTTCTCATTTCTCATTTTAGAAAACTAAATCACATTTATAAAAAATCAGAGCCATTCCCCAATAGATTAATGATCAAAAGATGTGAACAATTTTCACATGAACTAATTAAATTATTTATAGCCATATGAAAAAAATAACTTATTGTTGATTAGAGAAATGCAAATTAAAATACTTCTGAGATATTCTCTCATATCTATTAGATTGACCAAAAAAGGAAAATAACTGTTGGAGGGAATGTGGGAAGAATGAAATATTAATGCATAGTTGGTAGAATTGTGTACTGATTTAATTACCTTTAGAGCAATTTGGAACTGTGGCTAAAGGGGTATAAAAAACATGAATTCCCATTGACCTGACAATACCATTAGACATATATCCCAAAAGAATTTTTTTAAAAAGGAAAAGGATGTATATGCACAAAAATATTCAGGGCAAAGAATTGCAGATTGAAGGTATGCCCATCATTTGGGGAATGGCTGTGAATAAATTATGGTATGTGATTATGATGGAATATTATAGTTCTATAAGAAATGATGAACAGGATGCTCTCAGAAAATCTTGGAAAGTCCTCCATGAGCTCATGTAAAGTGTGAATGAATTAGCTATTCTCAGCATTGGATCACCCTGATCCAAGACTACTCTGAAGAAATTATGATGAAAAAATGCTATCCATACACATAGAAAAAATTGATTATGTCTGAATATAGATTAAAGCATACTTTTTATATTTTTTATTCTTGAGAGTTTTTTTGGGGGTAGGGGAGATCTATGTTTTCTTTTGCAACATGACTCCATAACTTCACATATAACTTCTTAGTGGGAGGAGGGGAGAAAAGGAAGGGAAATATGGAGCGCTAAAAGTTTTAAAAGCAAATGTTAAAAATTGTTTTACATGTAACTGGGAAAAATAAAATATTAAATTATTGTTGTTAAATTGTTAAATATTATTGTTATTGTTTAGTCATTTTTTATTATGTCTGACTCTTCATGACCCCTTTTAGGGTTTTGTTGGCAGCCAAGATAATAGAATGACTTGCCATTTCCTTGCCCAGATCATTTTACAGATGACAAACTGAAGCAATTTTCCCAGTACTAAACAACATAAAAAGTTCCTGCATCCAGATTTGAACTCAGGAAGATAAGTCTTCTTGTCTCCAGGACTGGCACTCTATCCTTTAAATTATGAATTATCTGTTTTAATTTGTCCTTTGGAGTTTTTCATTCTTTGTTTGGTAGTTGATTTCTCCATCTTGATAACTTGATACTGTCTGGTATTATAGAACTTTTTTTATCATTTTCTTTTAATTTTTGCTTATTAGTAGTAGTATTATTTGTTTCACAAATAGCTGTTGTAGTTTCATTGATCCTGAGAAAAAGCATTGCTTTCTCTGTCCTCTTCTTAGAAGTCTAATTACCATCTTAGAAATAGGTCCTATTGTATGAAATACTATGGAAGCCTTCATGTTACCAAAATGATTCCAAAGAGTGGTTCTCTAAGAAAGTTGAATTTTGAAAAGTTGAGGCTTTCCTCAGCTTTTTTTGAGATACACAGCTTGTTACTAAACTTTGGAAATATTGTAGATCTTTTGGCTCATATTCAGTCTGCAAAGAAAAATATTTGTGTTCTGGTATCAGAACATTTTCTTTGCTAAATGAGTTTTATTTCCTATATGATATAATTCAATTATTTGATTTTAATATTTCCTATACCCAACCAACATGTAAATTAGTTACAGTACTGTTCTTATATCATTATGCATTTCCTACCTTTGTTGCCCTAACTTAAGGGTTTAAGCATCTTTCCTGTAGCTATTGCCTAATATAGAGAATAATCTTTTTACACCGTAGTCAGGTCAGTTGTAAAATGAAATTAAATGAGCTCTAAAGACCTTTTCTAAAAAATCTTAAGAACCTAGAAATATAAGCTTCCTTTCATCTACCAAAGCCTTCCTCCACATAAGAATACTAACTTAAATTTTCCTTAAATTCAACATAACTCTTTTATTATAGTCATAGGATTTATAAGGACACAGTATAGATAAATATGTAATTACAAGCTTTTATATATATATATATATATTTTATATAGATTCCAAATGCATCCATTTTACTAACAATCTCTCCCAGCTGAATACAATTATTTTATCTATTCTAGTGCTAGTTATTTCTGGTTCAGGGCTTTCTATCAATGTTCTTAAGTCTTTTATTCTTCTCTTAATTCTATATTGAATAAACTTGCATGAGGACTACATCTCAACTAATCTAGCCTAATTGTTTAAAAAAGCAAGTCTTTGGCTCTTTTCAATAATGAAGTGATTCAGGCCAGTTCCAATAGACTTGTGATGGAGAGAGACAAATGCATCCAGAGAGAGGTCTATAGGAACTGAATGTGGATTACAACATAGTATTTTCACCTTTTGTGGTGGTTTACTTGCTTATTTTTTTCCTCTCATTTTTTTCCCTTTTTGTGCAGCATGCTAAATGTGAAAATATGTTTAAAAGAATATGTTTAATCTATATTGGATTACTTGCTGCCTAAGGGAAGGAATGAGATATGGGTGAATGTTAAAAACCATTTTTGCATGTATTTTGAAAAATAAAAAGCTATTAAAAATTTTTGTTTTTAAAAATCTTTCCTGATCTCCAGATACTAGTGTTTCTCTTTTTCATCTACAATCCATGAGTTTCCTTTGAAGGGGACTCAGTCCATTTGTCTCTCCTGGATTAAATGGTGGTAATATCTATTTGCTAGTTACACATTTACCTTTAACCAGGTATAACCATTATACAGCCCCCTTCAGAAAAAAATATTACTAGGTTAGGTTAGGGTAAAGTTCCACTGGAGTTGTTCACTATCTCTTCCTAATATTCATTACTGTTTTGGTTTACATAAATGCACAAACTCTTATTTAGAGTATTGTAATAAAGAACTAACATTAATTTTTGTCTGTACTATGGGGGTGGGTGGAAATTAAGGGGCTGTGATAACAAAATATTAGAATTGCAACTAGAATGAACCAGACTGGCACTTTTTATTTCTCTTTGCCTTCTAGGTTTGAAGAATTGTTTACTGCACTAGAAGCGAATCAGCAAAAGCTAGGCATTTCTAGCTATGGGGCCTCTGTTACAACTATGGAAGAAGTCTTCCTTAAGTGAGTTATTTGTGGGTATACCCAAAAAATCAAGCCCTTCCCCTTTCCCTCTGAATCATTTTAAGAATTTGGGAATAAATTATGATCTAAGATTAGAGTAATTTAAAGTATACTGATGTCATGTGCTAATTTTATCTGAAAAGATATATGTTAGAAATTTATCTAACAAGTTTCTTTCCACTGGAGTAGAAAGTATTCTGAGGGAAATATCATCTCTTTGAGTTCATATGGTAGATTATTGCTGCCAAATAAATCTACCACAAAACAAAAATTACAAAAATTAAAAAACCTAGATGTTAGTAAGCTTAAGCACAACTTCAGGAGATAGAAAAATAACCTTACACAAAGGTTGGAGTTTCTGACAAGGCTTTACAAAGATTATATTAGAGAGACAAAAAAATAATTTTTGATATGTAGTAGTCTCATGCTATCCTATAGAAAAATCCCAAAGAAATTGAGAAAACTTAAACAGAATCAAAATCTCAGATATCTCCTAAGGAAACAAACTGTGAATAAATTAAGTCAAGTTAACAGATTAAACTACATATATATGTTTCACAATAGGCTTATTGAGAGGGGAGATATTTATATGTCTCAAAGTTAACTTAAGAGTTATAACCAGGTAGGATCCTTCCTCAAAAACATTAAATTATTGGGTAGCCTTGATTCACATTTTGGCTTCTTATTTAAGGAATGTTTGAGGCCTTAAGTAAATTTTCACATCCTATGGGACAGATTTTAGCCAGCTTGTGAAAAACATATACCTTGGAAAAACAGCCAATGCCCAATAATAACAATTAATGAGAAATGCAAAAATTAGAGCTCATAAAGTATAAGAAGATGGTGAGTTGCCAACTCTTGTCCTTTCTACCACCACACATCTTACCTATGTTCTTTTTTCCATTTATAAACCACCTTTTTTGAGATTTCAATCACCTTACCCAAACTTTTACATTAGCTTCTTCATAATGCTCAATGCTTCCCCCTCTACATATATGTGTGTGTGCATACATGTGCATATGTGTATATACATATGTGTGTGCATGTATTTGAATGTGTGTATATTTATATATATATTTGTGTATGTATCCTATTCCCCATATAGCCACCAAAATAGTTTTTCTAAACTATATTAACCATGAACAATAATCAATAAATGCCAATGGCAATGACTCTAAAAATTAAACATTAAACATAAAATCCTCTGTTGGGCATTTAAAGCACTTTTTTCTAGTCTTCTTATATATTTCTCTCTCCCACACTCTCTGGATTCAGCCAAATTGCTTTTCTTCCTCTTCTTCACATATGGTATTTCCATTTCCTTTGTACATTGCCATGCCTTTGTACTAGCAGTTTTATTATTTCTCCTTCCCCACCTCTGCCTCTTGGAATGCTCAGTTTTCTTCATGATTCAAGTAAAATACTACTTCTCCATATAAAGCCTTTCCTAGTCCTATTTTTTGATTTGTATATACCTCTGCATATATGTATTGTCTCCCCTATTAGAATATAAACTTCTTGAAAGCAAGTTTTTCTTTTATCTCTGTATCTCCAATGCCTAGCAAAATGCCTGACATTTAGATATTTAATAAATGCTTGTTGATTGATAATTAATGCAAATTATGGATCTGAATAGAGCAGACAGTTGGGAAAACTTTAAAAGCAGGAGTAGCTCAAGGAAGTTGATCCTAGTGATATGAAGATTTTAGTGAGTGAGAGAAAGCTAGAAAACTAATTGTGACACAAGTTCAAAGTGTACTAGAACATGAAGAGAAAACACTTCCTTAGTCATTACTTTAAAAAAAGAACTTAGTTAAATGGCTGAGAAATTAAACTTAAAAAAAAAAACTACAACCTAAACTCTATCTATACCTGTAACTTTACTAATTTCTAGCAAGTGCCATGAGGTTCTCTTGTATAAAGGGCCCCCTGAACTTTGAATGCAGGAGTTTATCAAGGAAGATAATTAGCTCCTTGAGCTAATATAATTTGTTTTTTGGATCCAAACTGGACACTCTGTGTGTTCTTGGGAATTAAAACAGGCTCCACTCAATCTGTACCAGTCTGAGAAACTGTTTTGTGCAACTCGACTCTTGTAGATAAGCAGACTGTCCTGTCTTCATGGTCTAGCAGTTACTAAGGCAAAAAAAAAAAAAAAATTCTGCTTTTGCTATCAAAAAAAGGATTCATACTTTTCAGATTGGCTAAGATGACAGAAAAAGGTAATGAATGTTAGAGGGGATGTGGGAAAACTGGAACACTAATGGTAGAATTGTGAAGTGATCCAATCATTTTGGAGAGCAATTTGGAACTATGTCCATTTCAACATTTGAAAATGGTTTTGATTTTGCTTACAATTACTTTTCTCCAGTATTATTCTCCTATTTTCATCTGCTTCCCTACAAAATTTTTGATACATTCCATAATAATTCTGTATTTTACCCTCCTTTGTCTCATGAATTCATTTAATTATCTGCTTGCTTCTCACTATTCCCTCCAAATTGATCTTGAGTATTTGTCCCAGAAAAAAATTCTGGGAGGGCATTTTCTTAATTTTTGAAAATTGTGTGATATGAGTGTGAATTGTTACTTGAAGTTTGATAGAATTCCCCTGCAAACAACTTTTTAGTACTAGAAGGGTTTTTTGTTGTTGTTGTTGTTGTTGTTCTATAATTCCTCTATAACTTGTTCTTTTTTATGAATTATTTAAAATCTCTAATTGGCCTACTGTTTTGGGTATTTTTTATTTTTGAAGATATTCATTTATTTCTTTTGTGTTTTTAGTTTTGTTAGCATATAACTGTACATAATAGGTTCTGATTATTCTCTATTTCTTTTGCTTTTGTTATGATTTCACTTTGAGTATTTACTACTATATTAATTTGATTTTCTGCGGTCTTTCTAATCTGATCTAATCAGATTAGGTAAAATAGAATCTAATCTAATCAATCCTATTTTATTAGTCTTTTAAAAGAAACAGCAGTTTTATTTGTTGTTTCTAAAGAGGGATTTTTTTTTCCAGTCTTATCTTTTTCCTCTAATTTTTAATGTCTCCTCTTTTATCCTTACTTTGGTTTTGTTGATTTTTTTGATTTTCTGATTTTTAAAAATGCATATCCAGTTCATTAATCCTTTGTTTTTATGTTTTGTTAATAGATTTTTATTGATAAAATCATTTATGTTTTAATATTTGTTACTTAAATCATAACCATAATTATTGTGATGGGTAATCTTAAGCATATACGTAAACCACCAAATCCAAGTCAGGGACACATAACCCCAAAGCTGCTTTATTTATAAACATCAAAAAAGCTCCAGGGTAGTCAGAAATCCACAGTGAGGGTCTCTTAAGGGTTTAGAAGTAGCAAAGCCCAGTAGCTGCCACAATCAGTCCAGAAATTTCCAGATCGCTAGAGCTCTGTCCTGAGATTCCATTGGAGATTCATTGCTTTGAACCAATGCATTGTACAGAACACCAAAAGATAGAGATAAACATAGAAAGGAGGATTACACAAATTGAGAATAAACAAAGTCAATCATCCAACCTCAAAAGTGCAGCAAGAAGCAGAGCCTGGCCTTGAAATAAGATTCCCACCTAGGAAGTAAAGTTGAAAGATGAAAAAAACAAAAAAATAAATAAATAAACTACTATATAAAGGGTTATAATAGATGTGAAGATGTCAATAATCCAGCCTAGAAGGAGAAATTAACTCTAACAACTGAATTCATCTCAGGCCATGGAAGAACTCAAAAGGAACTTTGAAAATTAAGTAAGGAAGAGGAGAAAAATTGGGAAGAGAATTGAAAGTGATGCAAAAGGAAATACAAAAAGTTAATGAGAATGCTTTAAAAAGCAAAATTGTCCAAATGGCAAAGGAAATTAGAATTGAGCAAATGGAAGTTAATGACTTCATGAGAAATCAATAAAGCAAAATCAAAAGAATGAAAAAATAGAAAATAATGTGAAATATCTGACTGGAGTAAAAGACTTGAGAAACCCAGAAAGTCAAATTTATTTAAACTACAGGAAGAGATGTATAATGGAGGATTTACATTATATTGGGAGAAGACTATATTTCAATGGCATTGATGGACTTAAATAAAAACAGAGGATCTGAGAGTGGATTAGTTCTGTTTTGAGTACTTTTAAGAAAAAGGTTAAAGAATCATACTTGTTTAGGAAAGAGAAAGGTGATAGAAGTACTGTTTCTCATATTTCAGAGTACACAAGATCAATTTGGAAGGACTAGTGAGAAAGCAAGCAGATAATTAGATGAGTTCATGTGAACTAGACAAAGGAGGGTAAACACACAGAATTATTGTGGAATATATCAAAAATTTTGTAGCAAAGCAGGTGAAAATAGGAGAATAATACTGGAGAAAATTAATTGTAAACAAAAACAAAACCACTTTCAAATGTTGAAATGGACATAGTTCCAAACAGCTCTCCAAAATGGTTGGATCACTTCACAATTCTACCACTAGTGTTCCATATCCCCTCAAACATTCATTACCTTTTTCTATCATCTTAGCCAATGTGAAAGGTATGAATCTTTTTTTTTTTAAACAATTTTTTTCTCAAGTGCTTTTTTTATTAACCAACTGAAAAGTCCTGTTGGTTCAAAGTGAAATAATTGGAAACTCCTTTTTGGTGTGTGTTTACAATGCTGATTATTCCTCTACAGGGAAAAATAAAAGCTTTTTATGACCTTGAAATCTGACCAATCACACTGTTTTTCCTCATTTCTGAATTTTCTCCTTTTTCAGTACAGTGATCAGAGCTTTCTTGTCTAGGAAAGGCAAAGCCACCTCCATGTAGTGCTAAGCATACTTTCTCATTGTGCTATGGACAACACAGGATTGAGTAAAAGTTGACAAAACTTCCAGTGGTAATCTTTCCCCATTGCAGTGCCCTATATGAGTGCTCTCCATTATGGGTCTGGGATTTTTCTATATGCCAGTATATAACTTCTTCCTGGGTGCACAAGTTTTTTCACACTCTAGGTACTCCTGCTGTGGTCCTGTCCTCATTGCCTGCAGACTTCTCTGTCTCCAAATGTCTGCAGGGCTGGACAAAGGATTCACTGTTAACTTTTTCTGAATTCATCTTATCAGAATTCAGTCTGGTGCATACTATAGATCTCTTTGGAAAATTTATAGACAGGAACTCAGTTTCATTGCTTCCTTTTACTCCACTATTTTTACTTTGCCTACAAAGCAAAAATTTTTAAGAGTGCAAAAATGTTTCTATAAATGGAATTGAAAGTATCTGAGAAGAAAAATGGAAAAGAAATGAGAGCAGTAGGGACTATGTAAGAAAGAATCAGAAAAAGGATTACAGTCTTGTCACATGAAGTAGACATGCCTGGAAAGTATATTCCCCAGGTAAGTGAATCTATCCACGCATTCAAAATTTCTTCATTTGCTGTAACTAATGGTTCCACATAAAGATGATATGGTTGGCTGATGAGTATCTGTGTTTTCTTGCTGTTAATGATTAGGCCAAAATTAGCACAAGCAGAAGACAATCCATAATTTGTTGTAGTTATGCTTCTGAGGCTTCATTGAGTGCACAATTATCTGCAAACAAAAAATCATGCATCAATATTCCCTCCAATTTAGTTTTGACTTATAGCCAAATAATGGTTGATAATGAGGCTGCATGCATTGCCAGAGTTAAGCTCATTGTGGGGAAGCTCTAAAGAAAAGTGTGGGAGAGGAGCAGTTTTAGACTACCAAACTGAAGGTCCACAGAGCCATTGTGTTCTTAGTTGAATGCTTTATGAAACTTGGACAGTAATACCAACATCATACCAGGAAACTGAATCACTTTCATTTGAATTGTCTTGGGAAGATTCTGAAAATCACTTGGCAGGATAAGTTATCAGATACAGAGCATTGAAACTCTACTGCAGAAAGCACAACTACATTGGGCTAGCCACATTGTTCAAATGTCAAAAAGGACTTTTTTATGAAGAATTCACAAGGTTTTAAACACTCTTGTATTAGTTAGAAAAAGCAACACAAGGACACTCTCAAGATATCTCTTAAGAACTTTAGAATTGATTGCATGACATCAGAGCATCGGAGAGAGTGCTATGATATATGAGCAAAGTTTAATTGAAGTAACTCATCCCCAGATGTTCATAAAGCCTATTTGTGCCCAAGCTGTGGCAGAGCATTCTGAGCTCATATTGAATTTGATCAGCTACAGTCAGACAAATTGTAACTTGATTCTAACATTGATGCCATTTTTATCCTCTTCAAGAATGAACAGGCAGTATCACAAAAGGTACAAAATTTTGCTCAAGCAACAAACTCTCTGAAAATGTAAATGGACCAAAAAGAAGCCAATGATTTCATGATAAAAAAAAGAAATATTAAAGCAAAGTCAAATAATTGAAAAAATACAAAAAAATGTTAAGTATTTCATAGCAAAAATCACTGACTTACAAAACAGAATGAGAGGGAAAAAAATTTAAGAATCATTGGATTTTTAATATCATAACCAAAATAAGAACATAGACACAACAGAACTATTCAGCTAAAGGTAGAAAATAAGCAGTTAAGTGGAAAAATACATGTATTCATAGTGTCTTTAATGAAGATTTCACTTCTTAAACATATAGAGAAATGATTGAAATTTAGAATAAGAGCCCATTCCCTAATTAAGGATAAGAAAAAGTGATCTTCAGAAGATGAAATCCAAACTATTAAAAGCCACATAAAAAAATTACTCCACTAATATCTAGAGCAAACCAAATTAATTAACTGATGTTTCATCTCACATCGATTAGGTTGGCAAAGTTGAGAAAAAAGGAAAATGGTAAATGTTGGAAAATAGTCATATTGTTATAATTTTGGTGGAGCTATGAATTCCATTCTGGAAAGCATTTTGGAACTAAACCCAGAAAGTTACTAAACTCTGCGTATATTTAATCCAACAATATCACAACTAGGCTTATCTCCCAAAAAGATCAAAAAAAGTAGAGGAAAAAAAATATATATGCAGCTCTTATTGTGATGGGAAAGAATTGGAAAATAAGGGAGTACTCATTAACTAAGAAATGGTTAAACAAAATATGGCAAATAAATTTGATAAAATATAATTGTGCTGTAAAAAAAATCAAAATCAATACAATCAAACAAGAAGTATCTACTGTGATGAGCATTTAAAAAAAGATGGTTTCAGAAATATCTGAGAATACATAAACTGATGCAGAGCAAAGTGAGCAGAACCAGGAGAATAATTTGTACAGTGATAACAATATTTTAAACAACTTAGAAAGACTCAAACCTTAGATACAAGTTAGTCATTTGTAAACAATACATATTTGTTAAAAAAAAAAGTTTTGTTTTAATTTTTTTCAAGTTGATAGAAGAAAAAGAAATAGACATTCATTTATTGAAAAGAAAATTAATTTTAAAAAAGGATGCTTAGAACTCAAGTGTTAAAATTATCTGGAATAAAAGTGAAAATGAGCACAAAGTTATCAAGCCATCTGTGATTTAATTTGCAAAACTAACATTTGCATATCATATCTCAAAGGTCAGACAGGGAGTGATTTACAAAGCTGATTTTTACTAAAAAGAATTTTTTAAATGGCAGAATCTTGTTTTGAACACAGTTCTGGACAAGGTAGAAGATCTGATTAGTTGGCTTCTATTGGACTTTCTTAATCCTACTCAGAGGTCATTTATAGATAGATGGTGCCTTTTGTAACCAGAAAGTGTACTGAGAAATAGGAACATGTGGTAAGTAATTTGCAATCACTTCTATCCCATCCCACCTCACCCTATTCCCATCTTGGAAAATTCCATGACTGAACTCTTAGCTCAAGGGTTTAAAAAAAAAAAAAAAAAAAAAAAGAGCTTATCCACTAAAACTGGAAAAAGGAACTTTTGGCTAACTTTCTCTAGCTGTCATAAAGAGGAACAGCCTCTGGTCAACACCCCTTTCCCCTGGAAATCTGAAAGGGGAATTTAGCCTTTAAAAAAAATTAATCCTATAATTATTATATGTCTTAATTCTAAATGATCTGCTACTGATGATAAAGTCTTAATCTGCTCATTAACTCCATAGGTTGCTTAGACTTAGGAGACTAAGTTAGTATGGCTTAGCTAAAGAAAGTAGTTTAATCTTATAAATCAAATTAAAATAAATTAATCAACACTAGCTGATTTCCTTTTGGATATCTTAGGTGTCATACTGAACTCTTCTCTTTCTCTCTCTCTCTTTATATATATATATATATATATATATATACATATATATATATGTATATATATATATATATATAAATGCATATTTGTGTATATTCTATCCAAAACAGTCATCCTAAGGCACCAGTCCTATCATAGCACTTCAATTACACTGTTAACTCCAAGTTCAAACATAATAGTTTCTGTCTCCTTCCTACATTTCCAGTCATCTTCCATTTTTACATCCTTTGTATGCTATAATCCAGAGAGAATGGTCTGTCTCCTTGCTGGTCCTTGCATGAATCTTTGCCTGCATGATTCCAGGCATTTTCACACATTGTGCCCCATTCCTTTCTTTTCCCCCCTCCATTATCTTGACTTCTTAAAGTCTCAGGTAAGATCCCTCTGCAAGAATTCTTTCTCAGTCTTCTCTGTCCTTATCTCTTATTAGTAGTGCCTCTTCTAAGAGTTTCTTCAGTTTTACTGTGTATGTGTGTATGTATACATTATATGTACATAGTGCATATTGTCTTTCCCATTAGAATGTGAACTCCTTAATGGCAAGAACAGTTTTTACTTCTCTTTATATCCCCAGAATTTAGCACAGTGCCTAGAACAAAACAGGCATTAAATAATTGCTGAATTCTACGAAAGTTCTTCTCTGATAAGTTATCATTAACTGACTAAGATTAAATCTGATGCAGGACTTGAAGTGAAGGCTTAGTGATAGTGATATGGGCTAGTGATTTCCTGATTCTGCTTACTTCACTTTATAATCAGTTCATATTCCATGCTTCTTTGTGTTCATCTTCTTTATTTTTGCTTAGAGCACAAGCTAGCACTTGGACTAAATCTAATATATTAAAATTTAGTAGGGAATAACTGTAAAATCTTTTACTTGGTTTTAAAAGTAACCATCATAAGGATAAGATAGAGAAGCATGGATAGCCAATTTTATGAAAGATCTGGTATTTTTAATAGACTAAAAGCTCAAAACGAGTTACTGATGTGCAGGATTATCCCCAGGATGTACCTGACATTGGGTAATTTTTTTTCAGAATTCTTTTCTAAGTAAATAATTTGATTTAAAATGTATTATCAAATCAACGAAATTTGTTATATTAACTATAAATTACAAAATCAATAAAAATTATTGATGTATGCTTAATTTTCAATTGTTTTAGAATACTTGTAGCATTACCTTTTGCTTAAGAAATATTGTGTAGAGAGCCTAGATGATTTCTTAAATTTAGATAACTCACATTCCATTTCCACTAGATGCCACGTAGGCAAATTTAAGTTTATAGAGGGGATTTCTGATCAGATATGGGTTAATCTAAATAACTTCTTATGTCCCTTCCAACTGAAGTTCAGTGCTACCATGATAGAATTTACAATGTAAGGGAAATTATAAATGAAAACAGAAAGTTCAAGTAGTAAAGTCTTCATTGTTTGTGGAGTATTCTTTTGTTGTTTTTATAAACTCTCAATTCCTTTCCTACAGGGTTGATGAAACAAATCCTTCCCATTTGATTTCATTCTTTTTGTTCTTGGATAATGGTTTTAATTTTTTACAGCTAAATAAAAGATCAGAAAGCACAGAAGCACTTTTATAGCAATGAATTGTCCATTAAAGAATCAAAGATTGTATAAAACTTTATAAATGTCTTTACTGTTGTCTTGATTTTGTAGTATCTAAATGATTTTAAGATCTACTATATGTGCTCCTCAGAGATATTTTAAGCACTTTTCACAAGCTTCTCCACTGTACATCCCTGAGTAAGAAATTTTTTCCATAATTAAAGTATAAAATACAATTTGATTTTCAGTTTCCTATAAGGGTCATTTCTAATTATATATTTTGCAGGTATGCCCATATTTCTTAATAATTAGGTTTCCTGTTTTGATATATTGAAAAAATATTATAAAGGATATTATTTAGTGTTTTATCAGTTACCTTGACAGCCTCCCAAAGACAATTAACTTTCATCTCCAACTAAAATGAAATGCTTTTTGGTACAGGGTTGGTAAAATGGTGGATTCCAAAATGGATCTCAAAGCCATCCAACTATCTGCCTCAAATAAAGAATTCCTGAGACAGGTCAGCAGGATGTCTTTAGAAGGAGATGAGATGGGTATTTATCTTAGTGACAGTGATGAAGAGAAAAGTCAAGAGGAAGAGCAGCAGCAACGTGAGCACCACTACCATTCTGTGAAGTTCAATACAGGGGTAAGTAATTTTGCTTAAAATTTAAGGTGCAAGGTACATATTTTGATTTCAGTGTTTCAACTAAAATTTTTAAAAGTTAGAAATATAATTAATGTAATACTTATATTTAGGAAATATTGGGTATTCTGTATTATTTTAGTGACTTAGTGATGCAGAAGCTAGACCATATAAACTCATTACAAGGAAAAATTTGGTAAAGATTATATTTGCTGTTCTTACTAGTCCCATCAATTAGTCATCTGTTTGCTTTAGAATGTGATTTTTCAACTTTATAATCCAAGAATTGGATTGTTAGTTCTTCCAAAGTTTAGTAAGCAATTTTGAGTTAGCTAAGGTGATTTATGTAATTATTAAATACATGGGATACTTTGCTTACTAATTTATGTGTTGAATTTAAACTTTTAACATCTTTTTTTTCAAAAAAAGGAAAACTTTGAGGTAACAAGCTAAAATTAATAGTTTGATTATTTATCAGGAACTCAGAGAAGGAGAAATTGGACAGTTTTAAGATAAATTTCCATTTCGTATGAATTCAATTTTTTTTCTAATTCTTATTTAATTGGCACCCTCTGATATATATGCAAGTTGACATGTGAAATGATTAATAATAGTATGGTCAACAGATCTGAGAAAATAGTTATACAGAGGTACATATGTCAGTTGGAAAAATCATCATTCCCTTTATTATAGCTACCATTTCTCCTAGATGTTTGAACTTTTGAAATTCCAAGATGGCAAGAGTTATTTACATACTACCCTTAATACTTAGTAAACTCCAGTTTCACCTCTAGGATCAAATACAAAATCCTCTTTTGGTGTTCAAAGCTCTTCATAACCTAGCCCTATTTTAACTTTCCAGTCTTCTTATACCTTATTTCTTACTCCAAATACTCTTTGATCCATTCATGTTGGTCTTGCTGTTCATGAACAAGGCACTTTATGTCTCAGCTTCAGGCATTTTTCATGTTTTCTTCCATGACTGCTCTGTTCTTCCTCTTTTCCACCTCCTGAATTCCCTGGCTTCCTTCAAGTCTCTCTGTATCAATGGTGTCAAACTCAAATAGAAATGAGAAGCACTATTCAATACATAAGGATTCTTATAGGTTGCATAATGACTTAGTTTTAGAATGTAATGTTATCTAAGTTTTACTATATTTTTAATTACTTTGATAAATATTTCCTATTCACATTTTATTCTGGTTTGGGAGTATTGTGAGCCAATGGTTTGACACCTCTCTTCAGTCTTTCTAATCACACATTCCCTCTTTTAATTGAGTCCTACTTTTCTTGTATCTAGTTTGTTTGCACATATTTATTTCCTTGTGGTCTCCCCCAATAGATTTTTTGAGAGAATTTTCGAGTCTTTTATTTCATTTTGTATCTCCAGCAGTTTATCACAGTGGCTGGCACATAGTACAGTACACAGCTTGGCATATAGTAGGTGCTTAATAAATGTTATTGACTGAGTGTTGATTTCAATATAATTGGTTTCCTTTGTCATTTTATGTATGTATGTATGTTAAGCATTTTAAAAATATTCTTCTGAGAAGGGGCCCACAGACTTCATCAGGTTGTCAAAGGGGTCCATAATACCCCCAAAAAAAAGAGAGAGAGAGAGAGAGAAAGATTAAGAACTCCTGTTTACAACTTTTTTTTTTAGGTTGGGCATGGTGATCTAGATAATAGAACTAAGAATGTTGGAACTAGAAAGGACTTTTCTGAATCCTGTTCTCTGACTTTATAAATGTTTACTAAGGTCTAATGAGGTGATTTACCAGAGGACATATAGTTAGTTAATGGTAAAGCTAAAATTAGAAGCTAGTCCTCCTGATTCCCAGACTAAGGGTTTTTATCTCTACACACTGCACCATTTGTATATTATAAAAACAGTGGAAGTTGGTACTTCCCAGTTTTATGGGAATGATTATTTTGTGCAATAGAACAACTATACTGATACAAGAGAGATAATAGGATTTTGTTCTTTTCTCTATGCTTCATCAAGATGTTCAATGTTTATTCAATGGGATTCTTGTCCTTGTTCTTTTTAGTCTTATGAGTATACAATAAATGGTGATTTTTAGAAATCAATCTTTGTTTCATTAAATAATTTTGCAAACATAAACAGAAAATTTTTAGTTTAATCTGTTTATTTTGATTATCTTTGCTATACTATTTGTGTTGGCCAAGGCACTATGTTCAGGAATACCTTTCTGTTTTGTGTTCTTTAACTTAATACTGCCCTTTTAACTGTTGTATCTATCATAAGCTACAAGTAAGCAGTGTAAATATCTTGCTGCTGAGTATATGTTGAAGGGTATTACTTTAGCATTTGAATTCAACAGGATAGCCCCTGAGGTGTACTTTGACACTCAAGTTCTATGATTCAGTAACTATTATTTATAATACTATATTTCTCTCTGCTTTTTATTTAGATTTATCTCTACAGCCAGCAGTTCTATGCCATGTTAGTGAAGAGGGCTACCTTCAGTTTGCGTAATTGGAAGTTAATATTACTGCAAATTCTGGTGCTTCTGACATTTACTGCCATACTTCTCAGAGCCATTACTTTCTATTCAGAAGTACGAGATGACCCTGCATTAGAAATGAATTTGCGACAATATGGCCGAACCATTGTGCCTTTCTCTATTTCTGGAACTACTAATCTGAGTCGGAAACTCAAAGAATATATTCAAGTTCTGCTAAAGGATGAGAAGCAAGTACCCCAATTGGTAAAAGGTAAGGGCTACATCTGTTGGGAGGACTTTGTGATTGATTGGTTCCTCCTAGAACTTCAAATATGAGGAGACTAAGTCCAAAAATGGCTTTATCTCTCTGCTGAATTATCCCCATAGGATTTTCTCTACCTACTATCCGTGAGCCAGGTACCTTTTCTCCCTGGTGACCCTTTCAGCTCCCTTTTTACACAAATTAGAATTTCCCAATTAGAATTTAACCTCCTTACCCCCAGATCAAAGAGAAAATTTTATGAGAAACAAATAAACAAAAAAAGCAATTCAGCTATACTGGAGCTACAATTAGAATTGTACGTGTTTTATCAGCAGTTACAATAAAAGACCAAATGTCCTGGAATATTACATATGACAATCAAAAGAACTAGGCCCCATGGCCAAAAATATCATATCCAGAAAAATTGAGTATAATAATTAATGAAAAAATAGAAATTCATTGAACTCTCAGATTTTCAGAATTTTGTCTCAAACCTGAACTCAATAGAAAATGTAACATATAAGAACCAACATCAAAGACTAATTTCAGTGGATTTTATAAGAACAAACTCTGTGTTTTATACATGGAAATGTAAATGATATGTACAAGATTCACATAATAGTTGGATAGTCCAGAAGAAAGACTGGGGCAGAGCTGAGTATGATCTGACTCATAAAAGCAAAACTGGAAGAAAAGGTAAAATAGTAATTGTGCTATACAAATGAGGGGCAGAGGAAGAACTGACAGAGAAGCATTAGAAAGGGGAGGAGAGCTGATAGTTCTGAAAACCTGTTCATATAAAGAATGAATTAAATAGGGAACAATACACACACACACACACACACACACAGATAAAAAAATAAGAGAATAGAATAAAGGGAAGTGTAGAAGGTTATATAGATGAATGGGAGTATAAGGCATGTAGATTAATGGGAGTGGGATGTAGAAGGAGAAAAAGGGTGAGGGAAGAAAAGGGAAGAGTAAAAGCAAGAAGCAAATTAAGGAGTAGAACTAAAGTAGAAGAGTAAGCAGGGATAGGAATAAGAGATATACACAAACACAATAACAATGATCAGGAGCAGAATTTATTAGGAAAAAATAGGATTAGACAAAGTCAAATTTAAAAGATTTAATCAAGAAATTTACATTATATGTCAACCATATCAATATTATATCTATGTGTGTATATGTGTGTATGTATATATGTGTGTAATGAGCTGATGGTCTCTTAGTTGTAATCCTTCTCTGGGAGGAGGTTTCTTTTCTGTATAATCTTTTCCTCTATGAGCAGGTTTCTTGGGAGACTTCTGGAGCCTTCAGCCAGCCTCTTCTTCTTCCTGAATCCTGTCTCTGAATCTCCTCCAGCTCTTGTCCTTCCCCAGTCCAGACTGCTTGTCCAGGCCCAATGTTGCCTCTTTTATCCTCCCAGAGAATGGGTGTGGGATAATGCAAGGGCTTCTGGGAAGAAGTACTCCAACCAATGAGCTTGCTCCTCTTAAGAATCTGAGCCAGAGAACTATCAAGTCAACCTGAGTTCTCACCTTGTAATTGTCCAGACAACCTGAGTTCTCACCTAGTAATCCTAACATCTGTGCATATGTATGTATATATACATATATACATACATATACACACAAATATTCTGTGCTTAACTGTAGTCTGCTTGGGGGAAGTGGTATAAAGTAAAGGTTCTTTATGGTTTGATTCATTCTTACAAAATGACATGCACACACAATTCTACAAATAGATTTAATAAAAATGCTTAAAGAATAGGCAAAATAAAAATGCTTAAAGAATAGACAAAAACATATCAGTTTTACAGAGACAATATCCTATGCAATTTAAAACAATAATCAATAAAGCAAAGCAAAGAGAAATGAGTAGTTACAGAAAACATCAGCAAATCAGGGGAGCAACCACTCTAGAATCAGCAACTGAGGAATCCCGGGGGCAGCCAGTCAAGTCCCACTTGGGAAGGTTTCCAAGCAGAGTGTCCTCTCCATGGGTGATACTCCAACCAAGTAACTAGACTTTTCTCTGTTAAATTGTCTGAGAACAAAAAGGACATTCTGCCAGAAGGTGTTGGCAAAGTACTAGTCCTTACATAACTTTCCCATGACATGAGGAGAGTCACCCTGAATGGTTAGTTCCAAGAATCCATAGGCAGTTAATCATGGTCATTTGGCCAACGTTTCACAAGGATATTTCTTTTGGCTAATTCAAAGTATTTATGATTCTGTAATTTAATTTTTTTCTTGAAGTCTAACCTATGAAAGCTGTTACAGATGCAACCCGCTAGTGGTTTCTGGGTGTTATAGGAGCCACCTACTAATGGCTGCTGGAGATCTTAATTTTGACCAGCAGAATAGATCCGTTTTGTGAGACAATGATAATGATAATGACTGAGAGGTAGTTGCATTCTCTGACTTCTCTCCTCTTCCCTCTTGCCTCCAATTTCTTTCATTCCCAATCTACAAGCAACATCTGTGTCAGCAAAGGCTGATTTGCAATTCCTTCAAATGTGTTATGATTCACAGCTGTGGGGGCTCTCAGGGAATTGACCTGCCCCTTCACATTTAAGCACAGTCCTTAACAATTCTCTGTTTTTTGTTTTATGGGAACATGATTATTTTTCCCCCAACAGCATGGTCAAAAAGTTTGTGCAGTGGCTGTTTATCTAAGTCTGTATCTAAGGAGTACAAACAGCACTATCAAAGTCTTTTCTGTTTTATTTATCTGGATGGTTTCAGGGTGAGATGTTGTAGCAGATATTGAATCTTATGAGATGTCATGGAAGCAAACTTTCTGACCAATAGAGAAGAGGACTCTAGTCAGAACAGGCATTTTTTATAAATCTCTCATCAGTCTCTTGGCTCAGCCCTTTGATGTGTTGGTCCATTTTAATTACCCCAACTGAAAAAGTTTACCAGTGTCTTTTCTCCCTTTCCTTCCCTGAAAGATCCTATTCATGAACAGCTCTTGAGTGCTGCTGCTTCTTTATTTCTTGTGTTTCTTGTGACCCACATTGAGCGCCAATGCACAATCCAAACTAGCTCTCTGGAGGATTATGGTACCAGTCCAAGTCCTCCAAGTCCTTAGTCTTAGAAGAGGAATGATGAGGCAGGGACCCATGTGGATTTATTTCAAATTGTCTCACCTTAAATACCTTAGTACAATCACATCACTACAGCACACTGTGCATGTACTAACTATAAGTACACTGCTATTATTATGTAGATGCCTCTTTACTGCCTCAAGTAAAACACAGGTTGTCATACCACCTGACTTTTCAGGAAGGCTGAGACACCCCCAAGGAAAGATGAGAGCTAAACCAGGCATTGTCAGTGGGTTCACTCTGGGCTGAAGGGCCCATACCTCACTGATAGTTCCCCCACTATCTATGGCCTTCTACATCTCCCTCTTTCTTTTGTTTTAATTGAAGCAGGTATATATAAATCCATCAACATGGGAGAAATCACACAGGCAAGTAGTAATATCACACAAGCTAATAGTAATGTAATGAATAAAATGAAACAGCATGAGAGGAGTCACACAGGCAAGTAATAATGTAACAAACAATATGAATCAACATAATATTATAAAAGATTTCCATGAGTCTTAAAAGGAGGATATATAAATAACAATCACACGTATACCCTTCAGCCAAGAGCACAGTCCAAAGTCAATCTATTGTCCATCTCTTCATGTGTCAGGGAATCCAGTGATTCAGGTTTTGAAGTCCTGCATCAGTTTCATTAACAATTATTTTTGATGTTCATGAGTCAAATGCCATACATATAGGGTTAACTGTCATGCTCTTTCAGTGGTGTCAGAGAGATGGAACCACACAATGTTTTTTGGATCTTCTTTATTTCGAGGGTCTTCTCTTTTTCTGTCTCTCTCCAAGGGACAAGGCAGATACAGCTCATTGGCACCTCTCTGATTCCTTCTCCATCTGTAGAGAAATAAACAAAGCCTCTGCCCCAAGTGGTTAGTCTGTCTGGTCCCTTCCATTCACCATTCTCTGGATCTCTCCACATCACCTGGTAATTATCTAAAGATAGTGGAGCTGCTCGCATTAGACACTGCCCTTCCAGCAGATTATGAAACCTGTCTGCTGGGGCCAGTGCATCTTCATCAAAAAATCAAAAAATTAATATATATATATACACATATATATATTATATATAGAGAGAGTTTAGAAGTGCTCTAGGGTTACTTGTGGCTCTCCCTTTCTTTT
Source organism: Sminthopsis crassicaudata (assembly GCF_048593235.1). Taxonomy (NCBI): domain Eukaryota; kingdom Metazoa; phylum Chordata; class Mammalia; order Dasyuromorphia; family Dasyuridae; genus Sminthopsis; species Sminthopsis crassicaudata. The sequence continues at coordinate 471,093,382 of NC_133617.1, forward strand.
GTTTTTGGAGGAACATCTTGATGTCTCTGTTTCTCCTCTCTACTTTTGCCTGTTCTTGAGAATTGAAGAGTATGCCTGTGGTATGTGAAATCTGATACTGGGCACAAAAGTGTGCAAAATGTTTAGAAATATATGCAGGTCTATTATCTGTTTTTATTGCTTGTGGCATACCCATGATTGCAAAATCTTGTATAAGAAATTCAGTGACCATTCGCACTGTTTATTTTGCTGCTGATATTGCAAAAGTAAATCCTGAAAAGGTGTCTACTACAACATGGATAAAAAGACATGACCAAAAGATTTATAATGGGTCACATCCATTTGTCAGATGTCATTGAGTCTCAAACCATGAGGGTTTTTCCCTGGAGGGAGCGTGGAAAGCAAGATAAGCTGTACAGGCTTTTACTATGCTCTTAGCTTCTTTTTGTTATCCCAAACTGCAAATGTAAAGCTCCAGTAGCCTGATGATATTTAGAATGAGATCTTATGCTCCTGAAATAAAGGAGTATTGGCTAACATGGTGAGAAGGTGATCTGCTTTTGGGTTTTTATAAAAAAAAATAGTTCCTGGAAGACCATTGAGAGTGGACATGCAAGAGGTAATACTTACCTGGACATTTTCTTACTTGTTGAAGTTCCTTAGAAAGCTGATGGATGTTAGAGGCTACAAATTTTATTTGGGCTGTAGCAATTTTTTGTACCACACCTATTAAATAGGCCAAATCAGATAATGTATTTACATCTCCTGGATAATAAATAAGAGCTAGCATAATTGCATATAATTCATTCTACTGAGTGGACTAAAAAGAAGTTCTGACTACTCTATAGCTAAGTCATGAGAATATACAACACAAATGTTGTGTTTGGATGCATCTGTAAAGATGGTTGGTCCTTTAAGAGGAACCTTAGAAACCTTTTCTTCAAAAATCTAGGGCCAATTATGTAATAGCCAGATTATTTTTAAGGAAGACTCATGTGTAAAATTTGGAGCTGTGACCAGTAAAATTTGCCACTCTAGAATGGCTTCACAGCATACATTGATTTGTGCATTTTTATAAAAGGTGTACATCTTGTCAGGTCTTATCCCAGATAATTGTACTGCTCGCTTAATAGCCTTTAATAAGATTCTAGCCACAAGCACTGGGTAAGGAATAATGCTTTGGTCTGGTTGTGCTTGGAGAATCACCCACTTGATCACACTGTCTCCTTGATGAAGGCCTTTTTGTAGCAAAAACTGATATCCAAGGGTTTTTGAGTGACTCTTTCAACCACATTGGATAAAGCCAGTTCAATTTCTCTCAGAGCCTCTTGAGCTTCTTTTGTAAGTTGTCAGGGTGAGTCTAAAACAATATCTTTCCTCAAAATGCTACACAATGGTTGTAATTGATAGGTAGCTAACCCTCACACTGGACACATCCATTGGATATATCCTATCAATTCCTGAAAATCACTTAAGTACTCTTCTACTGAACTCGCTGATCATGTCAGTTGAGGTGCTGTGTACCTACCCTACTTTTTAGGGGCTCACATGGGGCACCAAATGTACCATCTGAACTAGCTCTCTGGAGGATCTCAGTACCAGCCCAAGTCATTAGTCTTAGAAGAGTGAAGAGGTGGGACCCACATGGATGGTCAAATATGGAGTCCATTTATTTCAAGTTCTCTCAGCCTTAAATACTTTAGTACAATTATATCACTACAACAAACTGTGCATGTGCTAACTATAAGCACCTTACTATTATTATATAGATGCCTCTTTATTGCAAGCATGTCTGCTTCAAGTAGAACACTTCTTAGGAAAAGTGAGATGCCCCAAGGGGAGATGAGACATTGTCAGCAGGTTCCCTCTGGGCTGAAGAATTTTATACCTCACCAAGAGTTCCCCTATTGTTTGTGGCCCTCTACAAAAGCAGGTAATCAAGATCAAAATAATAAGGCAAATCCAGTGATACCTATTAAAGAGTTATATGTTGACTCTTATTACTCTACTTTTGAATGGGGATATAAAATTGAACTAGTAGTGTACAATTCTCAGCTTATAGTATGTTGTGCATCCATTCAGTCACCTTTTTTTTTAATACAGAAAATGATCATTTTAGTTTTATAGATGAGAGATTTTAGCATATGTTCATAAATATAATAAATCTATATATGCTGTCACTCAACAGATATTAACATATAATTCTTATTTTTCCATGTTACATAAATCCTGTTCACAGAATTAATTTTTTTATCTTCTTTGTTTTTTATATCAGCCATTTCCGAATATTTCCCCCCATATCAAACTTAATCCTTGTAATAAAAAAAAATGTCACTGCCAAGAGAAGAAAAGAATATTTCATCATTTGTTTTCCAGGACCAAAATGGATCATTGCCTTTTAGGGTTGTTTTTAATTTACTTTATTGTAATCATTGTATACAGCTAGGTACTAATTAGTACATATGTAATGAGACTATCCCTCCTCTCCAATATGTATTTTGGGAGTATGATTTTATATGTCTCAGAGTCAGAATAAACATCTCTAGCCTCTTCTCCCTATACCCCACTTTGAGGTATATGGCAGGAGTGGAATATATGAAGTTGGGACCAGAAGCTTGACCACTCTGCTCTCTTTAGAGAGAACAATGGGAATAGAGTTAAATCTATTTTCTCCTTTAAATATTAATCTAGTAAGAATGTGGTTTTCAGGTTCAAGCTAAACTTCTGACTGCTGTTCATTAATTAATGGAAAGACCATAGGCTTGATTCCTTTCCCACTTTATATCAGTTCCACAATAAATCTACATGGCTTAAACCAATATATTTACCCAAATTTATCCAAATCAATAACAAAACAGATCTCAGAAAAAGTATACATTGGAGAATATAGAACAGACAATACAGGAGGAATGAGCTTTCCTGTAGGGAACAAAGAGAATCCTGGATCTTACCCGAAGGGGAGTTCCTTAAAGTTCATGGTGGCAGAAGCTGGGGATAGGGACATGATTAAGACTGCTAGCTTTTCTCAGATCACCTTCCCAGAGTCTTAGGTGCTTTTCAACAAACTGAAGAAGGTTAGCACTCTCCATCTTTCCTCTTGAAGTTTGAAGCCAGAAGAATCCACAGGAGCTGGATAACCCAGAGTGATTTGAGAAACCCAAAGAAACAAAAGACTCAAAATGACTAAAGAGATTGAAGTTCTTTTCTCTTTCCTGTCACCAGCTCCTCTTCTTATGCAGGTGCAGGGCATTGATTTTAAGCAATGAGGAGACAGAGTTATGGGACAGAGTTACTCAAATAATGAATCTTGTATGCTGGTCATATTATTTGAGTTCACCCTCATATTTTCAATTGTTGGAACCAATTACGTTATTTTATATACCTAACTTTGAATAGTCAGAATTGAAATACATCATATTATTCATTTGTTATTCACACCAATAGGGACCTAGCTGAATAACGTTGTCTGGGTTCTAACTCCATCTACTTTTTTCCTCCATTTTTTACTACAAAAAGGTACTGCTAGAAATATTTTGTTATATATGTTCTATAATCCAAGATTATCATGACTTATCTGGTGGCATAATGGTTAGAATGAAATAACCAATTTCTAGAGGGTGTTCTCTTGTTTTACAAGTGTTCACTTGTAAATCATTCTATTTCAGAAAAAGTAAATGGCACACAAGTCTAAGAAAAATAAGCAATCAACCCTTTCTTTAATCTCTGTGGTACAATATATTAATTTTATCTTTTTCATAACTTTTACAAAAAAATTACATCTACTTAGGACTATCCCAACAATTTATTACTGTGTCTGTCTTCTCCTAATGGGGCAGTTAAGTGGAGCAGTTTACAGAATTCTGGGAAGATTCATCTTCCTAAATTCAAATCTAGCTTCACTTAATTTAATTATCTATTTGACATTGACAAATCATTTAATCCTCTTTTCCTCCGTTTCCCAAATGTAAAACGATCTACAGAAGGAAATGATAAACCAAGCCAATATTTTTGCCAAGAAAACCCCAAATGGGGTTATAAAAGATCAGGTACAACCAAAAACCAACTGAACAACAACTTCTTATAGCAGCATCTTCAGCCAATGTGAGGCAAAAAAAAAGTTTATTTAATTTTATTTTCTCTTATTACCCATGGTTTGAGACTTTTCAATTTGGTTTTTAATAGTTTACTTTTCTTCCCTTTAAATTCTTTAATCTTTTGATATGAATATTGAGTCATTTTTGGTGGGGGTGAGAAGCTAGCATCAGCATCCCAGAAAAGGCTTTATTTTTATTTTATTTTATTTTATTGCTGAGGCAATTGGGGTTAAGTGACTTGCCCAAGGTCACACAGTTAGGAAGTGTTAAGTGTCTGAGACCAGATTTAAACTCAGGTCCTCCTGACTTCAGGGCTGATGCTCTATCCACTGTGCCATGTAGCTGCCCCTATTTTTATATTTTAGCACATCAACAATAATAATAGTTGATAAAAGTATTTTAATGTCTACAGACAATTTTGTGTACATTACATAACCATATAAGAATATGGATCAGCAAAATAAGTATTATAGAATTTCATTCTTCAGAACATTTTCCTACTGAGGAATAATTTTTGATTGCTTATTTTTCTTAGATTATGGAGCATAATCTCTGCAGTTCCATCTGCTCTCAGGTATAAATAAGCTCAACCTCATATTCAGAGCCCAGAACTGGAAGAAACATTAAGATTAGGTTCTACTTTCCTAGACAGATAAGGTATGACTAACTCTATTTTACAAATGAAGACTAGTTTGTAATTTTCCAAAGCCTTGTGGCTTAATAAATCTTGGGGAAAATGAACTCCAGTTTAATGTACTTTTCATTAAAAATGACAATAGCTCACATTCAGGTTTTATAAAGTGGAAGCATCTCTACAATATATCTTGAATATGCTCCTTTCTCTCATCTGACACTGCCACCAATCTGATGCAGGTTCTCATCACCTCACACCTGGACCATAATAGTACTCTGCTGGTTTGTCTGCTTGCTACAAGTCTCTCCTCACTTAAGTTCATCCTCTTTACCACTATCAATGTGATCTTAAAGCACAAGTCTTTATATCAAGTCTTACATACACACAAACACAATTCCAGGGATTTTCTGTTGTTTCTAGACTAAAATATGAAATTTTCTATGTGATATTCAAAATACTTTCTAATCTAGTATCCTCCTTCCTTTCTATTATTCTTATACCTTACTTTCCCCCACATAGTCTTCAATCCAGTGACAGTGGCCTCCTTGATGTTTCTGAACAAGACATTCCATCTCTTGGCTCCAAGCATTTTCCCCATTCTCAGAATGCTTTCCCTCCTCTTCTTCATCCACTGACTTCCCTGATTTTTTTTATCCCATCTAAAGCTCCATCTTCCACAAGAAGCCTTAATAATAATAATTATTATTATTAACCCTCTTAATTCTAGTGTTTTCCCCCTCTTAATTATTTTCTATTTATCCCATCATCTGGGGCCCTCTCCAGATTTCCTGAACTATATCTTGCCACTCGACCCAGATAGCTCCAGAGGAGAAAATGAGGCCGGTGATTATGTGTAGCCCTCCTTCTCAAGTCCACTTCATTTGAAAGTCATGACATTATACCTCCTAATATCATGGTCTTCTTTGAGAACAAAGAACAAGAACCAATAACAGCAATGACATTTATCATATATTCACATATATATACATATATATATATATATATATAGTTTGCTTTGTATATATTTGCTTGTATGTTATCTTTCCCATTAGATTGTGAGCTCCTTGAAAACAGGAACTTGTTTGCCTCTTCCTATATCTCCAGTAGTTGGCATAGTGCATGGCATATAAAAGATACTTAATAAATATGTACTGACCAATTATTGACAGACAAGGATTTTTCCATGTATCTCCAGCATCTAGAACAATATCTAACACATAATATTTAATAGAGGCTTCTTGACTGTTGCTATTTGACCTAGATTTGGAATAAGTAAAATGTGTAACTTTTTTTTTGTTTGAAATAGTGAAGTAACAGTCTCATACACATTCTCCATCATCCAAGACATTTTTTGTCTTAAGAAACAAACTCCTCTAAAATTTATAACTTAAGAGGAAAATTGAAGCTTGTTTGAAAACTAGTGCCCATTCTCCCATTCCAGTCCTCCACACTGCATAATTACTAGCATCAGATACTTCTAAACTCTTTGAATATCACTTTTTTTCTTAGTTATAGCAGATGACTCAACAACATCAACAAAACTCTTATTAGCTAATAACAGCAAGAATATCTACAAATGATTAAGAGGGATATATAATGCATTGGTGATCTTAACTCTATTAATCCACCAATTTTCTCATGGGCAAGAGAAGTACATCAGATCTGAAGAGTTAGCCTTTTCAGCACAAGGTTCTATAAAATGAAATGAAAAAACATTGATGAAGCACTGAAGATGTGCCAAATGCATTAAATATTGAATATTTGAATGTTGATATAAAAAAGCAAAATAGACTCTGGTGTCAAAGGATTCTAAGGATAAATAACTACTATAAAAGAGTTCAGCAATATTGTCAGATGGAAAGGGCTGATGGTCTTTAGAGGGCAGCAATACAGCTGATACCAAGAATCAAAAATCCATAAAGGACAGCAACAGTTCAGATAACAATGCCCAGAGTTCTGTAGTGCATGGCTTTAGGTCATAAGGCCTGTGGTCTGTTATCTTATGAAAGGATTATAATTGATGATTTCCTATTAATCTAAATAAGTGAACAACCATATATCCTCAATTGAAAATTGTTTAGAAAGAACAATTGAGCCCAAAAGTAGGATTACTTTTGGATTACCTCTATTTAAAGAGTGAGGATGAGTAGAATTAGCATCCTGTTGGGAAAGAGAGTTCAGTATCTTTTGAGAGTTGATGAACAGGCCTGGAAGGGAAGGTTCTTTGCTTTCCACAACCTGCCAGTTTCTTGGATTGCCCATATATAGTGTTTATTGCATCACCAAAATTAGGCCTTAGTTCATTTAAGCCAATAAGTGAAGCCAGTAGTGTGCGACTGCCTAACTTGGAACTTGAGCAACCTATATGTCTCTAAAGAAAAATACTTTATTAGGGTGATACATATATCCTTTTGAATATCTGTTATGTAACCATGATTAAGAGCCATATATGTACCTTGAATTTTACTTTGTGTCATGTGGCCTAAATTGGCCTTTAGGATCTGAATCTTAGGAAGAATGTGCTATCTATTACATATACCTACATTGTCCTGGTTCACCTTTTCCCTTTCAATCCTTGTAATAACAAGTTGCATCCCCAGTTATCAATTCCTTATGATGTGCCAAGAAAATACATGGTTTTGTTTTGGGTTTTTTGAGATATAGAATCTTGAAAGTTTTTTCTTCCAAATGAGCAATCATATTCAATGTTCCTTAACTCTTTTGGACATGGTAATCTTTGTTTTTCCCCAGTAAAAAAATTAAGTTCTTACAAAAACTAAACCCAGTTTTACACATATAGACTGTAGGTACACAAAATGGTATATATCTATTTTAGCCTTATACCTATAGAGGAGCATCCATTAGACCAAATATATATATATATATATATACATATATATATATATATATATATAGATAGATAGATAGATAGATAGATAGAGAGAGAGAGAGAGAGAGAGAGAGAGAGAGAGAACATAACATCACATTTCAGAGATGTAAAACCTTCACCATACCTCTGTTATACATAAAAAATTATTACATCTTCAAGGTGGACATTATCCTGCCTCCCTGACCCAGAATGCTATAATTTCCCTTTCTAATCAATACTTTCTATATTTCTACCAATCCTTTCTCACTCTTAAGTAGCCTTTTTTTAATTTATTTTTTTATTATATGTTAAATTCTAAACTATTTCCTTCTTTCCTCCCCTATCCTAAAGAAGACCCCCATCTGACACAGATTTAGAAATATGTGTAAAACCATAATATGCATACTTATATAATATCAGTTCTTTTTCTGGAGGTGGATAACATCTTCTTTCCTAGATCCTTTATAGCTGATTTGAATAATTGTCATATCTTTTTATTGATGAGAATAACAAAGTCATTCACACAGTTGGTCATCATACAGTATGTTTATTACATTGTTCAAAGTTCTCCTGGTCCTGCTCCCATCACTTTGTTCACATAAATTTTTCCAGATTTTTTAAAATTAGCCTACTCATCATTTCTTATGCACAGTAATTCATTTTAATTACATGCCACAACTCGTTCAGCTATTCCCTAATTAATGAGTATTTGTTCTAATTTCCTGGTAATATGCTACCATGCTATATTCAAACATTGATAAGAATTGTTATATGATAAATACAACAACAACAATAATAATAGCTAACAATAATATATCACTTGAAGATTTACAAAGTATATTATCTCATTTTATCCTTACAATGACATTGTGAGGTCATGATAAAGTAGATGCTATTCTTGTTATTTTATACGTAAGAAAACTGAGATTAAAAGTCTGTGACTATAAAGCTTTACGTATTTCACTAAACATCTGCTAAATTATGTGTAAAAAAAATTCACAATTATTTTTTAAAAATTGAATTCCAAATTCTCTCCTTTCCATCCCTTCTTCTTCTTTGAGAAGGCAAGCTTATACATTTGAAGTCATGCAAAACACATTTCTTTATTAGCTCTGCTGTGAAAGAACACAATAAAACAATTAAAATACCAGTGAGGGTGGGGGAGTATGTTTCACTCTGCATTCAGAGTTCCATCAGTTCCTTCTCTAGAGATAGATAGCATTTTTCATCTTGAGTCCTTTGGGATTGTCTTAGATCATTATTTTGACCAGAAAAGCTAAGTCTTTCATAGTTGATCATTGTTACAGTATTGCTGTTACTGTGCCTAATGCTCTCCTGGTTCTGCTCACTTCACTTTGCATCAGTTAAGTCTGTCCAGATTTTTCTGAAATCATCCTGCTCATCATTTCTTATAGAACAATAATATTTCATTATATGAATATACTGTAACCATTCCCCACAACAGTATTCTATCACATATAGCACAATATTTTTCCAGTTTAGATTTTCCTTTTCTTTGCATAATAAGTGTTTTGTACCCTAAAGAAGGCTACCATTTGACATAGTAGTATTATATTTTGCCAAATACGTGTAAAGATAGTTTTCACATTCATTTTTGTAAAACTTGTTCAAAATTTTTCTTCTTCCTTCCTTCCTTCCCAAGACAAAGAAATAAAAAGCAAACAAACAAAGATGAAAATACTATGCTTTAATCCACATTCAGGCTCCATAGTTCTCTCTCTAGATGTGGGTGGCATTTTCTATCCCAAGTCTATTGTAATTGTTTTGAATCACTGCATTGCTGAGAAGAGTTAAGTCCATCACAGTTGATCATCATGTAGTCTTTCTGTGAGTGTGCACAGTGTTCTCTTTGTTCTACTCACTTCACTCACCATCAGTTCATATATGTCTTTCCAGGCTTTTCTGAAATAACCTACTCAACATTTCTTATAGAATGATAATATTCCATTACATTAATATACTATAACTTATTCAGCCATTCCCCAACTGATGGGCATCCACTTAATTTCCAGTTGATTGCCACTACAAAACAAGCTGCTGCAAATAGATTTGCACAGGTGGGTTCTTTTTCCTCTCTTATGACCTCTTTGGGATATGGACCCACCAGTAACACTGCTAGATTAAAGGATATGCACAGTTTTATAGCTCTTTTGGCATAGACACTATCATTTAAAAGGGGGAGGGTAGTCAGGAGCTGACTATAGATTGGATCATGAACTTCTTATTGCAAAATTCAGACAAATTGGAAAAAGTATGGGAAACCATCAAATCATATAGGTATGACCAATGTAACATCCCTATTGAATAGGAAGGGGAGGTGATAAAATAGATTTAAGGGATTAGATCTGATAGCTAGGGTACCTGAAGAATGAGAAACCCAGGTTCATAGTCCTGTATAGGAGGCAGCAACAAAAAATATTCCAAAGAAAAAGAATAAGGAAACAAAATGGCTTTTTGATGAGGCTTTACAAAGAGCTGAGGAAAGAAAGTAAAAAGTAAAGGAGAAAGGGAAAGACAAACCCAAGTGAAGATAGAATTCCAGAGAATAGCAAGAAGACATAAGATTTTCTTAGATGAATAATTCAAAGAGAAAAAAGAAAACAACATAATGGGAAAGATAAAACATCACTTTAAGAAAATTAAAGATAAGAAAAAGTGTAATATAAAAATGGGCATGAGAAGTCAGGGATTTAACAGAAGCAGAAAATATTAAAATGAGAGCACCAAAAGAAAAAAAAACTATACAAGAAAACCATAATGATGGGATTACTGATCTAGAGCCAGACATCCTGAAGAATGAAGTTAAGAGGGCCATTTGAAACATTACTAACAGGCTAGGGGAGGTTCAACATTACAGTTGAACTATTTAAAAAATGATGAAGTGAAAATACTGTACTTTTAATATGCCAGCAAATTTGGAAAAGTCATGAGTGACTCCTAGATTGGAAAAATCTAGTCTATGTTCTAATCCTAAAGAAGAGCAAGTGTTCAAATCACTGTACAGTTGTGCTCATTTCACATACCAGCAAGGTTATAGTTAAGATTCTGCAAGTTAGGCTTCAACAGTATGTGAAGGGAGAATTTCTAGAAAAGCACAGCAAGTTTTCAAAGAGGCAAAGGAACTAGAGAAAAAATTGCCAACATTCAAAAGCAAGGAAGTTCCCCCAAAAAATCTATTTCTGATTAATTGATTACACCAAAACCTTTGACTATATGGATCCCAACAAAATAAGGCAAATCCTCAAAGAGATTAGGAACAAGATGGATACTTGTCTCCTAAGAAGCCTGTATGTAGATCAAGTTTCATGTAACAAACATGGAACAAAGGATTAATTTAAGATTGGAAAAAGAGAATGACAAGGTTGCATATTGTCATCTTATTTTGTATATAAACTATATGGATATCATGCAAAATGCCAGACTGGCTGAACCAAATCTAGAGTTAAGATTGCTGAGAGAAAGATCAGCAATCTGTTTTTTAGACAATATGCTTTCTCATGGTAGAAACTGAAGAAGAATTTAGAAGCCTCTTGATGAAGTGAAAGGGGACAGCGTTACAAGCTGGTTTGAAGTTTAATGTAAAAACAAAGCAACTGTGATTGTGGCAACTGTTCCCATTACTTCCTGGCAAACTGAAATGTTAGGTTCTTATTAAGTGCTAATGAGATAATGAGATACTAGGTTCTTACTAAGTGCTAAGTCGGTATTTAACAATTCTCTAGTTCCGACCTTTAAGGGAGTTTTACCCCTTTGAACTCCTGGGGAGGAGCTTACATGTTTAGGAAGAGCAAGTTCATTGGTTGAAGTATTTTTTCCCAGAAGCCCCTGAGTTATTCCACGCCCATTCTCTGGGAGGATAAAAGAAGCAACATTAAGCAAGGGGGAAGAGTCTCTACTCTAGGTCAGAGTTGGTGGAGCTCTACAGGAAGAAGAATCTGGCTGAGAGATTGAGTTGAGACAGCAGATCTCCTCCCAGAGAGCAATCGGCAGTTTCTGGAGACAACAGAACTTTACACTTAAAGAAAAGAAATTGAGGCAGATTTTATATATTCTTTGTCTCAAAGATCACTATAGATGGCAACTGCAGCCATGAAATTAAAAGATGCACCTTAGAAGAAAAGGTATGGCAAATCGAGATGACATTAAAAAAAAAAAAAAAGCAGAGATGTCAACTTGCCAATTAAGGTCTATATAGTCAAATTTATGCTTTTTCCACTAATAATGTATGGCTGTGAGAATGAGTCTATAAGGAAAGCTGAGCACTACAAAACCAATGCTTTTGAATTGTGGTGCCAACAAAGATTTTTAAGTCTCTTAGCAAGGAGGTGAAATCAGTCAGATACTGAAGCTAAGCTTAAATACTTTTAAAGCCTTATAATAAGATAGGACTTGGTTGAAAAAAAAAAATTCTGATGTTGAAAAAGTTTGAAGGCAAAAGGAAAAGAAGATGCAAAAGACAAGATGGAGAGTTAGCATCATGAAACAAACAAACATGAACATAAAGTTCAAGAGATAGTGGAGGCTACTGGGTCTGTACCCCAAAGAGAAAATGGGAAAAGGACTCATTCGTGCAAAAATGTTTGTCATTACAAAAATAACTGTTACAGGGAATTGAAAAATGAATGATTTCCATCAGTTGGGGAATGGCTGAATAAGTTATGGCATATGTGTTATGGAATATTGTTCTTCAATAAGAAATGATGAGCAGGCTGATTGCAGAAAGCCTAGAAAGACTTACATGAATTTGAATTGATGTTGAGTGAAGTGAGCAGAACAAGGAGAATAATGTACACAATATTTTATGTGATGATCAACTGTGATGGACTTGGCTCTTCTCAACAATGAGGTGATTCAAGGCAATTCCAGTAGCCTTGGGATGGAAAATGCCAAACACATCCCAAGAGAGAACTATGGAGACTGAATGTGGATTGAAGCACAGTATTTTCACCTTTTTGTTTGTTTTCTTGTGGCTTTTTTCTCCCTTTTGGTTTGATTTTTCTTGCATAAAATGACAAATATGGAAATCATGATTAAAATGATTGCACATATTTAACCTATAATAGGGTGCTTGCTACCTTGGAGAGGGAAAGGAAAGGGAGGAAGGGAGAAAAAAATTAGAATGCAAAGTTTTACAAAAATGAATGTTGAGCACTACCTTTACATATATTGGGGAAAATAAAATATTTAAAAAAGGAAAAATAACAGCAGACAAAGCTAATACCTTGAGGGGGAAAAAAAGATAGTGATAGACAGAAGGACCTAACCTGAGGTCACAAAGAGTTAGATATGACTGAGGAAAGCTCCATTATTCCTGTGTTTTCTAATGTTTTTAAGAGGAATGAGTGTTATATTTTGACAAAAGCTTTATCTGACTCTATTGAGATAATCATATGATTTTTCTCATGCTGATAGTTTTCCCATATTAAACCAACCCTGCATTTATGGTATAAATGCTACCTGGTCATATTATATGATTTTTGTGTTGAATTACAGTAATCACCACTGCTAGCATTTTATTTTAAACTTTTTGCTTAAGATTCATTAGAGAACTAGGTTAAGAGAAAACCCAAAATGTAAAAAAAAAATGTTTTTAGAAAAAAATTATTAACTTGTAAGGCAAAGAGAAGAGCTAGGAAAAAAGTGTGTCTCAGTCTCTCTTAGGCTTTGTGAATTGGACATCATTATGTACGTAGCATTTAAACAAGGGTGCAAGAACAAGCAGCTGAATCACCTGCATGTAAGCATTTTTTAAAAAGGGGATACGTAGGTTGCTTGAAATATATAACAACAGGGAAGTTTAAACATTCAATAAAATTTGGATGAAACCAAAAGAAAACTTTGGGTGAGGTCAAAACACAATACCTGGGTGGGATTCAAACATTCCTTTCAACAATCTCTGACTCATCTGTAGGATCTTTTCACAATATCCACATTCAGTTACATGACCCCATATAGGGTCAAGACCCACAGTTTAAGAAGCTTTGTTCTAGAAGAAGTAAAACTGTGTGGACACAGAGCTACAAATAAATACATAATCATTAACAAAAGGAAGGCTGGCAAACCTAAGAAATCATTTACATAGTTGCTTAGTATGGGAGTTTAAACAAATAGTGACCAGATTCAGAATACTAAAAATAAGAATAGTAAAATCTTTCATCCTTGCATCCTATAGAAGGGCAATTAGTTGAACAGTAGATAGAATATTGGGCCTACAGTCAGGAAAACTCATCTTCCTGAATTCAAATCTGGTCTGAGACATTTACTAGCTATGTGACCCTTGGCAAGTCACTTAACTTTGTCTGCCTCAGTTTCCTTATCTGGAAAATAGGCTAGAGAAGGCAATGTAAAACCACTCCAGTATCTCTGCCAAGAAAACCCCAAATGGGGTCATGAAGAGTTGGACAAGTCCAAAATAACTCAACAATAAATGGTAATTCAGAAATGTTTAAATAATTGTGAAAACATCATATATATTTTTTTAATTTAGTTCATCTACCCTGGTTATAGAATTTTGTTATGAAAGGAAAAGGGATATGATTATAACTATCAAAACTGTCCCTTCAAAAGCACAGACTAATCTGAAATAAACACAACAGGATAAAGCTTCCTATAGCTGGTTGATTCTAGTTAAAAGCCTTTATTTTGGAACAGCCAATCATGTAGCCAGATTCCATTATTCATAGGGTATCATAGTCAGATTGAGAATTAACCAGGTGGTAAATTTTCATGTTCAGCAAGAAAACACAATAGTGAAACTGAATCAAAAGAATCTTACCATTGCACTTGCAAGTTCTTCCCTTCAACTTTCTCAGGCAGAGACATCTGCCTGTAGCAGTTCTCAGGTCATATTCCCAGTACTTCCAAGCTGTGGTCCATCACACTGTGCCACCTAGATACATCTAAAAGTTGGCTTTTTTATAATTAAAAAAAATACAAGAATCAAGAAACAAGCAGTTTGGGTACCACAGAAAATACTATCAGGATCACACAAAACTTGGCAATTATTATTTAATGACAGATCTTAGAATGTAATATCCCAGAAACCAAAACTAAGAGGTTTGCGACCAAGAACTAAAACTTACTTTATAAAGCTGAGTATAATCCATAGGGGTAAAAATCGATCCTTTATTGGAATAGAGGACTTTAAAACATCTTGATCAAAAAGAGTAGACATAAATGAGAATTCTGAAATATAAACACAAGTTTTGAGAAACCTCAAAATGTAAATTTGAGTATTTAGAAGGAGTTGTAAAATTATGATAGAAGAGTGCTAACATTCAAATAGAAGAAAAAACAAAATTTAATGTATTTTAAAATGTATTGAACGAGTTACATTATCTAAGAAAAATGGAGGTGGGAAATATTGAAGGTGGTGAGGGTTTTTAACATAGCAAAGAAAAGGTAGGCTAAAGTACTAATACAGTACAGTTACATGTACTTTTAAAAGGGAAGAAAAGTGTTGAACTTGCTATTGTATTTGAAATGTGTTAGCTGTGTGACCCTGGGCAAGTCACTTAACCCCAGCCTCAGAAAAAAAAAAAAAAAGAAAAAAAGAAAAAGAAATGTGTGATAAGAAAAGTATACAATGAGCGACAGATAAACCTTACTCTTATCTGAAATGGACAAAGAAAAGTTGAACACAGAGTGTGATATAGGACAATGTCAAACTTAACAGGGAAAAAATTTGATTAGTGTGGCTGGGAAGGCTAAAATAGAAGTATTATAGTTCTAAAGAAAATATAGTTCTAAGGGAAAAAAACTAAAAGTAGGATATAAAAGGACAAAAAAAAAATGCATACCTAGAATCTAAGGCTGGGAAATGTCTTAAGATTGGAAGTTTTAAAAATTTAAGAAGTCTGATAATGGCAATGATCAACCATCAGGCCTATGAAAAAACATGTAATCCACCTTTTGACAAAAAAAAAATTAATATGTAGATTCATTTTACTTGACTGTGCTTATCTCTTACAAGTTCTTTTTCCTCTCTTTCACCCAGTCTTTATTTAGAAAGGAGGGAGAAGGAAGGGTTAACACCAGTGATGCCAAATAACAATAAAATAAAGTTTATGTACAAATGTACAAAGGATAGAACAAAAGGAAATTCAAAATAAAGCACAGATAAGCAGAAAAGTTATAGTAGCATGTAGAATTTATTATATAATTTTATAAAAAGCAAGGAGGTATAAAATAAAAGATTCATGGTTTTATATAAAATAAGGTTTTTTGCAGTCTTCTTTTTTCAAGGTGAGTTGTCTAAATTCAGCTTAAAAATACATTGTTTTAAACTTTTCATCTGGCAAAACCTTTCAGACATTGCATTTTATTGCCATAGTCTTTGAGAAAACAAGATTACTTCTATACCAGGATAAGCCACTATAGCTGGACTTAAATAATAGATACTATGCATCTAATTGATATACATTTATTTATTATATTATTTATATATATATATTGATATATATTCTTACCTATAGAAATTGTTAATAAGATAAGAGATAAGAGTAAACGTTTTCAAAATGTGGCATGGGATTTTTCTTTAACGTTAGTCCTTATAAAATCATCTCCCTCCTCCCCTAAATTGCACCAAAGTATGAATCCTCAAAGAGGAGCTGGAAAATGATCACAAGTCATGAGAGAGGATTGGTAGAAGACTATGATGTCACATTATAATATGATTTGAATGTCAAACCATATATCCCTTTTAATTTTCCTTTCTCTCTGGCTGAGAAGGTGGTACATAACACAGGCAGTTGGGAAATAAGTCATTTGTCTTTGAACATCTGATCTCAAAGCCTGGTGTCTAAACATTTAATATTTGGAAAAAGGTATAACTAACTTTATCATCTTGCATGCAACAATTTATGAATTTCCTCCATAGATAACTAAAAAGGTACCTCAGAGGCTCTCTCTGTTACAACTCCCTCATTTTACAGGTGAGGAAACTAAGGTCAAAACAGGTTAACCAGCATACTATGGTTGCTTTGGCATTAAAAGTCTGAAGATCTGAATCCACTGACTCTGTCACTGTAAAATATTACACCATCTCTCATTGATAACTCAGCTGAAAAAACAAAGAGGAAAGCCTGGAAGCTTATGATTCACTTTAACAATTCAAAGAATACTTCCGGCCAAGATGGCGGCAAGGAGGCAGACAGCTGCTTGAGCTCCTCGTTTTCTCTCAGAACTTACTTGATGACAAGCCTCAGACTTAATGCTTGACCCAGAAAGAAAGAAACCCACAAATAATCACCAAGAGAAGACGTCCTTGAAAGTCGCCAAAAAAAGTCTGTGTTTGCTCAGGGGAGGGTCAATCAGACTGGGCGCAGACTGAGGGCAGGCAGCCAGAGCAAGACAGCCAGCTCACACAGCTCAGACATGAGGGGGAGGGGTGTGATCTCTGCCGGTTCTGTGAAAAGGCTTTTACCCCAGTGTGGATACTCCATCTTGGCAGAAAGCCAGGAGCAGCAGAGAGAGTGTAAACACCTGAGGTGAAGATTAAAACCCCAGAAAGCTAGTGTCTCTCAGAACCCGGCCACCCCCAACCCCCACCTGGACTGACTCAGAGCGTTCTCAGAGTGCAGACGCAGTGCAGCCATTGCTGTTCTGTTAGTGACTCGCTGCTGCCCTACCCCCAGTCTGTAGAGGAAGCCCATTAATACCATCCAGCCCCATCCTCCGCAAAACAGACCAATTGTTTCTCTTGTCAATTTGTTTTCTTTGATTCCTACTCTGACAAAATGAACAAAAAATTCAAAAGGGCTCTAACCATTGACAGCTTTTGTATGGAGAGAGAGCAGACTTCAAACACTGAGGAAACTAAAAACAGACTGTCCCCAGAGGAATCCCCTAAGGGGGATATGAGCTGCTCCTCAATACAAAAGAATCTCATAGAGGAAATCAAAAAGGCTCTCACAAGAGAGCTGGAAGAGAAATGGGAAAAGGAAAGGGAAGCTTGGCAAGAGAGCCTGGAGAAGTCATCCCATGCATTTAAAGACAGAGTGGATAAAGAAATCAAATCCTTGAGAAACAAGATTAGTGAGCTGGAAAAGGTAAACAACTCCAAGGAAAACAGGATTAGTGAGCTGGAAAAAGAAAACAGCTCTCTAAAAAATAAAATGGATAAAATGGAAAAAAATTCCATAGAAGATAAAAACTCAATTGGACAATTACAAAGAGATATAAAAAAAGGAGAAACCAAGAGGTAGTCAAGCAAAACCAGAGAAATGAAACAATTGAAAAGAATGTCAAGTACCTTACTAGAAAGACAACAGACCTGGAAAAAGATCCAGGAGAGACAATTTGAGAATAATCAGATTCCCTGAAAAATGTGAGGAAAAAAAGAGCTTGGACACCATTTTCGAGGAAATTATCAAAGAGAACTGCCCAGACGTTCTGGAAACAGAGGGTAAAATAGACATTGAAAAAATTCATCCATCACCTACTGAAAGGGACCCTAAAATCAAAACACCAAGAAATATAGTGGTCAAGTTCAAGAACCATCAGACAAAGGAAAAGATATTGGAAGCTGCTAGAAAAAAGCAATTCAGATATGGAGGATCCACAATAAGGATAACCCAGAATCTAGCAGCGTCTACATTAAAAGAACTAAGGGCCTGAAACATGATATTCCGAAAGGCTAAGGAACTTGCTATGCACCCAAGAATAACTTACCCAGCAAGAATGAGCATCGTTTTCCAGGGAAGAAGATGGACATTTAATGAAATAAATGAATTCCATCTATTTTTGATGAAAAAACCAGACCTACATAAAAGGTTGATCTTCAAATACAGAACTCAAGAGATTTCTAAAAAGGTAAAAAGAAATCTTGAGAACTATACTTCTACCAAAAAAATATGTAAAGATATATGTACAATTTGTCTTAGAAACTGGAGATGGAAAGGAAATTATATCATAAAAAAGGGTAAAGTGGTGGTACTATATCTCATGAAGAGGCAAAGGTAACCTATTATATCTAAGAGAAAGAAAGGAGGGAGATGATCATAGTGTGTATCAATAGACATATTCGATTTATGGTGAAACTTCTTCCACTTCATTGAAAAGTGAAAGGGAAGGAGTAAGCTAAGGGGAAGGAAATACAGAAATTGTGAGGAAAAGGGGTAAAATAAGGGGAGGAACTTTAAGGTGGGAGAGGGATCCTAAAAAGGGAGGGCTGTGAAAAGCCAAGTGGTGTTCACAATTTTAATACTGGGTAGGGGGGTAAGAGGGAAGGAAAGGGGAAAAGCATAAGCAGGAGTTAATAAGATGGCAAGCAATATAGAATTAGTCCTTCTAACCATAAATGTGAATGGGGCAAACTGCCTCATAAAGAGGAAGCAGTTAGCAGACTGGATTAAAAGTCAGAATCCTACTATATGTTGTTTACAGGAAACACACCTGAAACAGGGTGATACATTCAGCATAAAAGTAAAAGGGGGGAGCAGAATCTATTATGCTTCAGGAAAACCAAAAAAGCAGGAGTAGCCATCCTCATCTCAGATCAAGCAAAAACAAAAATTGATCTAATTAAAAGAGATAAGGAAGGGCATTATATCTTGCTAAAGGGCAGCATCAATAATGAAGCAGTATCAATATTAAACATATATGCACCAAGTGGTGCAGCATCTAAATTCTTAAAAGAGAAATTAAGAGAGCTGCAAGAGGAAATAGATAGCAAAACTATAATAGTGGGAGATCTCAACCTTGCACTCTCAGAATTAGATAAATCAAACCACAAAATAAATAAGAAAGAAGTCAAAGAGGTAAATAGAATACCAGAAAAGTTTGATATGATAGATCTTTGGCAAAAGCTAAATGGAGACAGAAAGGAGTATAGGTTCATGGAACCTATACAAAAATTGATCATATACTAGGGCATAAAAACCTCAAAATCAAATACAGTAAGGCAGAAATAGTAAACGCATCCTTTTCAGACCACAATGCAATCAAAATTACATTTAATAAAAAGCCAGGGGAAAATAGACCAAAAAATAATTGGAAACTAAATAATCTTATACTAAAGAATGATTGGGTAAAACAGCAAATCACAGATATAATTAATAACTTCACCCAAGAAAATGACAATAATGAGACATCATACCAAAATGTGTGGGATACAGCCAAAGCAGTAATAAGGGGAAGTTTTATATATCTCTACAGGCCTACTTGCATAAAATAGAGAAAGAGAGGGCCAACGAATTGGGCTTACAACTCAAATTGCTAGAAAAGGAACAAATTAAAAACCCCCAGACAAACACAAAACTTGAAATTCAAAAAATAAAAGGTGAGATTAATAAAATTGAAAGTAAAAAAACTATTGAATTAATAAAACTAAGAGTTGGTTCTGTGAAAAAACCAACAAAATAGACAAACCCTTAGTAAACCTGATTAAAAAAAGGAAAGATAAAAAGCAAATTGTTAGTCTTGAAAATGAAAAAGGTGAACTCACCACTAATGAAGAGGAAATTAGAACAATAGTTAGGAGCTACTTTGCTCAACTTTATGCTGATAAATTTGATAACTTAAATGAAATGGAAGAATACCTTCAAAAATATAGCTTGCCCAGATTAACAGAGGAAGAAGTAGTCTAAATAGTCCCATCTCAGAAAAAGAAATAGACCCAGTTATTAACCAACTTCCTAAGGAAAAAGTCCCCAGGACCAGATGGATTTACATGTGAATTCTACCAAACATTTAAAGAACAACTAATTCCAATGCTATATATATATAATATAATATATGCTATGTAAACTATTTGAAAAAATAGGGATTGAAGGAGTCCTACCAAATTCCTTCTATGACACAAACATGGTACTGATACCTAAACCAGGTAGATCAAAAACTGAGAAAGAAAACTATAGACCAATTTCCTTAATGAATATTGATGCTAAAATCTTAAATAAGATATTAGCAAATAGACTTCAGAAAATCATCCCCAGGATAATACACTATGACCAAGTGGGATTTATACCAGGAATGCAGGGCTAGTTTAATATAAAACAAGATTAGAAGGGAAGTAACAAATTGGGAAAACATTTTTACAGTTAAAGGTTCTGATAAAGGCCTCATCTCAAAAATATACAGAGAATTGACTTTAATTTATAAGAAATCAAGCCATTCTCCAGTTGATAAATGGTCAAAGGATATGAACAGACAATTTTCAGATGATGAAATTAAAACTATTTCCACTTATATGAAAGAGTGTTCCAAATCACTATTGATCAGAGAAATGCAAATTAAGACAACTCTGAGATATTACACACCTGTCAGATTGGCTAAGATGACAGGAACAAATAACGATGAATGTTGGAGGGGATGTGGAAAAATTGGGACACTGATGCATTGTTGGTGGAGTTGTGAAAGAATCCAACCATTCTGGAGAGCAATCTGGAATTATGCCCAAAAAGTTATCAAAATGTACATACCCTTTGACCCAGCCATACTACTACTGGGCTTATACCCCAAGGAACTACTAAAGAAGGGAAAGGGACCTGTATGTGCCAAAATGTTTGTGGCAGCCCTTTTCATAGTGGCTAGAAGCTGGAAAATGAATGGATGTCCATCAATTGGAGAATGGTTGGGTAAATTATGGTATATGAATGTTATGGAATATTATTGTTCTGTAAGAAATGACCAACAGGAGAAATACAGAGAGGCTTGGAGAGACTTACATCAACTGATGCTGAGTGAAACGAGCAGAACCAGAAGATCATTATACACTTCAACAATGATACTGTATGAGGATGTATTCTGATGGAAGTGGATATCTTCAACATAGAGAAGAGCTAATCCAATTCCAATTGATCAATGATGGACAGAATCAGCTACATCCAGAAAAGGAACACTGGGAAATGAGTGTAAACTGTTATTTTTACCTTCTGAATCAAATTCTTCCTGTGCAACAAGAAATTCGGTTCTACACACATATATTGTATCTAGAATATATTGTAATATATTTAACATGTATAAGACTGCCTGCCATCTGGGGGAGGGGGTTGGGGGAGGAAGGGAAAAAATCTGAACAGAAGTAAGTGCAAGGGATAATGTAAAAAATTACCCATGCATATGTACTGTCAAAACAGTTATAATTATAAAATAAAATAAAAATTTTAAAAAACAAAAACAAACAAAAAATTCAAAGAATAGTAATTTCCTGTTCTACACAATCCCATTAGAGTGGAAATTTTATTTAACACTGACCTGATCAGGGTTTTTGGAGAATGAATGCTAGAATAGCTTTATTGCTATAGATAGCTCATTGCTGTAGCCCAATTTCACAGATATTGTTTATTCTGTGTTCTATTAAGAGTTATCCCTTTACGCTTATGAGATATTTTTTGCCTTTACAATAAAATTTATTCTTCTTAAGCATAATTATTCCTCAAAGAGAGAGAGTTCATCTTACATGATTCATATTGGTTGACAATTGTGATTTCCCCATTCTAGGTAACATAGAAGAGTTCCTCTTAAATGGTAGACTATGCACTGACCGATGCATCGTTGCAATTGAGATTGATTCCAGAAAAGATAAGACATTGGTCACTGCCCTTTTCAACAACCAGGCATACCATTCACCTGCAGCAGCCTTGGCATTGGTGGACAACATCCTACTCATGTCACGTGTTGGTACTCGTGCTTCCATTCA
Organism: Sminthopsis crassicaudata; assembly: GCF_048593235.1. Classification (NCBI taxonomy): domain Eukaryota; kingdom Metazoa; phylum Chordata; class Mammalia; order Dasyuromorphia; family Dasyuridae; genus Sminthopsis; species Sminthopsis crassicaudata. The sequence continues at coordinate 471,115,620 of NC_133617.1, forward strand.
AGTCTCCAATAAGCCTCAGCCTCGAAGTGCTATCAAAGCTGCAAGAGAAACATACCAAAAGTACGTAATACTTTGGCTTATGGTTTTCAAACCCTAACATTTTGTACACTTAAATAATCATACTGTGGAAAATAGCTTCTGATAGGAATCAGTCTTTTCTGCCACAAGTCTGCTGGGGCACACTGATAAGTCTTCATGTCCATCTCCCACAGGGGCAGTCGTGGACATGAAATTGCCTTCAGCTTGTTCTTTGGTATGGCCGCCTTGGCCAGTAGCTTTTGTCTCCTGACAGTCACCGAGAGAATCATTAAGGCAAAGCACCTCCAATTTGTGAGTGGTGTACGAATTATTAATTTCTGGCTTTCTGCCTTTTTGTGGGACCTCTTCAACTTTATCATTCCTTGCCTTCTGCTGCTGGTGAGTATTGGAAAAATGTGGATATCTCAGAGTCCATTAGTAGAGCTTCTCCTTCAGGCAATACTGCTCTTTTCTTGAATCTAGCTACAAAGACTAAGGCCAATCAGTGGCTCCTGCTGCTGAGAAACCTCTCTCTATATTCTCTCCCTAAACAGAAGAAAAGCTTAGTTCCTGATATACTGGTATCTGCAAAAGTCCAGTCCTAATCCCTTTGTTCACTGTTTATACTAACCACAAAATTGATGCCCTGGACATTGAACACCACCTGGATATAGTGGTGTTCATACACCATTCCTGTTTTAATTCCTATCTTGGCAAAGGAAACAAAACAAAACTGTTTTGTAAGAAAATACTGTCATCTTAGTGCCTTTGTTTTCAAAATAGTTATACATATATCTTTTTTTTAAATATATACCTTTAAAAGTGAAACACTCAGTTTCTATCTCTAGGGTTCTTAACTGATAGTTTCCTTTCTTAACCCATGTTTCCCATCTCTGTATTTGGTCTCTTTGATTTAGGTTGTGTTCAAGTTCTCCGGTGTGAAAGCTTTTGTTGACAACCATCATGCAGCAGATGTTTTATTAATCTTCATGCTATATGGCTGGTCCGTCATCCCCCTCATGTACCTGATGAGCTTCTTATTTACTGGTAGCGCCACTGCCTATGCCAAACTTGTTGTGTTCAACTTCTTTTCAGGCATGATCAGTTTCCTCTTTGTCTACATGGCAGAATCCAATGGTAAGGGCAATAACACTTACTTTTTCTCTCCCTTTAGCTACTTTCTTCCCCATGTAAGTCCCAGTGAAAACAATGAATAAGTGAGGTGAAACATTTTAAAATAAGAAAATTAATTTACAATCATTAAAAAGTTATGACTATCATAAATCTACTAGATTGGGGTAGATTATATCTAACAATCTTCCAAATAGAAAAATTCTCTGATTCCTTTAAGACAGAATAAGATTCTTGGATAGAAAGTCTAAAATAGGATAAATCTAATCAATCCTTAACTTTTGCAGAGGCAACATTCCTAGAAAATGGTACAAAAGTCAAAAATGGGAATATTGATATATTGAAAATATGAGAAATAGGGAGTTAGGTTCCTGTGATCACCAAAAATTATAATCTTTCCCTAGAAGTTGCTGAAAATACATTCTTATGCTTATAATTATTTGTAATAAAACATTAATTCTAATAGTATGCACTTTTCCTCACACACTAACCATGAAATAATCCTTTAAATGCAGCACACACAATTAATCGGTAATATGCAAAAAATTTTACTAGAATTCTTTAACATCTCTTTAAAAATTGATTTCAGACAATATTCAATTCTTGTAACATGAAATCTACACTACCATTAATACTGTACAGCAAGTAAAATTCTCAAAACTAAATTTAAACTGAATCCTACCTGATACTATGTCAGATGCTGGTATGAGGGCATTAAACCATGTGCTAACTTCCAAAAACCAAAAGAGAGATTACTGGGACTTTAGTTGCTGCTATTGGACGACACCAAAAATGGTGAATTCTTGACATCACCTCCAACACTCTGTCCTTCACAGTTGGTGGCTGCCATTAGAGATTGTAAAGGATACACCAGCCTGAAATAATATATCAGCTCCACTAATTTGCATGTATCGCACCTCTCGTTTTTTTTTTTCCTACTGAGCTTAACTACAAATGTTCATGCCAGTGCAAGTGAAATGAGAATAATAATCACACGAATGCTTGAAGTCACAAAAGTTAAGTGTATGAATGTTATATGTTGCTAATAGCAGTGTCAATTATTCACACATTTTGTGGAAGAATAGTATGATTCCTAGTTCATTTCTTGGGGAAATACAGAAAAGTAACATTTTTATTTTACATATAGAATGAGAAAGGGAACAAAATATCTCCACTAATGGGATTTCAATTATTTCTGATAACATTATAGTTCGTCCAATATATTTTAAAGGACATGATATGTGTGACTCAGTGGCCATATCTCTGTCTAAATGCTTCCCTCTTCCCAAATGATAAAGAAATTTCCACTACTAATTTCCCTTTTTTCCTCCAAATAAGAGATTATTTAGACTCTCTAGCTTAAAAGATAATGAACCAAGATGTGCTTCCTTCCATCTCTGCCTGAATGACAGATACAAATACTATTAAGAGTTAAGTTAAAAAAAATCCTAACAAAGTAATGAAATGTAAAAAGTAGAACTAGAAATACCATAAGCATACTCACCACAACTATGTGAAAAAAAATTATTCAAAAATAGTGATTCAAGTGCCTACAGAAGGAGTGCCTGCATAAGGGCTGGGCAAAGATTTTGTACTCCACCCCCATCCATATGTGGCAAGTAAATGGTACAGTGAATAGAATGCCAGATCTGGAGTTAGGATGACTTGAATTCAACTCCAGCTTCAGATGTTTACTAGCTGTGTAATACTGGACAAGTAATTTAACCTGTCTGCCTCAGTTTCTTCAACTTCAAGGGTTGTTGTGAGGCTTAAATGAGAAAATATTTATAAAGTACTGGTATACTGGTAGAAATAGAACAGTGTTCCTGGATTAGGGATTGAGATTATAGTGTTTATCCCCAAAGACTGGATGAGCATTTGTTGGATATGTTATTGAGGAGATTCTTGGTCAGATATGAGTTGGATTGGCCATGATATGGATATGAGGTCTCTTCTACCATGGTGCAGGAGAAGGAGTACTAGTTTTGGAATAAAAAAACATGGGTTCCAATTCCCATTCTGTCATTCATTTGATTTTGGGCAACTCACTTAATTTCTTTTTGACTCAGTATCCTCATCTGCAAAAAAAAAAAAAAAAATGAAGTAAAATAAGAGATTTGAGGACCCTCTGGCTCTTATGGTTTTAGAGGATCTAAGGAGAAGACTATAATTCAATGATCACAAGAAATAAAAGAAATTATTATTTACATTTGCCATTGTTGTTTATTTTTAATATTATAAAATACTAAATTTCTCAAATTTTAAAAATTAATAAAAGCAGCTCCTTTATTAAGGGCATGGATTTAATTATAAGTCATTTTCAATTTATCATATCTAGAACCTGAGGAGTCAAATCTATATAGAATCACACTCAGCACTTCAGTATTCTAATTTCTAATTTAAAGGTTAATTCTATTTAAAAACAACAACAACAACAAAATTTTGACTATCCAATCCATGCCCTTAAAAATAACCTCCCAAATTATTTTCGTCTCCCTCTAGACTTTTTCCAAAATTTCTATAGGAGGTAAACACAGAGTATAGACACATATTGGCAGCTGTGTGAAAGATGAATTAGAGAAAGGAGAAATTGAAGGCAGAGAGATCATTTAGAATATTGCAGTAATCCAAGAAAAGGGCAATGAGTGTTTGAGCTACAATGGTAGCTTTGTGAGTAGAGGGTCAATTTGAAAAAGGTAGAGATGAAAAAAATATTTTCAACTATGAAGGATGAGAGTGAAGAATCAGAGATGATAACCAAGATGTGAACTTGGATGATCTGAAGGATAATGGTGCCCTTGAACAAAACAGAAAAGTTTGAAAGAAGGATGGGTTTTGGAGAAAAGATATTAAATTTAAATTTGCATATATTGAGTTCCCCCAAGATATACAATTTGAACTAAGCCTAAGCTTAGGAGAGAAACTAGAACTGAATATAGATAGAAATTGAGATAGATATCAAGGGAGGGGAAAAGAAAGAGACAGACAGAAACAGATAGTAGATCTAGATAAATGTAAGCATGTAGATAAATATGGATATATATGTATGTCTATGTATTTATCTAACTATCTTCTCAAAGCTACTATCACAAAAATGTGTAGATCAGTCCCTCTTGGTAATGTCTGTTTCAGAGCAATATTCTTTAAGTTTGAACATAAAAAACTATAGTTCAAAAGTCCCATCCAGTGCTTTTACTTTTAAGTAATTCATATAATTAGCTCAAAACAAAGATTTTTACTGAAATAACATTGCATGAAGAGCAATAACAAAATTTCTCCCTTTACAACTATATACTGTATCAGTGGATAAAATGAGCACAAATGAAGAGTATAATAGCAGAGAGCATAGTTAGAGAATACATAGTCTAGGCAGTTTTTATCTCTGATGGATGATGATCTGCTGGACACAGGAGGAAAAGAGACCAGGGGCCAGGTCAGGCATCTTCCATCTGCACTGGAATTCTGTTTCAGCTGCCACCTCATAGCCACTCTTTTCACAGAAGAACACTTCAAACCACACCGATACTTTGCAACTCCTGCTGATATGGTGTGTTCTCTGAGGAAAAGCATCTACCATCTGTCCCAAAGCAATCACTTCCGTCTATCTATATTATCACAAGACATCTTCTCTTTCTGTGAGACCAATCTCCTAAGTGGAATGTGGGAAACCTCAAAAGAAGAGCCTCCCTCTTTTTGACCTTAGACTTAACCATTTCTTTCTCCATCTGTCCTTCCAGAATAGCAACTTTTATTCAATGAGAAACATCCTTACACTTGGTCATTATCCTTCATATTTCAATGGTTCTTAACTCCTACAAGTCATCATCCAAACCCTATTCCTTACTTTCTAACACCCGATTCCTCATTCCCATCCCCTTCAAACTCCCACCCCAAAGTTTAATCCTAACTCCCACTATGTCCCCTGGAATGCCTGTTCCATAAGGCAGCAAACTTCCTTTTATCTGAAATGTATTCTGCTCCTGTTGCTTCTGTCTACTTTTACTGAAATTTGGTTCTCCCTGATGATACCACTTCCCTGGCCATCTTTCTAGTTCTGGCTCCTCTTTCTTTTCTTTTCTTTTTTTTAAATAGTTTTTATTTACCAGATATATGCATGGGTAATTTTACAACATTGACAATTACCAAACCTTTTGTTCCAATTTTTCCCCTACTCCCCCACCCACCCAGATGGCAGGTCGACCAATACATGTTCAATATGCTAAAGTATAAATTAAATACAATATATGTATACATGACCAAACAGTTGTTTTGCTGAACAAAAAGAATCGGACTTTGAAATAGTGTACATTTAGCCTATGAAGGAAATCCAAAGTGCAGGTGGACAAAATTAGAGGGATTGGGAATTCTATGTAGTGGTTCATAATCATCTCCTAGAGTTCTTTGGGTGTAGCTGGTTTAGTTCATTACTGCTCTTTTGGAACTAATTTGTTTCATCTTATTGTTGAAGAGAGCCACATCCATCAGAATTGATCTTCATATAGTATTATTGTTGAAGTATATAATGATCTCCTGGTCCTGCTCATTTCACTTAGCATCAGTTCATGTAAGTCTCTCCAGGCCTTTCTGAAATTACCCTGTTGGTCATTTCTTACACAACAGTAATATTCCATAATATTCATATACCACGATTTATTCAACCAATCTCCAATTGATGGGCATTCACATAGTTTCCAGTTTCTGGCCACAGAGAGGGCTGCCACAAACATTCTTACACATACAGGTCCTTTTCCCTTCTTTAAGATCTCTTTGGGATACAAACCCAGCAGCAACACTGCTGGGTCAAAGGGTATGCACAGTTTGATAACTTTTTGAGCATAGTTCCAAATTGCTCTCCAGAATGGCTGTATGTATTCACAATTCCACCAACAATATATCAGTGTCCCTGTTTTCCCACATCCCCTCCAACATTCTGCATTATCTTTCCCTGTCATTCTAGCCAATCTGACACGTGTGTAATGGTATCTCAGAGTTGCCTTAATTTGCATTTCTCTGATTGATAATGATTTGGAGCATCTTTTCATGCAACTAGGAATAGTTTAAATTTCTTTATCTGAGAATTGTCTTTGACCATTTATCAATTGGAGATTGGCTTGATCAGAAAGGAATCTTAAAGGGACCTCAACCCACATCATTTTCCCCCTTCAAACAGTTAAAATTTAAATTCATTAAAAAAAAAAGTTTTGGGGCAGTGTCCCTCATTTGAGGCAAGGTTGAAGATTTTCTCCAAGGATCTTCAGAGTAGCAGGGTCCTTCTTCTATTGATCAGAGCAAGGAAGCTGGGATATATCTTGATCCCCATTGCCATTTACAGTTTTTCCTCAACCTCCATGATTCTGTAATCTGTCTAAATCATGTTACAGAGCCATGCTATTCTTTCTTATCAACCAATCAAAATCTGGTAGTTGTCTGTGGACTCTCCTTTTTCCTTCCCTTAAAAAATCCTCACTCTTCAGCCATACCATAGCCTCCCATTCCTTGACCCTTCAATTCTCTTTCAGGCCATCTAACCCTGCACTGACCACTCCTCACCTCTACATTATTCTATTGAATTCCTAGGCCCTTTATGATATTGCTGATTATTCTCAGCCTTGGATCAGCTCCTTCAATTCATTGCCTTCATACTTATACATGTGCTAATGAACAAAGGTGGAGAAAAACCATTCTAATTAGGTTCACAAATTTGTGTTACATGATCTCAACTGTCTTAACTGCTAATTTCCTTATCAATTCACTATCCCATTCTCCACAGCAGCTCTTCCAAACTTTTTCATCCCTTCTCAAACCTCCTACTTTCTCAGCTGAGAACCTTTCTTGATATTTTATAAACCAAATTGAAGCCATTTACCATGAATTCCATCTTCTCTCCTCTTCCTTATCTTCTGCCACTTATTCTCCTCCTTTATCCCTGTCTCATCTGATGAAGTGACCTTAAGTTTTATTAAGGCTAACCTCTCTACTTGCTCAAATGATCCTATTCTAGCATGTTTTCTTCAATAGATTGCCCCCCATTGTCATCCCTATCCTATTACTTTTTTTTTAGTTCATGTATTTTTAATACACATTGTTTTATAAATTATGTTGGAGAGAAAAATCAGAGCAAAAGGGAAAAATCATGTGAGAGATTAAAAAAGAAAAGAACAAAGTGAACAGCATGTGTTAATTTACATTCAATCTCTTTAGTTCTTTCTCTGTTGCAGATAGCATTTTTCGTCCATATCTTTTGGGATTTGTTTGGATCGCCAAGTTACTAAGAACCAAGCCTTTCATAGTTTATCACTGCACATTCTTGCCATTATTGTATACCTTTCTCAAGCATCAGTTCATGTAAATCTTTCCAAGTCTTTTTGTAATCAGCTTGTTCATCATTTTACCCCAACACTTTCAATATCTCCTTGTGTACTGGTTCATTAGCTACTACCCATAAACATGCCCCAGTCTCTGCTGTCTTGATTGAAAAACAAACAAACAAAACAAAACAAAAAACAAAAAACACTTGATCTTTCCATCCCTGCTGTTATCAAATATTTCTTCTGCTCTTTGTAGCTAATCTTTTCAAAAAAGACCATCTACAATAGATGCATCTATTTTCTTTCCTCTCTTCTGTTCCCCCTCTCACTCTCTTAACCTTTTTTAATCTAGCTTTCAGTCTCATCTTTCCACTGAAACTTCTCTCTCCAAAATTATTAATGATCTCTTGGTTCCAAATCCAATAGTTTTCTCTATGCTCACTCCCTTTGACTTCTGTGCAGCCTTTGGCACTGCTGATCACTCTTTCTTCCTTGATACTCATGTCTCTTTAGATTCTCCTCTGTATCTAGTCACTCTGCTCATTATAAGTGGTCCCCAAGGTTCTGTTCAGGGCCCTTTTCTTTTCCCCTTCTACACTATGCTTGATGATCTCATCAGCTTCAATGTATTTCTTTGCCATATATGCTGATGGTTCTTAAATCTGCCTAACCTGCTCCAGTGTCTGTGTTAAACCCCAGTCTCACCTCTCCAACTGCCTTTCAGACATTTTATACTGGATGTCCATCTAGTAGATATCTTAAATTCAGCATGTCCAAAACATTATTTCTCCCCTAAGCCATTTCCCACTCTTACCTTCCCTGTTCTGTAGAGGACAACACTATCCTCCCATCCCCTGGATTCATTCTGGACAACTTACTATTCCCCCATATTCAAGCTGTTGCCAAAGCCTGTCAGCATCTCTCAAATACATCACACTGCCAAGAATCTAGAAGAGGCCCTCAGCCCCTCATATCTCAACTGTTACAACAGCCTGCTGGTGGGTCTATCTACCTCGGCTCTCTCCCCACTCTAGTCTGTCCTCTGTTCCATCATTAAAGTTACTTTCCTAAAATGCAGGTTTGGTCATGACAATAAACTTGTAACTTCCTTTGCTTTCAAAAACGAATAGTGATTTCACATCCAAAACTCCTTATACTATTGCCCCTCTTACCTTTCCAGCTTTCTGAAGACTCTTCCAATTCTAAAATTCTGTTTCTCTTTTTCCCCAATTACCCACCCACCCCACATGCCTAAAACATGGCCAGCTTCATGTTTTCTTTTCCTAGATATACTAAGCTTGCTGTTACTTGCTTCACAATTATCTTTTATCATGGTGCTGCAAACACCATGCAAAGCACAAAATTTTGAGATGTCAACCTCAAAAGAGTTTTCTTCTAAATCTAGATTTTTATATCTCCACATAGTAGACATTCACTTCACTGCTCTTACTCTTGCAGTTTAGTAAGGGACCTAAAAATAGTTACTAAAAGTAACTACAGTATAAGACTGAATAAATCAGAGAGATTGGCAGTATTATTGGAATTCAACAGAAGCAGAAATTATACCTGAGAGATTCAAGAAAAGCAAAATATTGCATTTGAACTGGACTTTAAAGAGTGGGTAGGAACCAAAGCTAGAAGAAAAGGCATTCCAGAAATAGCTGTGAGCAAGGAGAGCAAAAATGTCTGAAATCCATTCCAGGAATGGAAAATGGTCCTATTTGGTTAATATATTAGGGTGAACAAAGAATTGTAATATAATTTTAAAAATTGAGGTTCAAATCAAGCCACTGAGAAAAAAAAGTGCTCTTAGGTGAAGAAAAAAAGAGTTTTCAATTGTATTGTGTTATATCTTTTTAATTTAATTTTTAATCTGTGGAATAAAACATTTCTATAACAGTACAATAAAAAATGATTGTACATGAAACTGCGAATCTACTATGCGCAATTTGCTGTTCCTTTCAAATATACAACAAAATTGTCATGTAAATTTTTTTCTTTTTTTTCTTCACTACCCCATTCCAACTATCATTAGATACAAATAGTGTGTGTGTGTGTGTGTGTGTGTGTGTGTGTGTGTGTGTGTGTGTGTTATAATTTATATATATAGTCTTATTTATAATAAGACAAACTAGTTTATTTGCTCAAAGTTGTAATTAAAATAGTATCGCTATTACTGTATTTAGTGTTCTGGTTCTGTTAATTTTACTCTTCATTACTTCATGCAAGTCTTTCTGTGTGTTTTTTAAATCATTTAGGTCCTCATTTCTTATAGCACAATAGTATTCCATCACAATCACATATTGTGTTATATTAATACATATTAATTTATAAGCCAAAAAAGAGCCAATTAAGACAGAATTGGCATATCTCCTTATACCTATATGTATACATATGTATATATAAAATCACTGAAGTTAGTAGACGTGAGAATAAACAAAAATGCTCTTATCCTTTAAGAGGTTGGCAGTCCTTTTCTTAAGACTACATTCCCTCTGAACTGAGTGTGGACCACAACATAGCATTCTCGCTCTCTTCTGTTATTGTTTGCTTGCATTTTATTTTCTTTTTCAGTTTTTTTCTTCCTTCTTGATCTGATTTTTCTTGTGCAGGAAGATAACTGTAAAAATATTATACATATATTGAATTTAACATATTTAACATGTATTGGACTACCTTCCAGCTAGGGGACAGTATGGGGGGAAGGAGGGGAAAATTTGGAACAAAAGATTTTGCAAGGGTCAATGCTGAAAAATTACCCATGCATATTTTTTGTAAATAAAAAGCTTTAAATAAAAAAAAAATCTTTAAAAAAAACCCTGCATTCCCTCTAGAAAATGTGCTTCCTTTCCTGACTCGAGTCAAAATGAAAACTAGATAATTGGTTTAGGTGGGCTTTCTCATCACAGATAAATATTCACCATAAGCAAAGGCAAATAGACTATGCCACGATAGATATATATCTATAGAAGTAGCTCTCAGGAAAACAATATATTGCTAAGTTTTATTTTTCAAGTATCACATGTAGTTTAGGAATTCCATAAGCCTAATGTGGGTGTCTTGGGGAGTCATGTTTCTTGAAATATATAACTTGTAACTTTTCTATCACAGTGGTGGTAATGGCAAATTCCTCCATTAAAACCTTGGATAATTTATTTCTGGTATTTCCCAATCACAACCTGGGGCAGTCTATCAGTGGATTTTATGAAAACTATAAAGCCCAGAAATACTGTACTTCTGTTGCTTCTAAAGATTGTGACGAGAAAGGTGAGTATCTAGGCTCAAGTAACAGTTCCTTCTCTCCAGCCTTCCATGTTTAGAAACTGAAGGAGAAGAGATGATGTGTTATTAAGACCGTTGTCAGTACAAAAGTTTCCTCAGAATGGGGACTCTCTGTGAAGACCTCAAAGAAGACATAAAGGCAAAATGCTTTAGGGAAGTTAGCAGTAGTTTGATCTATAGAGAGTTAGTTACATTAAATCCTTTCTGGACACTCTGAACAGGAATGAGGTTATGGCACTAGGTGTCTTAACTTCTGACAGAAAACAAGCAGTCAATTCTGTATCAAAAGGAGAAGGTACTTTATAGCCTCTCTAATCCATTAAAAATATTCACGACTGTGATGCACAAGCTGAATATTTTAGAATAGAAAAAGAATAAGAATAATGGGCCATTAAGCTAGCCTAGTTCATGTTCTTTCTGATTAATGAAAGCTCCAACTTTAAAGTTTCTGTTAGTGACATTGACAAAATGATAGTTGGTCTACTTTTTAAAAAAAATTAGATCTACAGTTTGAAGTGACTGAAACCCTAAAACAGAACAATTTAAAGTAGTCTGAAATAAATTGGACTAATTCTAAAATTTCTATAATGTTGGAGAAAGGAATAAAAATTTCTTCATTTCAGAGAAACCCTGGTAAAAATCTTTAATTCATAGACATTGAGATTTGTCTATGAAAATTGTAAACCTCAACAGGGTGGCCTCTTGATTTTTTTTTATTAAAGCTGTGGAATCATTTATATATTCAAGTAACTGTTTCATGGAAAGGGGAGAGAGAGTAGGGTGAGAGGACATAGACTTAATGAACTATGTGTATGCCCAGCTGTCCATAACCTAAAATATTTCCTTGTATATCTCCTATTCATTCATTGAAAATTATTATTATGACAGTTCATGAGTGGCAACAAAATAGGTAAACCAGAATAGTCATCACTAATCCAATTACGTAAGGACAACTTAGAAGTAACATAGTATAGTGGATAGGATGATAGATTTGGAGTCCAGAAGACCTGATTTCAAATTCCTCTTCAGAAATTTAATAGTTGTGTCTCTTCTAGCAAGTCATTTAACATCTCAGTTTCCTCATCTATAAAATGACTTTTAAGATCTGTTCTATCTCTAAATCTATGATTCTGTAATTCTGTGATACATATCAAAGGTAAAGGAGTCAGTCTGTATTAGGGACAAGTACATAAATACCATAAATCCAAGTCAAAGACTAATTGATTAGTGAAAGAAAAGGGAAACAAGCAGGCAGAATGGTTCTAAGTAATAGGCAGGTAATGAATTAAGTATGCACTTATGAAGTACCTACAGTGTTCCAGATATTGTGATAGATGCTGGAGATATAGCTTATATACTAATACATATACTATGTGTTAAATACTATATAAAATATAATATAGGTTAATTTTGAGAGAAAATGGCACTAGGAACTAGTAAATCAAGAAAGACTTTATGTAAAATTAAGAGTTTGAGCTAAGTGTAGAAAGATAGAAGGGATTTTAAGAGGTAATACATTCTAGACATGAGGTCTAGCCAAAGCTGGAATTGTAAAAACCATACAAGAAATCGCAAGAAGGGCTCCTTGGTTAGACTCTAGAGTTCAGAAAATACTAGTCATTGTGGTGAAGGCAGTGAGAGAGGTATCAGAACAAGAAATGATCACTACAGACTGGATGCCTTGGGTCAGAAACCTTGGCTTGAAGAGGCCTGAAAAAGAAGCAAAAAACCTGAGATAAAAATGAACTGGGGATTCAGAGGCATCAAAAAGAGTATTATTAAGTTAAACAAGTAGCTCTAGCAGTAGTGGTATGACCCCAGAGAACACTTGGCTTCTGTTGCTTCTTTATGCTACCCACTTAATGAGGGTGGCAAATAGCTGTCAGATGCATATGATTATGCAGAAATGCCACCTGTTTTGCATTTTGAGGGAAGCTAAGGCTAAACTACCTAGAAAGTTAGAAGAATTGTTAAGAAATTTATCTTCACTCTATACCAAACAGTGGCATTTTATTCCCTTACTTCAATTAACCAGCAAATGTATGTACATATGGAGATACAACCATATATCTAAATTGTCTTAAATTATATTCTAATAAAGAAATTTCAGGCAGCTGGCAGCAATACTACTAAATGTTATCCAAGCCAGATTATAATATAATTGGGAAATAGTTAACAAAATAAATAGATATACCATAATATATATATATATATATATATATAAAACATTACTTTTAAAAACTAAGTTAATATGTGACCTACAGGGATCTTTATGTACAGGCCCTTTCCTACTTTAATAGTACTATTCTCTGTCATACAGACCCCCAAAGGCTCCCTTTTAAAGCTTTCCCACTCTTTTCATAAGGTGTGTCTTAACAATTTTTTTTTCCTTACCTGATCCTTGAACAGACTTGGAAATTATAGAAATGGTGCCTTGTCATTTTTCTCACGAAAGAGTGAATATATAATCACATATCTCAATCTTTTTATAACTATTTTATGTGACTTAGATTTACACAGAAGACATAGTCAGTGAGATAGCTTTATCTGGTACATTTTAACTCTCATAATGGAAGGCATAAGGCCTAACTAGCTAGGGATACAATAAGGAGCCAAGGGAAGTTGGGGCAAGCATCACAGACATTAGAAATTAACTCTCTAGAGGAACAGGATCTATCCATAACTCATCCAGGAACCCCAGATATTAAGGATTAAGATCCAGGATTTTTCTTCCTTTAAAAAAAAAAATTTGTGTATCTGTTATCTGTGTGCAGATAAGTGAGAAAGATATATGAGAATTAAGTTTACATATCATCACAGAAAACTGTCAACATTGATAACTCATAATGTAACCAAAGAGAAAAACTGAAAATAAGATTTTAATATGCAAAAGTTATATCAGTTACATTAACTTAATTGTTTAATTTAAGTCTTACTAATGTATAATATCATAGCAAAAAAAAATTATCAAAATCCATATTTATGTTGCATTTTTAAATTTGTAAAGCATTTTCCTCTTCATCAACTCTTTATCAGCACTAACTACTATGAAATAGTTAGTGTAAATATTGTCATTATTACTCCTATGCTGCGTTAAGGTAGTTGCCTATGACATATCTGACATAGAATAAAAATACATATCCACTTTCTAAGACTAGCACATTTACTACTTTGTCATACTATCATTTTATTAAATGCATTCTTGATATTTTTTCCTTTCTTAGATTATTATGCTAAATGTTGTCCAACCTTTTTCATTTATATAGCTCATATTACAAGATTATAACTTTGAAACATTAGAGGAAACATTTGTGATAAGAGAAGCTCTCCAAATAGTAGATAAAGAAGAAAGAAATCAGAACATCCTATAATGAGTATATCTCTTTCTGTTATCCTCAGGTATCGAATATGAGAAGAATATTTATTCATGGGAAGGTCATGGTATTGGAAAATATATTGCCTCAATGGCTATATCAGGCTTCATTTTCCTTCTCATTCTTTTTCTTCTTGAGAGCCAACTCTGGAAATTGAGAAATACATTGAGCCGCTGCATATTTTTTCGATTCTACACAAAGTGGCATAAGGTAAGTGGCTAAGCATTTGATTTAGCAACATCACATTTTCTGTTAGACTTCTCACAGAACATGGAATTTTTTGCTCCCATTATACTGGCTCCTGTATGGTATGCATTAGCTGCTCTCAAGTGGAAGAAGAGATCTATGCATAACCTAGCAATCCAGGGTTTCTGTAAGTAATCAAAATATAACTATGAAACTTTATAGTATCATAAAATCATTTCTTTAGAGCAGAGCAGGGGCCTTAGCAACTACTTAGTACAAATCTATCATTTTTCAGATGAAGGCACTGAGATAAAATAAGTAGCCAAAATGAGAATTGAACTTGGGTCCTCTAACTCCAAATCCATTGACCTTTCTGCCATATCATACTGCTTCTGAAACATACAAAAAAATCTTTTTTCCATTTACATGCAACATTTTTATGCTTTAAAACAGACATGATACTTACAACAAATAATATTCACAATTTGAAATGTATATAAATTAATCTGATAATTTTCTCTATCATCTAACTCATTCTCTAGATTAGTTTCTTTGGCTTTATTCTAGTTCATGGATTTGTTGTGACTTTTGCCTTACATAACTCTATAAACATCTGAACTTTTATGTCATAGTAATACAACATCTAATGTTCTATTTTTGGTGGGGGAGAGAAGCGTGGGAGAGAGGAAGAATGTGAGAGGAATGACTTTAAACTTCTATTGCTCAGCTTCTTACTTCCATGATTCATGTCATCATCATGGGCAACCCTAACTCTTTAATACAATCATAGCCTTTCTCTGTCTTGCTGGATGGACTTTGTTTCTATAAATGACAGATTTCATTTCCTGGTAGAGAACTTTATAAGCCTCTACAAATTTATCTCAGCTGGTCACTGTATCTGGGTACTGATGTTCAGGCTTATACATTGTTATAAGTAAACCACAGATAAGTTTAGGGGTTTCAGTAAGTAATAAGCTAAAAGGAAATTTAAGCTTCCAACAGGAAAACAGAAATCAGAAAAAGAGTAATAGTTCAATAGAACCTGGAAACTGGAAAATACCTGCTCCTCAGATATGTGACTAGGAGTAAGACTTTATTTGGATTGGGGACAGAAATGAGGGAACCGGGAAGATCTTCTGCTCAAAGACAGTTCCTCCTGATTACGAATAGAAACCAAGAAGTTGTAAAACAATAATGCAGATTTCTTAGAGATCCAAGATGATAGTATAATGGACCATTATGGTATAAACCTAATATGGGAAAGTAAGAGGGATAAATGACTGGGCAAAAGTATTTAGAAACTAATAAATTCTAAGTGCTTATTAGTTAATGTGGGAAATATGGAGAAACAAACAAAAACCTTAGTAACAGTCTTTGAAGAACAGCCATTGTAACCTAACAGAGCTTGAGGTAATCTTTTGTAAGAAGATTATTTTAAAAATTCTTTCATAGCACTTTAAGACTTATAAAGCACTTTCATGACAACCTTATCAAGTAGATAGTAAAGGTGAAGAAACTGAGACTCAAAGAAGTTAATATATTCAAGAACAAACAACCATCTCTCCCTAAACCCATGGCTAGCACTCCTTCCACGTGAAACAATAAAAGGCAAGTCAGTAATTAAGTACTCATCTGTATGGTATAGAATATAAGTACAGTTGAGTGAAAGGGAACTTCAGTGAGGGCTCCAGATACAAGGGATCTAAATGAAACGTATCGCATAAAAAAATGATCTCAGTGTATAATTTTATGTACTTGTAATTGTCTGTATGGCTTTAGATCTTCGTTGTATACTCCTGCTTATAGCTTTGATCTCAGTCTTAATTGATTCAATATCTTGCATCAAAATACCATTCCAGAAAAACAAACATGAATCATGTTTGATATTGAAGGAAGTGGGCTGAGAGAAGAGATGCTCCTGGTCTGTAGTTCCCCAAGAAGGAAAAAAAAAATAGGAGATATCACAGAAGACTTGACCTTAGTCCATTTTCTTGCCCTTTTGACCTCTTCCTGGGATTTTCTGGGATCATGGAAAGAGTTCATCCAGCCCTGCCAGAATTGCCATCTCTCTCTCCATCTTCTGTCAGTTAAACACTCTATTCTCCTCAGTACTCTTTTAAGTTTTGGAGACAATTCTCCCTCCAAGTTCACTTCTACCTGTAGGCCCATTGGCTGGGGTGGGGTTAAGAGACAGGACAAATGGTGGGGTGTGTCTACACTGAAGATCACAGGGCTTCTCCACCAACCCGACCCCCAGCAGCAGCCTCTTTCTAGACTTCTACAGCAGCAGTACAAGCTGGTCTGGGTTTGGGGGCTGCTAGGTAGAGCAGTGAATAGGGAGCTGAGCCTGAAGTCAGGGAAATGCAACTTCAAATGTAACCTCAGACATGTAATAACTGTGTGGGCAAGTCATTTAACTTCTGTTTACCTTAGTTTTAGCATCTATAAATGATGTGGAAAAGGAAATGGCAAACCACTCCACTGTCTCTGCCAAGAAAATCCAAATAGGGTTAGGAAAAGTTGGACTGAAAAACCACTGAACAAGAAAGGGAAGGAATTGGAGATTATGATTTAGGTGGATTTCTCAAGAAATAGGAGAGATATGCAGTGATAGTTAGCAGGGGTGGCTCAATCAGATGAGGGTTTTTTAATGATGGAAGAAACATAGTAGACATTTGTAGGTAGCAGAGAAGCTGGCACTAGACAGATATAGAGCTGGACAGGGAAATTAGAAAGGGCAAACTACTGTTGCTGTTATTTGTCCGTTCACAAGAGAAGCATGACATCAGGGAAGTAATGCTATGACATGTAAGTGAAGTGGACTTAAGTGAGGGAGTCACCTGCTTCATTTTCCCCTCCAGAGCTATTGGGTCCAGTGGCAAGATAAAGAGGGCTGGAGATGTCCCTGGATGCAATGGGAGACGTTGGCGTTTTTAAACTACAGTCTTCAACAAGTCTCAGGTTGACTGAGGCAGCATCCATTCAGTGATTAAGGCTAAAAAGCAAAGATTCTCCTCTTTTATCTAGTCAAAAAAAAAAAAGTCTAAATCAATCAATCAGTCTGGGAGGGGAAGACCTTCAAGATTTCTGATCCCAGAACAGCAATGATTGTTTTTACATTCAATTTGAGTCAATCAGGACCCAAATGGTGACCAAACGAGGCCACCGATTGGTGGCCAATAAATAAGTGGCTTAAGTTTAAGGCATAGTCCTTAAGAAAGACAAGATGGATTGATGTCCAGGATGCATGTAGAAGGATTTGCTTTAGGAGAGGAGAGTTATTTTTTTCTGTGAGAGAAGAATGAAGGAAAAAAATTAGCAGAAGGCAACTAAGTGATGTGAGAAAGAGAGGAGAGAGCTCTCAGCAAATGGCCTCAATTTTTTTTATTTAAAGCTTTTTATTTACAAAACATATGTATGGGTAATTTTTTCAACATTGATCCTGGCAAAATCTTTTGTGTTAGGATCCTTATTAGGTGATAAGTTGGTACTTAACAATTCTCTAGCTCAGAATTCACACCTTTAGTTCACACTTTTAAAAGGAGTTTACACCTTTAGACTTCTGAAAGGAGTTTATACCTTTAAACACTTTTGATCCAAATTTCCTCCCCTTCCCCTCACCTCCTCTCCTAGCCGGCAGGTAGTCCAATACATGTTAAATATATTAAATCTCATATAGATATAGATATAGATATAGATATAGATATAGATATAGATATAGATATATACACACACGCATTTATACAGTTAACTTGTACAAGAAAAATCAGATCAAAGAAGAAAAAAAAAAAGAAAAACTGAGAAAGAAAAAAAAAAATACAAGCGAATAACAACAGAGAGAGAATGTTGTTGTATTTCACACTCTGTTCCCATGATTCTCTTTCTCTGTGTAGATGGCTCTCTTCATCACTGCACAAATGGAGTGGTTTGAATCATCTCATTGTTGAAGAGAGCCATGTCCTTCAAAATTGATCATTGTATAGTCTTCTTGTTGCCATGTATAATAATCTCCTGATTCTGCTCATTTCACTTAGCATTAGTTCATGTAAGTCTCTCCAAGCTTCTCTGAAATCATCCTTTAGGTCATTTTTTTACAGAACAATAATATTCCATGACATTCATATACAATAATTTATTCAGCCTTTCTCCAATTGATGGGCAGCCATTAAGTTTCCAGTTTCTTGCCACTACAAAGGCTGCCACAAACATTTCTGCCCATGTGGGTCCCTTTCCCTCCTTTAAGATCTCTTTGGGATATAAACTTTAGTAGAAACATTGCTGGGTCAAAGGCTATGTACAGTTTGATAACTTTTTGAGTATAATTCCAAACTGTTCTCCAGAATGGTTGGATCCATTTACAGTTCCACCAAAATTGTATCAGTGTCCCAGTTTCCCATATCCTCTCCAACATTTAGCATTATCTTGTCCTATAATCTTAGCCAGTCTGACAGTGTGTAGTGGTGTCTCAGAGTTGTCTTAATTTGCATTTCTCAGATCAATAGTGATTTGGAGCGCCTTTCATGTGGCTACAAATAGTTTCAATTTCTTCATCTGAAAATTGTTCATATCTTTTGACCATTTATCAATTGTGGAGGATAGCTTGAACTATTAAAAAACTGAGTCAAATCTCTATTTTAGAAATGGGCCTCAATTTTTTCAGTGAAGTCATGAGGCAAGGTTCTCCAAGAAGGGAAAGGAACATGTACTGTACCATAGAGACTTAAGGAAGTATGAAAAGATTTAGAATAGTTTTCCTGGTCACAAAATAGTGAATTGATTAGGTAGCAACACATAGATTGTATTGCTACATTGAAGACCCAGTTGAGATTATGTAGCATAAATATGTAGTGTTTCCAGTCAGAATGGCTTCATGATTTTTTCCTATACCATGTACTTGAATAGTAGCAAAGAGAGTGAATAGTGAGAATAATCCAAGATGGGGTTTGGCAAGACATGATCAAGGGAGCGGAGTATTGAAGTACAAAAAATAAAGAGTACTTAAACTGAATCACTAAGGGATCACAATAGTCAAAGAAAGAAAGAATAGTTCTTGAAAATGTGAGAAAGAACTTAAGAGGATAGGCAGATTGGATCCATGGTGAGAATAAATTGGGAAACAGAATAATAAAAGATTATGATCAGATACAGGAATTTTAGAGTTTAGAGAGATGGAGGTAGAATGCTTATGGGTGATAGTATGGTTAAAAGTATGAACATCTCCATATGTTGAAAAAGTGGGATGGAAAAATAAGTAATGAGAAACTGAGTTAGAAAGTTTAAGGGGAGTATCATATCAATAAGTTTCTAGGCATCAAATTCATTGAGGAAGGAAGGAGAGTATCCTGGTGGTCAGTGTGTGTGGAGAAATAGGTCGTGGGGAATAAGTAGATTGAGGAACTGAGAAATTAGGGTGTTTAAATCAGTCTATGTTAGCATCTTCATGTATGTCTCCCAGCCCTTTCCTACAACTGTTCCCCAACAGCTAACTTTGACCAAGATGCCTAAAAGATATCCACATCTTCATTTTCTGTCTTTGGAATGTAGTCACAGACAATAAATGCAGCTTCACAGCCACCAGAGGATATTGATGTGGCCAATGAAAAGAAGAAAATTCGGGAGTATCCTTTAGAATCAATTTCAGTCATGGAGAGTCCTCTGATTCTTAGAGACCTCATGAAGGTAAAACTATTCAGTGTTTAAAGTTGTCCTGAGCTCTATTAAACAGGAGATCAAAGATGCATGCCAATATAGATCTTTGAGACCTGCATCTGTTATTTTTTTAGCATGGAGAACTAGCCTATTCCAAAAAAAAAAAAAAAAAAAAAAAAAGGAAAAGAAAAAAATTTTTGTATGTACCTTTGAAAGTAGAAATGTTTGTTATACACTAGTCTGTAGTTGCTGTCCTTGATTTGTAATCATTGTTTTTTTTTTTAGTATTATATTCTCTGGGTTTTCTCAGGTATATTATCGATGGATACCCATCCTGGCAGTGGATAGGATTTCTTTTGCAGTCATGAAAGGAGAATGCTTTGGGCTACTTGGTTTCAATGGAGCTGGAAAAACCACCACATTCAAAATGTTGACTGGAGATGAAACCATAACCAGTGGGGATGCATTTTTCGATGGCCTTAGCATCAGCAAAAATATTAAAACGGTAAGATACTATTACTAGGATCCAAAGTAAAATGATTTGTTGAGTTTTATGGGATTGGAGACCAAACTGGCAGGTTTGAGTTCTTAGGAAGAAGCAGTTGGGCAAAGGTATATTAGTAAAATAAAAGTAGTCTCTGAGTAGAATATATTTTGCTGAGTCTCCTGGAGAAGGGGAAAAAAGAATTGGAATCATTGAATTGTATTCCTTATGGAGAAATATCTTATGAAACACAGATAACAGACTTTATAGTGTAGTGTTTGAAATTGAGACAGGTGTAGCTGGTGAATTACTAATGTTGGTTATTGAAAAGTTATCAACTCAGATGTAAAAATATTCTGTAATATAAATCCTCTATGCCAGGATATTGATCTCCCTATGTTTCCAAATTCTTTCCTGGAAAGACCATTCCCCTCTTTTCCAGCTAACCAAATCTTATCTATACTGAAAATCAGATTCAAGGGACCTAAGAGGCCATTTATCTAATAAAATCTCTATCATATCAAGCCACAACAAATTAATCCACTGTCTGCTTTATCGTTTCCCATTGACATCCCATTACCTGATGAGACAGATACTTCCATTTTTAGATAACTCAATTTAATAGGCATTTCTTCCTTATATATAGAAAAACTGGTCAGGACTTTCAAAGCCTCCCTTTTTACCACTAATATTCTTCCATTGATGCTATATGGCTTTAAATCATAAGACAATTTAGTCTTCAAAGATCAAAATGGCAGGTGACACAAAGAATGATGGAAGAATATATGTTGTGTGAATTATTGTATACTATATTAACAAAGATGACTTTTACATATGAAATGGTATGAAAGACAAGTGTCAATTGAAAAGGAGTAGATTTGTCATATATATATAAGAGCAAGATAGTTTGGATTACATTGCTCCATTTAAAAAATATTAAAATAACCAAAGAAAGCAACATTTAGTGTCATATAATTTGACTCTCTCCTAATTTACTTTACAACCTCTAATTTTCCATAATAAACTTTTTGTCAACATAGTTCCAGATATTCAACAAACAATTCAATTCAGTGACTATTATATACCTGTGTGCAAGACACTATGCTAGACACTGGAGATAGAAAATAAATTCAATGAGCTTATATTCTCCAGCGGTGGAAGTAGGAAATACAATATATACTTAACTCACACAATCACAGGAATCTAGTGACAATCCTATCAGTGACTTCCAATGGTTCAAATTTTAACCCATCCTTATCTATTTTTCCTTTTGTAACTATTTTATATATATATATATATATATATATATATATATATATATCCTTCCATAAGTCTGCCACAATAATTTAAAAAGAGAAAGGGAACTAATTGTTAATTCTCCTTCATATCAAACTAGTTTTGCTTCACTAAGCTACTCTTGACCTCAGTGCCCCAGAAGGATCATATTATTGGAGTAATATGTTTAGATTTAATCAAGCAGAGCAAGAAGAGATGGCTTTTTCTATAGCCAAAATCCATTTTCCTGTAATTTTAACATATTGGTAATTGTTCTGCTTTCAGGAGCCACAGAAAAGTTTAAAATAGAACATTCCTCAAACATGTAATAAACATTTACATACTTAAAGATAGCTCTTCTGTTCCCCCTAAGTCTACTCTAGACTAAAGATTTCCAGTACATAAAAATCTTCAAGTTGGAAAAGATTTTGAAAGTCATCTAACCTACCAAATGCATGAATTTCCTCTACTAATTCCCAGTAGATAGTCATACACTTTCTGCTTGCACATCTCTAAGGATGAGGATCTTCTTAAGTTTCAATGGAGCACATTCCATTTTTGAACACCATTTTATTCAGAAAGTTCTTCCTTATATTATATGGAAACTAAACTCTGTAACTTCTGCCTATCTTTTCTATTTCTGTCTTTCTAGAAAGAATATCTAATCCCTCTTCCATATTATGGAATTCATTCATTTGAAAATGGCTACCTCACTCTGCTTTTCCACACCACTTTTATCACCCTCACCAAAGTTTTCTTTTCCCATTAACACCGCTGGTTCATACTATCTTAGAATAAATCTTCCACATAATATATAAATCTCCTTCTACAGCATCCCTGACAAGTGATTCTCCAAACTGTTTGAATAACTCAGATAATGAGCAGTTATTACCTTGTAAAATGGTCAGTTCCATTTTAGATAATTTTCTCAATGAAGGAAATGGATTCATCTTCGTGTGCAGATCTAAATCTCCAAAAGAGTGATTGGTAAAGAGTAATAAGATCCTAGCGCAGAAATAGTATTTGGTTTCTATGTTGTATCCCCAGTATTTGGAATGGTTTTGTAATTGACATGGTTTTCAGGAAAGGGTAAGCAAGACAATTTGATGAAAATGGCATCACCAACATCTAGTGAAATCAGAAGTATGAGTGTGATTGCCAGGAATAGTAGAAAATGATGAAAGGCCAAACGCCCTCAACAGCCTCAATGCTGTTGAGAATGAAATTGCCATAGGAGCTGAGTTGGGACTCTGGAAAAAGATCCAGTGGCACCTAGGTCCTTCTCTCAGTACTAGAAAACTCAGGGCTCCACCTCCATGTCCACCCTTTAAAAACACTGCCAGCAGTTAATGTTAACATAATTGTAAATGTAATTTGGACAGGACAGGTCTCAATCTGGGAATAGTAAGAGGCTATAGAAGTAAAGCAGGGAATGAAGTAGCAGTTTAATTCCAGCTCCTCAGGGTCCTAGGCCAAACCCCATTTGGTCATTGTTTGAGTCATGTTTGACTCAAATTGAAACCCTGAGGGTCTTCCTCTCCCAGATTCATTCATTCATTATTTAGATTTTTTTTTTGAACTAGGTGAAAGAGGAGGTTCTTTGTCTCAATTGCTACTAACCTTAACTCAGTGAATGGGTGTGACCTCAGTCAAACTGAGACCTGTTGAAGAGCTCAGCTTAAAAAGGCCAAGGTTTCCCATTTCATCTAGGCCATCTCCAGTCTTCCTGATCTATATCTTAGACTCAGGTGGCTCTGGAGAGAAAAGTGAGGCAGGTGACTTTGCACAGCCTTCCCCCACTGAAATCCAATTCATTGGCATGTCATGGCAACAGCTCCCTGATGTCGTGGCTCTCTTCAAGAATGAAGGAAAAACGACAGCAATTAATTTCAGTGATGAGTGATCTACAGACCTTCAAAGTTCTCCTGAAGATCTTGTGTACATATATATATATATATATATATATATATATATATATATATATATAAAAATCACAAGTGGGAAAAGGGGAGGACGTGTGGAGAAAGTCATTTATGGGATCTGAGTGATTTCCTAGGACAAGTCCATAAATACAGGACAAGACAAGTTCTCGAATCCTTTAAAAACAGTCCTCAAATTAATTGTTTCAAGATTTGGACATCATTGCTTGGTGGGGCATAGAGCGAGAGTTTTGTAATGGGAATAGGCTTTGCAGTCTTTGATTCATTTCACTTAATGTGTACTGGTGATGTGATTTATGATGAGGGATTTGGCACCTAATGACATGGTTGATATAGACACCAGATGGTGGTTGGCACCAAAAGTTGGGGTTTGGTCATGTGAAGAATTCTCTTTGGCAAAAGGTAGATTTATTTAAGGAAGAGGTTACAGACAAAATGAAGGGATACAGTAGACACTAATAATGGTAAATGTAATGGTAAATATAAATAGAGTGAGAGAGCAAATAAAATACAAGTTCCTCAGTGGAACTCACAATTTTAAATTATCCATTAGAAAAGGAGGGAGTATCCCATGAGGTTGGGGCATGCCCTTAGGTGGCAGGGTAAATTCTTAAAGGACCCTAGCACCCTAAAGGAGTCAGTTAAATGTAAGGAGGAGAAGTGGGGTTGGGAAGCATAGTAGAGTTAGGGGAAATTCTGAGGGCCATGGCGGGAAACAGGAGACACTACAAGGCCGAATGCCATAGTGGTCTGACTCAAAGGAAGGCAGCAGCCTTGAGATGGCCCATAAGTATATTTTATAGGGAAAATTTAACCTCAGAGAGATGACTGGGCATGGCAACAAGGTAAGACTGCTCCAGACTTCTATACATGATGGGTCTCAGCAGTTTGACATAACTTGGATTTCAGACTAGAGGACTTAAACTGGAGGAGCTAAACTTATTTCTATCAGTGCCTTCTCCCTGCTTGCCTCAGGGATCAATTCTTTAGTTTCTTTCTGTCAAAAAACACCATTCAGGACCTCATCACTGGTACAGAAAAGTTGATTGTGAGAGCATTGTCAAGCTGCATTTTAAGTCTACTGAGCTAGAATCTGCTGGTAAAATAGGCGCTCTGAAAAATCTAAATTATTAGTACATCTTATTATATATATCATATCAAATAATGTGAAAATCATAATTCCCTTCCCAAGGTGATAATGGCCTAAATTAGATAGTATGTAAATGAATAGAAGTGAGCATGTTTTAAAAGTAGAAATGACAAAATTTGTTAATGGATTGTATATGTGAAGTGAATCCAAGTATAGAGTAGATGATGATGGCCAAGATTTCCAAACTGGATGATTGGAAGTATAGTTAGACCCTTGATAGTAATAGAAAAATTTGAAAGAGGATATTGGGGTGGGAGAAAGGGAGGTGGGAATGTGAATATTTCATGTTGAGTTTAAGATGATGATAGAAAATCTGGTTCAAAATGTCCAAAGGCAGTTGGTGATGCAGAGCTGTAGTTCAGAAGAAAGATTAAGGCTAGATTTATAGATTTGGAAATCATCTGCATAGATCTTGAAACTATGAGAGCTGATGAGATAACCAAGTGAGAGAGTATAGAAAGAAAAGAGAAAATGGTCCTGGACAGAGAACCTTTGAGGAAAATCGAAAGAGGAAATGCCATCTTTTGAATGAAAATCCAAAAAGAAAAAGTTGGACTGATCAGACATGTAGGAGTAAAATCAGGATAGAACAGTGTCATAGAAATACAGAAAATGTATCCAGAAGGAGAGATATTTAACAATGTCAAAGGATAAAGAGAGGTCAAGAAGGATAAGGATTGAGAAAAGGCCATTTTGTAAATTAATTAATTTTGGAAAGGGTAGCTCCAGTTAAATGAAATTGGAAGACTGTGCATTCTCAATATAGACATGAAAAATGACTGAAAAAATATTGACATTCAATCATATTATGTTGCAGTTTATAAACAGGTAATTTAATTTTTTTTTATTTGGGAACATAATGCTTTCTCTGAAAAGATAAAAAGATTATCTAAACATTTAAATGTATATACTGTGGTATGCCAAATTAATTTTTTTTGATAAGCAGCACAAGGAAAATTGAGGAAATCTTAGTAGCCTCTCACTGTGAGAAATAGTTTCTGTGCAAAAAAGAAAATGTCTTATGTTTTAAAGCCTGAAAATAATTGATAGAAATATGTGTATTGTGTGTTTGATAGTCTCTCATATATATATATATGCACATGATATCAGATTAATAGTGTCTTAAAGACAAATGATTTGGGGGGTTTTGGAATAATTTCCTCCATATACAGAAAAGCTAAAGATTTCCACATATTTTTTCTTCCCTACCATTATATAACAGACTGGTCATTCAATAGCAGTTTATCAAAACTTTATTTGATCCTAAATTCATTCATATTATAGCTTGAAATTAGTAGGGTCTACCAAAAAAATGTACAATTTTATTTCCAATAAGAGTTTTTACTTTTTCCTTTTGTCAGTACCACTCTATCCATCCTCTTTCAAGATGCAGCATAGGAAGCATATCCCAGGAAAGACTGAAACCAGGGATTTGGTATACTGTGTAATGATTTTATGTCATTGTTGATTTCATTGTGGATTTGTTTGAAATAGTCTTTTTCTTTAGTCTTCTTTAAATCTTAAGTAAAGTAGAATTTTTTAAAATTGAGTTGGAATCTTTTGGGTACAATATTTGGATTTTAAAATTGTTTGGAAAAGTCTACTGATAACTGGTTTTTATGTCACCACCATTTCCCAGGATATTTCTATCCTCTTCCCCATTCCTAACACAAATCCCTTCTAACAAAGAATTTTAAAAGGGGAAAACAATTCATTAAAACTAATCCTGATAACCAAAAAGTTACCAATGATCTCTACAACTTCTGCCAAAGTAATGGGAGAAAGGTGCCTTTTCATATCTCTTGATCATATTAATTTTGTAGTATTCAGTTTTAATTGATTTGTCCTTGTCATTTATATTGTATGAGGCATTGAGTATATAGATTTTTCTTGATTCTGCTTTCTTCACTTAGTATCAGATATTGTCTTTCCAGTTATCCATCATATTTATTGTTTTTTACAACATAATAATATTTCATTATATTCATGTACCATAACTTATTTAGTCATTCCTTAATCTGTGATCATCTATTTTGTTTCTACTTCCATGCTATTACAAAAGTCCTGCAATAAGTACTTTGTATATGGGGGCCTTTGTTTTTGTCATTAGCCTTTTTTGAGGGTGTGCATGTATGTGTGTGTGTGTGTGTGTGTGTGTGTGTGTGTGTGTGTGTGTGTGTGTGTGTGTTTTAATCTCTGGGCCAAATACAAAGATGGCTATTTAATGAACATAATATATTACCGTACTAATACAGAACAAGCCTAATAACATTTGTTATCCTAAAAGACAAAACCTTGATTTAATTGCATGCATTGGAAATTGCCATAAGGTGAAATATTTTTGAACAATAAATGACTAGTGTATTGCCTGTGACCTCACTTTGATCCTGGAAAGAAAAAAAGGAGTTATTGACTTTAATATTAGAGTCCAAATAAGACATTGGGCCTGGTGTCAGTAAGATCTGGATTGGCCAAGCTTTCATGGCAAACCTACCCACTGGGTACTGGATATTATCTAGGAATATCCCAAAGTTAACATATGCAATCCAAAGCCAATTATCTCATGTAGGAAGCTAAATATATCATTCCACCAATCTTGTTTCTTTCTGTGGGGATATTTAACCTTCCAGTTACCCAGATTCACCATCTTAGGATCATCTTTGACTTGTCCCTTTTCTATGCTTCCACAAACCAAACATCAAACAATTGTAAAAAAAAATTATCTCTATTATCCTTTCTCTCAATCATCATATTCAACTTTGTTCTTTCAGTGAATCCCCATTACTTTCAGGGATTTGCTTTGAAGGTAATATTCAAACCTCTTAGGCTCTCAACCAGCTTTTTCTTTTTAACCTCGGTTTTTTGTTGTTTTTTTTTTTTTGCCCTTTTTCAATATTAATTCACCTACTCTCTTGCCCTAATCAAACTAGATTATAAGAAGTTCCACGAATTCCACATTTCATCTTCCACCACTCTGCTTCCTCACAGGTTATCCCCAAGCCTTGTATGTCCTCCTTTCTCATCACTGTCTTTCAAAATCTTTATGACAGACACATTGAGATTGGAGCTCAAGAATACCACAGCCATGGGGGCCAGCTAGGTGGCGCAGTTGATAGAGCACCAGCCTTGAATTCAGGAGGACCTGAGTTCAAATCTGATCTCAGACACTTAACACTTCCTAGCTGTATGACCCTGGGCAAGTCACTTAACCCCAGCCTCAGGAAAAAAGGAAAAAAAAAAAAAAAAGAATACCACAGCCACATTTCTACACTATTCCCTGAAACAACAGTTTGATGTCCAGAGAAACCCTTCCTCTCCCAGGTTTTACAATCTGATTGCAGTCAGTTTCATCATGAAGAAGAGTGGCTAATAAATACAGTCTCTAGGGCTTTTTTCCCCATAGCTGCTGACTTGTCACCCTCATGGCTCAGCAGTCCTGTCATACTTATTTTGTCACATATTTTATTTCTTATGTATTCCTCCACAACACTGAACATAACAAGTGTTAAGGAACTAGTTACATCAAATCCAGGAGAAAAGGTCCACAAGGACCAGTTTATTCCATTGGGCCCCAGATGCAGAGAATCTTTAGCCCTAATGAATCTCATTTCCTGTGGCACTGAACTCTTACTTCAGGTACAGCGACGAATCAGTTACTGTCCTCAATTTGATGCTCTGCTAGACTACATGACAGGAAGGGAGATAATGTATATGTATGCTCGATTGTGGGGGATTCCTGAAAATCACATCGATCATTATGTGAAAAACATGCTGAAATCATTGCTCCTTGAATCCAATGCAGACAAGCTCATAAGGAACCTAAGGTGAGATTCTGTCATTCCCTACTCCTTTTCTATACCTATAACCTTTAGAAGCAGAAGCAAAAAAGAGCAGGGAATTCCTAACCAATAGCGTTAGGATATTATTACATAGACTTCTTCACTATTCACAAGATCAATCTTCCACCAGAAACTCCATGATAGCAGAGAAGCAGTAGACATCAGCCCCCAGGGAACTGATCAGTTACCACCATTTCACACAGAACAGTATTTTAAGTTTGTTCTCCACTGTTTGGCGCCTGCTAGAAACTATACATCCATCGCAGATCCTAGTTATTATTGTTACCTCTGATGCTGTGATCAGGGTTCCTTTACTAGACCAACCTCTTTATTGATGAGAGTAGAAGAAAATGATATCAGTATCATAATTTGAGTGACTCAGAATCTGGCCTAATGCCCATCCTGATACATAGAGACAGTGACTATGCTAAACGAGCACTGTTAGAATGACCCAAGCACCAACAGCAGGGATGATCTTGATTGCCTACATATCCAAAATATGTATAAATTTGGTGTCACCATCCAGAATCAGGTACAGGGACATGACTTCTTGGGCACTTATTGAAACTATCTTCAAATGAAAAGTCTGCATTGTTTTTATTTTTTTATTTTTTGGATTCCCAGACAGTCATATTGGTCAGTGTGCTAGTTGGGATTTTGGTTTTCTCTGAATTGTTTTCTATAAATTATTGCCATTTACAATATCTTTTTCTTTCCTTATTTGCTTCCGTCTTCTTGGAGTGGTGGCAACAAGCGTAAGCTGAGCACTGGTATTTCCCTAATTGGAAGGCCTTCAGTCATCTTCTTGGATGAGCCTTCCACTGGCATGGACCCTGTGGCTCGTCGCCTACTCTGGGACACAGTGATGCGGACCCGTGAGTCCGGCAAGGCCATTGTCATAACCTCCCATAGGTGTGGCCCGCACCTTGGTCAGGGATGTGGGAGGAACTGTCGTGGGGGCAGCAGGGCTTTCTTGGGGCTGGGAACTTTTGAGCTTCCTAGGAAGGAGCCCTCCCAGTGGCTCATTTTGCCAAAGGAAACATTCTAGGATCCTTAGATGCCGGCCACTTAAGTGAGGTCTTTGGAACCCTTAGAATTTAGAATAGAAAGATGGAGGCTGATAGATGAAAGCTCCTGCAGTAAATCTGGACATCTGCTTTGTTCATGTCCTAAGTACTTTGAGTTTTCTCAAAATGAGGGAATTAGATTAGATGATCTCTCAAATCCTTCCCACCATCAATCCTGTAATGCTGCGACCCTAGGGGTTCTCTGTTCCCTGGGCCCCAGGAGTTTGCAACACCAGGACTATGCCGCCAGGGGCAGAGCTCAAAGCGCTGCTTGGGCCTTGGCCACAGCCCCACCCCTTGTCTCCCCAGCATGGAGGAGTGCGAGGCCCTGTGCACCCGTCTGGCCATCATGGTGGCCGGGAAGCTGAAGTGTCTAGGCAGTCCCCAATATCTGAAGAACAAGTTTGGCAGTGGCTACACTTTGGTGGCCAAGATGCAGAGTGACAGCACAGATGCTGACATGGAGCTGTTCAAGGAGTTCATCAAGTCAACCTTTCCAGGTATGCAAGTGTGAGTCCCAGGCAGTGTGGTGTTCCCCCCCCGCCCAGCACCCCTTTTTGATATCCGTCCTCTGGTTGTAGGTTGTTGTAGCCCTCCTTCCTGCCCTCTTTCCCTGCTTTGAACCTTGGGCCCTGGCCTTTGCCCCAGGCCACTTTTAGTTCTTTCTGAATCTCCAATTATATGTGCTGGCTCACCTGCTCAGTTCCACACTTTGCATGCAGTCTACACCATAGTCTTATGTGTCAGATTCTGGCAAATGGGGTGTTGAGTGTAGAGGCCAGGAGACTTGAGTTCAAATCCAACCCCAGACACTAGCTTCATAATTTGAACATGGGTGAACTTGATTGAAGAGAACAGTTTCAGCTTATTAACAAACCAAAAACCAAACAGGGGCAAAAGAGTAGAATCAGTAAGCACAAACATTCCTTCTAGAACTAAAAGAGGGGAGTGTATAAAAGACCAGCTTGTGAGGATAGTAGCCTAAGGTTCAAAGGACAAAGTAGAACAAAGCTATGTTTTTAGGCAATGATGGAATCAATAGATAAGGAGAGATTAAAAGATGGAGTGGGGAATAGGGTAAGGGATAGAAGTACAGGAGCTGAGAAGAGCCATTTTCTCAGATTAAAGGACAAACATATGTGGGTACATATGTAGAAATGTTTTGAAATGTGGAATTATGGGACATCAAGGAACCCACAATGACTCATATCAATTTTCTCAGTGAAATAGATACTGAGGAAGCAGTATTGGGGGTTTCGGAAGAGAGATTTGGATTAATCACTAAAGAGAATGGGTTGTAGAATCAATCAAGAATGAATGAATGGAAAGATTTCTATGCAGCATTGTGAGTCTATTTGAGATCAGATAAAATGAATTTCTTGCTAATGCAGTCAATGTGCTTTTAATAATAAAGCTTTAAAGGGGAAAGGGGCAAGGGATTCAAAGATGGAGAACAATATATATTTGGGTGGATTAAATATAAAGTTAAGACTGAAACAGGAGCAGTAGTAGACTGGGAAACAAAGGAAGATTGGAGAACTAGAATTTGCCATGAGAATGAAAAAATAGTTTAGGAATAATGAATTAGAGGAAAAAGATGGAAGGACAGAAAGTTATTATCGGAAAAGAAAATTTCAGAATTCAAGATCATAGTAAAGTTTATAGATGATGTTGAGATTTTATAAGGTGTGAGTATAGATGAAATAATTACAATAATTGACATTTGTACAATCTTGTAAAATTTACAGAGTACTTTGAACTTTAAGAACTATATGAGGTAGTTATATATAGATAATTGGAATTGAATAAATTGATGAAGAAAGCTAAGATGTTCAAGGAAATATTAACATGTGCGATGACATCCCCAAATTTGAGAGTAGGGGTTATTATAACATGTAAAGTAAGACAGAGTCTGGTCCTAAATTCTTGAGAAAGAAGATTGACTTTAAAGTGCTAAGTTATAAGAATAAGATTATGACCTCAGTTATATGGACCAAACCTCAAAGAAGGAAAGTTTGCTAAATGGTAGTAATAAAGGGAGGATCTAGCACTGGAGAACAATGAGAAAAATAGCAACCTCTACTGAAAAGGGTGATCAGGAAGGCATTTCCTTCCAGAGATGAAAAATTAACTCTATGAATATAGTATTGTATATGCAGTATATTAAAAGAATCACAGCGTATCAGAGACTATCCAGTCCAACCCATATCTGAATAAAAGAACTTCTCTAAAATATGCCTGACAAATGATTCTCTGTCCTCTTTAGACCATCCCCCACTTTTTACAGCCTTTTTACTACTATGACAAACATAACACTTAATTTCCCATGGTGATATAGGCTACCTAAGGGAAATTCCCCTCCCTAACCCTTCACATCCATCTGTTTGTGTCCCACTCTTCCAATATTCCTAATCTTTTTCTTCCTACACTTGTATTGTGCCCAATAGTCTCCCTTTTCCATTAAGAGACTTCCCTACATAGCTGATTTCAAATCTAACCTCAGATACTTAATATCTTTATGGGGGCAAGTCACTTAACCTCTGTTAATTTTTTCATCTGTAAAATAGGAAACATCCAGGTTTATTGTAAGACTCTAATAATATAGTATTGTAAAGTGCTTAGCATAGTGCCTGGAATATAGTAAATGCTATATAAATATTAGCTATTATTATCATTGTATTACTTCTGTGCCCTACCCCCAAAATCCTTGGTATATTTCACATTTACTTGTATGGGCATGTTATTTCCCCCAATAAAATGTAAGGATAAGGGTTATTTTATTGTTTTTGTATCACTGGCACCTAGAATGGTGTCTAGCATATTGTAGCATAGATGGCAACATGCATCATAAATCCTTGAGTGGCCTTGAATTGGCCTCTCAAATTTTGCTAGAAGACATCCAGCACAATTTGCAGAGATGGAAGAAAGGAAAGTGGAAATCATGGTTATGTGCTAATAACTAGTCTGGAAAGAGCCACTAAGAGGGGGACAGTTGGCTAGAAAATACAAAAAGATATTCAACTTTTTAATTGTTCAGAATTTTTTTGCAAGCCTAAATTTGTCTTTTTCAGCTGAATTATGAATTCAACTACTTCTGCCCTCTACAGCAAAACAAATCTTATCTTTTTACATGGCAACCCATCAGATATTTGAAAACAGCTTTAATACACTCTGTTAATTCTTCTCTTCTCCAGGACAAATGGCTTTTAGATTATCTATTTGGAATTATCTACACCTATAGGCATGGCTCTACAAAGGTGTGCTAGCTGTGCCAGCAAATCCTGCATCCTTCTTTTCCAATTCTCTTCATCTTTTCCTTCCCATTCCTATAAAGGAAAATAAGGGGCCTAGGCAATGGCACTTCAAGGGGTGCTGGCACATCCTTCTAGTCTCACCTATGTCTATACCTGTGTTCTCCTTTTATTGATATAAGTGATATGACAGTAACAATTATTTTGAGTTTAAAAATAAATTTACTGATTATTTTCCCTCACCAAGAAAGTCTTCTTAATTTTAGGTAGAACACTGAATCATGAGCACCAAGGAATGGTCCAATACAACATTCCCAGTGATAACCTTAGCTGGGCAAAGGTGAGTATGGGATCCAACCCAAATTAATGTCCCTTACGGTAGGAATGAGGACCAGATTTATAGAAGATGAGTACTGTAAAGCACTGCCAAACTGCACCTGGAGGCTCAGATCCATCAGGGACTTTTTATGTGAATGATGTAGTGGAAAGAAAACTGGACTTGGTATGGAAAAACCAAAAGGGAGAATAATACCCTACCTACTTCACAGTGTTTTTGTAAAATTACTTGTAAATATTAAAGCATGATATAAATGAGTTGTTTTGTAGCCTGGGACATGGATTATTCTAAGAAACTGAGAAAAAACTTTTAGCAAGAGCAGGTATTCTTAACCTCAAAGCCATGAACTTTTAAAGAAGATAATTTGATAACTTTGTAATCCTATATATATATATATATATGTATATATATATATATATATATAATTTTATATTTTTATAAACATTATTCTGAGAAGTCTGTTTCATCAGATGCCAAGTCCATGATACACAAAAGAAGGTTAAAATCCCAAGTCATTTGTTTCAGCTTTTAACTACTAAAGAGACATATGTAAAAAGAGATCTTCCCTTAGTAATCAAAATCCACCTACCTTTTTTTTTCTCAATATCTACGTGGGAAAAGGGGGACTAGGTAGTCTCTAAGATGCTCCCTGAGGAATTTTGTTAACACTTGACTCTGTCTGCTACCCTAAAGGTATTTGGTATCTTGGAGAAAGCAAAAGATGTATATAAATTGGAGGACTATTCCATCAGCCAAATCACTCTAGAACAAGTGTTCCTGAGTTTTGCTGAACAGGGAACAGCAGAAGATGAAGAAAATGACTAAAGAGTTCTCCCCACCACTGGCCCTTATAACATGTGCCCATATGTAGTAAATAAAGGGACATTAATTCTACTTGTAAGCCTTTGTATTAATTTATCAATATAATAATGTATTTTCTACTTAGAGAATTAAGGTGAGTACCTTTGGGCAAAATAAGCTCTTTTTAGATGTGTGCAAGACATTAAGAAGATCATAAGTACTCGGAGCCTAAAGTATTTTAATAAAATGTTCAAGAAAGAACAATATTTAGTAGGGCAGAAAACAAAGAATCTTCTCTTGAGTGCTCTGAACTGTAAGTGGAACAAATACTGAGAAATAATGGAGCTAGATTTAGGAGATGTAGCCTTCAGAGAAATAACCATTTCTTTGGGAAGCTAAGAGGGTAACTAAGAGGGAGCTCCACTCCCCTAGAATGGTATGAAGGGTAGAAGTTGGTAACCAGGAAAAATCATACATCATTCTTTCCCCTTGACATTTTTAGACATAAAATCTAGTTAAATAAGGACAGCCAGCCAGGGAGGAGAATGGGAAGGAAAGGAAATTATGACATCACCTACCTGTTCTCTCCTTTTTTACTCCTCAGTCTACCATTCCCTCAGAAAAACACTTTCAAAAACTTCATTAGAAACATGAATAGGGTACCTCAGATCTTTAGCATTATTTAAACCACCTATCTTTTCTGCCACTAGCCATTAGCCACTATCCTTACAAATGCAATCATTTGGTCCCCAAAGCAGCTTCAGGCAACTACACAAAGTCCTAGTTAGTGGATTAATTTGATCACTTCTCCTTGTAGGAATGCTCTGGGATCAGACCTCATGGAAAGCTATAATGACTGGCAGGTCTTTTCATTTTCAGTGCATCCTGGCTAGCAAAAACAGCATACTATTTATTGTGTTACACAAACACTGAAAAAAGAATCCAGGCCCTTTTGTGAAATAACAACCTCTGATAATAGGTCCATAAGGAAGATATTTATTCTATCCTTTTTCCAGATGAGAAAGAATGTATCAGCATCTCCTAGAAATTTATCATACAAATCTTAATTGAATGAGAAACATAAAATCTCAGAATTCTAAGAGATTTCATAAACCAACTAGTCCAACCCATATATGAACAAGAACATCCATTCCTATTAAAAACACTTGAGAGTATAGGAATAAATGGACTTTTCCTTAAGATAATCAGTAGCATCTATTTAAAACCATCAATAAGCATCATATGTAATGGAGAAAGATTGCAGCCATTCCCATTAAGATCAGAGGAGAAACAAGGTTGTCCACTATCACCATTACTATTCAATATTATATTAGAAATGCTAGCTTTGGCAATAAGAGTGGAGAAAGATTAAAGGAATTAGAGTAGGTAATGAGGAAACCAAATTATCACTCTTTGCTGATGATATGATGGTATACATAGAGAACCCCAAAGATTCAACTAAAAAGCTATTAGAAATAATCCACACCTTTAACAAAGTTGCAGAATACAAAATAAACCCACATAAATCATCAGCATTCTTATATGTCACTCTAACAAAGAGAAATTCCATTTAAAGTAACTACTGATAGTATAAAATATTTAGGAGTCTATCTGCCAAGGGAAAATCAGAAACTATGTGAGCAAAACTACAAAACACTTTCCACACAAATTAAGTCTGATCTAACCAATTGGAAAAATATTAAATGCTCTTGGATAGGGCGAGCAAATATAATAAAGATGACAATACTCCCTAAACTAATCTATTTATTTAGCACTATACCAATCAGACTCCCAAAAAACTATTTTAATGACCTAGAAAAAACAACAAAAGTTCATATGGAAAAACAAAAGGTCAAGAATTTCAAGGGAATTAATGAAAAAAAATCAAATGAAGGTGGCCTAGCTGTACCAGCTCTAAAATTATATTATAAAGCAGCGGTTACCAAAACCATTTTGTATTGGCTAAGAAATAGACTAGTTGATCAGTGGAATAGGTTAGGTCCAAAGGACAAAATAATCTCTAACAACCTAGTATTTGACAAACCCAAGGACCCCAGCCTTTGGGATAAGAACTCAATGTTTGACAAAATTGCTGGGAAAATTGTAAATTAATATGGCAGAAACTAGGCATTGATCCACACTTAACACCGCACACTAAGGTCAGGTCAAAATGGGTTCATGACCTAGGAATAAAGAATGAGATTGTAAATAAATTAGAGGAACATAAGATAGTTTACCTCTCAGACCTGTGGAAGAGGAATGAATTCATGACCAAAGAAGAACTAGAGGTCATTATTGATCACAAAATATAAAGCTTTGATTATATCAAATTGAAAAGGTTTTGTACAAACAAAATCAATGCAAATAAGATTAGAAGGGAAACAATAAACTGGGAAAACATTTTTACAGTCAAAGGTTCAGATAAAGGCCTCATTTCCAAAATATATAGAGAATTGACTCTATAAGAAATCAAGCCAATCTCCAAT
This sequence comes from Sminthopsis crassicaudata, assembly GCF_048593235.1. Taxonomy (NCBI): domain Eukaryota; kingdom Metazoa; phylum Chordata; class Mammalia; order Dasyuromorphia; family Dasyuridae; genus Sminthopsis; species Sminthopsis crassicaudata. The sequence goes on from NC_133617.1 coordinate 471,152,198, forward strand.
TGATAAATGGTCAAAGGATATAAACAGACAATTCTCAGATAAAGAAATTGAAACTATTTCTAGTCATATGAAAATATGGTCCAAATCACTATTAATAAGAGAAATGCAAATTAAGACAACTCTGAGATACCACTACACACTTGTCAGATTGGCTAGAATGACAGGGAAAGGTAATGCCTTCACAGGCCAATTGTACACTATTTCCAAGTCTGATTCTTTTTGTTCAGCGAAACAACTGTTTGGTCATGTATACATATATTGTATTTAATTTATACTCTTAACATATTTAGCATGTATTGGTCAACCTGCCATCTGGGAGGAAAAATTAGAACAAAAGGTTTGGCAATTGTCAAATGTTGTAAAATTACCCATGCAAATATCTGGTAAATAAAAACTATTAGAGATGAAAAAAAAAAAAAAGTTCAGGTGTCTGGAAAATCAGAACCAGCTATGACAAAGATTAGACAGGGCCCAATCTGGAGCCTTTTCCTGATTTTGTAGCCCGATTACAAACAGCAATAGACAAAGAAGTGGGAAAGGGAGAGGCAGCCACATTATTAATAAAACAGCTGGCTTGAGAAAATGCTAATAACTGTCAAAAAGCCATGATGGGACTTGATAAGGATGCAGCTTTAGAAGAAATAATGAAGACATGTGAGGATGTAGGGCCCAATGCCTTTCAGAGGGATGCCCTAGCGGCAGCCCTTACAAAAGCCTTTGCAGATGCCATGAAAACCAAAGAAATCAAAGTGTGTTACAATTGTGGCAAGTCTGGTCACTTCCAAGCCCAATGCAATCAGGGAAGGAAACAACAGGGAGCTAGGCCCAAAGTTAGCTGCTTTCATTGTAACAAACCCAGGCATTATGTTGGAGAATGCAGAAAGAAGGGAAACAGGAAGGAGTTTCCTCAAAGGCCCCACAAATACCATACAGAGGTCAAAACCACAAAAACCCAAAAGCCTGGACTACTACAGGAGTATCTCCGCCTGTTGCCTAGTGGTTTGGGTTTCCCCTTCGATCTGCAAGGAATTACCGAATAGATGGGGCATCATACCACTGTGATTCTGGTGGAAGTACCTGAAATAAGGATTCTATCTGCCCTTGTAGTAGGCATATCCACATACACCCGTATCATAACTCATACTACTACCATGATCCCTCAGCAGCCTCATGTTATAGCCACAAATTCCCACTTTTATTGACAAGGGAGAGATCCTTGCCCAAGCTTTTCCCCTGTCAATAATTGGATTGTAACAGAGCAATTGGATGCAACGCAGCAAACCATGAGCCACGATTATTGTGAAAGGTAATGCCTTTAAAGGCCTGATGGATATGGGAGCAGATCAGTTAATTATTGCTCAGCATGTCTAGCCCCCCTCCTGCTCATTATGTAAGACTGGGACCCCAGTGAATGGGGTGGGCGGCATGCAACATGAATGGGTAGCTGTGGAACCACTGTCATGGCCCTTTGCTGATAGACAGGGCACATTTCAGCCACTAGTCGTTGCTGGGCTTCAACATAATCTATGGAAAATAGATACTCTGAAGGCCTCAATATACATCTCACCACAGCAGGATTTCTAATTGGGGCCATTACATGTTCAGGCCAGGTGCCTTCCCTTGAACCTATACCGTTAGTATGGAAAACCCCTCCCAGCAGACAAGGCCTGAGCTTTAAAAGAAATAGTGCAACATCAGCTAATAGCAGGACCTATTGAGCCCACCCTTAACTCTAGGAATAGCCCAGTGTTTATTATAAAGAAAAAATCAGGAAAGCTCAGAATGTTAGTGGATCTGAAGGTGGTTAATAACACAATAGAACCCATGGGGCCTTCACAAACTAGATTGCCATCTCCCAACATGGTCCCAAAAGAGTGACCCATAACAGTGATAGATATCTAGGATTGTTTTTTCTCTATACCTTTAGCTAAAGAAGACCGTAAAAGATTTGCTTTTACAGTATCTGCCTTAAACAATGCTAGCCTTAATTTGCAATACCAATGGAAGGTTTTCCCCCAAGGAATGAGCTGTAGTCCTACTTTATGCCAGACTTTTGTGGCTACAGCTCTGATTCCTATTAGGCAAGCTTGGCTACAGGCCATAATATGGATGATATTCTGTTGTCTGCAACTCCTGAAACATTATCTCCTTATTGAAGGCCCTTCATGGGCTAAATAAGATACAGCATTCCTTCCCCATGACGTATCTTGGTCTTAAACTAAATGGGTATATTATTACTAATCAGACTACTGATCTTCATTTAGAAGATGTTAGCACATTGAATTCCTTCAGAAACTTATCAGCCAGCTAAAGGAATTGAGGACACTGTTCTCCACCCTTGGTTATTAATATGGTCAATTATACTAATAGTTTTTCTAATATTGAACCAGCCCTGCATTCCTGGAATAAATCTTACTTGATCATGGTGTATTATCCTAGGACGATTTCCTGAAGTCTTTTTGCTAATATCTTATTTAAGATTTTAGCATCAATATTCATTAGGGAGATTGGTCTATAATTTTCTCTCTCAGTTTTCAACCTACCTGGTTTAGGTATCAGTACCATGGCTGTGTCATAAAAGGAGTTTGGTAGGACTCCTTCATTCCCTATTTTTTCAAATAATTTATTATAGCATTGGGGCTAATTGTTCTTTAAATGTTTGGTTTGGTTTTTTATAGCCCCCCTTCTCTTTGACTTACAACTCACCCTTCGTGCATGTATATACCCGTTGTATGTGCTTCTTGTGTATTCCCATCAATCTATATCCGGAAGTATGTTCACTGGGAATGATGTGGCAGACCATGCACTTTCAAACTGAATTGGCCCATGAATCCTTTCACCTCCCCATAGCTGCCTTGCGACACCTTTATGGTCTCACCTGGGAACAGACTGGTGACATTGTGAAATGACGCACATGCATCCCTTTTCTTCCCCCTCCCACTTTGACCGGAGTCAACCTCCAAAGACTTGCCCCAATGAGCTTTGGCAGATGGATGCTACCCACATAGGACAGACTGCTATCCGTGTTTCCACTGATACCTTTTCTAAATTTATGTGAGCCACAGTCTCCCCTAAGAAGACAACCATGCCTGTAATCAAACATCTGTATCATTGCTTCTCCTCCCAAGGAATTCCCTCAGCTATAAAGACTGATAATGGTTCAGCACACACCTCTAAGCATCTAGCTACTTTTTTCTCCACCTTTGGAATAGTCCCTATTACTGGCATCCCTTATAACCCCACTGACCAAGCACTGGTGGAATGTGCCAATCACACTTTAAAAGCTCTCCTTATTAAACAAAAAAGGGGAAGCAGAGGCACCCCCGATGGCCCACCCAATCCAATGTAGACAAGGCCACTTTTACATATAATTTTCTATGTGTCCATCAAGAATATGCTTTCTCTCCAGTTATGAGACATATAATGAATGCTCCTAATGAAAGAAAAGATGCATTATGAAAACAGCACTTCAAGCATCTAATAAGAATCAAGAGCCCCACCTGGGCAATCATAGCAATGTTGTGTGAAAGGACAAGAATGAGGAATAGCATGGCCCCATTCAAGTTCTCTTGAAGGGGCTGGGATTGTTGTGTATTACAGATGCAGATGGAAAATGGAGATGGCTCTCTACCAGATGGACCCGAAATGTGTACAAGAGAAAAAAAGGGACAAAGTGAGGAAACCTAAAGAAAAGACAATGGGGGACCCGTGGAAAGAAAAAGGTTAAGACTGTTGATCTTCCCAGGACCAGATGGATTTACATGTGAATTCTACCAAACATTTAAAGAACAATTAGCCCCAATGCTATATAAACTATTTGAAAAAATAGGGAATGAAAGAGTCCTACCAAATTCCTTTTATGACACAGACATGGTACTGATACCTAACTAGGTAGATTGAAAACTGAGAAAGAAAACTATAGACCAATCTCCCTAATGAATATTGATGCTAAAATCTTAAATAAGATATTAGCAAAAAGACTTCAGAAAATCGTCCTAGGATAATACACCATGATCAAGTAGGATTTATTCCAGGAATGCAGGGCTGGTTCAATATTAGAAAAACTATTAGTATAATTGACCATATTAATAATCAAATTAACAAAATCCATATGATCATCTCAGTAGATGCAGAAAATTTGATAAAATCCAACATCCATTCCTATTAAAAACACTTGAGAGTATAGGAATAAATGGACTTTTCCTTAAAATAATCAGTAGCATCTATTTAAAACCATTAATAAGCATCATATGTAATGGGGATAAACTGAAACCATTCCCAATAAGATCAGAAGTAAAACGATCACCATTACTATTCAATATTGTATTAGAAGTGTTAGCTTTGGCAATAAGAGTTGAGAAAGAAATTAAAAGAATTAGAGTAGGTAATGAGGAAACCAAATTATCACTCTTTGCAGATGAGAGAACTTAGAGAACCCCAGAGATTCTACTAAAAAGCTATTAGAAATAATCCACACCTTTAGCAAAGTTGCAGGATTTTGTATCTTGCAATGCACAAACCCACATAAGTTATCAGCATTCTCATATATCACTAACAAAATCCAACAGTTAGAGTTACAAAGAGAAATTCTATTTAAAGCAGGGGTCCTCAAACTACAGCCTGTGGGCCAGATGCAGCCCGCCGGGTTATGGCAAAATCAGACCAGAAGTGACGTTCGACCTAAACTTGTGTTAGCAACACACACTTCCAGCACTGGGCTGAGGCAGCGGAGACAGAGGGTGAGGCGATACCGAGGTGAGGTGAGTTCCCAGGCCAGGGTGTATGGTGTGGGGAAGGAAGAGAGATGCAGAAGATGGAGAACTGATGGCCCACGCATTGTAAAGTAACATAAGCCACCACAACAGACAGGCACGAGGGATGTACAGTGCACGCTACGCATGTCACGGCCACTGCAGGGGGAATATATGGGCTGTGTCTGGTGCGCGGGTATACAGTTAGTACTACAAGTCCCAGCTTGACTCTATCATTGTCATTATGCTGTAATGACAATGTAACGGCTTCCTCTCTAGCGCATGTTGCAGTACTAACTGCTATTGTCACCCAGAATGAGGCTCCTGGTACCAGGCCATGGCCCTGTATCCATAGTGACCTCATGTCTGGTGTTGTGGTCATCACTTTTATCACTGTGTGAATGTTCTGTAGTTTCGTAAAGAGATGGAATATTGCTAACAAATGTCATCAACTTATAATCACTGGGGGGTCTGACCTTAATGCCCCCCACACTTATCCTGAGTATGAGGGGTGCAGAGCTGGTGTACTGCTTCATCCCCCTCCAGATTCTTAAGGTCCCCATACACTTGTGCAGCTTCAAGTCACATGATGACCTCCACCAGAAGCCCCACTATACGATTTGTCACTGAAGCTCATTCTGCACATACAATATATCGCGCAGTTATATACATATATGCACAGTCTTGCCTGTGATTATGATAAATTACGAGTGCAGCACGTACCATCATGCAGCGTTGGATCATGAGAATTGATCCCAGGATTCAGAGGTAGCCAGGACGTCGCCTGAGCGGTGACGTGTGTGCAGTGAAGGTCTGAAGCGGGAGAGAGACTGCAGGATATATATATATATATATTAGTATTTTTCTAATAGCAATTTGGAATTCTTTAGAAATAATGATGTCAAGAAAAAGAAAAAAAATTTTTACTTAGAATTTTTTTTCACAGTATATATGCATGAGTAATTTTTTTTTATAATATTTTCCCTTGTATTCATTTTTCCAAATTATCCCCCCCTCCCTCTACTCCCTCCCCCCAATGACAGGCAATCCCATACATTTTACATGTGTTACAATATAACCTAGATACAATATATGTGTGTAAATACCATTTTCTTGTTGCACATTAATTATTAGCTTCCGAAGGTATAAATAACCTGGGTAGATAGACAGTAGTACTAACAGTTTACATTCACTTCCCAGTGTTCCTTCTCTGGGTGTAGTTGTTTTTGTCCATCATTGATCAACTGGAAGTGAGTTGGATCTTCTTTATGTTGAAGATATCCACTTCCATCAGAATACATCTTCATACAACATTGAAGTGTACAGCGATCTTCTGGTTCTATTCATTTCACTCAGCATCAGTTGATGTAAGTCTCTCCAGGCCTCTCTGTATTCCTCCTGCTGGTCATTTCTTACAGAGCAATAGTATTCCATAACCTTCACATACCATAATTTACCCAACCATTCTCCAATTGATGGACATCCATTCAACAAGAAAAAGAAAAATTGACTTGGAGTGTAGGATAGTCAAAGAACAGTGCACTGCCTTATGATTACTTTTTCATGCAGTACAAGGAAAAAGCTGTATGTCTGATATGCCAGAATATAGTGTCTGTGTTCAAAGAACATAATTTGTATTGACAAAAACTCAACATAAAGATAAATATGATTGTTTGGTTGGAGAAGTGAGAAAAGATAAAATATTAAAACTGAAAAATACATTGACAACTCAGCAAAATATTTTTGTGAAGCAGAAGCAGCTAAATATTTCATCACTGCAAGCAAGTTTTCAAGTTGCCAAGCTAATAGCACGCACTGACAGACCATTCATGGAGGGAGACTGTTAAAGAATGCCTTCTTTCTGCTGCCAAAGAGATGTGTCTAGAGAAGGCCAATTTATTTAGTACAGTTAAGTCTTTCTTACACAGAGGAGTGAAGAAATGGGAGACAATCTGCATCAGCATTTACTGATTTTGCTCCACAAAAAAAAAAAAATTCATATTTTTCCTTGGCACTCGACAAAAGCAATGATGTTTGTGAATCTGCACAACTTCTAATTTTTATTCGTGGGACGAATGATTATTTTGAAGTCACAGAAGAGCTTGCTGCACTGCAGAGCATCAAAGGAACAACTACAGGAAAGGATATCTATGAAAAGGCTTGCCAAACTATGAATGGTTTGGAGCTGGACTGGGCTAAACTAGCCAGCGTGACAACTGATGGTGCCCCTAGCATGGTGGGGTCTAAGAAAGGAGTAATTGCTCGCATTAACCAAGAGATGGACAAACATAACCATTCTCATCCAATAGCCATACACTGCCTCCTCCACCAACGAGCACTGGGTAGTAAATCACTGAAATGGGACTCTGTTAAGAAAATCGAGGTATCTTCTGTTAACTTCATTAGAGCTAATGTAATAAATCACAGACAATTTCAGAAATTTCTGTCTGAGCTAAATGTTGAGTATGATACACAGAAGTCCATTGGCTGAGTAGAGGGAGAGTTTTGAAATGTTTCTATGACTTACTTCCACAGATTACAACTTTTCTGCTTTCATAAAACAAAGAAGTACCAGAGCTCAGTGATGCAGAATGGAAATGGCACCTTGCCTTTCTGACAGATGTAACAGAGCTACTCAACAATTTCAATATGCCACTTCAAGGAAAGGGGAAGCTCATCTGTGATATGCACTCACATGTCAAAGCATTTGAAGTAAAATTAGGCCTCCTCATCAAACAAGTGAAGGAGGAAAACTTCTGCCATCTCCCCACAACTCAAAATTTGTTAGCAGAAAAACCGCTGATTGCATTCCTGTGAAGGTCCGGTCTAGCTCCTCTGAACAGCTCAGAATAAGTCCTTAAATGCAAAGGTCTGGGCTAGCTCCTCTGAAGGGCTCAGAATAAGTCCTTGTCAGGATAAGCAAAAGTCCTTGCCCCATGTTGTGGACGCCAATTTGTAATGTGCTGTTGTCTCCAGAAACTCCCAATCGCTCTCTGGTCTAGAGGAGAGACTTCTTCCTCCAGAGAGCCGCCTCAACTCTGGCCTAGAGCAGAGACTCTCTATCCTCCCAGAGAATGGGCACACAAGGGCTTCTGGGAAAAATTACTTCAACCAGTGAACTTGCTCCTCCTAAGCATGCAAGCTCCTCCCCAGGAGTTCACAAATAAAACTCCCAGTAAAAGCCAGAACTAGAGAATTGTTAAGTACAGACTTAGCACTTAGTAAGAACCTAATATTATCTCATTAGCACTCAGTAAGAACCTAACACATTCCCAAACAAAACATGTGTGAATTCATTGGAAAAATTGCAAAAGGAGTTCCAATTTAGATTTAAAGAGCTTCATCTCCATGAACAGGACATACAGCTTTTCATACAGCTTTTCTGTAACCCATTTTCTATTGACATTGAAAATGTGAATACAATTTACCAAATCGAACTGCCTGAACTACAGAATTGTGACTCTCTAAAAGACGCATTCAAATCAAGCAGCCTTCATAATTTCTATGCATCTGTCCCCTCTGAGATATATCCTCATCTCAGGAACCATGCACTCAAAATGGCAACCATCTTTGGCAGCACTTATGTCTGTGAACAGATTTTTTCTAGAATGAAACATTTGAAATCTTCAACCAGATCAAGACTAACAGATGCACATTTGCATCACTTGTTATGACTAGTGACAAATATGGAACCAGACATTGACCATCTCATTAGCCAAAAGCAGGCCCATAGTTCCCATTGAAATGCTGGTAAGTTTGTTGATTTAACTTTACTTCACTTTAAATATTGCATTTGTTCCTGTTTTGTTTCTTCACTTCAAAATAAGATATATGCAGCGCGCATAGGAATTTGTTCATTGTTTTTGTTTTTACTATAGTCCAGCCCTCCAACAGTGTGAGGCTCAGCGAACTGGCCCCCTATTTAAAAAGTTTGAGGACCAATGATTTAAATATACAATATATAGTAGTATAAAATATTAAGGAATCTATCTGCCAAGGGAAAATCAGAAACTATATGAGCAAAACTACAAAACATTTTCCACACAAATAAAGTCAGATCTAACCAACTGCAAAAATATTAAATGCTCTTGGATAGGGCAAGCAAATATAATAAAGATGACAATATTACCTAAACTAATCTATTTATTTAGTGCTATACCTCTCAGACTCCCAAAAAACTATTTTAATTACCTAGAAAAAAATAACAACAAAATTCACCTGAAAGAACAAAAGGTGAAGACTTTCAAGGGAACTAATGAAAAAAAAAAAAAAAATCAAATGAAGGTGGCCTTGCTGTACCTGATCTAAAACTATATTATAAAGCAATGGTTAACAAAACCATTTGGTATTGGCTAAGAAATAGACTAGTTGATCAGTGGAATAGGTTAGGTTCAAAGGACAAAATAGTCAATAACTTTAATAATCTAGTGTTTGACAAACCCAAATACCCCAGCTTTTGGGATAAGAACTCACTGTTTGACAAAAATTGCTGGGAAAATTGGAAATTAGTATGGCAGAAACTAGGCATTGACCCACACTTAACACTGTACACCAAAATGACCTTGGCATAAAGAATGAGATTATAAATAAATTAGAAGAGTATATGATCGTTTACCTCTCAGATCTGTGGGAAAGGAAGGAATTCATGACCAAAGAACTAGAGGTCATTATTGATCACATAATAGAAAAATTTGATTATATCAAATTAAAAAGTTTTTGTACAAACAAAACTAATGCAGACAAGATTAGAAGGGAAGTAATAAACTGGGAAAACATTTTTACAGTCAAAGGTTCTGATAAAGGCTTCATTTCCAAAATATATATAGAATTTACTCTAATTTATAAGAAATCAAGCCATTCTCCAATTGATAAATAGTCAAAGAATATAAACAGACAATTCTCAGATGAAGAAATTGAAACTATTTCAAGCCATATGAAAAGATTCTCCAAGTCATTATTAATCAGAGAAATGCAAATTAAGACAACTCTGAGATACCACTACATACTTGTCAGATTGGCTAAAATGACAGGGAAAGATAATGCAGAATGTTGGAGGGGATGTGGAAAAACTGGGACAGAGCTACATTGTTGGTGGAACTGTGAATACATCCAGCCATTCTGGAGAGCAATTTGAAACTATGCTCAAAAAGTTATCAAACTGTGCATACCCTTTGGTCCAACAGTGTTTCTACTGGGCTTATATCTCCCAAAGAGATCTTAAAGGAGGGAAAGGAACCCACATGTGCAAAAATGTTTGTGGCAGCCCTCTTTGTAGTGGCAAGAAACTGGAAACTGAGTGGATGCCCATCAGTTGGAGAATGGCTGAATAAATTGTGGTATATGAATGTTATGGAATATTATTGTTCTATAAGAAATGATCAGCAGGATGATTTCAGAAAGGCCTGGAGAGACTTACATGAACTGATGCTGAATGAAATGAGCAGAACCAGGAGATCATTACATACTTCAACAACAATACTATATGATGATCAATTCTGATGGGATGTGGCTCTTCTCAACAATGAGATGAAACAAATAAGTTCCAATAGAGCAGTAATGAATTGAACCAGCTAAACCCAGTGAAAGAACTCTGGGAGATGACTATGAACCATTACATAGAATTCCCAATCCCTCTATTTTTGTCTGCCTGCATTTTTTATTTCCATCACAGGCTAATTGTACACTGTCTCAAAATCCAATTCTTTTTGTGCAGCAAAATAACTGTTTGGACATATGTATATATATATTGTATTTAACTTATGCTTTAACATATTTAACATGTATTGGTCAACCTGCCATCTGGAAGAAGGGGTGGAGGGAAGGAGGGGAAAAGTTGGAATAAAAGGTTTTGCAATTGTCAATGCTGAAAAATTACCCATGCACATATCTTGTAAATAAAAAGCTATAAAAAAAAAAAAAAGACTTTTGATCTTGCGACCTTAACATGCCTCTTTTCAGTACTATGCCAGGCGCCCCTGCCCAAACTGATCTATATCCATGATTGAACAAATGGGTACAGAAAGATAGGTACTGGTGGATGGGGGCCAACAGTGGCTCCTGACCTGGAATGAACCCTGCCCGGATCTACTTTTCTGTGGTAATGATCTGCCCACCACTTTAAAAAACTTTGAATTTATCACCAGAGACATCCCAATATGTATAACAGATCAGCCACCCCTTTCTGCTATGAAAGGACTGCCTAAGAGTGGCACGAGCTCTGGGGGGCATGGCACATTATGAACACTAACTCGGTTGATACAGTATTTGGGCATCCCTTTTTTCTAACTTGTCTATGGGAAGGATGGTATGGAATCCAAGACATACCCCAGAAAATGGCACAGGCCTTCCAAGTCCAAGCAATATTGGACAATATTATGGAAGGACAAATACAATAATTAACAGAAATTACTAAGCAATTAGGAAATGCTCTGCCCTGTGACAATAGATACTCCCAAATTTTTTGTGACCTCTATACCTTTCAATGAAACATATAATGTGTCCCCTTCCTCCTTTGCACTTTACTGAGGCAATGCCTCTGAAACATACCTCTTCTCCATTTGCCCCCTTCTTCATAGATATTACCTGGATTGATCAGCTGTTTCTTCCAAATACTTCACCAAACTATTCACCAATCTAAAGGTGAATATCTCAATCTCATTGGATATCCTAAAGGGCTCCCCTAATTAATATATTAAGCAAAAAGGGGGGGCTATGAGGAACACATAAGTTCCTAGGTGCAGAATCCAGGAAGAGTATAGGGGTGGGACTCAGAAGTGAAGGTAGGACATCATCCTATGAGGCAGCCCTCCTTATCCTGCATTCCACACCTCCCTCTTTAGTGCTCTGAAAACCTTCCCTGCCTCCTTCCTCCTTTCTAGACCAATCCCCAAATGACCCAACCCCTCTGACCCTTGGAGGACCTCTCAACCCAGAATTAATAGGGGATAAAAGTGATAAGATTCTGGAAATATACTCTCTTGCTTGCTTCACTCTCTGCCTTCATACTCTGACCAGACTCTGGTCGGTCTGTCTCTGCAGGATCCTGGTTGGAACCTGAAGGCAGGTGAGCTGGCCTATTTGGGGCCACCTGCCACATGGGTTATCGGGAGGGACTAGAACACAAGGGGTTGCTGGGTGTCAAAATCAGTTAGCCAATGGTATCCAGGGTTAACAAATATTTGGAAATTCATAGCTTGGAGTCTGGAGGAAACAAGTAGGTTAAATATGCACGGTCCAAATATGAGCAAAAAGAATATTGAAAGTAGAGTTAGTAGGAACAATAACCAGAATCCCACCCAGAGGAAGGCTGGGGTGAGGAGTTGGGGGAATGAGGCTATCATGAATGCCTCTTGTCCAGATGGCTTTTCCTAGGATAACTTCCAAGGAGCATCTTCCCCAAATCCCCACTTTGGTCTCCTGGTGGGAGCTGTGTCTGAAGCAGTGACATTATACACAGAGAAAGGAGCACTCTGATGACCTGTGGTGCAAGAACCATAATGTTTAAAAAGGTGTTAAGCATTGGGTAGTGAGGGTGGCATGCAGAGTGGAGATAATAATGTTAAATGAGTTTGATCTCCTTTACCAAAAACCTGAGCCTTCAGTCTTACAAGGGAAGGCTTTTACCCAATTAGTAAAGGTGACAGCAAAAACCAAAATGCAGTTTGAGGAGTAAAATCTACCTGCCAGTCCTTCCCTGGTGTGTTCCCCACTTTCACAAACTGGGCAGGCCTGGCAGATCTGGTTAATTGTTTCTTCTAGCTTGTGACCCAGTGAAAATAGGTTTCACTAGGATTGGAGAGCATTTTTTTTTTCAAGTGAGTAGCTTGGTGTAGGCCATAGAGAGATTTCCACTGGCTGGCTTCAGTATCAGAATATTAGTTCTCAGGAGTTAGGAAGAAGCCTCTAGGAAGCTGGTGTGGAAGCATTATGAGTGAGTTTGCCAGAATAATTTTGGAATGGATATCCTACAATTATTATGTGGGTAAGAGATCTTTTCAGCAAGAAAACAGGGGATAGTCAGGTTAAAGTTATTCTCCTGGGGGATAGCTAGTGCAAATGGAGGGGCGTCCAAGGTGGGGATGGTGACATCTGGGAGTTAAGGGCTTGTATGGCTGCAGTCAAAGAAGCTTCTCCTGTAGGGCTGCAGATCAAGATACCATCTAACCCATACTGGCCATGTGCATTGGTTTATGTTAAACTGGACCGCCCCTTCAAGGGCAAAAAGAAATTGAATCTTTATGCAATGGTATACAAAAGAAAAATCTTTAAGATCTAGAGTGGAGAACTGTTGTGTCCCCTGGTATCTGAGAGAGAATAGTGTAGGGATTAGGTGCAATGGAGTGAATTGAAATAACTCCCTCATTAACCACTAGTATTGCAGGAAGACTCACTGGGAACTAAAAGCTTGTGTTTAAGAAATTTCTCAATCAGGGGCTCTAATCCCTCCCTAGCCTCTGGCTTTATTAGGCCTGCACTCTGGAGTTCTGTAGTTAAAGCTGGGGCGGCAAGAGTGGCTTGCCCAGACTGAGGAATCCACTTCCTTCCAGATTCCAGAGGGAATATGAAAACCCAAAAATATCCTAGAAAAAAACAACCATAATATTAGAGACAACTAATAACTGGTTATTAGTGGATTAAACAGTCCTAAATTCTAGCTTGTATTTCTTTTCCATATATGGGGTTTTATAACAATATAGGGACAGCAAAATTTAGATTTATTATCAGTAAATATTTGATATGTAGACCCATTTTATATGACTATATTCAGGGTCACATAAAAATTTTTCAAGTGAAAAAGGATCATAAATGGGAAAAGTTTAAGAAGCTTTGGCCTTGGACACAAAGAATTCAAAAGAAGTGAAAAATAAAATAACTCGTCCCCAAGATCACTCAGCACCTCTTCTCTATCTCCCACACTGCACCAGCAGACCAAGGATCTGAGGGCTCACAAACCCAACCCTACACCCTGGGCTCCCTTCTCCTTTTCCAGTGCCATTGAGACCCTAATTTCAAGGCTGTGAAAATTTGCCTGGCCAGCAACAGACAACCAGTGGCAGGAAGCAGCCCTTCGGGAGCAAAAATTTGCTAGAGGCCACAAGCCCATACCATGAGTGTGACAGCCATCTGAACAGCAATAATGGGCTAGAGAATTAAGGTACAGAGTGAACAGGAAAATCAGGGGTAAAATTGTGGTACTAGCTCCTACTTTCTCCAACCCCCCCCCACTTTCCCAAGCATTTTGTCTAAGCAGAATGCAATGTTTTCGTGCTCTGTGATCAGAGCACCCAGAGTTTCTTAGAACTCACCTGCTCCTAATAAGGTTATAATTGCTGACGTCTGCTTTGGTATCTTCCAGCTTACTTAATTAACAATCCTTCAGCTTGTGGTTTTAGCTTTTATAAACCCTTGCTTCCTACTGCTTCTGGCTACTCGATTTGGGTCTTGCTACATCTCTTGCAGCTGCTGGCAAATAAACTCCACATTTTCCAAGTGTCTCTCTGTTCTTTTTCTCAGTACAACAAAAACAACTGAAATTACCAAAGATCTGAGGAAGAAGAATATTCAAAGGCTTAATTCTAATCCTAAACTTTCCCCCCAAAGTCCAAGAGAGAAAAAGAGAATTTGGGGGCTCCCCTCATCAGAGCCATTGCCATTTTGCTCCCAGGGACCTGTCTCCATCTTAGATTTCAAATAGTTCACTGCCATTTCAAAGATTTGGGGCAGTCTAGGAGAATAGTTTTTAAGGTGAAAAAATAGTTTTTTCTTAAAAATGTGACTAAATTACTGTGTTTAAATTTAAATTGTATATGAAAACATTACTTCCTTTTTTATTTCTTTTTTTTTTAACTTTTAATTTTTAAAAGATATGCATGGATAATTTTTCAACATTAACCCTTGAAAACTTTGTGTTCCAATTTTCCCCTCCTTCTCTCCACTCTCTCCTCTAGATAGCAAGTAATCCAATATATGTTAAATATAGTAAGAGTATATGTTAAACCCAATATACACATACAGATTTATATAATTATCTTGCACAAGAAAAATCAAATCAAGAAGGGAAAAAAAATGAGAAAGAAAATAAAATGTAGGCAAACAACAACAAAAAGAGTGAAAATGCTATATTGTGAACCACACTCAATTCCCACAGTCCTCTCTCTGGGTGTAGATGGCTCTCTTCATCACAAGATCATTGGAACTGCTCTGAATCATCTCATTGTTCAAAAAAGCCATGTCCATCAGAATTGATCATTGTAAAATCTTGTTGCTGTGTACAATAATCTCCTGGTTCTGCTCATTTCACTTAACATCAGTTCATGTAAGTCTCTCCAGGCCTTTCTAAAATCATCCTCCTGATCATTTCTTATAGAAGAATACTATTCCATAATATTCATATGCCATAACTTATTCAGCTACTCTCCAACTGATGGACATCCACTCAGTTTCTAGGATAACATTACTTTCAATTGATGCATATGGGAATAAGATTTTAGAAATATGTGAGCATTAATATTTGAAGTATTGGTACTTCTGTGTTTTATTTGACCTTAAGTAAAAAAAATGGTTATTAAAATATTAAAATAAAGTTCTCTGGTAGCTTACCTAAAGAGATCTCCTCATTAGATTAAATATGTTGTTTTATAAATTGTATACTGGGTAATTTCTAAGTGTACGTTAAAATTGGAAACTTGACTCTAAATTACATGAAATTCTTATCCACTTTTATAATAGGCTATGTTATATCTATTTGGCTATCACTTATGAAAATTGTGAGATTGCTAATTAAATTACTTGGGGTTATTATAGTAATATTGAAACCTAAAATTAATAAGTACTACTGATATGGCTTATGATTATGTGGAATTAGCTGGGGAGGGGGGAACAAAACAAAACAAAAAAACCTGTAAACTTTATATATATGCCTCATGCAAAACATTCTGCTTTTGACAGGTAAATGAGACCTATTAAGGAAGGATTTTGTGAATATCTCTGTTATTCTGATGGGATTCCCCTTTTCTAAATATTGCTTTTGGGTATTTTACAGAACCTTCATCTCCCAAAAATGAGGGTTTTGCTCTTAGAGCTTAGTTTCATCCTCTCTCTCTAGTTCCCTTAGGTTTGTTTTCCTCTAGAGTTTGAGCAGTTCACCTTCAAATGACCAGCCCTAGACAGCTGTATTGACCAGCTTCAATCCACTGGATCTTCAATCAGCCCAAGCCCTTCCAAATAGGACCCTGTAGGATGACCCACTTCAATGTCCATTCTTAGCAGGAAGTAATTTCAGAATTTGAGATCATCACCCTATACCCCAAAGGACTTTGGGCTCCATTGGTTTGAGAGTGAACTGGAACTGGTTGGTGAATAGACCCTAAATTATCCAGTGTATAAGTGAGTTCTCTGTAAGGAGTCTATCAATCCTTTGAAGAGGGGGAGGTTATTAATGGTAATCTCCTGCTACAGTTGTATTTAGGGGAAAATCAGGTTAAGATTTGGGTAAATATTACTGGGAAAGATATCCCACAAACAATTCACTTTTATGCTTGTCAAATTATACAATTATAGAGACTTGACTAGTCGTAGATAAGTAGGTACAACAAGATTTTGTATCCTGATAGAGAAAAAAGATTTTATGGAACTGACTAACCAATTTGGAATAATGTTTGATTTGCTACAAGAGCTGGACATTTAGAAAATTTAAATCAAAAAGTAAATTGATAATAGGTATGATCTCTAAGGAAGGTTTAGAATCAAGTTAAGGACTTAAGACAAGTGATAGACACCAATACCTTAGTCTGAACAAAAACAACTTGTGCTACAAGTTGTCTCATACCCAATAGTATCATTGGGTACAGAAAAACATGAGTGAATTCCTCCTCTTCCACAAATTCCCAAAATAACTGGGGAGAATTGCAATCCTTTACACTAGCCCCTTAGCTCTGGAGATCAATCACTTTGCCTCTCATGGCAGGGTGGAAGATTCCAAAATCTAGGGACTGACTGTAGTTTCATGTACCCGAGTCTGGAGTGTAACTGAAGGGTAGCTCTGGCAATCTCTCAGGGATGAGCATATCCCATTGGTATTGAGGAGGCAGCCCTCTCAAATCTGCTTTGCCCTGGAACTGAGTGGGCACCTGTGCACTGACTCAATTGACTATTTCTTTTACCTTGGCATTAGCTGAAGAAAATAAGACTGAATCAGGAAGAATTAAGTCAAAGGTAGTAACTGACAAATTCAAGGACAGAAATTTAGTTCTGGATTTGGGTCATTTCTACTCTGGTAAGTATAATTGGATAACACACCAGAAAGGCAGTGATGGGAATAGCAGAATAGTTAGATGCCACTAGAAGAATGGCATGGAATAACTAGAAAGGTTATGGCAGGAAGAGGAGGAACATGTGTTACAACTGGAAGTTTCACTCCTAGAATCCTGGGGTTAATTATCCATCTTGTGTGAGGAAATCTGTTCAGGTATTAATAGATTCTTATGAAGTGGGATGTTAAAAAAAAAAATTAAACAAATATGAGGAGATAGAAAAGGATGTGGAAACCAAATTATTAAAAAGGGGGGAAAAAGGAGAAATTGTGAGAAATGGATGGGGATTTTGGATTTCCACAATTATGAAAATTAAATTGGAAAAGTAAAACTGAAATTAGAAAACTGAAACCCATAAGGACATGCTGCTATAAATATTTTTGTATACATGAATTAATTGGATCCTTTTCCTTTGATTTTCTTGGGGTAAAGATCTAGTAGTGGTATTGCTGGGTCAAAGGACATATATGCATACATATATATATATATATATCCCTTTGATTGTAGTTCCAAATTGTTATTCAGAATAGTTGAACTCAGCTCCAACCCACAATAATTGTGTTTATTTTCCCACAACCCTTCCAACATTTGTCACTTTCCTTCTGTCAATCAGTGTGATAAGTATGAGGTGGTATCTGAGAGCTGTTTCAATTTGTAGTTCTCTCATCATCAGTGTTTTAGAGTGTTTTTTATGTTATTATTGATAACTTTGATTTCTTTCTTTGAAAACTTTCCGTTCATATCCCTTGACCATGTATCAATTGGGAAATAGCTTTTATTCTTGTAAATTTGGCTCAATTCTCTCTATATTTGAAAAATGACATATTTTATCAGAGAAATTCACTGTAAATTTTTCCCCTCAGTTTCCTATTTTTATTCTAATTTTGATTTAACATGTAAAGCTCTTCATAACCTGAACCCTTCCCACTTTTCCACTTTTTCAATATTTTATTCCCCTCTAGTTCTGCAATCCAACTATACAGGCCTCCGTTACAATTCTTGAAAACAGAATCCTGCATCTATACGTGGTTTCCCAAGCGTGGGAGCCCTCTCTTTTTCTCTGCCTTTTATTTCACTGGTTTCTACAGAATTTATATATAAAAAGGCATTCCGAGAAGCGCAAGTTAAATTTAATCAAGTTTCCTCTCCTTCGGCTAGGAGATCATCCCACCACAATTAGTGGTAAAAGTGGGCGGGGACGGACGAGGGTGTGGCACAGAGACTAAGGGACTGATTGGTGCCTGTGGCAAGAAAAATCCAAAATGGCTGTGGGGGAAGTCATTAATACTGGTTAGCGTTTTTTCCATTCAGAAAGAGATAAAGAAATTGTCACTATAGCTGAATGAACTTCGGGAAATACAAAAGTATTTTTTAATGAAAGCCTTGAAATTTAGAGGCAGAGGCAGCAAGGGATAAACATAAAAAAATAAAAGTCTCCCTCTGCTGCATAGAGCGTGACTAAACCTCTCTTCTCTTTAGCCGCTCCGGGGCTAAAAGCAGTAGAGAGCACTCCGCGAAGAGAGGCTTCCGGCGAGGCATTCTGGGAAACGAAGGTCCTCCGCCACCATCTTGCTTTCTCTGAGCCCGGTCAGTACGGGGTCGCGAGTGAGTCGGGGCCATGAAGCTGCTAACGGGCGCCGGATCCCTGTCGGTAAGCACAAAACCGGCTTGGCGGAGGGGATAATGGGCTTCTGGGAGAGGGGAATCGGTGGAGTCGCCTGACCGAAGGCCCTCTGCCCCGCTCCCTAACTCTCCGCTTGTCCTTCAGCTGAATCTTGCGGAAGGAGCGGGCAGCCGGGGCCGGGGGCCGGGAGGGGTTGGGGTGTGTGGCGGAACCACGGCGCTGTCCCCACAACGAGCTGGACGGAGCGCCGGTCCCCTTCCTGAAGGGCCAAGGGGACACCTGTGAAGGTCAAATTTGTGACTCCCGGCTGTAACTCCACTGGGGGGCGGGGCGAACCCCTGGAGGTGAAGGCCGGGACTTTTGAGAAAATAGCCCCCCTTAGGATTTAGTGTGGGCTTTGCACTTCCTCCTCTGGGTTACTCCCTCTCCCATGATTGTTAGTTTTTCTTAAGATTCAGAGTTCAGAGAATGTATCTGGATATAAAGTGTCTCTGCGTCCTTGGGCTGCTTTGCAAAACCACAATTTGCTGAGGCAGTTTGGGGGTTAAGCGACTTGCCCAGGGTCTGACAGCTAGGAGGTGTTAAATGTCCTCCTGACTTCAGGGCTGGTGCTCTAAACACTGTATCAACTATCTGCCGCTTTTCAAAGCTATTTTCACTCAGAACCTAGCATCCCTAGGACCCTTGACCTTAGGCTGTACTTCCCTTTGCTCTCTGAAGGGAATTTCCATCACACCCTTTCCCTGAAGCCCAAGTTGTAGAGGATTGCTGGTAAAAGCAATGAAACCATGCAGATTATTTCTACTACAAATGAGTGCTATTTAAATGACATGTCTTGAATGGAAAGAGAATTGAACTGGGAGTCAGAATATCTAGTCTTCAGATTTTGTAGTTAACTTCACCTCTTTGGGCCTTGGTTTGGTTGTCTAAAATGAGAGAACTGGGGAAGGGATCTTTTAAAGTGAAAAAATATTTTTGTATGAATTTATTTTAAATTTGTGGGCCCACATTTTATATCCTTTTACTCATCATTTATTCTCTGTTATTTATCAAATTTTGGCCAACCAAATAAAAATGTAACTGGAAAATGCGTAACAAAAATAAAATTGCAATACTCTGTAGGCAATGTTAATCTGTGATTTTCTATAAGGATTCTTTGCTGTTTTTAGTTTTACACTATTGCTCTAATGCATTCTCCAGATGAGTGCTGTTTTAAAAAACAAAAAACAAAGTTCAAATGACATTAATGTATAAAATACTTTCTAAGCTTTAAAGCTCTAGAAATAGCTAGTTAGTACTGTTATCCCAACTATATTTCCTCCCTTTTGAGATATGAAATACCATTTACATCTCTGGTCCTTACATGTTGACTAATGTGAATGAATGAGGCATTTATTAAGCACTGTGCTAAGTAAGTGGGGACACAAATACAAAAGTAAAACAATCCTAGTTCTCAAATGAACTCACATTTGAATGGGGGGAAACAATGCATTTCAATTGCATGTCTGAATGGCAAGGTGCCATTATCCTTAGGTTGCAGCAAAGCAGATAATCACTCTCCTCTCATAATAAATACTCCACTGATAAGCACATTATGAGTTTTTGATATTGAACCATTTGACAGTTTCGTAGTTCTTTGGTAGCAAGAACTTTCTTTTTTGGGTCTTCAGTAGCTACTGCTCTAGTACCTATAGGTTGTTGGCATACATCTCCATAGGATTTGCTTCCCAAAATGATGGTGGAGGGCATATGCCACCAGCGCTCTAGAGAATGGATGAGGGAATGGCAGTAGTGATAGATTTACTTGATTTACTTGTCAATCATTTAAGGACATGCCCTGAGCCTTGTAAGCCATGGAATGATTTTTCTGATCTGACACCTAGATAAGTTCCCACATGTATTTCATTCTTGTGACCATTTGTAATTTTGATTTAACATCTTTATAAATCATAGTATTTGTGGATACAATCTAGGTCTTATGATGTTATAGAAACCACTATTCATGTGGGGAGTATTTTTCATCTTTTGTATTTAGAGACGATTTTATTCACTCAAAGTTGCCCCAAGAATTAAATCTTCTGCAAAAGCTCCTGTGCAACTCCATCCTGAGGAACTTGAAGTAAGTCTAACCAAATCTCTCATATGTTGTTTTAAAAGAAAAGTTTTCATTACTTAGTTATAAGAAGACATTAATAACATCTCTGTTTTGTTTTGACTATAGCTAACAAAGTTACCAAATGGCTTAGTGATTGCCTCTATGGAAAACTATGCTCCAGCTTCAAGAATTGGTTTGTACATTAAAGCTGGTAGTAGATATGAAGATTCTACCAATTTTGGAGCCTCCCATTTACTCCGTCTTGCATCCAATTTGGTAAAGATCCTTTCTTTCAATCATATTTATTAGATTGCACAAATATTTGCAAACATCCGTATTTTCTAATTCTGTATTCTTATTATTTATTTTTATAGCAAAGTAATTTAAATATTCATGGACAAAAATAAAACTTAAATTTGAAGTGGTGAATAGCTATTAAAATTAAGAACATATTTTTATATTAACTAGTAAAATGCATTAGGACTTTACATTAAGATTACAACTTTATTACAATTGTTACAGTTTGCAATTACAAATTAATTATAATTAAATTTCACAAGTATAGATTAATTTTTATGTTTGAAAACAATTAATTTAATTATCTGCAAATTTTAAACTGAAGCAAATCATTTAGGTATATTAACACATTATGAAAAAAAAATCTAGTCCTGAAAAGAACTAAATATATCTAACCTTTTTTTAAAAAAAAATCCTCAATCTTATGTATAGTATACAAAATTTAGCACTAGGATAAAGTCTATTCTAGATGAAAACAATGCTACATAAATTGTCTAATGCCTGAATGTGACAAAACATGAAAATGTTTTCTTCTTTTGAAATATGTTAGCCTGAATGATTTAAGAAAAATACAAAAAACAGTGCTATTCATGGTATAGTAAGATTTCTATCACTAAGGTAATTTATTAGTAAAGTAGCTTGTATCTTTCAAGGTAAGATTGTTCAACAGTTTGAAGATTATCTTTGTTGGATTCACTCTGCTTACCTTGTTAAAAATTTAACTGTTGTTGAACTGCTATTTTTGTTTTCTTTTGTAATGCTCCCTAATAAATGCTCTTTCTTGGTTTCCCTGACCAGATGAGCTAAAAGTACCCCTTTCTTTAAGATTTGACCTATTCAAAAAAGAGGAATGTGGTATATGGATTCCTTTCTTCAAGTCCAGCAACGTCTTTAGCAGCTCCCTTCCATACATTAATAAAAACTTATTGGATGCTGAGATATAATTTAGGTATTTTTTGTTTGGTTAAAACTAAAGAGGAAATACTTTTAGAGCCTTTCATCTTTGAAATTATTGGTTTGAATCAAATTATAACCACTTGATGGCTTCTCAGAGAGAGTACCAGCTCAACTTTTTCATACAGATACATGAGGTCAGCACAAGTTGTTAAGTCTCTCAGTATTTTCATGTTATAAGTGATTTTTATTTTTTATTTTTTAATTTTTTTTTTGCCCATAAGTGTGGTCTTTTTTATATGGTGAATTAGCACTTGATTGAAGAATCAATTTTAATTGATTTAATTTACTTTTGCAAAACATCAAGTACCATTCATTTGTACCATGTTTTACAAATGAGCCACTAAATAGTAACTTTATTTTTATAAATGATGTGTTTTTTATTTGGTTTTAGTCTGTTGCTAATTTTTCTTTGGCATTTTGTTTTTGACAAATCCTGACCATTTGGGAACAGCTTCGATAAAATAAAATCTCAGAAAAAGTTAAAATAAGATAGAATTATAATCCCTCCTACCTACATTTTAGTAGTTTGTGATACTTAAAAGATGTAATAAATTTGAATTTTGTAATGCATTAGAAAAGTATTGGCTTTGGAATGTGAGGACTCAAGTTCAAATTCCACCTCTACTATTTACCACCTATGTTTTAACACAAGACAGTACTCTTAAACTAATATGGACCTCAGTTTTCTCCTCTAAAATAATCTCTGAGATCACTACAGTGTTAATGTAGGATCCTGTGATTCTATAGGACAATTGTTGATTGTCCTTTGGAGTTGTTTTCATTTATTTCATTGTAATTATTGTGTAAGTTGTTCTTTGGGTTATATTCTGTTCACTCTGCTTTACTTCATGCTGATGTTCCACATATCTTGGGATTTCTTAAACTTTTTATTCTTTCTTAGACAATATTTATACTTCACATGCCATAGTTCTTTAAACCATTTTTCCCAATTATATTTCTGAGTTCATTTTAGTTTTTGAGGTTGCTAACAGCCTTAGCTATATTTTGATTTGGATATTTGTTGCTATTCTAGTATCACTTTTGGTAAATTTGGTATTTCGAAATTGACAAAGATTTTCTTTCTTTCTTTTTTTTTGTAAAGACTACCAAAGGAGCTTCTTCTTTTAAGATAACCCGAGGGACTGAAGCTGTTGGTGGTAAATTAAGGTATGTTAAGTAAAATGCATAGTTACTCATTGAAATTAAATAATGTTGGTTCCACAAGGTGGCCATGTTATAGGGAAATTAATTTATTTTACTAATTCAAATCACTCACCTTAATGTATTTCTTCTTCAGTGTGACTGGTACAAGAGAAAACATGGCATATGCTGCAGAATGCCTCCGGGATGATGTGTAAGTATTAGTTCATTTTGTTTGTATCTAAAATTGTGGCCTTTTTTGCAAGGTAGGCATCTTAGCAATGACTTTTTTGGAATTATTGGCCCTAAATTTGCTTCTGTCTTTCACAGTGATATTCTAATGGAGTTCCTGCTCAATGTCACCACAGCACCAGAATTTCGACGTTGGGAAGTAGCAGATCTTCAGTCACAACTAAAGATTGATAAAGCAGTTGCTTTTCAAAACCCCCAGATTGGTAAAGCATCTTGATAATTACATTTTATTGATGGTGCTGTTGAAGCTGAAAGATATTCTGATTGGCTACTTAGGCCAACCCTCTTGGGGAATCTATCGATATGGTGGCCAGACCATAGGGCCAGGAAAGACTCTGTCAGGAGCACACTTTTATCAGCCTGACCTGGCATAATCAGATACACCAACTGATTTACACTAACCAAATTTCACCAGAAACTGATTAAGAAACAAGGCCAACTTAATATTTACAGTAGAAAAATAGAACTATTAGAGAATATATTCTCAAGTCAGTGGTAATTAACATGTCCAATAGTCATTGGCAGGCATTTTTTGCCAGTTGGAATATTTACTTATAAGCTAAACGAATATTAGAAGATTGGTGAATTAGATTTCATAGGAGCCAAACCTTGTTTATAGTGTGCCCACTACATGTCCCTTCAGTTCACTCAGAGACTGTCAAATTATTTCTTTGTATTAATTTTTACTGTCACTGTTGTACTGTATCAAGGACCTTTCATCTCCTTATGGCTCTATGGAAAAAATATGTCATTCCCTATTTTATAAATACTTCATTAGGAAATGAAAAAAATTTCACAATAAACTCATCAAGGTTGGCATTGTTCTTTTTGCAGTGAATTAGTGATGGCAGTGTTTTATGATGAAAGAATTAAAATTTAATGACAATGATAAAATTTATTAGATGTAAGAAACATAAATAAATATGATCTATGTGTTAAGTCCATTAATTGAAGCCTTTTAGGTCAAGTTTTTCTCATCTTAAACATCAAGTGTCTTGAAGTATTTTTGCATAAATCCTTAAATGATAGTACTACAATTATTTCAAGTGAAATAATGTGTTAAAAAAAAAAAACTAAAAAACATAAGCATTCTTTCTCTTACTTATATTGGAATTTCAAGGAATTAGACTTAGATTACTTTGAAATATATTTTTTAAATGCTGCTAAATTGTGTCAAGAATATTAGACAATCAAATCTTAGACTCACAAGGGGCCTTAGTGCTCATGTAATCCAATTCTTCATGTTATAGATGAAGAAACTAATATAATAGTGTTAAATGGCTAAGCAGGGCCACACAATTAGAAAGTCACAGAACTAGGGTCAGAATCAGATCTCTTGATTACTAGGAAATAGTGGTCCTTCTAGTGTTGCAGTCCTAGAAACTATGGTTGTAGTAAGTACAATACCAATATGCTGGAGGAGTTAGGTGCTCTTGAAATATAAACTCCTAATAAATGTGACACATTTTCCAAAATATTTCCTGATACTTTTCATTTTCTTAGCTGCAAGTAGAATTCTCTATTTGCCAACAGGCATCTACAGATTTCAAGACTTAAAAATACCTAAGCACAGTATAAAATCAAAAGGTCAAATACTTCCTCCTTTTTCTCATTTCTTTACTGTTTTTATTTTAATCTGCATTTTAGTGAATGTTTTTCCCTTTTCTTTTTGCAGGTGTGATTGAAAATCTGCATGCTGCAGCTTATCGAAATGCTCTTTCTAATTCCTTGTATTGTCCTGATTATAAGATTGGGAAAATTACCCCAGAAGAGGTACTGATGTAACATTTTGTAATTATTATTGTTGTGGTGGTATTAAGTATGGTATTTTTTTCTGTTTTTTAGAAAAATTTTCAAAATTAAGTTCTTAAAGGCTTACTTAGAAAACCTATCTGGACTTTTATTTTTTAATTATATGCCCAAATGGCACTTCAGTAGGAAATTGTTATATTTTAGAAGTTATTACTCTATTCCTAGTTAGAGGAATTAAATATTACAATGCAAGTTGGAAGGGACTTCCATGGGCCATCTAGTCCAAACAATATCTTGTGAACAAGAATCTTCTTTAAAACATCTAATAATTGGTTATTCAGCTTGAAAACTGATACTGAGAAAGTGTCAGGTCTAGTGAGTGGTACATACCTATGGTCCTTGCTTCCAAGGAGGCAGAGTCTAGTAGGTTGTTTATACTTAGGTGATCTGAACTGCAGTAGAACTAATGATGTGGTGTCTTCAATTACAATACCAGTATAGAGAGTTGGGGGGGGGGAGGACCTGCCTCCAAATGGGTGAACTGGCCCCATGTCAAAGCTTCTACCCCAATAATTAGTAGGAATGTGCCTGTGAGTAGCCACTATTTCTAGACTGGAAAAGAAAATGCCTTCTAAGTTTTAAAAAAGTGAGAGATAGCTTCACTCTTCCAAACCAGCTCATTTCACATTTGGATAAATCATAATTTAAGAAGTCTTTAAGTTAGAGGCAGCATAGTATGAAGTAGTCTGGGAACTGGCATGGAAGCTGAAAACTTAACAATGTAAACCAGAAGATGAGGGCAGAGTCCAAATTATCAGTGGGGAGAAGTTTGAAATAATATATTTTGGTATGTTGTATTCAAAGACTCTTCAGCTCACTTTAAAATCTATAAGATCTTATCCTCTTATCCTGCTAACATAGCTTTCCAGACCTGCAAAAGAAGGCATTAACATAAAAATAATGTCTTTAAAGTTTATTTAACTAGAAATTAAATATTCATCCTTATTTCAGTTTTAATCAACTAAAGAAAACGGGCCACATTTTTCCTTTTTTGCTTACATTGGTTCAGGAACCCCCATATTATTTGACAAGCATTACTAAGAGCTTGCTTTTGTGAGGTACTGTGCTTTGAAAAGGTCAAAAATAAAATTGAAAACCATCCCTTCCTTTAGGAACTTTTCTTTTCTTTTTTTAACTGAAGCAATTGAAGTTAAGTGACTTGCCCAGAGTCACACAGCTAGGAAGTGTTAAGTGTCTGAGATTTGAACTCAGGTCCTCCTGACTTCAGGGCTGGTGCTCTATCCACTGTGCCACCTAGCTGCCCCAAGGAACTTATCTTCTATAAGGAAGTAAACAACATGTACATACAAAGTAAATGCAAGATAGTAGAAGGCAAAATTTTAGCAGCTAGGCGAACAGTAAAAGACAGAAGGAGATGTTTAAAATAAGTCTTCAAATAAACCCGAAATTCTGACAAAGATAGAAAGAGAAAACGTGGGAAATGCTAGTATAAAGTCAATTTATTAAATAGAGAATATAGAAGGGTTACAGCTTGGATAAGTCAATAAGGATGAAGATTCCATTACCTTTGAGTCATTCACATTTTTGATCCCTGAGACATAAGTATTATTTTCTGATGGGGGTAAGAAGGGAGGAGAAATGCTAACAATTGGGAGGTTAAGATCACAAATACTCCTGCCAAATTGATTAAGAATACAATTACAACATGCTTTCTCTTCCCTAAAATATTGAAGAATGATTTACACATATATCATCTTTCACTTTTTTAAAAATGAGAAGATGGGCTTTTACAAATGATTTTTCCTTAAGAATATATCTTAATAGCCACATAATTCACAGAGCACATGTAAAAAATTGTCTTTAATCCTCAGTAACACTGTGCTATTCTCTTTAAAGTCATAATATACTTTTTGCTCTTTGAGGATGATTCCATTTTTAGACTATAAAAATCTGGAGGCAGACTTGCACAGTAGGTAGAAAGCTGGGCTTTAGTCATGAAGTCTTGGGGTTGAGTTTAATCTTTAACACTGACTTGTCCTTTAACCTCTCAGTGCTCCACACAAATATATTTTGAAGAGCTAAGACTATGATTGTAGAGAAATTGGATGGCTTTTAGCTGTGTAAGTTAAGCGTGTTATTGAAAAAAGTCTCAGTATTTTGTAGTAATCTACTTTGTATCATAGATGCTAGGTTGGGAGATGTATAGAAGGAATTCTTAGGGGAGAAAGATTATTGAAGGTTTATATCAGGGAAGGCTTCAACTAAGAGAAAGGTTTCCAACCTTCCTTCCAAGCCATCCAAGAGTATCAGAAAGATAAAAACTAGTGGAATGTGCTTTGGAAGTTTATTTCAAAACCACTTAAAGAGAGACAATATGTTATTTAACTGTAATATTTCCGTTTACTAACCATGACCCAATTCTTTCAAACATAATGTGATAAAATAAAATTTCAGTGCAACTTAAGAAGTACCTAGTGAGCTTGTAAAATGAGGGATTTGGACTAGATGATCTAAAAGGTTTCTTCTAAATGTCAGTTCTGCCATAATTCACCATATTTATTCCTATGCATGGTAAAAGATGGGGATTGAATTGTAAATACAGATCAACCCACTTACTCCTACTAAGAGTCATGATTTTTGATTTTTGGAGTTTGTATATTTTGTATATTCCTTTGGGACTTGGTTCATTTGGGTGCAGTTTTCTATGTTGACTTTTTCTCACAGACAAAATCAAGCGTAAGCAAACTTGCTAAATTATGCTAAAATTATATTCATTGCATCCAAGCAAATTTGTATATTTAAAACAAGCATTAAAACAGAACTATCACTATTTTTTGTTTGTTCCTATTAATGTTAAAATAATCTAATTTAAGTGTTGTTACTTCTTCAGCTTCACTACTATATACAGAACAATTTTACAAGTGCAAGAATGGCTCTGGTTGGACTTGGTAAGTTTTAGTTTAGCTGTCTTTGATTGCTTATCAATTTACCTAAACCATAGTCTGAATACAGTTTGGGATTTGATTTGAATAATAAGTTACAGGTAAATGGTAGACCTTTAGTTTGTGGCCTCATACAATGATTACCTTTTGTTTAGTTTCTAATGGCATTTTTAAAGTCAGAATCTGATGTTTAACTTTATCAATAACTTATTTGGATTTCATTTTATAAGCTCCAGTTTTGTCTTGTTATCTGTTACTGCAGGTGTAAACCATAACGTCCTGAAGCAAGTTGCTGAGCAATTTCTGAACATGAGGGGTGGGCTTGGTATGTCTGGTTCAAAGGCCCTCTACCGTGGAGGTAGGTGATTTTGGTTAGATCTGTTTTTATTGAGGATATAAAATTGGTCTCTTCTCATTCATGCAGTGTCAGAGGAGAGGAGAGGGTTTATTTGAAACATTACAAAAATGAAATGGCCAAAGCATCGAGGGAAGGTTGGGTCAGAGTAAGGAATTCTTGATTACAAGCCTGAGAGATTAGGAAGATAGTATTGTCCTCTGAAGGCGATAAATATTTAGGGGGATGTATAACTCTGTTTTGGACATATGACTTTAAGATGTCAATTGGACATTCAATTCAAGTTGTTTGAAAGACACTTGGATATGTGAGATTGGAGGTCAGCAGTTTCAGGCAGGAAAGGTAGACTGGAGAATCATCAGCATAGAGAAGGTTAAATTAAATAAGAGCTAATGAGATCACCAAGTAGCATAAGAGAAAAGAGGCAGGTTCCAGGACAGAACTCTGAGGGATATAGTGATTAAAGACTGATCTGTATGATTCAGCAAAGGAGAGGGGAAATGAGCAATCATATAGGTAGGGTGAGAATCATGAGAGAGTAGTATCCAAAAACTTCATGAAAACAGTGTCAAAAGGGAATGATTGACAATGTCAAAGGCTATATATAGGTCAAGAAGAATGAGGATTGAGAAAAGGCCATTGGATTTATGCATTAGCAGATTAGTAATGTTTCAAGTTTCAAGAGTGTTTTAGTGTAATGATAAGGTCAAGAGCCACATTGTTAACAGGTTAAGAGTGAGAAGGGAGTTGGAGGCACTTTTCAGAGATGGTCTTGTCAAAGAGTAGTTTAAAACACACACACACACACACACACACACACACACACACACAGAAAACAGGATAATTATCAGGATAAAATGTTTTTGTTTTATATTTTTTTCAAAATAGAGGAGATATGGGCATGCTTGTAAGCAGTAGGAAATGATACT
Source organism: Sminthopsis crassicaudata (assembly GCF_048593235.1). Classification (NCBI taxonomy): domain Eukaryota; kingdom Metazoa; phylum Chordata; class Mammalia; order Dasyuromorphia; family Dasyuridae; genus Sminthopsis; species Sminthopsis crassicaudata. Next base: position 471,181,624 of record NC_133617.1, read on the forward strand.
CATAGACAGAGTGAAAATAAGTGGAAAATATAGAGGGGTCAATCTCTTGGAGGATAGGGATGGAATGGGATCCCTTGGACAAATAAAGGGTTAGCCTTGCCAAGGAGTAAAGATATTTCATGTGTTACTACAGGGATGAAGGAGAGAGGCATAAGGCATGTAAATGATAGGTGAGGAAGAAGGAATCTCTATATATATACACACTATATCTTCAGATCGATATTTGGGAGTAATGATTGAGTTAGCTGTTTTGGAAGAGGGGAATTTTCCCCTATGTTGTCTCCAGTGGTCCAAATTGAAGTATAATTGGACTATGCTGCAAGATATTATAGGTAAGAAGGAGAAGGACCAATTAATTTTCTTAGATTTCATTTCTTATTTGTGTGTAGCAGTGACTTAAGGGCAAAATTTGGATATAGTGATAATTTAAAAACAAAAACAAACTTTTTGTTTTCCCTCCAACCCCAGGTGAAATTCGACAGCAGAATGGTGATAGTCTTGTCCATGCTGCCATTGTAGCTGAAGGGGCTACATTAGAAAGTGCGGAGAAAAATGCATTTAGCATCCTTCAGCATGTCCTTGGTGCAGGACCTCGTGTTAAGAGGGGCAGCAATGTCAGCAGCCAGCTACATCAGGCTGTAGCCAAGGAAACAAACCAGCCGTTTGATGTTAGTATAAATATTTATTACCTTTATTTTGTTTTCAAAGATTCAGTTTTAAAATGTTGTAAGAAAAAGCTTGAAAAATCAAGATTTAAGAGATCTTAGAGAATTTTAAAACTGAGGAAATAATTATGCTTAATCTGACAATCCCCCCTCCTTTCATTTCTGATATAAAATCTATTCCAGATATGCAAAAGAAACAAATACTTAGAACTGTCAGAATTCAAACTGAATGCTAACCATTCACTTTTTAGATTTTTAGATTTATCTTCCTTCTTGGGACAGTTTTGGATGGGGAAGATTTTTAACCAAATGAGAGCAGAAAGGATCACAAGATTTTGCACAAGTGAAATCATTGTAGTTTAGAACTAGAGAGAGGAAATTGAATTTGGGGTGGGGGGGGGAGTGGAATTGCAACACATTTCTCTTAAGATTAGATGTCCAGGATGCACTTGTTGATCTCAAAAGTCTTGATGCAGTTTTAATAAATTAGAGTTTTTGGAATTCATTCTGTGTAGTGAAGATTACTCAGTGTAGTGAAAGCATGTGTCTGGACATATATCTTTAAATGTGTGGTTGCAAGTATTGTTGATCTACCAACACTACCAAATGCTCTTTTTTTCATTTCTTGATGTTTGTCTGTAGCTTTTTGTGTTAATGAAAAGCTATCAGCACCTAAATTCTGGTTCCCAGACTTTTGTGTATGTGTAAGTAAATAAGAACCCATTTTCCAGTAGATAAATGGTGGAAGGATCTGAGTAGGCTGTTCTTTTTTTTTTTTTTTTTTTTTTTTTTTCATTCATTCATTTATTTTTACAAAAATTTTATACATAGGTAATTTTTCAGCATTGACAATTGCAAAACCTTTTGTTCCAACTTTTCCCCTCCTTCCCCCAGATGGCAGGTTGACTAATACATGTTAAATATGTTAAAGTATAAGTTAAATGCAATATATGTATACATATCCAAACAGTTATTTTGCTGTACAAAAAGAAACGGACTTTGAAACAGTGTACAATTAGCCTGTGAAGGAAATCAAAAATGTAGCCAGAAAAAATGGAGGGATTGGGAATTCTATGTAGTGGTTCATAGTCAACTCCCAAAGTTCTTTCACTGGGTGTAGCTGGTTCAGTTCATTACTGCTCTATTGGAACTGATTTGGTTCATTTCATTGTTGAAGAGGGCCTCGTCCCTCAGAATTGATCATTATATAGTATTGTTGTTGAAGTATATAATGATCTCCTGGTCCTGTTCATTTCACTCTGCATCAGTTCATGTAAGTCTCTCCAGGCCTTTCTGAAATCATCCTGCTGGTCATTTCTTACAGAACAATAATATTCATATACCACAATTTGTTCAGCCATTCTCCAATTGATGGGCATCCACTCAGTTTCCAGTTTCTGACCACTACAAAGAGGGCTGCCACAAACATTCTTGCACATACAGGTCCTTTTCCTTTATTTAAAATCTCTTTGTGATATAAGCCCAGTAGTAATACTGCTGGATCAAACGGTATGCACAGTTTGATATGAATAGGTTATTCTTAAAGGAAAAATGGTAGTAATCTGTTAAATTAATGTTTCAAATGACTAATAAGAGAAATTCAATTAAAACAACTCTGTAGTTTCAATTAATACCCATTAAACTAAGAAAGATGACAGAAAAGGAATTAATATAGATAAAACTGTTGAAAAAAAAAAATCCAGCAGTTTTTGAAAGCAATCCTGCAAAATCATTAAATTCTGAATACCCTGTGATCTGGCACTCCTTTACTAGACATATTCTGAAGAGATCAATAAAAGATCCATGCATACAAAAATATAGCATCACTTTTTATGGTGCCAAAAAACTAAAAATAAAGTAGTTGCCTATTATCTGAGGCATGGCTGAACAAATTGCAGTACAGTAGAATATTATTGTATCATCAAACATAATGAAAGAGGAAAACATTAGAAACTCTGAAGGCTCTATTATGAACTGTTGAAGAATGAAGTAAGCATAATCAATACAGTTTATATGACTACAACAATGTGACATAAGAATGACAAAAACTTTAAACTTAAGACTAAAAGATGAATGCAATGATTGATCATCAGTACAAAAGAGTAATACCGAATTATACTTCCCATCGTTTTTCAGAGAATTAGTACAGAATGAGACATCCAATGGGTAGATTTGTCTTTCATGATTATATTTTGTTTTAGACAAGGACAAGGGGAAGAAAAGAGGGTTAATGAATAAAAAAAAATTATAATCAAAAAAGTTCAGAAGGGAACACAGTATTGTTAAAAAATGTGAAATTAAAAAATACTTTTTAAAAAATTGTATTATTATGTGGGAGATGATGAAATATTTTGCTTATAAAAGAAGACACTAGGCTTTGGCAGTCATTAGGAATATTTCTTCCCCATATCCTGTTTTGACTTGTATCACTGTTGTTTAGTACATCTGATTTGTTTTTTTAGGTTTCAGCCTTTAATGCAAATTACTCTGATTCTGGACTCTTTGGAATTTATACTATATCTCAGGCTGATGTTGCTGCAGATGTAAGTTACCCTCTGAATTATTTTTAAATAAAATAAAAAAATGCTTGAATACTGTAGTCACATTTAAATTTTGCAGATTGAATGATTATAATGATAGCAGCTAGCATTTATAGAGTACTTTTAAAGTTTGCAAAGAACTTTACTTATGTTCATTTGATGCTCACCCTGTGAGGTGGGTGCTATTATCATTTTAAGGAGAAAACAGCTGAGAAAAGTTTTCTTATGATTATACAGCTTATGTTGTCTGAGGCAGTATTTTAATTCAATCTTCCTGACTCCAGCCAAGTCCAGCATTTTATCCATTTCCCCATCTAATACCCTGGTCAAGAAAAGGGTAATGTTAATATCTCCCTTTATCAACCATATAAGTAATAGTTTACCACAGAATGTTAATTTTTTTTTTTTTTACATTATGAGACCACCTTCCATGTAGACACTGAAAGAAAACTTTAGAGGGTAGAAGAAAAGATAACAACCTGCTATATTAATCTACCAACTATAATCTTTGAAATCACATTGTTCCATTTTACTAGTGGAATATGTGAGAATGTCACATAACTTGCTGAAATTAAAATAGATTATATTTGTAAAATTCCCCTCATCTACAAGCCAAGTGATCCTATTCAGTAAAAACTGAATAAAACTCTATACAAAATTAAATTCAAGCTCTGAGAAGCTAGTATTTAATTTTTAAATGACTTTATGATGTCAGTACTGAATATTTTTCATGGAGCCTATATCCAAACATTTCTTACGATGGGAGCTTGGAGTCCCAATAAGATTTCATTTATTAGGCTGTCCCAATTACTAAAAAGCTCAGAAATCCACCTTCCACCATTTCTTTTTTTAATGCCCTAAAAAGCCATGTAGTATGTTTATATCTTTGACATGACACTTTTGAAAGCAACTTATTGTAATCTTTTTGGGTCTCTTCTCCTGTAAATTGAATCTCTAATTGCTTTAGCCATTCTTGATTTCCAAACCTTTCACTGCCCTTATCCCTTTATATGTACTTTAATTTATCATTTGCTTACCTCAAAATGTGTTTAGAACTGAGCACAAAGATTTGATTCAAATAAGATAAAGTTGAATGAGACTTTATGTGCCCATTGCCCTAAACCATTGAAAGAGACATAAATAAAAGGAACAGTTAAATACAAAAGGAAAATCAGGAGCATTATGATATACCTAAAGCCAAAACCCTTATTCTTTTCTCCATTATGTGCCCTTGCTGTTTTCTAAGATTCTCCTATGACAGGAGAAAGCCAGTGTATTAAGATATGAAGAATATAACATGGTCCCGTGGGAGATTTGAAACTAGTTTAAAGTATAATTTTCTGTAATATTTTTCCCTAAACGTCTCTCTACCAAATTTGGCCAAAGTTATATAGTCATTTGGAAGTCCAATACAGTTGAATTTTGACAAAATGGTACTGAAAGTTACTGATTAAATTTACTTTTTTGTGTAGGTTATCAAGGCTGCTTACAACCAGGTAAAAGCAATTGCTCAGGGTAACCTTCCTGAAGCAGATATCACAGCAGCTAAGTAAGTATATGTATGCCTTAAGCTTTTGCTCTCTAGATGAGGAAAAAGTTTGCTTCATAAAATATGCCAATTGTGTTTAAGGAATCAATTCAATCTTTTCCTTCCTTTTCCAAACTATTGACTCTCTCTTGCATATGTTGTTTCTTTTCCCAGATTTCCTTCTACCTCTCTTATTTGATTTTTAAAGTCCTTTATTAGTGCTTCCAAGAAGGCTCTTTGAACTTGAGACATTCATTTCATCCTTCAAGATTTTTGTGTGTGGGCATTTTGTCCTCTTCTGACTTGGTATTTTGGTCTTCCCTGTCACTCTAGTAACTTTCTGTGGTTAAGCTCTTTCCTGTTTCTTGTTTATTTTCTTTCTTCTAAGGTTGAACCCTGCTCCTAGTTACAAGGAGGCTCTGTCCCAAGTTTCTTGGGCAGTTTTGAGTCTAAGCTTTGAGCACAGGGCTCCTTGTGTTTCTTTGCTTTCAACAGGGAGGTAGTTTATCTAATTCTATTACCTGGTTTTCTGAGCATTTGATTTGACTTCTGTGCTAGGAGGTTCTGTTATTGAGCCAGAACCAAGGTTGCTGATCTCCTATGATCAAGACCCTCTCACTGGTTCCCCAGACATTGTCTGAATTGGCCTGAGTACCCATTTCACCTTAGTAAGACTGACCTTTCTCGAAGTCCTTCCAATCTTGAGCTAGAGAATAATTTTATTTCATCTTTATCTAGGCTTTCATTATAGACTGTTCAAAGGCTTGATTTTATGTTGGTTTTTGAGGGAAACTGGGAAAACTAGAGCAGCTTCCTGGCTTTATTGTAACTCTTATCACCTTGGTTCTGCCTGTTTTTTTGTTTTTTTTCTCCAAAATAATTTTAATGTTGTACAAGCCTTTAAGTATGGCAGAACACAAAAAATTCCTTACCAGTTTTGAAACATGGTCATTTTTTAAAATATTTGAATGCATTTTGATATGTTTTAAGTCTTCCTGTAGCAAGTAAAAAAATAAATGTAATCACTACAGGGAGGGGAGAATTATAGTAATCTTACTAAAAAGTTATGCAAGTAAAATCCCATTTTAACATCTAAAACATGTTATACATTCTATTAGTGGTGATGAGAAGGAAAAGTTAGATATTACGAAATTGTCTGGCAATGCTTTCCTTGATGTATGAGGTGTAGCGCCCTGGGTTGGTACCTGAAATAGTATGTGTCCAAACATTAAGACCTTTTTCAACTGCATCTTAGATCTCCAGATTCTTCACCCTTCTAATTTCCTACTTGGCTTAATATAACTGGTACATTCAAGACATTCCATGCCCTCAATCGAACATACATCTAACAGTAACAACTAAAAAAAGGTCAAATGTTGAACTAAAGAAATATTTTGTGTTTATTTCATTATTAGTGTTCTGTGAATCATAATTAGAGACTTTGATCCCACCTCCTCACCCTGTAAAAAAAGACACCAACATATTGGGTGTCATTAGAACAAAAAAAAATCACAAAATCTTAAGTACCTCCATTTGTATTCACTCATACCTGAAATAGAATTTGTACAACCTACTTGACAGTTACATCTGACCTTTACTTGAAAACTTCCATTGAAGGGAGAGGAAGGGAACCACAAGAAAATAACTATAGAGTTTTATATGCAGTTTCAAAGTTGCAAGTGGGTCTAGGCAAATGTCACAGAATAGTTTTTGTGATGTTATTATGGAATTCAATTAAATTTAGTAGCTATTACTACTAGATTTTGTGTACAGTACTTTTCAAAAATTGAAAGTAATAAATACTTGAAGTGGTTCTTTTAAGATTTTGAAGGCCTCATGCATACAATTATAGGAGTATTTTGCAATAAACTTAGAATAAGCTTTAATGTTTATGTGTTGAAAATTTGTAACTTAAATATTTCACAAAGAACATTTTCTTGCCCAGGAACAAACTAAAAGCTGAATATTTGATGTCAATCGAATCTTCAGAGGGATATCTAGATGAAATTGGGTCCCAGGCTCTGATAGCTGGTTCATATGTCACACCATCAACTGTCCTCCAAACAATTGACTCTGTGGCTACTGCTGATGTTGTAACAGTAAGTAAAATAGAACACTTCATTATGCTGGAAGCATTCATTTGCACACAAGTATGATTTACCTTTCTCACACATACATCTTTCCTGGTATATTTTCAGCTAACCTTATTTACATATTGGACCTATAGGTTTCTTGTTAAATAATTGCTCAATCAACCAATATTAAGAGTTTAGATATCTCTTGATCTAATCATCTATATTCAGACTATATAGTGGGGGCAGAGTATAAAACCCAAATTTGACTCACTTTAAAGTCTTGAGCACATTAGCATGCTGCTCACAGATACTTTATGTATGACTCAATCTTAGGGATTTGCTGTTTACATTCTCTCTTCCATATATTGTCTCTCTTCTCCTGACATAGTTAATAACTATAAGTTATTAAGAAAAAGAATAACACCACCTTTTTCCCTTTAAACCCAGTTTTACTTAATTTCTTTGCAATGCAAGAGTAGGCCTGTACCTTATAGATGTATATTTTCCCTAAAATATCAAATTCCTTTGCTTCTAAAAGTGGCATTTAAATATTTGTCCATTTTCATAGTACTTAAATGAAGTGTTTTAGTTCATTTATTTCCAATACATTTTATTGAAGCACATTACTTGACAAAAATATCCTATGTTTCTTTCACTCCTACACACAAGGTAGGTGGCACAGTGCTGTGTCTGGATTCAGGAAGACAAGTTCAAATTTAGCCTCAGACAACTTGATAGCTGTTCTTAGCCTATGTTGGGGTGCCTGAGCAAGTCACATTACCACTGTTTCCATAATAGTAGAATAACACCATCTCCTCCTTCCCTGGGGTTATTGTCATTTTTTTTTAATCTTTACAATATAATAATGATACTTGTAAAGCACTTAGCACAGTGCCTGGCAGTAGCAGGGGCTATATAAATTTTAGCTGTTGTATATTATAGTAGTAGTGTGATTGTTTTCTACATCATTCTTTTAGCAGAGTTCAAATGCCAGTTATCTAGGTTTTGTTTGTTTCTGAGGCAACTGGGGTTAAGTGACTTGCCAGGGTTCCCAATCCTTAAAGCCTATTGTTATAAGATTGTTACAGAGAAAGTGCTGATCTGCATTGAAGCTCTCTACACTAATAAAATTACATTTCCACTCTTAGAGCAACATAATATGTTTCAAATAATATATGTTTTATTATGCCTATCAACTTTTTCAGGCTGCAAAAAAATTTGTTTCTGGCAAGAAGTCAATGGCAGCAAGTGGAAATCTAGCCAATACACCCTTCCTTGAAGATTTAGAAAAATGAAGTCACCTATATGGAAGAAAACAAAAAACTTTCTCAACAAAACCCAAGCAGGATAGCCTTTGGTGAATGAAATTCTATCAGGACTTCTTACTAACACTATTCATTCATCTTTTTATTTATAAATGGAAAAACAGAAATGCAGACAAATTCCACCTGGTCTACTGTAAAGTCAAAATAAAACATTTTATTTAAAATGCTTTTGTTAATTTTTTCCTAAATTTTTCTTAGTCTGTTATCAATATTTTTAAAATATTTACTTTAGTATATGCTAAAGATGGGGTAACCTGGGAGGGATAGTTATTTTTTTCTTGAGTTTAAAAAAAAAAAACAACCCAAGAATTTTGCATAAAGATCACTCAGATTTCAGACTATCAGGTGTTTTTATAGAAACAGAAAAGTAGATCAGTGAAACAGGTTTATTAGATAGGCAGGAAACAGGAACAAATTAAAAAAAAAAAAAAAACAGTAGTCTTCTTATTCATTGTGAACCCAAGAATATAAATTACTGTTGAAAGGACTGCTAAGAAAACTAGAAAGCAATATGAAAGAAATTGGATAGGGTTACCCCATAAAAAGACTTGAGATGTTGAGGATCAGGGGAGGGAGTAAAGGCAGGATATCAAAATCCAAACAAAGATGAAAGAAATCAAAACAAAAGCAGATCTGACTACATAATATTTTGAATTTTTTACATAAAATCAAATACAGGAATGACACAAGTAAAATGACCCAAGCTTATGAAGTTTTCCCCCAAAAGTACAAACCATAAATTACAAGACTTGAAATAAGTAAAGTATGTTAAAAATTGTTTCTCTTTATACTATATAGATTGGCAAAGGTAAAAAGATTGATAATAAAATAGATACAATCTTAGGACACTTGAAGCTGTGAAGTGACTAGGTTGATAAGTACTTCTTCCCAAAGCCTAAGGATTATGAGAACAAAAGATCTTTTGCTGTACCAAAAAACAGGAAACAAGCTGTGTGTTAGAGAATGGCTGAAAAACTGGAATATAAACATGCAGTAAAAAATAAGTGAGAAAAGAAACAGTATGTATATGTACATACACACACAAATATATGTATGTATGTATGTATAAAGAAAAAAACAAGGAAACTTTACTAAAAAAAATGAAGCTTCCAGAAATAAGAAATGAAAGCCTATTACTTGGCTCAGAATATTTAATTTGTTGTCAGGTATGATCACTATCTTTTTTCAAAATAAATGTAGGGTAGGGGTGCGAAATAATTGAAAACTTTTGGTAGGGCTAACAGGATAGTTGATTCAATACTTCAGAATTGTTAGATCAATGAATTATAAGTAATTTATATAAGTAATCACAAAATTAAATGATTGGATTTCTCCTTCCATAGTAGGTATATTTGCATAAATTTAATGTAATCCTGTTTTCTCTAAGCAATTCAAGTTATTGATTCATCTTCAATTTTCCCTTCACTGGGGCCCCTCTCTGAAGTTGTATTTTATAAACCAACACTTAAATACAGTAGATTACATAATCCAAGAGAACCCTTTTAAAAGTATTAACTTTATAATTAAGCGATCATCTATATTTTGTATATACTGACCTGAATCAAAATCTATTCCTTTCACCTTAAGAAGGGAAGGTTAATGTTGTGACCTCTTCATACTTGATTCTGCCAATCTCACAGAATCATATACAGTGATTCATTCCCTCCGGAAAGAGTCAAAATACATAGGGTGTTCTGGATTGTAATGCTCTTCTGGGAATGGGAGTTACAAAACTAGTTATGATTATTTTGACATTACCTAAAAAAGATTCATTAAGGCTTCTGGATTACTACTACTACTTATACATGTTCATTGGGAGGAATGCATCCTTTTGTAAAATGTATGAGTGCTAAAATTAAACAGCATGTCAAAGGCATAGAAAATTAAACATTCAATCTAGAATTAGATCACTTCCTATGCTGTAAAATGTTGGTCCTTTTCCTGTTGAGCATAAGCACAGTCTTCAAGCCAAAACGCATCTGATGTAGAAGAAGAAGTAGAAGAAATGTCACTATCTTGTTTTACCATTGTCCAATACGGGGAAGGTGCTCTAAAGTCTTTTGGAACATCCACATTCTGCTCATTCGAATCCTTATGAATCATAACATCACATCCAATATCTTCTCCTACAGTAAACATATGGTTCTTTTTTCTATATCCATGCCATTCAGTAGAGATTGATGAAAGCTTCTTTATGGAATGACGGCGAAATGATTGTGGTGATCTGTAATACTTAAATCGTTTATCTAAGTCTACATCTTCATCATCTTCACTACTTGAGAAAGACGTATCTTTCTCTTCATATTTCCTTGATGTGCTAAAACAAAATAAGTAATGAAATGGGTAGTATGGTTTAATGAATTATTTTATAATCTGCATTAATCTCCCTTTAAAATTTTTAAAATAATCTTTGATCTTTTCCATTTCTAGACAACTTTAAAATACTTTGTACTATTCATAAAAACTATGTTAAAATCAAACCCAAGTTATTGCTATGAGTAATCATAGGAATTATTATACGTTATTGTTTTTTACTGCATCCAGTTTAGTTTCTACAGGACTGAAGTCCACAACAGTGTACACATTTCTTACTTCCTCTGACTTTTAGACACTAAGTAAAGATGAAAAATCACAAAGCAACTATGTACTGGGGATTCAAATAAAATGGTTATAAGCACCTTTGAAATGAAAGAGAATTCTATTTATAGTAATGATAGAATGTCATTTTTCCTTTTCACATCTACTACTTTATGGAATTAACATTTAGTCTTGTGTTTCTAATATATTGATTGCTTTGTGATTCTTTTCCCACTTTCCACTAAGGATCCTCTTGCAGTTCACTTAATTATCTCAATTTTTTTTTTTTCCTAATGACCTTCAACAACTTTATCTGTAATTTGCCTTTATTGGTTTTCTCTTCATTTGCAGGATAGTTTTATGCTGTCACCTTATTGATATTTGTACTTCCCAATGCACACACACTCCTCTCTCACACACACACACATAGTCTGTAGTTGATTATCCACCTCTAACTACATGTAGTTCTGCTACAACCCACATGAATAAACATATTTGTAAAAAGTAAACTCCAGTGTGTTCTGTTTCCAAACTATAATACTATATGCTGCCATGCTGACATTTCATGAAATTGCTATGATCACTAATCAGGTCATTACCAACTTGATTTTTTATTCTGCTTGATAAATTTACCAGCTTTCCACTATGCAAATGGAACAAAATTGTTCGTTCTTATAGCTGTCTTTCTATTATGAGTTTAAATCAATAACCCACCTTATGGAAAACTCAAAAGATCTTAGTATCTATAATTGTTTCACTCATCCTATCCTCTCCAGTCCCCACATGCTCAAATGATTACAATGGGCTAAATTAATGACCATTTCTCATTAATAAAATGTGTCCTTGTTTAGCCTTATAGACAAGCAGTGTCATAGGAAAACAGACTGTCCTTGGATATCAAGAGACCTGAGTCCATATCTCAACTCCAAAACCCACAATAGGCTCTTAACTTTCCTGACCCTTAGTTCCCTTCACTGTAAAAAAAGAGATATAGTCTGTCAAATGGGTATGAAAAGAGTCCCATGAGTTTTAAAGCATTATAGAGTTGTACCTGACTCCCACATTTAATAGTAACAAAGTAGACAGAAGTAGAGCAAATTAGAAAAAGTCTTTGATTAGTGAAATTAGGAAAGTACTTGAATCTGTTGTAAGAAAAATACATTTTCTAATACGTAATCTTTCATACCAGAATGATAATTTTAGAAATGTATCTCAAAACTACTTAACCCTAATTTATCAACAATATCCTTTCCACTCATCTGATCCACTCTAAGTTTTAAATATGGATCATATTTTATCTTCATAAATATTTTTCACCATATGATAAATTTATACCAAAAAAGAAAAGCTTAAAAAAGAACCCCACTTACTTGGCTATTACTACGGCAGGCTTAGTCTCAGGGATTACGTCATCTATGTTTTGCCATTCTGGTGGTATATCAATAAAATCTCGATAAACTCTGATTTGGAGTATTGCACCTATGGGGATATGATGCAAAAGCTGTAAAAATTCCCGAAGTGTATATCCTAACACATTTGAATGGCCAATCGAAATCAAAACATCACCTGGAAAAAAAAGTTGGAAAAAAATAACAATTTAGTTAATAGTTAAAACATTCTAAATCATTTTGGAATCCTACCATTACCTCTGGTTATTACCCTATATCTTTCCTCCATTTCATAATCAAACTCTTAGAAGTTGCTGTAATTCTTAATTGTCTCTGCTTCTCATATCATTTCTAAATCCTTAGCAATCTGGCTTCTGACCTTTGTTACTTAACTGAAATCACTTTTAAAGTTATTAATAATCTTTTCAAATATATTTTTAATTCTGAACTTAAGTAAAATGGACATTTCCATATACACAATAGTGCAGGAAATGAGGATTGTATATGAAGTTGCAAATATCTTGTATAAAGCTTTTCTTTTTAAACATATAATAGATTCAACGTGTAACTTTCAAAGCTGTTTTGCTTATCTATAATTCTTTCTTGACTTTATACTATCCTGTGCATTTTAAAAATGTTTCAATGACTTTTTCTTCTCAGTCAATTTCTCTTGTCTCTAATGAGGAAATTATCCAGGCCTTCTCTCCCCATCCCAGTCTACCCCCAGCTAGGGAAAAAAATAAAAATAAAAATAAAACCCTTTCAACAAATATGCAGTCAAGCAAAAACAAATTTTCCCACCTACTTTGGTCATATTAGAAAATGTTTTTGTTTTTTTTTTATGCTGATTGAGTTCATCACCTCTCTCAGAATGTGGATAGCATTTCATAATTGATCCACTGTAATATTGGTTGGATTCTAATTCGTAAGCCTTTTAGAGATGTTTGTCTTTACAATGTTGTCACTGTTCAGTTTGTAATAATTCATATGTCTTCCTATATTTCTCTGAGAATGTTCCTTTTTTCATGTCTTATGACACAATAATATTATTTGCAGAATTAAGGGATGGATTTTTTCTTAATCCTCGTTCTTCTAAGCATCTGACATTACTGACCAGCCTCTTTTCAATTTTCAAGACACTGCTTCTCTTGGTTCTCCTATCTGTTCCTTTTTTTCAGTTTTCTTTGTAGGATTTTCACCTAATGCTCTGTCCAGGGCCTCTTCTATTTTTTCCTCTCCAGTCACTCCAGTCGCTCTAATCTCAGTCTAAACCTAAAGCATAAGTCTGACCATGTCACAATCTTTTTAAAAACTCTAGTGATTCCCTATTGCCTCTAAGATCAAAGAAAAACCCTTCTTTTTGGCACTTAGGGAAACACAACCTGTTTCTAAGCTATCTTTCCTGGCTTCTTATGTTATTTCTCTTCTTGTGTTCTAAGGAATAGTCAATCTGACTTTCTTGCTCTTCCTAATAACATCCCATCTCCTGTTTCCATGATATTATTGAAACTGCTTTTTCTATGTCTGGGATGTACTTCCTATTCACTTCGGCTTCTTAGAGTCATTCAAACCTTAGCTCTAGTGCCACTTCATCCATGAGACTTTTCCTGATCCCTCAGCTTCTGGTCCTTCCACAGCAAAATAACGCATTATACATTTTGTAAATAATTATAAAGGTGTGTGTATTCTTATTCCTGATAGTATAAGCTCCTTAAGGGACTTTAATTTTGTCTTCGTATCTCTAGTGCCTAGTATATGCTCAGGACATAGTAAAGTGTTTAACAAATGTATGTTGATTTATTGATTTACTTGTATAGGAAAAGCATTCATTACATTAAACCAAGATAGGGAATACAATGAACAGAACCAGGAAAGCAATATACATAAATACAGCAATGTAAAGAACAACAAAACAACTGCAACAATGTAAATGAAGAAAAAAATAATGTATAAATTACAAATCCAAAGATTTTCTTTATTCTATAGAATAGATGAGAAAACATATCCTCGTTGTGGCTAAATAATATTGCACTCAGGGGGCAGCTAGGTAGCGCAGTGGATACAGGATCAACCCTGAAGTCAGGAGTACCTGAGTTCAAATATTATCTGACACTTAATTCATCCTAGCTGTGTGACCCTGGGCAAGTCACTTAACCCCAATTGCCTCAGCCAAATATATATATATTGCACCTGCTTTCAGATGTGGGTGATCAGTATGTTTGGTTTAGCTAAATTGTTGGAAGATAAGGGAATTTAATTCTTTGTTAAAACTTGCTGGTGGTATGGGAATAGCAAGATATATTCAGCAATCTGTAATGTAAACATATATATATTTTTTTTTGGGGGGGGGTGAGACAATTGGCTCACCACAGTCACACAGCTAGGAAGCATTAATTGTCAGATCATATTTGAACTCAGGTCTTCTTCTCTTCAGGGCTGTAAACACAATTTTTAAAAATTAAGTGAAAAGAAAAAAAAAGATGAAACAAATCTTCAATTTTAGGCCTGCCAAGTGGTTTGGACGATATTCAGAACTACACAAGAGCTACGCTAAGCTAACTTGAGGTTGTATTTTCTAAGATATTCAGCTACCAAAAGCCTGACTCAGTTAAAAGATAACATATACTATTAATTCCTGGTAGTATGATTTAGTGAGAAGAATTAATGATTTATTTATCAAATGCTAAATAGGAAATGTATAACTGAAATTCATGTCCAGGATACTGTTTGTAAAAATTGAAACGTTATTTAGTCGAAGTAGAAAATAAACAATTTAATTCCCTGGATTGCTGAGTATGACTTTGTGTGGTATACAGGTGTAATTAAGATAAAAGAAGACACTGAATACTGCCCTTCATAAACACAGATTATAGAAAAATTATAACAACAACCTTATAAGAAAACTATATCATTAACAAAAGGCATAGATTTTATTTTTACTCTGTATAGTAACACAGGATTGCATCTAGGGAACTGCATATTCCTTTCAGTGCCAAGCTCTTTCCTGAAAGAAAATCTCAGCCTTTTTTTTTTTTTTTAAAGTACCAATGTTATAGCATATTACAATGTGGTATCATTTGATAACACAACCTCAGAGGAATCAAAATTATGGGACACTTAAAAGCAATGAAGAGAACCATGATGGACATAAATGAGCATCAGTAAACAAAACAACAAAGAAAGGATTGCATACACAAAAGATATCATCCAAGAGATGTCTAACATTTAACAAGATGAGTCCCCAACAAACATGAGGAACACCTTCTCTGAAGTATTTATAGGATGAAATGAACAAGAATTGGCAAGAATGCCAATGCACAGAGGAGATAACAGATCCACCAAACAAAAGGGCAGCAGCTGGCAAGAACTTACATTCTCCAAGGCATTTTAATTGATTAAAACTTCTTGTTACGAGTTTATTATTAAAGCTTAACAGTATGTGACAAGTTCTAAAAATGAACAATAATTAACAGGAATTTCTTGCAGTAAATTAATCCTGATTAATAACAGTAATTAATCAGAACTAATGATAATAAACCATAACATAAAAAAATTAAGTGCTCAGAAATGAGAACTAAGTTTCTGATGCTAAGAAATGATAGATTTTGAGGGATTTGGGGGCTTTACACCAAAAGCTACCAGACAAATCATCTGGAAACTCAACAACAGTTTTAGAACCAAAATACTATGCCAGGTGCTGAGATCTTGGAGCTATTTATTTACACTGAGAATTTATTGGTCTGGGAAGAATAAATCAAAGATGCACTTCAAAACCCATTAGCTGAAAGTAATACACCTGGGTTTATCATAAAGAGGTTTGGGCCACTGAATTTCTTTTTTCAAGGATAACTTTAAACTCTGTGAAATCACTAATTGAAACTGGATTGATGCTATCAGTTTTGTTCTTGGTTTCCATTTTACATTAATAATTACATAGCTTTCTAGGCCTAGACAATTAGATTGTGGAGGGTGACTTCTGAAAGCTTTTGTTTTGCCATATGGTCAAGAGCAAGAAATCAAATTTTGACTAGGGTCATTGTTGGATTTATAGCAGGTTGGCATACTTCTAGTTTTTACCTGAACTTTTTAAAGCACACCAAACTGGGAAGATAGACATATCTATAGGCTAGCAATCTCTTCTACTTTCTGCAGGTTTCAAAACACACTTCTGCTGTTTTTGACTGTGAAAGCACTGAGGCTGACCAGTTGACTATTGCTCCTCCCTGTGCAGAAGCTCCAGATTTGCAATCTCCTTCCCACCTTTTAGAACAGAAGCCTCTCCATAATTATAGAGCACAGTGATCTGCTCATGTGCTGCACTGGGCAACACACTTTTTACTTCCTAATTGCATCCAGTTCAACTGTCAATTAAATTTTCTCTATATCCCCTTAGGAAATGAACTGTGATTTATACTAAGGAATACAAAGTTGTTTTTTTTTTTGTTTTTTTGCATAATTGATTCTACTTTTCTACCAGACTGCTTTGCAGAATTCTGTGAACACATTTGTGAAAAGGACTGTATTGTTTTGTAAGTTTGAATTACATAAATAACTTCTTTGTAGTGATCTCTAAGTAGAAACTGACATTCCATATCTATTTCTCTTGCTGCTTACTGAAATAGGTCTTATTTTTCTAAACATCAATTATACCCAAAATCAAAGATTAGGAATGAGAAAACAATTTGAATGAAGAATTAAATAAAATAGAATTTGTCATCAAAAACAAACAAACAAAAAACCAAATACATAGCCCCATGCCATCCTATGTGGATACTCAATGTCAACACCAAAAGTTTCAGACTGAAGGTGCACAGGAGGCCTGCACATTACCACAAAGTAGATACCATTAGATCCAGCAATCTAGTTTGAACATATAGCCCAAAGCTCAGTTCTCTTTTTCTTTAATAAATCCAATTGCAGATTACCTTAATAAAGTAAGCCGGGTTTATTTACAAAATTATCAATTCTGTATTTTTGTTTACTTCATTCAGCCTCTTATTTTTATAGAAAAATTTGCTTACAACAATATGTATGTCTAGGGAAAGATCCTATTTATTACTTGTGAACTAAGAAACTGGGAATTTTTTACTTCATTCACAGTATCACAACATTTTATCTGTTTCTAATTCTTTTACTCTTCTTAAGTCACCACTTATAGTATGATACTCTTCTGCTAAAGAATCTAAAATCATTCCTTATTGCTTAGAAGACAAAGTCTTAACTCATAAAAATAATAATAATAACTCATAATAATTTCTATAATTCAATTGCAATCTATTTCATTCAGGTCAGTCACTGTCTTAACAGGGGAAATATATCATAAATACACACACACATGTGCGCGCGCCCCTGCGCACAATTTTTTTGCAACATGGATCCCTAGGGCAGTTTGTAAAGTCCATAGACTCCTTCTTGGAAGAATAGTTTTAAATGCATAAAAATACAAAAAATTACAAAGGAAACCAATAACGCTGAAATATATTGTCAAAAATTTTTGAAATGATTTTTTTCTCCTTTTTTAAAATAACCATTTATTGGGGAGATCCAGGTTTTTCCCCCTCTATTTCTTCATTCAAATTTCCTTTTAAGGAAATCTTTGACCTTGACTAAAAATTTACCACATCTTTTTTAGGGGGAGCCGTTGCCCCACCCCAATAGAAAAATCTGACAAAGAAAATCTAATCTTTATAAAATCCAGTTAATTGTGTTCTAGTCAGAGATGTCCCCATGAACAGTTACATCACCCAGCTCCTTTTTGGAATAGGTTCATTACACATTATAATATTCATTCTTCTCATTAATTCTTAACCAATCAGAGTTGACTGCCATCAGTTAGGAAAACCCACTCTTCTAAGCCACCATGATTCATCTTTGGTAATTCAGAGTGCCACTGATCAATTTTCCACTAGCAATAATTAATAAAAATTATTAATTACACAAAAACTATGTCTCTCAAACTTTGTAGTCACATTACTAAGACTTGATTGTAACTACAACATTTCTTAAATCCATTATTTCTATTCAAACTACAACCATTGCACTTTTAGGTTCCCTTCATTAGCCAATTGCAACAGACTCCTAATTTATCTCCCTGAATTCAACCTCTCTCTTCTTCAATATCTATTCCACACAGTTGCTAAACTGACAATCCTAAATCAAAGGTCCAACCATGTCATTTTCTGGAATGAGTCCTAATGACTCCAGAATAATACTCCAGCTAATCATTTTTTTCAAATTATACATTATTTTAGATAAATATGCCAGCTGTTACCTGTAAATAACATTCCCTTTCTTGTGTCTCTGCTTTTGCACAAGTTGAGTCCATGATAAATGTTCTTCCTAATCTCAATTTCTTGGAAATCCTGCCCTTCAAGGCTCAACTCACCTGTTTAACCAATAAAAGGCTTTTTTCTGATTTCACCTAGCTGTTAGTGTTTCCCAGTTCTCTCAAAATGTTTATTTTTTTATACAAATAGTCTTTAGTTATCTATGTGTAAGTTATATCTCCCAGTAGAATGTAAGATCCTCAAAGATAAAAGCTGTCTCATTTTTGTCTTTGTGCTCTTAGCATCTAATTTGTTGGCAATGTCTATGCAGATGATTCCCAAATGTAAATTTTTTTCTAATCTCTGATTCCTCATCCCCAATTGCCTTCTGGAAATGTCCAAGTGGATGTCATCTCAAACTTAGCATGTCAAAAAAAAAACAAATTTATCTTTCCCCAAAACCCAACTTCTTCATTTTTCTTGAGGGTGGTAACTTCCAGTCACCCAGACTCAAAAAACCTAAGATATATGCTCAACTTCTCACTCTCTCACTGCTGATGAAATTTACTGTCTATATTACATCTTTATGTCCTCTTCTCACCACAATGTAGCCACTATCCTGTAGTTCAGACTCATCACTTCATCCCTGGATTATTGCAGTAGCTTTTTAATTGATTTCCTTGCCTCAAGTCTCTCCCCATTTTAATCCAACCTTCACTCAAAGTGAAGGATGGCAAAATAATTTTCCTAAAGCACAAAGTTGGCCACATAGCACCTACACAAAAACACACTCAATAAACTCTAGTGGCTCCCTATTACCATTAGGGTCAAATATAAATTCTTCTGTTTGGCCTTTAAAGTTCATAATATATGCCATATGTATCCTGACCCTTCCTACTTTTCATCCCTCCATACATTCTGTGACATAACACCCCCCGTAACAACCAGCACAGGATTCCCCTCTCCCACCCCCAACACTAGAATTCTGTACCTTCTTTAAGCTATCTTCCTTCAAACCTTATCTGAAATCTTCCACAGCCCAATCCTGGGCTGCTACCACTTTCCCCTCTAAAATTGCTTCTCATCTACTCTTTATTTAACTATTTACATGTTGTCCCCTTATTCTGTATTGCCAGTGCTTAACATACAGTTACATAGTAAGCATTGACTAATTGCTCACATATCAATTATTAGTCAAAACTTGATTATCTGCAATTTGGCATTTGATAATTTACCGTTCTGTATTAGTTCTAATTACTATAGCTGTATAAATGTTGTTTCTTTAATAAGATTTTAATTTCTTTAAAGGCAGAGGCAGTCTTACATTCTATTACTAGCTTCCACAATAAGCCTTCAATAAATACTTGCTGGATTTAATTCAAAATATTTCCTTCATTTTCTAAAGAGAAAACTTTTACTCACATAGAATCAGACCAATCAAGAAAAAGAACAATTAGTCAATTGAGAAGACTTTCACTTATTAAGATGAACCTAACACATAACAGGTAGCATTTGGAATGAAATAAATGTAAATTCTAAATGGACTAAAGAAATGAATCTACATAATCTACATAAATTAATCTAGATTAATCCATAAAATCTAGTGATCACCTGGTTTTAATCTTCCATCCTTGGCAGCAGTTCCTTTCTCCACAAGGTTGGCTATCTGGAGATAGGGCCCATGTTGGAAAATAATTAGTCCTAGTCCTTGAGCTCTCATTTTAAGAGAAGTCTTGAT
Organism: Sminthopsis crassicaudata; assembly: GCF_048593235.1. Classification (NCBI taxonomy): domain Eukaryota; kingdom Metazoa; phylum Chordata; class Mammalia; order Dasyuromorphia; family Dasyuridae; genus Sminthopsis; species Sminthopsis crassicaudata. Next base: position 471,201,726 of record NC_133617.1, read on the forward strand.
TGTTGTGCTCAAAGTGTGTTGTGAAGGGTTTGTCAGAGGTGGAAACACCCCTTTAAACAGAAAGAAAGATAGCATTATCTACCTAACATTTATTTTCTACAGAAATAAATTTAATAATAGTATTTTGAGAATTAAAGATTTTTTTAAAAAAAGTTCAATCCATTAAGTACTTTACCAGGGAAATGCTTTTTGACAGTAATTGTTTTTAGGTCATGAGGTCATGGAGTAATTCTCTTTCCAATATTTCACAATTTTTTAAAAGACAAATTACATAAATTGCTATTTTTAGCCCCTTCTCTAATTCCAAATATCTTACTTTGTAAGTTAAAAAAAGTAGACTTCTTAGTTCCTCCAGCTCCATCTCCTTTAAGTTCCACTTAGGGCTTTGCCGGTCTAACAACCTTTCCCATCAAGTTGGAGAAAGAGAGCTGGCCCAAGGTTAATATATTTATACCCTTCATCTATCTAATTTTACTTTCACCATCAAAGCTTTGGAAGTGCCTCAGTTACTTGCTGTCTACGAAGAGGAAGAAACATTTGGAACACAAAATTTTGTAAGGGCTGATGTTGAAAACTACTTTTGCATGTATTTTGAAAAATAAAAATCTATGTTTTGTTGGGGGTTTTTTAAATAAGTGCCTCAGTCTCTGGGAGAAAACACTTAAGTCTAATCAGCAATTCACAATGTTCTTTCCCAGAAATCTCTGAGGAAACAATGGTCACCAAAGAGGGCAAAGGAACTTCCATAAAACTCAAGAAATCAGAACTGGGAAAATCCATTATTTAATATTTTAATGACAATTTAGTTCACAAGTGAAAATATCTTAAATTACATATAATAAATCATAATTTGTGACTTATATAGATACGAGACCCCCCCTATATGAGGTCGCAAACCACAGTTGAAGAAGCTGGTTCTAACCTACCAGTAAGATCCCGTTTATTGCTAATACCGTGTCCAATGAGACTACCTCAATTTACCTATACATGTCCTCTAAGTAAGTTATTTGTCTCTTGTCTCCCCCATAGAAATGTGAGCTCTGCCCTTCAGGGCAGGACTTGTTTCCCCGTTATAGCCATGTACTTAAAGCAGCGCCTGGCACTTAGTGACTGCTTAGTAAACGTTGGCGGAAACAAGCTTCTCCTTTTTGTTTTTCACAGAGGGCGCACTGTTCCAAGGCCTCGAGGCCGGTTAACACAGAGGACTAGCTCACGTTCTCGGAGGGAGAACCACGACACTTAGTTGGTTACATGGACTCGAAGCTCCGCAGAGCAAAAGCCGCGCATTTCTGCATCCGCATCCCTCTGTGTCCCCTCCCCCCAATTCGGAGACGTGCAAGGAGGTGTTAGAGGCGCTGGGGTCACCCTGGGCAAGTCGCTCAGCGCTGAGGTTCACAGAGCCCTCATCCCTAACCCTTCTCTAGGGCTGACCTCGAGGCTGGGATTCAAGGCTCTGGCACCTGCCTTACCAGCGGAAGCTATGTTGTCTTCCTCCAACGCTCTGCGCCGGAGGTCCACATCCCCTGGAGAGGGCTCCATGGCTGGCGGGGTGGGGAGGAGGGAAAGTGGGGAAGCTGGACACCCGACGACTTACGAGCGCCACCCCCCAAACGGAGACGATTCCCTCGGAGGAGACCCCACCCCCACGTCGCCCCCGAGGGAGACAAGGCGCACCTCCACCTCCCACCCAGTTTCGAATGCCCAAGGATCTCTAGTTCCAGAAGATGATCGAGCGTTCGTCAGAGAGGCGTGCGCTGCGGGATGCAGCTCGCACGGCCAAGCCCGGCCGCCAGGGGGCGCTGCGCAACCGCATTGACGTGCTCAGGACCTTTCTTGAGGAGTGGGAAGGAAGTACTATAGAAAGATGTAAAGGATCGGAGAGTTAAGAGGAGAAGGGAAGGCAGATAAGAGGCCCTGACCTGAATACTTAAATATATTTTGTCCTTCAACTGTGAGTACCTCTGGGCAGGGAGCATATTTTTGCCTTTCTTTGTATGCCCAGGGCTTAGCACAGCGCCTCAATCAAAGCAAATACTTAATAAATGCTTGCTGTTGTTTTAGAAAAGAATTTGATGTGAAGGATTTTGTTGGGGAAATGATGAATCTCTGAGAATGAAGAAAAATAAATGGGCGTCAATTATTAGGAAGAAATAAAATTCTGACTAGACATAAAGAACTCCTCCTTACACTGCATTAGACTCCTGGGGAAAGCTGTCGAATCTTCTATCTGCTTAAGTAAGGTTAAGTAAGGTTTATTGATGGCTACTGGATTTCCCCTATGCATAGAAATCCTTCAGTAAAGGATTTCAGAAACTGAGCAAGTTTTCCTACCAAAAGTCATTTTACTGATCTCACCACTTTATAAATATTAATTCTTTAAACTTCAAAACTATTCCTCCAGTAATGATGTGCTTCTTTAAAGATGAGAAGAATTACAATATAAAGTATGGGTTAATTTTAGGATTGAAACTTCCGTCCTCCACTGAAAGCTTTTTCCCTAATCTAAAAACAACAACGGTAAACACTACTTCAACAAAGAAGAGTTTTATTGGAATAAGTTTAAACTTTCCAAATCTCAGAAACAATAGTCTTACTTCTGTATTATTAGCATACAAGAAACAAAATGTGAAAATGACTTTTCTCTAGCCAGATACAAAAAGTAAACTAAAAAAAATTAAGGAAAGGAAATGTGATTTTTAAAAATGTTAATAATAATTTTAATAACCAAAAGCCAATCAGCTTAAGTATAATAGAATTCTACTTTCACTTCCCATGTGATCTGTTTTTTTGTTTGTAATATTAAAATTTTAAAATCCCACCTAGGGATTTGGGAAAACAGGGACACTGATACATTGTTCGTGGAATTGTGAATACATCCATCCAGTCATTCTGGACAGCAATCTGGAATTATGCTCAAAAAGTTATCAAACTGTGCATACCCTTTGACCCAGCAGTGTTGCTATTGGGCTTATATCTCCCAAAGAGATCTCAAAGAAGGGAAAGGAACCCACATGTGCAAAAATGTTTATGGCAGCCCTCTTTATGGTGGCCAGAAATTGGAAACTGAGTGGATGCCCATCAATTGGAGAATGGCTGAACAAATTGTGGTATATGAATATTATGGAATATTATTGTTTTGTAAGAAATTTCCAACAGGATGATTTCAGAAAGGCCTGGAGAGATTTGCATGAACTGATGCTGAGTGAAATGAGCAGGACCAGGAGATCATTATATACTTCCATAACAATACTATATGATGATCAATTCTGATGGATGAGGCCATTTTCAACAATGAGATGAACCAAATCAGTTCCAATAGAGCAGTAATGAACTGAACCAGCTACACCCAGTGAAAGAACTCTGGGAGATTACTATGAACCATTACATAGAATTCCCAATCCCTCTAATTTTGTCCACCCGCATTTTGAATTTCCTTCACAGGCTAATTGTACATTATTTCAAAGTCCGATTCTTTTTGTACAGCAAAATAACTGTTTGGATATGTATACATATATTGCATTTAACTTATACTTTAACATATTTAACATGTATTGGTCAACCTGCCATCTGGGGGGAAAAATTAGAACAAAAGGTTTGGCAATTGTCAGTGTTGTAAAATTACCCATGCATATATCTGGTAAATAAAAACTATTAAAATATATTAAAAATTCCCACCTAGGTTCTCATTGTAGAACCAATTAAATTTCAATATAAAATATCTACTATCTACTATATCTACTATCTACTATTAAAAGTTCATTAAAATATTTATTTTTCTATATGTATTATTTAAAATGTTAATCTCTTGGTTTGATTGCATCTTGAAATCTCTTTAAATCAATCCATATATTAATACAATATGATTTCTGCAGTCAACTCTGAGCTCCCAAAGATGTTACTTCATTTTCCTTTCTAGGCAAAATAATAAACGTAGCTTGGAGGGATGAATTTCCTGTATCTCTTCAGCAATAAGAAGACAAAAAGAGCAAACAGAAAATTAAAGGATATTAACAGACAAGAATCTATCTATAGATTGGGGAAGAGTTCATAATCAAAAGAGATAGAGAGGTCTATAGGTGGAAAAATGAAAGATTATGATTATATAAAATTTAATACAAGTTTTTGCACAAACAAAAATAATGCATTTAAAAAGCTATTTCCTTTTTTTGTTTTACATTAGAAATGGAATAACTTTGTTGTCACAACCATCCTATCAATCTTATATTAAAATAATGATTAATTTAAATCTCCATTTTCTTCATAAACTTACTCTACAAAATGACTTAGTGTTATTTTGCTACCATTAAATCATCCTCATAATCTTCCAAAGATAATTTATTTTATTTTCTTTTTTTTTCAGGTAAGCTATTTATTTATTTTTAAAGCTTAAAAAGATATTTCCTAATTGGTAAATGGTCAAGCATATTAGTAGTTTTCAGAGAAAAGAAACCAAGTTACCAATGGCCTTATTTTAAAAATGCTTTAAGTCACTAATAGAGAAATTCAAATTCAGTTCAAGACAAATAGAGGAAAATAAAAACCTAATTCTTAAACAATGTGAGTGAATTTTAAAATGCAATAAAATGAAAAAAAGTGAGATTGGATTAAAAAAACTCACATTATGTTGATTACAAGGAACATAATGTTTTAAAAACAAAAACATACATAATAAAAAAGAGATTCTGAGGGGGAAAAATGACTATACATCAAGTAAATCCAAAAGAACAGGAATTACATCCAACAAAGGGAAAAAAATATTCAAAGCACAAATAAAGAAAAAAAAATAAGGGAATAATCTTACTGTGAAAAGAGCCATGGATAACAACCATTGTCAACATTAAACTTAATATGCTTCAAATGTCTTAACACTTGACATAAACTGAGGTACAATAATACATAGTAAATAGCATAAAAAGTAACAGGAAATTTCAATGTCCTTTTTAGTTTTTGCTGTCTAATAGAAAAATAAACAAAAGGAAAAAAATAGAAATAAATTGCTGATAAAATCAGAACTATGATATTTAGGATATTTTTATTATAGCTTTTTATTTATAAAACGCATGGGTAATTTTTCAATACTGACCATTGAAAATTTTCCAAATTTTCCCCTCCTTCTCCCCAACCCCTACCCTAGATGGCAGATATTCCAATACATGTTAAAATATATATTAAATCATACACACACACACCCAGAGTTATCTTGCTGCACAAGAAAAATAAGATCTAGAAAGAAAAAAAAAACAAAAAAACCTGAGAAGGAAAACAAAAATGCAAGCAAACAACAGAAAGAGTGAGAATGCTACCTTATGGTCCACACTCAGTAGCCACAGTCCTCTCCCTGGGTGTAAATGGCTCTCTTCATTACTAAACAATTGGAACTGGTTTGAATCAATTCATTGTTGAAAAGAGCCGCATCCATCAGAATTGATCATTGTAAAATCTTGTTGTTGCCATGTATAATGATCTCCTGGTTCTGCTCATACAGAACAATAATATTCCATAACATTCATATACCATAATTTATTCAGTCATTCTCCAATTGATGGGCATCCATTCAGTTTCCAGTTTCTTGTCACTACAAAAAAGGCTGCCACAAATATTTTTGCACATGTGGGTCCCTTTCCCTTCTTTAAGATCTCTTTGGGATATAAGCCCAGTAGTAACACTGCTGGATCAAAAGGGTACGCATAGTTTGATAACTTGTTGAGCATAATTCCAAATTGCTCTCCAGAATGGTTGGATCCATTCACAATTCCACCAAACAATGCATCAGTGTCCCAGTTTTCCCACACATCCCCTCCAACATTCAGCATTATCTTTTCCTGTCATCCTAGCCAATGTGTAGTGGGATCTCAGAGTTGTCTTAATTTGCATTTTCTGATTAATAATGATTTGGAGCATCTTTTCATATGGCTAAAAATAGTTTCCATTTCTTCATTTCAAAATTGTCTATTCATATCCTTTGACTATCAATTGGAGAATGCCTTGATTTCTTATAGAGTCAATTCTCTATATATTTTGGAAATGAGGCCTTTATCAGAATCTTTGTAAAAATGTTTTCCCAGAGTTGAATGGATGTCCATCAATTGGAGAATGGTTGGGTAAATTGTGGTATATGAAGGTTATGGAATATTATTGCTCTGTAAGAAATGACCAGCAGGAGGAATACAGAGAGGCTTGGAGAGACTTAAATCAACTGTTGCTGAGTGAAATGAGCAGAACCAGAAGATCACTATACACTTCAACAACAATACTGTGTGAGGATGTATTCTGATGGAAGTGGAAATCTTCAACATAAAGAAGATCCAACTCACTTCCAGGTGATCAATGATGGACAGAAATAACTACACCCAGAGAAGGAACACTGGGAAGTGAATGTAAATTGTTAGCACTACTGTCTATCTACCCAGGTTACTTATACCTTCAGAAGCTAATAATTAATGTGCAACAAGAAAATGGTATTTACAGACATATATTGTATCTAGGTTATATTGTAACACATGTAAAATGTATGGGATTACCTATCATCAGGGGGAGGGATTTGAGGGAGGGGATAATTTGGAAAAATGAATTAAAAAAAAATGTTTTCCTAGTTTGTTTCCCTTCTAATCTTGTCTGCATTAATTTTGTTTGTACAAAAGCTTTTCAATTTGATGTAATCAAAATTTTCTATTTTGTGATCAATAATGATCTCTCGTTCTTCTTTGGTCACAAATTCCTTCCTCCTCCATAGGTCTGAGAGGTAAACTAGTCTATGTTCTTCTAACTTATTTATAATATCATTCTTTATGCCTAGATCATGAACCTGTTTTGACCTTATCTTGGTATACAGTGTTAAGTGTGGGTCAATGCCTAGTTTCTGCCATACTAGTTTCCAATTTTCCCAGTAGTTTTTGTCAAATAGTGAATACTTATCCCAAAATCTGGGGTCTTTGCACTAGATTGCTATAGTTATTGACTATTTCGTCCTGTGAATCTAACCTATTCTGATCAACTAGTCTATTTCTTAGCCAGTACCAAATGGTTTTGGTGACCATTGCTTTATAATATAGTTTTAGATCTGGTACAGCTAGGCCACCTTCATTTGATTTTTTTTTTTCATTAGTTCCCTTGAAATTCTTGACCTTTTGTTCTTCCAGATGGATTTTGTTGTTTGTTTTTTTTTTTCTAAGTCCGTAAAATAGTTTCTTGGGAGTTTGATTAGTATAGCACTAAATAAATAGATTAGTGTAGGTAGTATTGTCATCTTTATTATATTTGCTCAACCTATCCAAGAGCATTTGATATTTTTCCAGTTGTTTAAATCTGACTTTATTTGTGTGGAAAGTGTTTTGTAGTTTTGCTCATATAGTTCCTGAGTTTCCCTTGGCAGATAGATTCCCAAATATTTTATCCTACCGACAGTTGTTTTAAATAGAATTTCTCTTAGTAGCTCTTGATGTTGGATTTTGTTAGTGATGTGTAAAAATGCTGATGATTTTGTTTTTTAAATGGGAATATCCCAGTACCACATAGAACTTTTACAAATATTAAGGGCACAGAGATAGTATAATTAGATGTACAAAGACAAAAATGGTAAATTCATCCTTTGCAGACATATCAAAATTAGCACTTGGTTTAGGGATCACAAATGAAAGATACAGGCAATGGAAACTTAGTGAATTCCCAAATAACTGAATCAAAGAACAAATCATTGTGAAATAATTATATGAAAGAAAATGGTAAAATGATGAAATAACATACTAAAATTACTGGGATGAAACTAAAAATCATTATTAACATTATTGTTGTTCTTCAGTTTTTCAGTTTATATCCGACTTCATGATCACAAACATTTTAGTGTCCATGGAGTTTTCTAGCAAAGATACTAGAGTGGTGGGCCATTTTCTTCTCTAGGGAATCAAGCTTAATTGACTTGTCCAGGGTCATATAGCTAATTCTTGTTTAGCCAGGGGTTAAATTTGGACTCAGGTCTTCCTGACTACAGGGCCAATAAGCTCTCCACTGAACTATCAAACATGTTAACAAAATAAAAAGAGATGATTAAATGTACAATTTTAAAAATTAGAAATCTAATGGTTGGATAAGTAAAGTGAGTTTCCTTCATGGTAGACTAGAGTGAGCATTATAAACTGAACTTCTGACCATGGTCTGCTCTAGTCACCGGGATCCACTCAGTTCTGTCTCCATGAACTTTTGTACCATGCCATTAAGTCTCTGTGTTTTCTAACACAAGGATAACATCTAGTCCTCTGATTCCTTGCTAGCTAGATAGGAGAAATATAGGAAACCACTGCAGTTTTTCCCTCTTGATCTTGTGTATTTTCAACTTCTTAGTCACATGGTTTCTTGGTGGAAGAAAATTTCCACCCCCCCCCCAAAAAAAATCCCAGATAATTAGGGAACTTTGGGTAATGCCAGTGGCAACAAGATTTCCACCTCATCAAATTTTTAGGCAATGTTGTTGAGGGATTGGGAGTAAAATAATAAAATCTTCAAAGATCTTATGTTGTATTAAATACTGAAAGAGGGATTACCTAGTATCTCTTTTGGTTTATCCTGAAATTCCTTCCTTTTCTTAGTCCAGATTCACAGGTATAATCACCATAAAACACCTCTCATTTATAGTATGGGGTTACAAGTTGGTTTTTTGGGGTTTTTTTACACCTTTTGATGTGCCTTCTCTTTTCTCCTAGAGCAGTGATTCTTAAATTTTTGTTCTTAGTATCTTTATACCATTAAAATTAGTGAGGGTATGTCCAAAAAGTTTTTGTTTATAAGGATTATATTTGTAGGTATTTACCATATTGGAAATAAAAACTAATTTTGAATTTGTAGACACTCTGAAAGTTTCAGAAAATATCCTCTTGCCTCCCAATTCTCTGGACCATACTTTGAGAACTACTGCCCTAGAGTATTCTTCCTTTCTTGCCCTAAGAAGTCTCCTGGTTCATCTCTTCTCTGAATAAAAAGAGCTAGACTTACTATCCTTGTATCAATCATTATTAAAGTTTGACCAAAGGCATCTTAACCATAAAATTATACAAGTTTAGAACTGAAAGTGGCTTTTAAAATTATCTTATCCAACCTCACCACCATCACCACCACACAGTTAGTGATGGAGTCAGGACTAGAACTATCCTTGACTTCTAATCCAATCCAATGCACTTGTCACTACTTAGATTTCCCCACTATCTTCTGTTTGTCTTTTAAAACCTCAATTCCAGTATATTTTTGTCTTATCTTTATATCTCCTCCATAGACAGAAAAGGCTACAGCATCAGGCATGGGATGAATCTAGAACATGAACTTTTAATCACTGAAGACCAAGGACTGAATCATTATGCTCTACTCACCAGGAACATTAAGAATGTTGCTCATAGGGGTCCCATCAACTAATTATAATTACTAATAATAGGATTCATTAATCAATTTAATCATTATTAACTACTATTGAAGGATACAAAGATGATTAATGTAGGGTTTTTAGTGAAGCAGTGAATACGGCTATTTCAAACTCCAAAATTCAGCAGTGTTTTACATTTTTATCCATGTGTCTTAACTAGAGCCCCTGGAATATTTGTATGATCTAGTGAAAATTTCTTAGTGAAAGAGAAGTCATTATGTAACTTTAAAAAATAAAAGCAGTAACAATCTTTTTAAAAGTCTGGCATTTGTACATCCTCCTAATTAATACTGTGATACTCAAATAATCTTTTTATGTATCTCTTGAATGGATGATTTCTGAAAAAGTGTAGAATCTGTTGGATTTGAACCACATTACATTCCACATCCCATCTTTGTTCATTTGTACTAATAAACTGTCTATTCTCCCTCTTCATCTCTATCTCTTAGGATCTAATTTTCATCAGAGCTCATCTGAAATATTACTTTGTACACGATCAACCTTTCCAGTACTTCCTCCTCCAGTAGTTGGTGTCTTCCATTTTTTGTATATATCTAGATGGATATATATAGATATACATATGTATATAGCCATAGTTTCTTGAGTACAAGGACCCATGAGGACAAGGGCATTGGAGCTCCTCCTAGAAGGCAGAGACTGTTTTTGCTTCTTTGAATCCCCAGTTTAGCACAGTATTTGATATATAATGTCTAACAGATTATTTCTGATGATCATGATAATTTTTTTAATGGCATTAGTCCTTGATTTCTCTGACATACATTTCCTTCAAACAAAAGGCTAGCAACTGTTCTGCAATTTATAATGCAGAGCTATAGAGAGCTGCTTGTAACATTGAGGGATTAAGTGGCTTGTCCAGGGTCAGTGATCAAGAAGCCAATATGGGTCAGAGGTGGAACTTGAACCCCAGTCTTTCTGACCTCTCCAATTTTTTGCTGTAACCTCCAACCATTGTGTGAAAAATAGGAAACAGCATGTGCCAAGCAAGTCAAACCACTGCCACCACTTTGACCACCATCTCTCCTCAGAATTCCACGGAGACAGGCCAGGACTCTAAATCCAATAACCCTGAGAATAGTAAAGTTTTCAGGCCAGTCCCTGCAGCTGTAGTCCTTGTGACAATGCAGAATAACTGCTGTACTTGCAAGGATTAGAGCCACAGCTACTGAAGAGAAGAAATGTTACCCAAATCTTTAGCACTTCAAATGGTTTAATTTGAGGAATAGATGATATTTTATCAATGGCAACGACACTGAATAAGCAGCATTACTACCAGATTTTCCATTGCACCCAAAGGATCATGGGACCCCTCCATCCTACCTGCAGCTTACAACTTTCCAGGTGTTGTCTTCCTCGTTCCTATTGAGGAATGAGAGCTTCTCGGGAGGAAGGACAAATTTTCTGTTTAAACCCCAAGCGCTTTGCACATAATAAGAGCTTAATAAATGCTAGTTTTGTTTCACAGAACCTGAAGATCCTAATCCATTTGTTATGAGGAAAACAGTACCTCGGGAAAGCAATAACCCTTGGAAACTTTTTAATTTAAGTAAATGCCTGTTCACTAATACGTTCAGAATATGTTCTCCAAGGGATTCTTTAATTCTTTGTGCGCAGAATTTGCTCCTAAAATACTCAGCAGGTCCCCAAGATATCTTAAAACATTCGGTCCTTCAGAAAGTGGGGAAACGGTCTCCATTTCTAATTAATCAAGGTCGGGTAGAGGTGGGGTACTCTAAGCCGTAGATCTGACCTTCGACTGGACAAAATTTCGGGACTTGGACAGTTTTAGCTCCACCAATGTGAGGAGGGGCGGACGAGGCTGGAGACAGAAAGGGAAGGAAGAAGGGTCTCCTTGCTTCCCGCCCTTACAGCCCCTCCAGAGCCGAAACCAAGATCCGAGTCGGCCAGCACAGCCTCTAGGGATGCTCCCGGGCCCAGAGGAGAAGGAGGTATGCGGTAGGGAACAGGAGCAACTTAAGCACCAGGGAGGTGGGCTCGGCTCCCTCCCCCAGAGCCAACCCAGAGCACGCAGGTCCTGCTTCCGGGTCAGGGGCGGGCGGGCCAAGAAGTTCCGGGGCGGGCTGCGGTTCCGGCGCTGTGCGGGCCCCGCCGCGGATGCTGGGTCCGGGCGAGCGGCGCTAAGGGGGGGTGGAGGGGAAGGAGGAGGAGACGGGGGCGGGCTCGAGGAGGCGGCAGCGCGGGAGGCGGCCCCCGGCGGGCAGCGGCGGCGGCGGCGGCGGCGGCGGCGGCGGCGGCGGCCCATGGGGCGGGTGGCGTGAGGCCTCGGCGAGTCCCGGGGCCGGGGGGAGGGGGGGGTGGGGGGAGTGGGGACGGGGAGATGGATAAACTGACCATCATCTCAGGATGTCTCTTTTTGGCCGCGGATATCTTCGCCATTGCCAGCATCGCCAACCCCGACTGGATCAACACCGGGGAGTCCGCCGGTGAGCGGGCAGGGGGCGGGGCAGCGGGCCGGGTCGGGGTGCGGGGAGTGCGGAGGGGAGAGACATTGGGGCTAAGGAGGAAAGAGGAGAATGGAGGAGACGCTGGGGCTGAGAAGGATAATGAGGAGATGAGGAGGGTGGTTCCTGGCCTGAGAAGGAGCGAGATCAGAAAGGGACCTGAGGATGGGGATGAGAATGGGGAGAAGACATCCGGGCTGTGGAGGGCAGAGAAGTGAGGAGAGGAGCGATCCGGCCACCAAGCCGGGCCCGAGGAGAATGTGAAGGTAGCCAGCCCTGAGGCTGAGGAGGAGATTGAGGAGAGACCAAGACTGTCACTTAATGGCAGGACCTTAGTGGGGACCTGTCCTTTCTCTCTCAGGCGTGGAGGAGGGAGGGAAGAGGCACTGAGAATCAGAAAAAGTAGAAAGTAATTGGATATTGAAGGAAAAGGGGGTGGGGTGGGACAACCAGAGAAACACAGATAAACAGGTCTTGGGGTTCCTATGAGGGATCCTGTAGAGAGTAAATCCTGGCGTCTGTGGAACGGGAAGGAAGTTTGTAAATAAAATGTAAGAGGAGTATGTGAAGGGGAAAAAAGGAGAGGGGGAGGTGGACCAGATGCCCTGACCTGAATATTTAAGTGTTTTGCCCTTCCGTGGAGAGATCGGGAAAATCAAGAGAATGGCATTAGTACAGGTTAAATACTCAGAGAGGTGAGAGCTGGCCAGTCCCCAACCAGAGTTAACGGTTTCCGCTGGGTGAGAGGGGCCTGGGAATGCTGGTGTTGCCCTGAGTATGCACTGTTTCTACCTGCTTCTGTTTCTTGACAGCTTTTGAATTACACGTAGATTCAGATTCTCCCTTTGAAGTGTGTTGTTTATTTTCTAGATCCAGAAGTTGTAGTAATAAATCTCATGGGGCATTTTCCATTCTGATATATCACAAAATAGAAATCCTATTAGTACTTTAAAAATTAAATAACACATTAGAATTTTAAGGGTTCCCAGTAACAGCAAAGCCTGCTAGAAATGTCAAGGCTCTAAGCCAACAGTAGGTAGTCTCTGAAGTGTGTGTCTCAGGTGATTCTGCACTTTCAGTGTTTTCTGTCTCACAATTTGTGTGTGTTGTTGAGAATAGATTTCTGGAGAATATTCATATTTGTTCAGTTAATATAAAGAACAGAAGAGCTAAGATGGTTTTAACTTGTGAGCTCACTTTAAAATTGTCTCATCAGTAGAGGTTATGGGGGATGGTGAAATGTTAATCTCTAAAAATGATTTGTAAACATAAATGACTGCTTTGTCAAATACTTCTTAGTATTCAGCAATATTTTTAATTCAAAAAATGGCAGCAGCAAGGACATTTATTGCTTCCTTGGCAATATTCTATACCACTACCATTGTTTGCCTTTCATTGGACCATGCAACTAAAAATTGTGCTATCAGATGTTTTTCTTATTGTACTACAGTGTTAGGATCCTGTCGGCTCTATGGCTTTATTAAAACTCATAATTGCAATTTATAAAGAAAGCATTTAAGTACTTTGAAACTCAAGCATAATAATCATCATTGTCTTTTATGCCTGAAAATGTTTCCAGTGTATAGTTGTACCTGCAAAGACTAGCTTACAGTCTGTTCTTCTCTTTTCTCTTACTTTTGTCTACCTCTTGTCCCTGGTTTGGTATTTCTTATGGGACCTTTTGCTCTTTGTAGAACATGTACTAGCTTATTAAACTTCCCAAAGGTATGTATAACAAAAGAAAGTTGTAAGGATAATTGGGAGAAAAGTTCTAGACACATAGAATATAGTCAACATCATGTACTTTGCAATTACAGACATTAGAATCCCAGTTTTGGAAATAAAGCCTTATCAAAAAATTGTGTTCTCAGAAAGACAAAACTGGTAGCTTGTAAAAAGAATCTGTACATCTCTAAAGGCACTAGTCTCTGTAGTTCCATAGGTATCATTGAGTGATTAAAAGTGAAATTGAAATTCTTGGTACTCATTTTTGGAAGTAAGGTACTATCAGGGAAAATAAATCTACAATTAATGTAAGACAAGAGTATAGATATTGAGCCCATGGTTTTATTGGTATAGGACAGTATCCTTCTGTAAGATTTTATAAAATTATTGGGAAACCCTTCCCCAAAGAGTCTTCCTTAATATGAGTTATATCTATTGATATTTATTGTATTAGAAATGAAAATGACTTAGCATTATTATTTCGATAATGATTTTGATCTCACAATCTTCCTGCAAGGGGCTTCCCAGAAGTTTCTGGATCACATTTTGAGAACCACTGGAGAATTGAACCACATTTTGATTTTCCACTGAAAAGTTTCCTATACCAGTGCAACTTGTCAAAACTTAAAATGCTTAAAGACTTAGAGACTATCTAGAGATTGTGACTTGTCCAGAGTGTCGTTACATTTTTTAATTCTCAATCAGCTATTTAAGGGCAGTACTGCCGTGGCTGTGTGTGTGGAACAATAGTTAAATTGAGCCAAGCAACTGGGTTTAAAACATGGAAAGACAGGCAAAACTTCCTAAAATTTAGATTGATTGGGCTGTTTTTGTAATAATGTGAACTTCTCATAGACCTACCTCTGTAGGTTTTGTATGTTTGTTCTGTTTGTCTTCTTAATGCTGCAGAGATACAGGAATCAGTTCTCTAAGCTGTGTTTATTGTTTTGCTTAGAAAGGAAAATGAAGTAATTCTTTGGGAATTCAGAGTTGAATCGTATTAACATATGGATTGATTAAAGAGATTTCAAGATGTAATCAAACCAAGAGATTAACATTTTAAATAGTATATGTGGAAAAATAAACATTTTTAATGAACATTTAATATTAATAGATAGTTTAATGAAATTTAATTGGTAGTACAACGAAAACTTAGGTGGGATTATAAAATTTTAATATTACAAACAAAAAACTGAGATCACATGGGAGGTGAGGATGATATTAAGAAATTCCACTAACTCTGGTTAGTTTTTAGTTACTAACATTGAGTACTGATTATTAACATTTTAAAAATCACATTTCTTTTCCATCATTCTTTTTGTTTTACTTTTTATATCTGACTAGAGAGTAGCCATTTTTGCATTTTGTTTCTTATGTGCTAATACAAATCTGAGATGTCTGTTCTAGGATGTGGAGAGAAAATTTAAACTTATTCCAATAAAACTTATTGTTGAAGTGATGTTTACCTTTATTATTTTTAGATTAGGGAAAAAAGCTTTCAGGAGAAGAGGGAAGTTTTAGATGCCAATTCTTAAAAAGTATTCCATCCCTTACGTTATATTGTAATTCTTTTCATCTTTAAAGAAGCACATCATTATTTGAGGAATAGTTTTGAAGTTTAAAGAATTCATTTTTATAAGTGATAAGCTCAGTAAAATGGCTTTTGGTAGAAAAACTTGCTCAGTTTCCAAAGGGCTCCTTTATTGAAGGATTTCTATGCACAGGAGAAATCCAGTAGTCATCTTTTGATATCATCATTTTATCATCAATAAACCTTCCTTAAGCAGATGGGATCTCCTCAGGGAGATTTGACAGCTTTCCTTACTACTGCAGTGTTAAGAGTTCTTTATGTCTAGTCAAAGTTTTTTTTCTTTAATAATTGAAGCCCATTTATTTTTGCTTTATTCTCAGAGATTCGTTATCATTTTCCCAACAAAATCCTTCAATCAAATTCTTTCCTAAAACAACAGCAAACATTTATTAAGTGTTTGTCTTATAAGGCGCTGTGCTAAGCCCTGAACATACAAAGAAAGCAAAAATATGATCCTTGCCCCAGAGGTACTCGGAGTTGAAGGGCAAAATATCTTTAAGTATTCAGGTCTGGGCATCTTACCTACTTCCCTTCTCCTCTTAAACCCCTTTACAGTCTTCTGTTGTACTTCCTTCACAAACTTCTTTCCCAACCTCAGACCCTAGAATTTTCTCTCTATAGCGCCCTCACCGAGCAGAGTCCTGTTTCAGATCTCCAGAATATATTTTGTCTGCATTTAATAAATTGGCAGTAATCTTAGAGGTAAGATGGAAGCAATTGGGAGTCTTAAAAGGCCTGCAAAAAGTGGAATTTGAACTGATGTTTTGAGGAAAACTAGGAGACTAATAGGAAGAAGAATATTCTAGGCATAGGAACAGCTGATGAAAAGTCATGGAAGCAGGAAATGGGATGCTGTATGTAGGCCTCTGTTGCTAGGTCTTAAGAGTATGTTGAAGAGAGTATGGTGTAAAAGATTGGGAAGGTAGGAATGGGCAATTGTCAAGAGATTTAAAAGCTAAATAAAGGATTTTATATTTGAATCTGAAGGTAACAGAAAGCTACTAGACTTTGGGTAGGAAAAGTAATATGTCAGATCTGCACTTTAGAAAAATGACTTTTGACAGCTGGATAGAGAAAGAACTGGAGTTGGGGAGAGACTTGAGATTGGAGACCAGCCAGCCATAAGGCTTTTTTTATATAAGTCCAGGTAGGAGGTAATGAGGATATGCACCAGAGTGATGACTGTGTAAGTGGAGAGGGGACATATGAGAGATGTTGTGAAGGTATGATCAATAGGATTTGGCAACAAGTTGGATATGGTGAGTGAGTTTGGGTGACTAGGAAAGATAATGGCCTCAGCAATAAAAGGGAAATTCAGAAGAGGGAGGACTTTTGAAGAAAGATGATGACATTCTGCTTCCATCATGTATACATTTAAGAATTTAAGATAATTGACATTCAGTTTTAGGTGTCTAATTTGCAGGTACGAGAGGTCAGAAGAGAAGTTATTTATTGATAAATAGAATTGAGGTCCTTTGCAGAGAAATGGTAATTGAGTCCATGAGAATTGATGAGATCATCAAATCAAATAGTATGGAGAAAAGAGCCTAGGACAGATTCTTGGGGGACACCCACTGTTAAGAAACAGAATTCTTCAGGTATGACAAGGATGAAGATCCAAGAAAAGAGACTGAGAAGGAGCAGTTTGACTGATAGGAAAAAAAACAGGAAAGAATAATGTTAGAAAAACCTAGCTAAAAAGGAGATAGTTGAAGAGAGAGGAGTCAGAAAAGCTGAAGATTGAGAAAAGGCCATGAAATTTGACAGTTGAAAGATTTTTAGAGGGAGCAGTTTTAGTAATAGTTTTTATACCAAAGTTGAAAGCCATTTTGTAAGGAGTTTAGAAGAGTGAAAGGCAAGTGGAGGCAGTGGTGGATGGCTTTTGAAAGGAGTTTAGCCACAGAAGGTAAGGGAGATGTAGGACAATTGCTAAGGGAGAAATAGTAAGGATCAAATGAAGGATTTTTTTTTAGAGGTTAAGTGGTATTTAAGTGTGTTTGCAGGCAATAGGAAAGCAACTCTGTAGACAGGGAAAGGTTGAAGATTTGTAGCACAGTTGGGGTGAAGGGATAATCTTCTGGAGGAGACAGAATGAAATGATATGAAGGGGGTATACATAGGCATTTACCTTTGCAAAGGGAATGGGCTACTTCTTCATGTGATGCAGGATGAAGTAACTAATGATAGGTTGTTGATGATGTGAGATTGGTCAGAAAAATGGACTAGATAAATCTCCATAGAGATGATAATTGAATTAATGGGAGCTGATATTACCAAGTCAGAGCAGAGATAAAGGGAAAAAAAGAAAAAGTTAATATATTTGAGTTGTTTGTAACTTAATACTTTATAATCCTTTTCATATTTTTAAAAATATCACATGATCTAATTTAGTAATCATTTATTTAAACAGACAAGGAAGAGTTACTTTTTATTTTCTTCAAAATTTGAGGTCTGCTGGATAATGTGTATGTAAGAAGGAGGGGGACTTAAGTGTCATTGCCAGCTGTACTTTCCTCTTTGGAATCCTGAAACATTTCAAGGTCTAATGGTAGAACCCAGTTAACTAGTTGGATATTCCTACTGTAAGCATTCAATAAGAAATTAAGTTGCAGTAATTTAAAATCTGATAGTTAAATAAATAAATAAATATTTTCCAGAGTAGTGGTGACCTCAGTTATCCTGTGACATGAGGAATGTTGTCAGTAAACTAAGTTGTCATCATAAACATACTCATTTCACTTTTATTAATTTAATTGACCAGAAGTAGTAGAGAATATAGAAATCTGTGTACCCTAAAATAATAAAAATCTTAATTTAAGGAAGCATATTTTGATATTTTAAGGAATGTTGACCATAAAAAGGGGTGGGAGCAGGAAGCATGGTGTTGTTAGAAGACCTATGATTTTATTTTCTTACTGGGATAGAGGTGAGAGGTAGCAGGACAACTGTTGAGCTACATGTGCAGTGAGTTGTAGAAGAGGAGCCTTGGTAACTTACTTTAGCAGACGTAAACAACAAATGGAGATTGATGAAAAGAAGGAAAGGCAGGAAAATAAGTGCTATAGAATTATGTCTCTAGATTCATAAAACTGAAGCTATTTATTGAGACATTTAATTCATCAGCTTTTTAAACAACTCTCAGAACTTAATTGTGAAAAGAAATGTGGTCAGGAAATTCTTAGGCTCATCTTGGAAGCTTTGGCCTGCTCTGTCCATTTCACTTCAAAGCAGTCTTTTTTTTTTTTTTTTTTTTTAATTCTTATTCTTAATGTATATTTGCTTCAAAGAAAAAAAAAATGATTTCAACTGGTTATATCAAAGTATTTCCATTTTGAGCAGATCTTTCTTGTTCTAAAATCTAGTAGGGTTCCACCTAAGAACAGAGACTGTATTTTTAGCAAATTTTAATGCTTATTGGGACACATGCAAATATAAAAAATGAGAAATGATCAATGCTTATACTTAGCTGGAGCAGATAAAAGAGGTTTTCAAGGCGGGAAGGCTTTTTTTAAATTCATGAAACTGAAGGGTGTTTTTTTTTTTTTTTTTTTTAAGGTTTTTTAGTTGATCTTTTTTTGTAGGCTGAATTTACCCTATTTTCAGTCATTCTGAGTTTTTCAAGTGGATATGGATCTTAAAACAGAATGTTCACTAGAGATCATTTAACTTAGAAATTTTTTTTGACAATTTATAAAATTTTTCCAGTTAAGAATTAAAGAGTAGATTTGACTAATAATAGCTAAATTTGAAAATGCTCTCCAGTCTGAAAATCAGATTTAGAATGGGCAAAATATGTATTTCCTCATGGAAATCTGACCAAATAATGTAACTACTTGGAGTTCCAGCTTAAAGGATAAGAACTCTTCTGGTTGTCATTAAGGTAATGTAGCTATTCTAATAAGATAGCTTATGAAAATGAATTTTTATATATTTCATGGCTTTATTCCAGTGCATAGTTATATTGTAGGCCATATCATAAAATCTCATGCATACTACTCAGGCGACTAATAAAATATCGATGTTTGTGAAATTGTTATTGTTAGAGTCTACATTGAAGCTTAATCATACAACTTGAATGGGTAATTTTCACACAGTGACCTTGTTTTATACCTTTCCTCCAAGTAGCCCAAAACATAAGACTAAAAAGTGATAGGATTGATATATATATCTGAGAAATTTCATATTTACATATTTAATTATTTGTTATGGCTTATGTTACATCTTTTTCCCTCTGGTTGTTGAGTGTTATTTTGTCAAACTTTGGTGGCATTCAGATTTTTCCGCATATTTTGTATCTCTCTGATAAATAATTTTTACAAAGTCTATCCTGATTAGTGACATAACATCTTTATTTCAAGAGGTAAAATTTGGATGGACCTTAGATTTATACCTTGGTGTGGGGTTTGGAGAGGCTGTATGGTTGTTACCAGAGTAGAAGTATTATTTCCAGGAAAGAATGGACATGTGCAAAGGGCATATCTAAAAACCACTAAAGATCAATCCTTGAGCATCTTAGAGATTAATCTTTTACCCTATATTGTTTAGTTAGTCAATTAGCCGTTATTAAATACTTATTATATGCCAACTCCTGTGCTAAGTGCTAGGAATTCTAAGATAAGCAAAAAGCAGTCCTTGCTTTCTTCAAAATCTAGGTCTTTATTGGAGAGACAAATATGCAAACACCTATGTACAAATAAGATACATAAAAGATAAATTGGGATGTATTCTTACAGTGAAGGTACTAAGGTTAAAGAAGACTGAGAAAGGCTGTTTGCAGAAAATGAGACTTTAGCTGAGACCTAAAGGAAGCACAAAAGTAGAGCTAAGGACAGAGAATTCTAGGCATGAGACAGCCCAGTGAAACTTCTCACCCCAGAGATGGAGTGAGAAACAGCAAAGTACACAGGAGTATGGTGGGCAGGAATCAGGTTATAAAGAACTTTGAAAATCAAAGAGAAATTTTTATTTTTGATCCTGGACATAATAGGAGCTATTGGAGTTTATAAAGGGGTAATGATCAAACCTGTGCTCAAGGAAAATCAGTTTGACAACAGAGTAGATAGTTGGAAGTGAGGAAAGAATTGAGGCAGTGGAAATAATTATCATCTTGTTGATGGTTGTAGTGAGGACCTATACCAAAGTGGTTGTAATATCGGAGAAGGAAGTATACAGACTAAGAAGATTAAAACTAGACTTGACAACTGATTGAATTTGAGGAATAAGTGGGAGTGAGGAGTTAAGAATGACACCTAGGTTGAGAGCTTTTGTGCCTGAGGCAATAGTGGTATCAACCACAGAAATAGGGAAATTAATATTGGAAAGATGAGAAGGACAAAGGTAATGAATTTAATTTTGGTCATGTTGTTTTTAAAGTGAATACAGGACATTCTATTCTAGAAGTCTTTTAGGCAGTTGGAGATGTGAAACTATGTTGGGAGAAAGTTTAGGACTGGATAAATAGATCTGAGAATTATTTGCATAGAGATGATAGTTAAAACCATGAAAACTGATAAGATCACCAATATAAAGAAAAAGAAGTCCCAGGACAGAGTCGTGGAGGATGCCCACAGTTATCAGGTGTGCTGGATTAGGATCCAACATAGAAAGGTATTCTTATTAGGTTTGCAGATGACACAAAGTTGAGAGAGATAGGTACCATAGTGGAATAACTCCTAAAAGAATCTTGACAAGATAGATCAGTGGCAAATTCAAATTGAAACTTGGTACCAAGGGATAAGGATTATTGCAGGCTAGGTATTGATTTAGAAAGTCAGTTATTAGTTTTATCTACATTTTATTTGTCAGCATTCATTATATTTTTATTTATTTTGTAAAATACTTCCCAGTTACATTTTATTCTATTTGGGGTCACTTTCAGGAGTATTGTGGAATGCATGTGGCCATATTTGATGCCTCTGGGATAAACTTTTGAATTGGATTGGATTGAACCTAATAAAGTGAAATTTAGTAGAAATAAGTATAGTCTTGTACTTGGATACAAAAACACCAACTTTACAAGCATAAGATGAGAAAGGCAAGATAGGAATTGTTCTAAAAAAGATCTAGAGGTTTTTAGTGGACTGCAAGCACAATATGAGTCATATATGTAATGTAGCGGTCAAAAAAGCTAATGAAATCTTGGGCTATATTAAGAAAGGCATAGCTTCCAGAAATAAACAGGTGTTAGTCCCATTATATTCTGTTCTTGTCAGACTTCATCTGAAATACTTATGTTCAGTACTAGGCACTATAGTTTAAAGAGGACATCGATAAACTGTAGCATTCCCAGAGGAGAGCAACTGGGATGGTAAGGGACCTTGAGCATGTGATATATGAGGACTGATCAAAGTAATTAACTTGAAGGTAACTCAAGGAGGACCTATCCCCAATATTTAAAGGATTGTATCATAGGAGATGGATTAAACTTGTTCAGAACCAAGAGCAATAAGTGGAAATTACAAAGGAGTAAATTTAGGCTTGATAATAGAAAAATTTAGCAAGAATTTGAATTACTCAAAAGGGAAATAGGCTTCTACAGAAGGTTGTGGGTTTCTCTTTTAGGAAGTCTGCGTGCATGGACTGGACAACCATTTGCTAAGTAGAGTATGATAGATATTCTTTTGTGTATAGGCTGGACTATGGCTGCTGAAGTTTTTTTCCATCTCTTAATTATGTAATTTTGTAAGGATCTGCATTGAAAATGGTCTGTATGTGAATTTTAAATCTCAAGTTTTAGCATTTATATGTCCATAGAAACTTCTCTTTATATTCTCTATTTTATTGTAAATTGCAGGGAAAGAATTGAACCAAGGATGCTATGTGTGTCATGACTAAGTAGAATTTACCTCTTTGCTATACAATTTAAAGAAATAAAAATATCTTTATATTGACCTTATGTAAAAATAATAGTTGACATTTATATAATGCTTTAAGACTTTTTTTAATGAAAATTCACAGCATAGTTTATCATTATAATTCACTTTTGAAATAAATTGATATTTCCTTGGATCACTACTAAATTATATTTTATGTATGCAATGTATATATGTTTATGTATATAAAAATACATATATTGTAGAGAAAGAGAAATCACAAGGGGGGGTTCAGTTTTATTGTAGCTTTGCTATAAATAAAAGGTCACATTTGACTTTGCCACATTTGCTACTCTATATAGTAAGCAGAATGACAGCTGTTGAATTTTAATATCGAGCTGTTCAACTCTGGACCATGACCTATCTTTAGAGAATGAATGTAGAAACTCAGAGGTTAAATCAAGCAAAAAATGTGAGAGAAAGGCATTTCATGAGACTTTGCCATTTCTAATGTAATCACAGCTGAGTCATTCACCTGGAGCATTAGATCAAGTTTCAGCCTAAGTAATAAAAGAATCCAGGTGTAGATGGTCTATGCCCAAATCAGTTTTTGTTGTAAGAAGTAACTGCCTGTTTTTAAAAAACTAATTTTTTGTTGTTGTTGTTGTTACATCCCAAGGATCTCCAAGGTCCTCTTGTTTTAGATTGCCAGTGACATGATTTTATTTATAATAACTTTTTTTTGTTTTGCTAAAGTTAATCTTTCTAAAAAGAGCTAGAAAAGGTAATTGCAGATCCTGCAATCCCACTTTTTCCTCAGTACAGAACAACAGATTTTTAACTTCTTGCAAATTTTAGTCTCTCCCAGAGCTCCATTGCCATCAGTTAGCAATTTCTTTCTTTGAGGTTCACTCCATCCAATTGTATTACTCAATCTAGATTCTAATGATTGTAATGTAATGGTCATTTTTCTTCTTTTCTCAAAGAGTTCTGTGCCTACCTCCCAGTCTTCCTTTCCATTCTCCCCAGTGCCTCCTTGTATACATGTTAATGTTCCCTGAAAGTAGTCTGCCTGTTTCTCAGTCTCATTAATCCCCATGGTCTTTTCTATTCTACCACATTTACATACAGAGGTATAGAAATGATGTAATCTTTCATCTCTACATTATACACGAATATTCCTCTTTCATGTTGAGAATTCTGAAATTCCTTTATCTGATCATAATATTCTATAATTCCATTTCTGTCTGTGTCATCCCTTCTCCTAAACTTATTCATCTTCCCTTTCACCCCCTATGTTCTCCCAGGCTATTACAATAATACATTGCTGTAGCAATAATGATTTTTTTCTTCTCTTCTTATTCTCAACATTAAAGCTGACCAGTTTAACACTGCGTTCAAGTTCCTTTCCATCTTGTACTATCACCACAAATGATTGCCTAATTTCAACTCTGGATTACTTTCATCATCACTTTCTCTATTCCTACTTAATGAGGTGTGCTGAAGGAAGGCAACTGTACTGAAAATATTACAAATTTATGTTATCCTTTCTCAACTGGCCTCTTACTCAGTCCTTTTACTCTTCCCTAATTGATTTTGTATTTTTTTTTAATCTATAAAGACTGTTCTATATTCTCTATTCCTTCCTAAAGCCTTCTTTCCACTCTTGCTTCCCATTTTCTTAGAGGACTTTTGACTCATTTTTTATGGAAAAATAAATTCTATTCTTCTTGGTCTTTTTCTACATTTCATAACTATCTGCCATTATTATTCCCTGTACTCTTCTTTTACTAAAATATCTGATAAAGAGACACCCCTTTTTTCTTACCCAAATCTGCCCTTCTATATGCATACCCTTGATCCCATATCTTCCTATCTACTATGACAGATTTTCTACATAATCATAATATTTGTAAAGTGCTTAGCACCGTGCCTGGTATACAATAGGTACTTAATAAATGTTTTTGCCTTTCCCTTCTTTCCATCTTCTACCTTTTATGGATTCCTTCCCTGCTGCAATAAGTTGTTCCTTGTTCTTTAAAAAAAAAAAAAAACAAAACACTGCATCCTTACCTTTCTCCCTCAAACTATTGTCCTATATTTTTCCTCCAGAAACCAGAGCCAAACTCTTAGAGATTTTTCTCTACATTGCTTGACTTTACTCTTTTTTTCATTTCTTATTCCTTTGCAATCTGGCTTCTGAATTGCATCTGAGTACCCAGATGCTCTCTTGAAAGTTGGTAGTGATTTCTTAATTGCCAGCTCTGATAGCCTTTTCCCCAGCCTCATTGTTCTTCTTTGCAACATTTGATAAACTGTTTCTTTTCCTCTGTAGTTCAGCCAAGCTACCTTTCTGGCTCTTCTTCACTCATCAGATTCCATCTCACATCTTTATATCTTTGCACAAGCCTGTCTTCACACCTAAAATGCAATCCTTCCTCATTTCGTCCTCTTAGAAGCTCTGCTTTCCTTTAGAGTTCAGCATAAATGCCATCTTCTGCACAAAACTTTCTTAATTCCCTCCAAGTTCTCCCTCCCTCGAGGAAAAATACTTTGTATATGTTATATATGTATATTTTTATAGCTGACAAGTCTATCAGGTAATGGATAGAGAGGTAGACCAGAATCAAGAAAGACTTATGCTCCACCTCTGACACATTCTGAGTGATCCTTTGGGGAAATCACTGAAACTTTCAGCACTAGAGGCACTTCTCTAAGGCATTATAGGCATGTGAACCTGAGATCTGTAAACTTTTTTTGATTTTTAAAAATCTCTTTATAACAGTTTTAATAGTTTCCTTTATAAATCTATATATTTTATTTTATAGATATAAAAAGTACAGTGAGAAGGAATTCATGACAATTTCATCAGACTGTTAAAGGGATGTGTAGTACGGAAAAGAGGTTAGGAAATTTTGTCCTGCGGCCAGAAACTGCAAAGAAAGTGGTGACCTGCCTTCGTAAAGAGAATTTACTTTTATTAATGAAATCACAAATTCAGTCTCTTTCCATATACATATATATGTACATGTCACCTCTCCTGCCTTTATGTCCATGCACCCGTCATAGTACCTTATACATAGTAAGTAGATGCTCAATAAATTCATTAATTCTTATACCCATCCACAAAAATTGAGAACTTAATATGTTTAGGTACTGTGCTGGCTCCATAGAGAATTACAACAGGGTAACATTTGTAGAATTTTGTAGTTATACATAAATTAGAAAAATGGATCACCTTGGATGGTTAGAGAAAGCTTCTTGGAACAGATGGAAGGAGCCCTTAAAGGGTGAATAGGATTGAAATAGAGAAGAAGAAAACATTCCATTTAACAGTGAATCACCCAAGTAAAGGCCTGAGAGGTAAGCAAATACAAGATAAGTTCAGAAGATAAGTGAACAGATCATTTTGGCTGGAGAAGAAGATTCATGTAGGGGAATACTATATGATAATACTGAAAAAGATATTTGAATTAAATTGTGTTAGGCTGAATTTGGACTTTATCCTGTAGGCAATGGGAAGTCATTAACAGCTTTTCATTTATTTATTTTTTAATTACAGCTTTTTATTGACAGAACATATGCATGGGTAATTTTTGTAACACTATCCCTTGCACTCACTTCTGTTCCAACTTTTCCCTTCCCTCCCCTCTGTCCCCTTCCCTAGATGGCAGGCAGTCTTATACATGTTAAACATGTTAAAGTATATCCTAGATATGTGTGCAGATCTGTACAGTTCTTTTGTTGCACAAGAAAAATTGGATTCAGAAGGTAAAAATAACCTGGGAAGAAAAACAAAAATGCAAGTAGTCCACTTTCATTTCCCAGTATTCCTTCTCTGGGTGTAGCTGATTCTATCCATCCAATGATGGATCAATTGGAACTGAATTAGATCTTCTCTTTGTGTAAGATATCCCCATCAGAATATATCCTCATATAGTATTGTTGTTGAAGTATATAATGATCTCCTGGTTCGGCTCATTTCATTCAGCATCAGTTCATGTAAGAGTCTCCAAGCTTTTCTGTATTCATCCTGCTGGTCATTTCTTACAGAACAATAATATTCCATAACATTCATACACCACAATTTACCCAACCAATCTCTAATTGATGGGCATCCATTCATTTTTCAGTTTCTAGCCACTACAAAAAGTTCTGCCTCAAATTTTTGCATATATGGGTCCTTTTCCCTTCTTTAAAATCTCTTTGGGATATAAGCCCAGTAGTAACACTGCTGGATCAAAGGGTAGGTACAGTTTAATAACTTGTTGAGCATAATTCCAAATTGCTCTCCAGAATGGCTTGGATCCATTCACAACTCCACCAACAATGCATCAGTGTCCCAGTTTTCCCGCATCCCCTCCAACATTCGTCACTATCTTTTCCTATCATCTTAGCCAATCTGACAGGTGTGTAGTGGTATCTCAGAGTCATTGACAGCTTTTTAATAGTAGATTTATATAAATAAAGTGATATTCATAGGAAGGCGTTATTTAAATTAGAGACAGGGAAACTATTAGGCCATCCTAATAATTTTATACCAAGTACTGTGCTAGAAATATGGAATCTAAGTAACTAAATGATCTCCACTCAGGAATTTTACATTCCTTAAAAAAAAAAAAGAAAGACTCCAAGATTTTGAGCCTCAGTGAATAATTATTATATTAACAGAGATAAGAAAAGGGGATCCTGCTTGAGGTAAAAATTATGCAGATGCCTTTAGTGATGTGCTTGAGGTAATTTTATGATGTAGTAGTGAAAATAGATCAGGACTTAGTCAAGACTGAAGAGGATTTGGAAGTCATATATAGCAGGTAATAGTTAAAGTGATGAAAAGGTGGTAAAGTATTTTATCTTATTTCATTTTGGCAAGTGAGACTATACCATAATCCAGTTTTGCTATTCTGAAACAAACATTGGCAAAATTCAGTTTTGGTTTTTGCTGTCATGGAGAAAGGGAAAAAGGTATTGTGAAGACAGAGTATAAGAAATATTATAAAGAATCAAGTTGCTGCAACACTATCCAGATGAAGAACATTATTTTGTTCCAAAAGTTTTAGTCCTAGTTTTAGACAGGATCTTAGAATTTATTTGACCATGGAAACAGTGGAAATTTTTTTTGTTTCTAAAAAGATAAAAAAAAAAAAATAATAAAATAACAGTCATTTATTTTCTATCCCTCCTATTTGAAATGGGGGGGGGGGAAGGGAGAAAGGAAATTCAGATCCATGAAAACAAATATATATTGTTAAGAAAAAAAAATTTCACTTTGGTCATGTCCAAAAATATGTCTTTAAGTCTTATAGTTCATCGCCTAACTAGTGTTATAAATTTTACCTAGCTCAGATAAGTCTATTTAATACCTTATCAGTTAGCTGTAACAATTGTATATTTGCAATCAAAATGCATATATTATATAATACAAATATTCTGTTAAAAAAACTATAAAGGAAGATACCAATAAGTTCAAGATATGTTACAACTAAGATATTAAACTCTATATTGTCATTCTGAAGTAGATAAAATGTATACTTCATTGGGTAGTTGTGTTTTTGTTAAATAAAAAAGAATAAATTTAAGAATTGGAGACATGAATCATTTAAAACACTTTGTGAGTCTGGCTATATGAAAAGGTAAACTGCTTATGAGACTTTTTTTTTTTTTTTTTAGATTTTTTAGGTTATATATTCACATTCAGTTTTCACATATTTCCATGAGTCATATTGAGAGAAAAAAAAAAATCAGAACAAAAGGGAAAAACTACAAGAAAAAAACACAGAAGGGTAAAAAAAAAAAAAAAATAGTATCGTTTGATCTGCATTCAATCTCCATAGTTCTCTTTCTGGATACAGATGGCATTTTCCACCCAAAATTTATTGGAATTGACTTGGATCGCTGAATTGCTGAGAAGAAACAAGTCTATTGTAGTTGATCATCACACAATCTTGCTGTATAATGTTTTCCTGGTTTTGCTTGCTTCACTTATCAACAATTCATATAAAGTTTTCCAGGTTTTCTAAAATCAATTTATTCATTTTTCCATATAGAATAATAATATGCCATTAGATTCTTATACTGTAGCTTATTCAGCCATCCCCCAATTTTTCATCCACTCATTTTCCAATTCTTTGCCACTACAAAAAGAGCTACTACAAACATTTTGGTACATGTGAGTCTTTCCCCCTTTTTTATGATTTCTTTGGGATATAAACCCAGTGGTGGCACTGCTGTATCAAAGGGTATGCATAGTTTTATAGTCTTTTGGGTGTAGTTCCAAATAGTTTTTTTATGACACCTTCCTTAAGACTTCCTATTTTAGACAGATTTGTTCTTATTTAGACTATAATGTTTCAAAAAATAAACTTGTTTGCTGGAATGTTGATTCAGTAAGAACCCTTTGTGGGATAATACAATTCATTGTATTGGCATTTCTAGCACAAAGTGCTAGAAAGATAGGGAGGTGGACTTCATCCATTTGCTTCAGGGTGATTTTTCATAATCAGCCTAATGACATAAGGGACTTGCATGAAAATAAACCACTCCATATTTTTCTCTTATTGTAACTATCTTCCTACTTTGTCCAAGAACTCTGATAAGAGAATATTTGTATTTAATATTTTTCTTTAAAAATTAACATTCCTTTAGTACTAGATATGTTTATGAACTCTCAGAAATAGATCCTCCAACAAGTGGTTAGATGCTAGAAGTACAGAAACCCATTGCTAAGTTTTTACTGAACTAGAACAAATTTTTTTTCATTTCTTAACCCTACTTATCTCTAACATTAGACCCCAGATTTTTTTTCTTTGCTTCTTTGTAGGATGGTAGCAAAAATGGGTTTCAGTAAAAAAGTCACAAAATGTCTTTTTAAAAATGTTTTAATTCTTCTATTCTCATTTTTATGTTGTTAACAATTGTCCTTGAGTTGTTAAGAGAAAACATTTTTTAAATTGTTTTTTCCTTAAGTTTCCTATGTATACTCAATACTTTAGCCTTTCATCCTGAATTTATGTGTGGACAGACAGAAAATCATGCTGATTAGGTAAATTAGCTTTGCTACAGATTTCTAGTCATAATGATCTTATTTTGACTGTTCATCAAATTAGAAGAGTATTTTAAGATTTTATTGATTTTAGTAGAGCCCAGCAAAGTTTTACATGCTTAAGTGATATCTTGTGGGCCAAGCTTGTCGGGGGTGGGGGGGATGGGGGGGTGTTACCTCAGTGCCTTAAAAGTTATCATTGTACACTAAGATTTATTTTGCTATGTCTCTGGAGACAACTATTGGCAAAAAATGAGGATGCTTAATTGTGGTAATAATTTCCAGGAATTACCAACTGTTATTGTTATGTAACTTTCTTTTGTGATTTTCACTCATGGATATTTACTTGAATTATTTAAATTAGTTTCGTGAACTGGGATTTGAGCAAATATAATGTCTACTTTGAAAGAGATATCTGGACCTTTTTTCTTTATGTGTAAACTTAGCATATTGGATGTCTTCTGAGTTCTCTCCTAAAATCTAAAATTTTGTGACTCAGTGAAATTTGCTTAAAGAAAAAAAAATAATAATAATTCCTCCTCTCCCCCCAGACATAATCTTAAAATCAAAGCTGTTTTGGACAGAAGAGGGAGAGATGTGACTCCTAGATAAAATAAATTCATTTGACTAAACAGTTCTCTTAAAATTTTATTTAAAGCACAAAAACTTTATTTTAAAGCAACCACTGTAATACTTGAAATGGTAACAGCAGGATATAAATTAGCTATAACAAGCAATAGGAGCAGTAAAGAGTAAACTAATAATATGTTTAAGACAACTATGGGAGCACCAGAATCTACAAGTTCAAAGGGTTCAAAGGATGTTATCACTTAGTGTAAATTAATGCATTGTTCTGTTTAAAATGAGATAAGTTGGGGTAGCTAGATAGTGCAGCAGATTGAATGTTGGCCCTGGAGTCAGGAGGATGTGCGTTCAAATTTGATCTCAGACATTTAATGATTCCTAGCTGTGTGACCCTAAGCAAGTCACTTAACCCCATTGTCTCATAAAATGAGGTTAATTTTTGTTGCTTGATTTGCTGTGCTGCCAAGAAGTCTAAATTTACAGGGGAATTTGCTCCCAGGGAATCCCCAACTATGTTTCTGTTTACTAGAATATCAAGGCCAATTGGCCTTTTCACATCCTTAGACTGGGTGTTTTCTGATTTAAAGACTCTGTTAGGGGTTGTGTCAAGTTGAAAATTGATCACTCTCTTTTTTTTTAAATAGTATTTTATTTTTCCAAATACATGCAAAGATTGTTTTTAACATTTTATCTTTACAAAACATTGTATTCCAAATTTTTCTCCCTCTCTGCCTTCCTTCCCCTTCCCCAAAACAGTAAGCAATATGTTAAAACATATGCAGTTCTTCTAAACATATTTCCATATTCCTCATTCTGTGCAAAAAGAAAAAAAAATCAAATCAAAAGGGAAAAAACATGAGAAAGGAAAAAAAAAAAAGAAAACAAACTTAAAAGCAACAAGGGTTTGATCAGCATTCAATCTCTATAGTTCTCTCTGTATATGGATGGCTCTTTCCATTACAAGTCAGTTGGAATTGGCTTGAATCATCTCATTGTTGAAAAGAGCCAAAGTTCATTCATCACAGTTGGTCATCACATAATCTTTTTGTTACTGTGTACAGTGTTCTCTTGGTTCTACTCACTTCACTAAACATCAGTTGATGGAAGTCTTTCCAGACTTTTCTGAAATCAACCTGTTCTTCATTTCTTATAGAACAATTATATTCCATTTTATTCACATAGCATAAGTTATCCAGCTATTCCCCAACTGATGGGCATCTATTCAATTTTCAGTTCCTTGCTGTTACAAAAAGGACTGCTACAATTTTTGCACATGTGGATCCCTTTCCCTTTATTATGATCTCTTTGGGACACAAACCCAATAGTGGTTCCAAAAGTATGTACAGTTTGAATAGCCCTTTGGGCATAGTTCCAAATTGCCCTCCAGAAAGGATAGATCATTTCATAACTCTAGCAGTGATTCATTAGTGTTCCAGTTTTCCCAGATCCCCTCCAACATTCGCCATTATCTTTTCTTATCATTTTAGCCAATCTGAGAAGTGTGAAGTGGTAGTCAGAATTGTATTAATTTGCATTTCTCTAATCAATAGTGATTTAGAGCATTTTTATATGTGACTAGAAATAGCTTTAATTTCTTCATCTGTAAATTGTTCATTTCCTTTAATCAAGCCATCTTTTCACTTTTCCCTTCCTCTACTCTAATGAATGAATAAATGAGAAGTTGGCATGCTACTTCTGAAAAAGTTATTGATTCCTGTGAGAAGTATGTAATAAGGAAATTGATTTATATAAACATGTACTGCATTTCATAATACATGGATTTTTAAAAATGAAATTGTCCAAATTTTATCAACATCATATATCAATTAAAAGTTTCTAAGGTTTCTTCAACCTAATAGGAAAGTAAAATAAGTTCTCCTAAAAATCTCATTTGCTCATAACAATTAAAACAATTTAGTCTTATTGTAAAAGAAGGACTAAAGTTGAATTTCTTACTTTTCACACAACATTTATTTCATGTTCTTGAATGTGTTTAATTACCTGAATAATCAGGCTTATGTTTAAGTTACTATTATGGACTTAAGCCTAAAGGTGGTTAACTGAACCTAGAAGTTGAGCCAAATATTTAATAAATAACAACAGAGGGATGCATATAGTATTCATGGTATCTCCTGGCCTTTTTAAAATTTAGTGTGTCATATTGTGGTTTAGAGGAGATATAGAAAATATAGAGGAGATGTCAATGGGGATATTGTAAATGACTAAACCCATGCAGCAGTGAATTTTTATTGAGAACAAATGGTGGGAGATATTAGGTGTACAGGTGTACAGGAATTTAATCATATCATTTTCACAGTAAGCTGCTTTATAGAATAAATCTCTGAAGAAAATTTTAAAAGCAGTGAGATGCTTGGATAAGTATGAGAATCTCGTAAAAGGAGTTGAATAAGAGAATTCTATAGCTTTATTTTCCCCAAACATATTGTGTAGCTTAAGAATGTAACTTAACTTGGTAAAATGAAGAAATTAGCAAGTGTGCCTAAATCCATGCAGTCTTCAGTAGTAATTGTAAAAGTTTAATTTGACAAATTGTATTTTATTTTTGTTGTTGTTGTTCTTCAGTCATGTTGAACTCTCCATGGCCGCTTTTAGGTTTTCTTGGAGTAGTTACTAAAGTAGTTTGTCATTTCCTTCTCCAGCTCATTTCACAAAAATATAAACTGAAGCAGATCAGGTTAAGTGACTTGCCCAGGGTCAGACACATCATCACTGAATCATCAGAAAAAAATTTAAGCTAAAACAGTAGATCTTTATTTCAGGAAGAAGTTGACATATTAGAATATTATTAAAAATGCATTATGAAAGGCAATCTAGGATACTTTCTTCCTAATCAGTTCATTGTCTATCTGTAATTGTTAAAAGATGTGCGCTGTCAGACCAACTCTATGGGTCATCCATTTAGATACTTTTCACTCAGTCTTCACATGTTTTTTCCTGGGTATATTGCCTGGATTTTTGAAAAATTTTAAATTTAAGTTGGAAATCTATGCAGTGTCTGAGGTTTGATGCAGTCAATGTCAATGTACAATGTTAATTGCAAACATGAGCATCTGGAAGACTTCACCATTTAAAGGGAATCCTCCTATTTTTGATTTTACTTCAAGTTTGGTGACAAACGCTTTTGCCTAGCATATGGCTTCCAGTTTTATGTTTTATTTGATGTTGATAATTGGAATGTCATCTGAATATCTTTGCTATTGAGTTCTTTATAGAATAACTTTACCTCTTCGTTCTCCCTTAGAGATATTTTTTGTGTAAACTGCAATGATTTTCATAATTGTCTTTGACAATTTAACACAAAATGACCAGATATCTCTTTGAAATGTTTTAATACCTTTGATTTCTTATTGTCTTAATGCCTATTGGTCCTTTATTTGCTTTTCCAAGGAGAACCTGTTAAGCACATATGCATTTAACCATAACTTCATTTTGTTTTCTGATGTCATTTACAATGAGATGTTTCACTTCTTCCATTGTTATTTCCAGTTATCACCTTCTTCACTAAATACTTTCTTATAACAAAGAAAAAAATAAGCAAAAGCAACTGAGAAGTTGACTATAGATGCAGCTTTATACTGTATCTACCTTTCCACTAAAAGAAGCTAAATGTGTTTTTTTCTAGAACATGCATTATTTAGTACAATTAATCTGTGTTAACTGACTTTTACTATTATTCTCACTTACATAATTGTAGCAGTTGTGTATATTTTCCTTGTTTCTGTTTGCTTTGTTTTGCATCACTTCAAAATCTTCCCAATTCTCTCTGAATTCTTCATATTTGTTATTTCTTATAAAGCAATGATATTCCATTACATTAATGTGCTATAATTTATTCAGCTCTTCTCCTTAAAATAATACTTGATCCTTTCTCCACTGGTTGCAAAATAAAGTCCTGATTCCAGTTTGATATTCAGGGATATAAATATCAGTGCTTTTTTGTAGACATGAATTGTAACTAAACTTGACATTTATTACTTTTTTGTTTTTATGCCAAAAGCTTAGAATTGTATTATCTATCTCTATCCTTGTAGACAAGATAGACAAGTAGGACTTATAGAAAGAATTTGAATTAGTTAAACCATAATGAGTGCTTATCTTCAGTTGTGGGTAGTGAAGACAATGAAACAACAACACTTGGACTCTGACATTATAGTCATTAACTAAGTGTACTGCTAGATTAACTGGAAGTGGTGCTGGGAGAAAACAAAAATAGGAAAAATAGCTGTGCTAGATTAAGTACATACAGAAAAGATCTATGCTAGAGATGGTAGAAATTTGAAAGTGTTACAGATTTGAGTCTCATTATGTCTGAAGGAGGAAAAGATACCAAAACCATCAAAAATCTTGGACCTTATTATTACAAAAAAAAAAAAAAAAAAAAAAAAAGCAGTGAAGGGAATATGAATAACCACTATCTATCTACTTTTCTTCCTATATAAGAATAATCTACTTACACACTGAAGACATTATAGATTCTTAATGACATATTAGAAGAAAAGCCATACCTCTGCCATACCATAACCAGTGGAAAGATGCAAAAAATTTAAAGTTCAGCATTTCATTCATTAGAGTAAAATGCTGCCTTAAAGATTTGCCTCCAAAAAGATGTTGCTTGTGTATGTCAAAAGTGTACAAAATCCCTTGAATAAAACAGGAATATTGCTTGCTAGAGATGTATCGCTATCATAAAGAAGATTCAGCTTGAAGTTCAAATCCAGGACCATTTCCTCATAGATGGTATAATTTCCCAGATGCTCCCATTTACAAATAAAATCGTGCTGATTGCATTAAGCCCCACTACATTGCAAAATAAGATCTAGAATCATCAAGTAGTTTGGCCTAACTAAATATATAGGAGAATCATAGTGGCCTAACAGCCAACCTTTGATATACTAGTATGAAAAATCTGTATAATAAATATGTCCATCTGTCTATCTCTTGAACAGTGTTAGCTTGTGGACTGATTGTACAAAGAATTTTGGAGGAAGAGAGTTGACTGGTTTACTTTTGGGGAAATCACAAAGTTTTTCATGACCTTAGCTTACAAGTTATGATCCTTGTTATTAGAAGAAATACCCATATTGGTAAGATAATGAGTCCATGTTAGTATCATGTGAAAGCAAAACTAATTCTTAATAAACTAATTCTGTTTTTACTTTTTATTATGAACTTGACAAATATCCATATTAAAAAGAAAACAGAAAAAGGTTTGCCCATGAAACCATGAATGTTTTATGTCCGGCTCATTTTTAAAAGTATATATTAGATTTAGCATGGCAGTATCCACACTAAGCTATTTGTCCGTGTTCCCTTTTGGACTTCCTTCTCTTTTCTGTGTATATTTAAAATCCCTTTATTAATGCTGCTTTAAATTTTTTTTTTCTTTATGCTATTCCCACCTACTTTCTATGCCCTCCTCCAGAATCCTATCCCCTTTAACAAATAAGTATGATCAAGGAAAATGAGGTGCCACATTGGCCATATCTGAAAATATGTAGCTCATTCTGTACCTCTGGTCTGGTTTTTTTGCCTGGAGATGCAGAGCATGATTCTTCATTAATCCTTAGTTATTGTTTGTTGCATAGTTCAGAGTTCTTAAGTTTTTGAAAGTTGTTTTCCTTTAACATATTGTCATTTTTATAAGTTCTCTTTGATTCTACTCACTTTACTATGCGTCTTCACAGATTCTTCTGAATCTGTCTGTTTTGTGATTTCTAATGGCAAAATAATCACAAAGCTAACATATATCATCTTAAGATTTGCAATGTGCTATTACTCTTAACAGCCATGTGACATAGGGCCTACTGTCCTCCCCATTGTATGGATGAGAAAACTCAAGCAAAAAAAATTGATATGTACAGGATTATATGACTAAGTGTCTAAAAAGAGATTTGAATTTGGGTCTTCCTGACACCCAATGCTGGCACACTATCCGCTCACTACATCAACTATACCATAGTTTTTAAAGTTTTTCCCAATTAATGGGCACTCATTTTGTTTGCAGTTCTTTGCCAAACTATTCAAATATGCTACTGTAAATATTTTCATAGACATAGATACTTTTCCTTTGCTTTTGAGCTTTTGGATATGTATACCTATGAGTAATATTGTTGGATCAAAGGGTATAACATAAGTAGATAACTTTTTGCAGAGTTGCTATCCAGAATGGTTGGACTATTTCACAGTTCAACTAAGAGTACATATGAATAATTATCACATATCCTCTTGAACAATTGCTATATTCCCCCTCCCCTCCCTATTTTTTTTTGGCCATATTTGCAAATCTGATGGGTTTGAAGTGGAATTTTAAGATATTTTAGTTTGCTTTTCTTGTGGTTGTTAGTAACTCTAATGTCCTTTTTAGAATTCTTTGATCATACCCTTTGATTATCGAACTGTACAGAATTAGTTCGAAAATTTGGAAGTTATAGGGATTCAAATTTATGCTTAGTAGATGACTGATTCTTCCCAATTAGTTTTTTGATTCCATGGAAATGAGGTATGAGACTAGTCTTAAATAAGCCGCTACAATAATAATAAGCCATAAGACCAATAATAGGGAATTAGATTTTGTTGAGTTGCCAAGTCTCAGGTTAGAGTTTTAACAGCCCACTATATATACACATACACACATACATTATATATGTGTGTGTGTGTGTGTGTGTGTGTGTGTGTGTGTGTGTATACACACAGACATTTGTATATGTGTGTGCGTGTATTTATATTTCTTTTAGCTTTGCATTTATTTTGATCTTTGCTATAACAAGTTTGTAGTATATACACAGGGCAGCTAATTTAGGAATAATCCCCAAATCAATAAGAAATTACTTTTTACCTCTTTAAAACTGTTGCTGAATTTTTTCAGTTATTTCCAATTCTCTGTGACCACATTTGGACTTTTCTTGTCAAAAGTACTGGAGGTTTACCATTTCCTTGTCTCTATCATTTTACATATGAGAAAACTGTTTAAGGGTTAAGTGATTTGCTCAGGGTTGTGAAATTAGTGTCTGAGGCCAGATGAAAAAAGTTAAAGAGATAAGAGATGGAATGGTTTGTTCCAAAAATAACCAGAAATCCATTATCACTGGATCAAAGAGTTGGGGAATTAGGCTATAAAGGAATTTGAATACTAAACAAGATTTTGTATTTGTTTTTGGAGGTAATAGGGAATTTTTGGAGTTTATTGGAAAAGGAGTGAGATATAATCAAATCTGTACTTTTAAGAAAATCACTAGTGACTGAATAAAAGTTGGATTGGAGAGGGGAGAGATTTGAGGGCCAACAGACACACCAAGAAACTATTACAATTCGAAGCATGAAATGATGAAAGCCTACACTAGAGTGGTGACAATAACAAAAGAGAGAAAGGGGCATGTTCAAGAAATGTTGCAAAGTTGATATTGATAAGCTTTAGCAGTAGTTTGGATATGGGATGGGAGAGTGAGAGTCAGGAATGAAGGATGATTCTTAGTTTCCAAGCTTGAGAAACTTTCAGAGATAGTATTGCCCTCTACAGTAGGAGGGAGGGATGAATTTAGAGGGGAAAAAAATGAGTTCTGTTTTGGATATGTTGAATTTAATTTGTCTATTGGGCATCAGTTCCAAATCTCTGAAAGGCAGTTGGAGATGCTAGATTGGAATCAAAAGGTTTGAGGAAGGATAGATAAATTTGAGAGTCATTATAGAGATAGTAATTAAATCCATGGAGTTGATGAGATCACTACATGAAGTAGTATTAGAAGTAAAAGAGAAGAGAGCTTAAGAAAAAACCCTGAGGAACACCTGCACTTAGGAGGTGGGATTTGGAAAAAGATTCAACAAAGGGGACAGAAGAAGCAGAAGCAGTTAAGATAGCACAAGAACCATGTTCTGAAAACCTATAGAGAAGAGCATATCAAGAAAGAGTTGATTGGGAGAGGATTTTGGGAAGATGGCAGAGTAGGTTGGTAAATTTCAAGCTCTTCCCCACAAATAGAACAAATTTGCACCACAGAACTAACATAGACTGGTAAAAAAAAAAAATCAAGAAGACTTAGGGCAGAACAGGTTCCTTCAGGTACAACCCAAGAAGATCTGAAGAAAGCCCTCAGGAGGGCTAGCTCAGCAGAAACAGGTGGGGAGCCCTGAGGCTAGCTGAGTGTGGCTGGAGCCTCACCAGGAACTACAGAAACTTTCACCTCCCAGACAGTTTAAGGAGTTAGGGATCTAAATTTAGGAAAACTGAGGAAACCTTGGTTGATTAGGAATGTCAAGCCCAGCCATGCTGCAGAGACTTGGCCCTGGGCAAGCCAGCATACTTGGTGAATACAGAGGTAGTGGGGTCACTGCGGGATGCTGGCACTTGCAGGAGGGTGGAGCTTTTGGTTTAGAGTTCTAGCTCAGAGGAAAGAGCTGAAGGGAAGCTAGAGGCACCCTTCCCCCTCGGCCTCCTCCCCCCCAATTAGAGGTGCATACACTGGCAAAGAAGAATGAACCCAGCCATAGAAACTTACTACAGTAATAAGGAAGACAGGAAGGGGGTTATCTTCAGAAGAGGACATTGAGTTTAAAAAAAAAAAAAAAGTTTCTACCTAAAGAATAACATGAAATAGCTCTCTGCCCAGAGAGAATTTATAGAACTGAGAAATGGTCATTGGATTTGGCAAGTAAGAAATCATTAGTAATTTTGGAG
Source organism: Sminthopsis crassicaudata (assembly GCF_048593235.1). Classification (NCBI taxonomy): domain Eukaryota; kingdom Metazoa; phylum Chordata; class Mammalia; order Dasyuromorphia; family Dasyuridae; genus Sminthopsis; species Sminthopsis crassicaudata. The sequence goes on from NC_133617.1 coordinate 471,240,059, forward strand.
AGAAAAATTTCAGTGGAATAATAAGATTGGAAGCCAGATTGTAAGGGGTTAAGAAAAGAGAAAGAGGAGAGAAAGTGGAGATGGCCTTTTTGGCCTTTTAAACCACAAAGGGTAGAGAAGGTATAAGACAATAATTATCAGGGATGTAAGGATCGAATGAAGGTTTGGTTTTTTGTTTTTCTTTTTTTCCAAAGTGAGGGAGACATGGATAGGTTCAAAGGCAGTAGGAGATGTACCAGTAAGAAGGGAGAGGGGGCAATCTGTTTGCAGAGTGAGATAGAATAGGATCACTTGAACAAGTAAAAGGGTTTTTAGGCTAAACTGTCAATTGTAGAATGGTGCTGATCCCATACAGTGACTTGCCAAAGATTATATATCAATATACATCAGAGGCAGAACTTAAATTCAGTTCTTTCTGCCTTCAAGGCCAGTTCTCTATCTCCTATCCCATATTGCATTTTTATCAAGCAAATCACAATGACTAGCAGCTATTGTTCAGATGTCGTGTAATTTAACACAAGAATGGAAGTGTTTAAAGGCTCTTTTGCTTCTAAATATGGTTCTCCTTATTTTTCCACTAAGGCATTTTAACAAGCCTTTGGCTAGGAGAAAAAACCATCTCTTCATCAGAGACAAGAGCAAAGGAGAGATTGAAGAATAATATTATTAAGTGCTTTTGAGGTATAGAGTTCCAATAAGAATAAAGTATTTTTTTTTTTATGAGGGAGAAGAGGGAATTCAAGACTAATGAATTGTTTTCTGGAATTCAGTACTAATAAAATGTTTTCTTAATAAAGTGTGAGGTTAAATTCTTCTGTAAGGGTATGTCTCAAAATGTTATCCGAGGAGCCTTGAAGAGAGAAGAAGTTTTGGATAGATGCTGTGTAAGGTGTTAAATAGTCAAGGAACAGTAAAAGGATTGCTAGCAGTGTAAACCAAGTTGTTGAGTTTAGATAGTGGACCCAGTCAATGGTAGTTATGTGACTTAAGGTTTTGGATACAGTTATAGTTTGTCTTTTTTTTAGAAAGAAAGAAGAAAAAGGACCAAATGTCTTAGTTTGTAATTTTTCTAAAAATTACAAAAGGAAATAGTTATGATGCCTGTGAAACAATATTTTTAGTTAATTTGGATGTCACTACTTTAGTTTATGTAAAGTTGCCTTTTAGAGGAACAAATTGATGAAGGAGCTATTCTTAGAGAAACCTAAGAATTTGCTAATAATCCAGGTTGGATTATCAATGTGTAGAAAAAGTTCATAGCCAAACACTTGTTTTCACAGTGCAATCACATAAAATGATTATTTTAAAATTAAATTTTGTTTAATATTTCAGATGTTTGTTTTAGTACATCATAGCAAGGAGGGAGAATTATCCATGTTTCATTCATGAAAGACAACTGGGAAAATTCCCACATCACTTTTAATATATCAACCATCTAGTTAGCTTTGCAAGTTTTCCAAACTACATATAGGATGAAAGTACCTTGATGGTCAGATAGTTTAACTGGCACCAGCTTTTCTGAGAAAACTGAACTCTCGTGATTAATAAGCTGCATTCAATGACAAATGATGATAGACTCTTGGGTCTTTTCAAGCCCACCTTTTTTATTTCATACATTGAATGCTTTTATTATTTTTAAGAGATTCTCATTTAATACCCTTAGTGCTTTTTTCTGCCCAGCTTACAGCAGGTAGCATTTTCACTTCACATCCATCTACCCTGGAAATCTTGGAACATCTTGTCATCTTCCCTGCTGCTGCTCTTCCCTTCCCATCTGGAACAGCATCATTTTCTGGACCAGAGACCATGGGTGAGTTAATCCTTCCCAGGTTGAGTTAATCCACTCATCTTTGGAACTCCACTCTGGCTCTGAGGTTGTTTGGCCACTAAATGCCAACTCACCTAAACCACTATATGTAGCTGGCCCCAGACCATCTACACTGGACATCTTGGAATATCTTGCTCTCTGTCCTGTTGTTACTTGTATAATCTACTCCCTTCCCCATCACCTCTTACTTAGAGAACAGTAATCAAATAAATTCCAGTATTGCTCCTGGAAAGGGAATGGTTCCATTCATCATTCCTGTGACTTCCCAAACAAAAACTCTCTTCCCTGACCACCACTTACCTTATATGGTTGTCTCCTTCTTTTAGAATGTAAGCTCCTTCAGGGAAGAAACTGTCATACTTCTTTTATTTGTTATTCTAGAACATAAAACAGTTTGTGGCATATAGCAGATGCTTAATAAATGTTTTTTAAAATTCATTCACTTGTTCACTCATTCATTTACTTATATCAGACAAGAATTATACAGTTGAATATTCATTTCACTAAAGTATTTTTGCAGACCTTAAGTATGTGATAAAGAATATGTGCCACTTTTTGTGTCCCTGTTTTTGACAATGAAAAAGGAAAGCAATCATTTCTATTAGTTGAACACATTCTGTTTATTACCAAGACTATTCACATTATCTTTTTTCTTCTTTGCTTTTTAAGAGACTAATTAGAAGTCTTTTATCATTTAATTTAAAATGTCCAAAATTGTCAAAGACATTTATCTTTAGTAAGAACTGAATTCATTCATTTGTAAAGAAAATTTTTCTTATTACAACCATTATACAGAAATCAGTCTTCTCTTACTAATGATTAAAGCTTTATTTTTTAACTAGAAAGAAAAAAGAAGAAACAAACGTTCAAAAGGTAGAAAATAGGTCTACGATGATGTGTTCTAAAAATCTTGTTTTACTCTGGCATATCTGGGAAGCAAAAGATACTGATACATTTCATAGAAGCAGTGAATGAGAAATAGATTCTGACAGAGTTAGGATAATTCATTCTCTTTGCTCACTACCAGTGCCTGTACATCTGACCATCCAAAAAAATCACTGAATATGGCTTCTTTTTCTGTTTAGTTTGTTAATTTATTCCTTTTAATTTTCAGTCTTAGAAAAACTATGCTTTGTTTCTTAGAATATTCTGGAATGCTTGGTTTCAAATTTGGATATTTTGATCATTTAATTTTTTGTTTCAAAGCAAATTTGTGTTTTCCAAAAGTAGAAAAAAGGGTTGTTGTTGTTTTTAAAATCTTATTTGTTTTTTTATACCAGTGTAATTTCAAATAGTTGACAGAGTTTGTCTCAAATTTGGTTTTATTTTAACATAAAAATTAACTTCTTTTTCCCCAAAAAATGGGATGAATTGATTGGCCTTTCCTGTGTTTTCCCTGTAGGTTCCCAAACCCAATTATTACCCTTTTAACATTTTTGTAATTATGTTATTTTGTATGCATCTTGTGTTTATGAGTTTATTTTATTGCCTTTAGTAGATTGCATTACCATTGGACATAATCATAATTCTGCAAGATTTCACTAAAATTGTTGTTCAGTCATTTTAGTCATGTCCAATTCTTTGTGATCTTGGAAAAGATACTAAAGTGATTTGCCATTTCCTTCCTCAATTCATTTTCCGGATGAGAAAACTAAGGCAAATAAGGTTAAATAACTTGCCCAGGGAACACAGCTAGTAAATGTCTGAGGTCAAATTTGAACTCAAGAAAATGAGTCTTCCATACTTCAGGACCTAAACTCTTATTTATTGCACCACCTAAATGCACCAGAATTGCTTTGGTTTTTTGGGACTTAAGTTGTTTTGAAATTCTTTATTATTTTTATAAAGTAATTCTTTCTCTTACCTTTCACAAATGAGCCATTTATGGAATTTGTTGTCATTGGATTATTTACAAGTGTGTTATATTTTTAATTGATAGTAAGAGGATTTTTCCAGGATAAGATATTTAAATTAGTTGAGAAATTGAACTAGATGGTGAATGTAGTCTAAGTACAGAATAAAAGACTCATTTGCTGCCTTTTTTATAAGTATGCCATGTGAGGATCATTTGAAGGAACAGGAGATATTTAACTTACTTAGAAAAGAGAAAATTAAGGAGTTGTCACATAATTGTCATTTGAAGGAATCTGACATGGAAGAATGATTAGATTTATTCTACTTAGCCCCAGAGGTCAGAATTAGGACTAATGGGTAGAAGTTAACAAAAAATGAGTTGGGCTTGATTGAGGAAAAACTTTCTAACAGAAAAAAACCTAAAAAAACTTTTACAGAGGTAAAAGTGGAATGGTAGGGGTTTATCCCTTACTACAGAACTTTATGGAGAGATGGTATGACTACTTATTGGGTATGATGGAGGAGGATATTCTTAGCAATGTTTAAGTTAAACTAGATTGTCTTCTTGGTCAGCTCTTAGATTTTGTGATTATGTGAAATAGTTGTGGGCTTCTTTTTAGTAGTTCTGTCTAAATAGAGCTAAGAAAGATGATAAACTCTTAGCAGTTTTTTACTGTGAACATTGAAGAATACCTCAAAGTTGAGATTATAGAAAAATAAAACTATTTTAAAGCCCTGAGTATTAGAGCCTCCTTAACTAAGGCTCTACTTTGTATTGTCCAGAATCATGGATCTTGAGCTTTTCTTCTTCCATTAAGTATTCATAGAAGACAAACCTAAAGAATAATCCCACTCGTTTTCCCCAGGTTTCATTATAGATAGAAAACCTTATTTGAGTTGCTTAGTCTTATTGAATTCTGCTAGTTAGTTTGGTAATTGCAATGGAGGATTAGCCAGAGCTAAGACATATCCTAACTGGATTTTCTTTCTTTTCTTCATTTCCATCTTTCTTTCTTCCCTCTTTATCTTAATTTCCTCCCTCATTTTATCTTGACATCCTTTTTTTTTTTTAAAATATGAATTCTTGTCAATCTTCTGTTAAATTTATTTAAAAGGGTATAATGTTTATTGAGGCTTTCACAAAGCAAAATCACATTTCATATTGAGGAAATAATGATAAATATCTTTATCACACTCTATTATCCTGTTTGTTTTTTTTAACACGTTATTATATAGTCTAGTGGGAGGGAAAAAAAAAAAAACAAAAACAACTGAAGTGGCTCAAAACCCAGACCCCCATCTTGATTTTGCCACTAATTTGCCTGTATGACACTTTCTCTGGGCCTCAGTGTCTTCAGAAATTTCTTCTAGAAATGCAGGACAGCAAGTTACAAAGATATCCTGGAGACAGGATATAGGGGACAAAGGAGGAACAAAAATGTCAATGTGGTTGCATCTCAGAGTTCAAGATAATTTCTATAGTCATTTATAGGTCTATAATTCTGGGACTTATTCTTGATTCTAATAATTTAAAAACTGGCCTTTTCTTTTAAGCAATTTTGCAATTATTTAGAATTAAACCTCCTTTCTTTCTCTTTCATCCATCCTACAATACATTTACCATATTCTGTGTTTCTAAGAGTTTGGTTACTCCAAGCTTTCAATGAGTTAACAATGTAATACTATAATCAAGAAAAAACTAAACAATCTTAAATTTCCATTGGGCCAGGCCCAGGAAGGTGGTAGTCCCACTATATAGTCATATGTCTGAAATATTGGGTCAGTTGAGGCCACCACATTTCAAGAAAGAGACAAATATACTCAAGAGTATTCAAGGGACAGCAACTAATAAGGCTAAGGGCTTCATGTTTGTGCCATTTGATCATTTGAAAGTGCTAAAAGACAGTCTGAAAAAGGAAAAACTTAGAGGAAGACTTGATAGTTGCTTTCAAATATTTAAAGGGTTGTCACATAGAAGGATTAGATTTGTTTTGCTTAAATTCAGAGAGAACTGAGAGCAATGGTTAGAAGTAGGAAAGTGACGAATTTAAACTTGATATTAAAAAACAACTTTCTGACAATTAGAGATAAATATGAAGGGGAAATTCCTTGATCCTTGAGGGAGGGAAAGAAGTGAATTTTCCCTCACAATAATAAATTTAGCTGAATATTTGGCATATGGCTGTGATTATTCAAATGACTCCTGAGATCCCTCAAAGTCAGATTAATAAATTTTCTTTTTTTCCTTTCCTGGTGTACCCATCTTGATCTAGGTCTCATGTATTTTCGTTTTCTTTACTAGTTTCTTCTTTCCTGCCTTTCAATCAAGCTCCTATCTCTTCAATCTTAAAAAGTGTTGCCTTGATCCTTCTATAATATCCACTTATTCCTCTGTAGCTCTCATTAACTTCCAAGCTTTTCAGAAAGTGTTGTCTATCCAAAATCTTCAGTTTCTCACTATTCCTTCTCCAGTTCCTTTCATGTTGGCTTCTGTCTTACCACTTGACTGAACTGTGCTCTTAAAAGATACCAGTGATTTCCTAATCCCCATATCCCAGTGGTCTTATTTTATTTAGTTCCTTATCCTTTTTATCCTCTTAGCATTTGCTATTAACCTTTCTCCCCCTTATAATACTTTTCTCCCTTGATTTCAAAGGTAAACTACACTTCTTGTCCTCTTATCTTTCTACTGCTCCTTCTCTCTTACTAGCCCTTCATATTCTTCCTGTCCTTTTAAGCTTTCTTTATTCTTCATTTGCCTTCCCTTATCCCTGAGCTTCACTTATCACTTTTATTCAGCCAACTTCCGTTGTATTTGAAAACAGTTTTATTTAAAGAATTTGAACCTGTTTTAGCTGGGTGGTACAATGGATAAAGTGCAAGACTTGGGTCAGTAAGAAAGATTAAGTTCAATTCCTGTCTCAAATACTTATTAGTTGTGTGGTCCTGAATAAATTGCTTAACCTCTTTCAGCCCCAGTTACATCATCTGTAAATGGTAGTAATCATAATACCTATCTTAAAGGTGTTTTGTGAAGATCAAATGAAATAGCATTTATATAAAGCAATTTACAAACCTTAAAATGGCTGTTTTAATACTAGGTATTATTATTAACTATTATTTTACTTAACTAACTTAAGAAATAAGTTAAAGATAAATAAAAAGTTCTAGAAAATGGATCAGAGAATTCTAGATTTTTAGATTTAGCTAGAACTATAGAAGCAATTAAATCTACTCCTCTCATTTTATAGATAAAGAAACTGAGATGGAAAGAGGCTAACTTGTCCAGGATCATACAGTTAGTATCTGAGGTAGGAGTTGAATTCAGGTTCTTTTGACCCAAGTCTACTTGTTCTATTCACTGTCATGCTAATTTTTTTTCTTAAAGAAATGTATAAGTGAAGGAATTTATCATGAAGATAGTTATATGATTCAATAGAATGGAATCCTGTCAAAGATCTGTTATTGAACTGACAGAAAGAAGTAATTTACAGTTTACAAGAACCATAAATCTGGTATATATAAGTGGGGAGAGATGGAATACAATCACTATGTAGTACCTACTATGTGGTAGATATGATGTTATATGCTGGGGACTCTGTCCAAAGAGCTTAAATTCTAACCGGGGAGAAAACAGCAGCATATCTAAATATATGCACAATAGGTATAAACAGAATAAAAACAAAATATTTGACTACAGTGTATTTTAAAAGGGATAACATAAACAGTTGCAGGGTATAGGAAAGATTTCATATAGAAGTTAGTACTTGAGCTGAATCTTGAAAGGGAAAAGGAATAGAATTTTTTGAAGTGGAAGTAAGAAGGCAACACATTCCAGAAATGCAGGACAGCAAGTTACAAAGACATCCTGGAGACAGGATTGGGGACAAAGGAGGAACAAAGATGTCAATGTGGCTGCATCTCAGAGCTCAGTAAGAGGAGTAATGTCTACTGAGGCTGGAAAAAAATTTTAAAGCTAAAGGTTTTAAAAGCTAAACAGAGTGTGTAGTTTATCCTAAAAGCAATAGGAATCCCCTGGGCCTGAATGACAGCATCTAATACATGCTTAAGAGAAATCCCAGCATTGTGGAGAGTGAATTAAAATTGGGAGAGAATTGAGGAAATTGGAGAAGTGTTCTTCTAAGAAGCTTGGATCATGAAAGCCCAGAAAGGAGAGAGTAACCAGGAGAAGACTGTGGTCAACAAGGCAATTAATAGGTTGAAAACCATGAGGAGTGAAAAAGACGCTCAGATTTGGCAATTTAGAGGTCATTGGGAACTTCTAAGAGAGAAGTCAAGTAATTATGTTGGAAACCAGATTACAAAGAATTAAAAAGTGAGTGAATGGAAAGAAAGTTGTGGCAGTGAGCACAGATAACTTTTTTAAGAGTTGAGGACAGTATAGGACAAAAATTTGAGGGGATTGTAGGAAATAGTGACTTCCCTTAAAATAATAGTTTTAAGAGGGGTGGTGGCAGGACAGGGAGGAGGGATGTCTGCTGCATAGGAGCAAGTCCTGAAAAAGAGAAAGACTACATCATTGTTGAGCCTGGGGAAAAGAAGGAGAGAGTTTGGGATGATAGCAAGGAGTTTTGATCTAGAGAGAATGGAAGAAGAGAGAACTGATATGGAATGAAGAATGGAAGAAGAGAGAACTGATATGGAATGACTTCAGTTTTCTCAATAAAGCAAGAGACAAGGTCCCCATATTGGAGGCAAAGAGTAGAGAAGGAGAGTTTATGGCAGACTTCAGAAAATGAGGTTTTGAAAAACTGCTGTTAGAAATTAACCAATAGTTTGACTCTGATCTGAGATAGCAGAACCTTTGTGATATCCTGAGAAAAGTTATTTATATATTGTAATTTGGTTGAGGTTTGCTTTCTAAGCTGATGATGGTTTCATGTATTCTAAAAATATGCAAATCAGAGAACCTTAGCTTAGGAGGGTACTTCAGAAGTGACCTAACTCAATCTCAATTAAGAATCCTTGGTACAACTCCCCAGCAAGTAGTTACCCAGAACCTACTTGAAGATCTCTAGTAAGAGGTTATCTCCTCATCTCCCAACGCATTCCATTTTATCTCCCAAAGCAGTGTTTGAATAAGTTTTCCTTACTTAGAGCCAAAATCTACATTCCTAAAACTTAGTTTTATGCTTTGGAATCAAGCAGAATAAGACTATTAATCAGGCAATGTTTATTTTATATATAACATACATAATATATATTTTTCGATTTTATTTTATTTTCATGACCACATTCTCTTCCTCCTACCAGCATCTCCCCATTGAAAAAACAAAAACAATGAAATCCATTACAATTCTATATAATCAAGCAAAACAAATTCCCCAAATTGCCAAAGCATTTATTTATTAAGTGCCTCTTGAATTCCAGTTAAGCACTGGAAATGCAAATTCAAAAGGCAATCCTTGGCAGAAGGAATTTAAATTCTATATGAGGAAATCCCATGTTCAGATAAAGATGAATACAAAAAGTGCACGTACACAATAAGCATTTAGAGTATGTAATAGAGTATGTTGTATATACTATGTAAATGGAGGGTGGAGTGACAGTAGTGGTCATAAGAGGTCAGGAAAGACTTTATTTAGGAAGTGGTTCAGTGCCAAAAGTTCAGAGCTAAGAATAGGGAAGTCATGACTTCAAATGAGGCCTCAGACAGTTAGTAGCCCTGTAGTCTTAACTTCTGTTTGCTTCAGTTTCCTCAGATGTAAAATGAGAATAACAACACTCCCTAGAACTGTTGGAAGAATCAATTAAGATCATATTTGAAAAGCACTTAACACATGTCTGACACATAGTAAATGCTATTCAATGCAAGTTATTATTTTTATGGCACTGGAATTGATAAAGAGAGATAGGAGATTCTAAGGGGCAGAAGTGAAAAAAGTTCATTCCAGACATGTGAAACAGACAGCCTATTTGTAAAAGTACAGGTGCAGGCAGGAGATGAGAAGGAATGCTATGTGTACTATAGTCAAAGCAAGGATGCCAGTTGGGCAGAAAAGGAAAGAATATATCAAAGAGCAGGGTGTATGTAATAACCTGGAGAAATTAGAAATGGTTTTAAATGCCAAACTAAAGAGTTGTATTCTATCCAAGAGGCAATAGGAACTTTTTGAATAGGCATATTTCAGAGCTAGATCTGTACTTTAGGGATATCACTTTGTTATTGAGACAGAAAGACATTTGGACTGTTGCAATAGTCCTGGAAAGAAGTGATGAGGGCTGTGAGTAGAAAAAAAAAAAAAAAAGAGACTGATACAAGAGATGTTTAGGTAGAATCAATAAGATCAATCATTTAGATATAGTGTATTATAGAATGAAGAGTTGAGGATGACATCAAGGTTGGGAACTTGGAGTAACTAGAAGTATAAGTAAATAAGGAACTTTGAAATAAGAGTAGATTTAGGGATTGGTTGGAGAATGAGTTGAATTGTATACAGCTTAAGTTTGTAATACTTAGGAGACATCTATGGGAAATATCCATGAGGTAGTTGGTAAGGGAGGGATTGGAATTCAGTAAAGTCTAATCCTTCCATTTGACAACCTTTAAACAGATAATAACTGTAAATTATCTCTGTAAATCCCTGCAAATCTCTTCTCCAGTTTAAACATCACTTTTTCTTTTGATCTTCAAATAGCATGAGCTTTAGCCATCTCATTTTACAGATGAGGAAATTGAGTCCCAGAGGGACAACACAGTAAGTACACAGGTAAGAAAGTAGCAGAATGAGGATGTGAGCCTAGATCCTCTAATTCCAAATTCAGCATTTTAATGCACACCCCTCCCTCCACCCCCGCCCACTGTACTGTATTGCTGGCATTATAAAGTTAGATTATCTATATTTGAGCCCTATCTATCTCCAGGTGCTTAGTACCATTATATAATGCCTTTTGGCTAGTCAAAGCGTCCCATCTCATCTAGAATCATTTATTCCAGAAATGCATCATGATCCAAAATTACCCTTTCTTTCTCCTCAATTTCCTTTTCTTCCCAATTAACATTCCCAGTCAGCTGATGTCAACTAGACATTAAGAGAGTAAGATGAGCATAGAATTGAATAAAAGGGTTTGAGGCCAAATTTTATTTACAATTCTTTTGATTATTCTAAAGTGCTTGGTACTGCCATGCTTCTCCTAATATTCTCCCAGTTATATACAACATGTCTGTGATGAATAGATCATTCCAGAGGAATCAAAATGACAGAATAATGGAAAAAACTCTTCTTAGTAGCTTTAAGTAGGCTTCAGCACATTATTAACCAAAATATATGAAAGAAATGGCATTAAAAATAACATAGTAAGGTGGTATACAAGTCATTTATTAAGAGTAAAAAGCATCAAGTAATTTATGAGGGTAAATGTTATTTTAGTATGCCCCTGTGAATACAAAAGGGGGCCTCCAGCACATTGAGTGATCTTTTCATGGGAAATTTATGGAAAGACACATGTAAAGATGAAAAAGCTGTGTGAGGGATTTCACCCTGGAATCTGGAATGAGCAAGAAATGTATATTTTTTTCTTCCCTCCTGATTCTTGTATGTCCCTCATAGCGGGAGCACCTGTTTGCATGGAAGGTGATTATAGACTATCTACCTCACAATAGTCACAGATACCCTTTTAAGTCTGCTTAATCTTATAGAATTAATAATGGATATAGCCTTAATTGGTCCTTCTAGTATTTCTATTCAGTTTTCCCCTATGTTCCCTTTGACTTTCTTATGCCCTTCTCATGGTGAACCATGAAAGTGGAATAGTTACATTATGTATGCCCTCTTAAGAATTTTTTTCCCCCTTAATCATCCATTTTCCTGCCAGCTAAATCTTTACCTGATTTTCAAAAGAAGGAAGAGGGTAATCTCCAGAACAAAGGCTTATAAGCTTGACTTCAATTCATTATAAAATTCTGAAATACATTATTATTTTATTTTAGACCCTGGCTTTAAGGAGTTTTAAATTTTTTTTTTACAAAGCTTTATATTTTCAAAACATGTATGGATAATTTGATAGCATTGACCCTTGCATAGCCTTGTGTTTCAGATTTTCTCCTCCTTCCCCCTCACCCCCTCCCTAGATGGCAAGCAATCCAATATATGTTAAATCCAATATATATAAACATATTTATATAATTCTCTTGCTGCATAAAAAAAAATATCAGATCAAAACAAGAAAGTGAGAAAACAAAATGCAACAACAACAACAAAAGAGTGAGAATGTTATGTTGTGACTCACATTCAGTTCCTACAGTCCTCTCTTTGGGTGTAGATGGCTCTTTATCACAAGATCATTGGAATTGGCATCAATCATCTTATTTTTGGAAAGAGTCACATTCATCATAATTGATCGTCTTATAATATTGATGTTGTTTATACAATGATATCCTGGTTCTGCTCATTTCACTTAGCATCAGTTCATGTAAGTCTCTCCAGGCCTCTCTGAAATCATCCTCCTGATCATGAAATATATTATTTAAAGGATAATTTGTGGACTATTAGAAAAGGAAAATAGCTATCACTAATAATAATAGTTTAATATTTATTTAGAGCACTGTGCTAAATGCTTTAAACATTTTATAAGCAAATAATATTATAACAGCAACCCTGGAAAGCAGGTGCTATTATCCCTATTTTACAAATAAAGAAACTGAGGCAAATGGGTTAAGATCTGAGTTTTAGTGAGGTGTTTGTGGCTGAATTTGAACTGGTTTTTCTGACTCCCAAGTTTGGGGCTCTCTCCATTGCATTCTATCATAGCTTAAGAAGTTGGCATGCTGTCAAAAACATGTCATACTAGACCTTTTTTTTTTTTTTTAGCCTGTCAGATCAGGAAAATGATGTAGACAGAATATATCTGATTGTGATCAGTCTTTCAATGCTCTTCTTTGAAAAAGATAAAATATAGGTTAGTAGCTTTAAAACTGGTAGAGTGACTAAACCCAAGGAAAAGTATAAATAACTTACTGTAAAGGAAAGTTTGTAATCTAATATATTAGAGAGGTATCAGTCCTTGTTGTTGTACTATTCAATATTTTTATTAGTCCTGTACATGATTGTTTGATTTGTTTTGAACTTGATTGTTTTGAACAGGATTATTCATAAGAACATAGATTTAAAGCTGGAAGGACCCTTAGAGGTTAACATAATGGATGATCTTGAAACACTTGACAACTAGAATGATCGGCCTCATCTAGTATGATTAAACCTAAAGTTGTATACTTTAGTGTTTTTTTAATCACCTTTTCAAATATGTGAATTATAGGAATTTTAATGAATTATAAGCTCAGTATGAATGAACAAGTTGATACTAAATTCAACTTGGTAGACATAAGAAATATGAGAATATGAGAAATTTAGAAAAACATGGTAAGACTTGTATGAATTGATGCAAAGTAATCAAAACCTGATCAGTATTTGTAATGTCTATAACATTATAAACCAGAACATTTAAAAGACTGTAAATCTGTGGTTCAGTTTTAAGCCATCAAGCATATCTTTTCTCAGGAAGTGTCAGGATATATAAATACAAAATGTAGTATATACTGTCAGACCCTCTCTTGAGCTTAATGAAATGTTATTGGAAGGTTTTTTGGTTTGTTTTAAATATGGCTTTAATGGGATAAGAAGAAATAAAGACTAGCATAAAACCAGAGGCTTTTGCCAGCCAACCCTGAATCTATCATACTTTTTGTCTTGGCCTTGTCTTGTCTTATGTGAGGCCACTTAATAAGCTTTTTTGGCAATGATTTAAAGTGCTACAAAGTAGGGGTTTGGGGGTTTTTTTTGTTTGTTTTTGAACTAACAGCATGTAAAGTATTAAACAACCAAAGTTTTTTGTTTTTATATATATTTTTTTTATTTAACCCCAGTTATATATAAAAGTTTTTTTACATTTGTTTTTAAAACTTGAGTTTTACATTCCCTCCTTTCCTCCTCATACTCTCCCATTGAAAAGGCACATGTGAAATTAAGCAAAATATTTCCATAAAACATAGATCTCCCCCCACCAAAAAAAAAAAAAAAAAAAAACTCAAGAAAATAAAAGTTTAAAAAAAAAGTATACCTTAGTCTGTATTTAGACACAAACAGTTGTTTTTGGTTTTTTTTTTTCCCCCCTTCTGGGTATGGATAACATTTTTTCATCATAAGTCTTTTGGAGTAGTCTTAAATCCTTGTATTGCTGAGAATAGTGAAGTCCCTTGCAGTTGATCATCTCACAACTTTGCCATTACTATGTATATAGTGCATTTCATTTTGCTCACATAGGACTTCCCAGGTTTTTCTTATAGCATCCTATTCACCAGTTCTTATACCAATTATTATAGAATAATAATATTCTGGCATAATCATGTACTACAATTTATTCATCCATTCCCAATTAATGGGCATCCCTTCAATTTCCAGTTCTTTGCCCTGAGAAGAGTCGTTATAAATATTTTTGTACATATAGGTTCTTTCCCTTTAAAAAAAAAAAATCTTTTTTGGGATTTATGTCTGATAGTATTGTGAGGTCAAATGATGTACATGATTTTATGGTCCTATGTATAGTTCATATCTTTTCACAATTTATCAGTTCGGGATTGACTCTTATTTTTTGTTATAAATTTGACTCAGTTCCCTATACATTTGAAATTTGAAGCCTTCATCAGAGAAACTTAGCTTTAAAAATCTTTTCATAATTACTGTGCTAACTATATTTCCCCCACTTATTCTGCTCTCTCTTTCCTTTCATTCTTTTTCTCCTCTTTCTAACCAATCCCTCTTTATATTTCTCCTCTCTCCCCCTTTTGTATTTTTTTAAAAAATGCAAACCTAGCACATTTCCCAATTTATGACAATTTCTTTTCTAATTCTCCTACAGTTAGAGAGTTAGGATTTTTTTTTTTTTTTTTTTTTTTTTTGCTGATTTCCTAATACATAGAAGAAAAACTGTGGGATAGAATTGCAGGTCAAAATTTAGAAAAGAATAATTCCACAACCAACAATCCTGTCTAGAAAGAATACCAGGAAAAAAAAAAAAAAGATGGAATGTTTAGCAGTCATTAAAAGAACTTAAAAGAAATAAGGAGTAGAATATACCTCATAACATCAATTTGTCAGTAGATATTTTGGAAAGAAAAAAAAAAGAATGGCAGAAATAGCACTCAAAAATTCAATGATTCTATCAGAAATATTAGGGAAAAAAATCAAGCAAGAAAAATTGAAATGCCATATTTTACTATTAAAACCAACCTGAAAAATAGGATTTAGAGAAAGAATCTAAGATTCATTGGTATCCCAGAAAGGAAATGGAAAATCTAAATACTATATTAAGAAGTTAAAAGAAAACTGTTCAGAAATATTGGAACCATATGGCAAAGGACAAATTGATAGAATCTATAAATCACCAAAGAGGATTTTCTAGATTTAACATGCTCAGAAATGAGTTTTCCAAACTATAGAGCTTCTCGAGAAAAGGAAAAATGTTATCTGTGGCTAGGATCTGACTGCCTGACATAAGGGATAGAAAGTTGGCCTCAGTGGCAGGTATACTTAAGATTCAACTCATTCCTCTTGATATAAACTGTGTGATCCATCCTGGGCAAGTCACTTAACCCTTCGGTGTTCTAGTAACTCTTTAAGGCTTTAAGTTGCAGAGAAAGTGCCAATCTGCATTGGTAAAAGATATTTCATCAGCAGAAAATTCTCTCTCTCTTTCTAGATATCTGGATATTAGGCTTCTCCTTGATTTATTTACATCGAACATTTTGGTTTATTTACATCGAACATTTTGGTAACCATCTGCTCTTAAAACTAAACAGAAAATTATCCTCTTCCTGCTGACGGCATTTCCCTTAGATGTTTTTAATAAAATATATATATATATATATATATATATCATTTTAATGTAGATATATTTATATATAGGATTCTTAATCTTAATATTTCCCATTATTGCTGTTGAAGAAAATAGAGCTGTGCAAAATTTTTGAAAAGCAAACTCAGTGGACAGAATAACTGCAAGATACAAAATCCTTCCCCCAAAAAATGGAGTTAGGAGCACAGTACTCAAAAATATTGAGACACAAAAATTTAGGAATCTAATAAAAATGGAAACGACCACATGGTAAATGCTTTTAACATATATAATTACTATAATTAATAGTGGCAACATTTCTTGTCTTGGGCTGCTGCTTGGCCTATACTCTAATTCCCAGGGAATACACTTTTTATGGTGAAATTGTGCCTTAATTGTTGTTATCATTTGTCTCTCATTCTCTTAGAGGACTGGGACTTGAGGAAGGTGTTACTATGATATGCAAGTGAAGTAGATTTTAGTGAGAGAGGATTGTGCAACCTTACTTGCTTCACTTGACTATAGTCCTGTCTGGGTCCAGTGGCCAAATATAGATCAGGACTACTAGACATAGTCCTGGATGCAGCAGGAGACCTTGGCCTTTTTAAGTTAAGGTCTTCAACATGTCTTAATAGTTGAGTTAGAACTAATTTGCAGTTTTAAAATAAGCTTTATAGCAGAAATTACTCTACTTAGAGAAACTAACCAGGTTAAGTTATAATCAAGTGTTTACATTGTAAAAGGAAGAGAACTATTATTTGGTCAGATCCTCACACTCTCTAGGACTTAGAAAGAAAATAAAGAATGATAAACTTTGGGAACAGAAGTTCAAAAAATAATAAAAAGATAGTAAGGAAAAACTAAAAGAAAGGAAACAGAAAAAGGAATTTACTATTTCTTGTAATTGAGATGGTGCAGTAGAAAATTATTCAAGCATCAAAGTGTAGTGGTGGGGAAGAGTGTTCACAAACTGTATTTTTCTGAATACAGTCAGGAAAAGTTTAAAAATATATCAGTGTTAGAAATGCAGTGAAGGAAGTAGTGGACAAACTGGCACAGGGAGGGAGAGAGAGTTTTTGAGAGGGAGGATAAAAACTTCCAGCAGTCTGATTATGAAAGCAAAAATAATAAGGGTTAGACTCCATAATTTGGGTCTAAGTGACTAAACAAAGAGCAGATTATTGATTATAAGTGGTAATTTCATTCTCATTTTCATTTTTCCCTTAAGATAAGTGTGAGAGATGAGAAGAGTTTTACTATAGGGTCAAATGAAAGGAAAAACAAAAACAGTAATAGATTTGATCACAAAATGAAGAGCAATGGTAGAATGGATCAAAAAGCAAAAAAAGGTGAAGAGTAGAATAGAATGTATTATACTTCAGCAAAATCCAAAAAAGGAAGAATAGCAATCATGATGTCAGACAAGGTAATATCACTAATGGATAATAGATGTAAAAACCACGGGAGCAAAGAAGTTAACTGCCTTATATTAAAAAATTCTTTATCACAACCAGGTTGGATTTATATAGGAATAAATATAGCAAATAATACTAATCATGAAAAACTTACATAAATAGAAACAAAAATCCTTCAGCATAATATAGCTCTTACACTTAAAACCCTAAAAAGCATAGAAAGAAAATGACCATTCCTCAAAAATGAATAAAAAGTATATTTAAGAACAAGAAAAGGTTTATTTTATAATGGAGAATTAATAGAACCTTCTCCAGTAAAGATAGCTATGGAGTCCTGTTACCACTGCTACTTAATGTAGAATTATAAATGCTAGCGATAGCAGTAAGATAGAAAAAAAAAATTTGAGAGAACAAGCATAGGTACAAAGAAGACAAAATTATTTATTTGTTTATTTTTGGTGAGGCAATTGGGTTAAGTAACTTGACCAAGGTCACACAGCTAGGAAGTGTTAAGCGTCTGAGGCCAGATTTCAATTCAGGTCCTCTTGCCTCCAGTGTTGGTGCTGTATCCACTGAGCCATCCTGCTGCCCCCAAAATTATTTTTTTATAGACATAGTGCTTTGCTTAGAGAAATCCATCAATATTTTTTTAAAAATGAAAATAATAGTAACCCTGAACAGTAAACTGAAATTTAATAAAATCAGAAATAAGTCCACAGAAAGCACCCTATCTTTAGACTACTAACAAAATCGAGGAGAAAGAGGCAAAAGAAAATTTCATTTAAAGTAACTACCAAATATCTGAATTTAATTGACTTAGAGTTGATGGGATGCTTCCTGTATATGAGGACAGCAAGTAGGAGGGTATATCTAGATTGTAGAGGACATGAAGGCTAGTAAAGAAGAAGAAACCTGGAAAGGAGGAGGCCAGGTTGTGAATGACAGGAAACTACTATTTATTGAATAGGTAGTTAACATGGTTAGCCTTGTACTTTAAGAAAACCACTTAGGCATCTAACCTGTGGTTGATTGGAGTAGAAGCAACTTTGGCAGAGAGACCAGGCAATTGCAATAGTCCAGATGATAGGGGGCAGCTAGGTGGCGCAGTGCACCAGCCCTGAATTCAGGAGGACCCAAGTTCAAATCTGGTTTCAGACACTTAACACCTCCTAGCTGTGTGACCCTGGGCAAGTCACTTAACCCCAGCCTCAGGGGAAAAAAAATTAGTCCAGATGATGTGACTTTAAACTAGGGTAGTAGTTGTATGAGTAAAGAGAAGAGGACTCGAGTACCAGAGATGATATGAAAATATAAATGACAACTTAGCAATAGATTGGATGTGTAGACTGAATTAAACAAGAGATTATGGATGATACCAAGTAGTAAACCTAGGTAACCAGAAAGGTACTCATGCCCTTGACTACTAGTAATGAGAAAGTTGGGATGTGGGGAGAGTATGGGGGACAAAGATAATAAGTTCTTGTTTTGTTAGACATGTTGAGTTTGAGATCCTTATAGGACATGTAGTTCAAGGTGTTCAAGAGGCAGTTGGTGATAAGAAGGTTAGAGCTCAGGAGAGAGATCAGGGTTGTAAGATCTGGGAATTACCTGTATTGGGGAGATAATATCCACATCCATGGGATCTTACAAGACTACCAAATGATAGAAGAAAAAGAGAAGAGAGCCTAGGACAAGGCCATTGCATGTAGGTTAGGATTGGAAATGTATGGCAGCTTGTATCTACCACATGTGTCTGCATTGTTCTTATATCACCAATTTTGATTCCTCACAGGTTGCAATATTCCAAGTTTTACAACCATGACGTGTCACCAAAATAATAATTTATTTTTTAAAAGATAGCCTTTTTGAATCAAATTAATACATCTAACATAAGAAGGAGGAAAAATCTTCATCCCAAGTATATTTAAGATTCTAACATCCAAGATATATTAGGGGTGTGTGTGTGTGTGTGTAAGTTAGAGAATGTAATCATACAGTTATAAAAAGAGCAATTACAAACTCTTAATAACAATATAAATAATTGATCCAGATTACTAATTTTTTTTAAAAAATTTATTTATTTATTTTACAAAGCATATGCATGGGTAATTTTCCAACATTGACCTTTACAAAACCTTTTGTTCCAAATTTTCCCCTCCTTCCTCCCACCCCCTCCCCTAGTTGGCAGGTAGTCCAGGACATGTTAAATATGTTGAAATACATGTTAAATCCAATCAGATCACTAATTTAAGAGAAATCCAAAATAAAACATTTCTGACATTTCACAGCAAAGCTGACAAAAGATAGAAATTGGAGAGGCTTCAGAAAGACAAATTCATTAATTTGCTATAAGTTGAACTGCAAATCAGTCTAATCATTCTAAAAATCATTGATGTTAGGAAGAACATGGTTAATTGGGAAAAAAATCTTAACAAGAAGTTTCTCTGTTAATGGTTTAATTGTCAAGACATATAAAGAAACAAAGAGGATTCTTATTAATTCAAGAATGATTGAACAAATTATGGCATGTGAAAGTATTTCCATAAGAAATAGCAAAAGGGATGATAACACAGAAACCCAGATTTGTATAACTGATATAGAAAGAATTGAGTAGAACACAGCAATTTATATAATAGCAACATTGTCAAGAAAAGAACTAAGAAAGACTTAAGAATCTGATCAATACAATGACAAATCGTAGTCACAGAAGACCAATAGTATGTTTTCCATCTCAACAGAGATGATGAACTCCAGGTACAGAAAAAGACTTTTGTCCAGTAAGAGGATTTGTTTTTCTTGAATGTTTGAAGAATTAAGAATGAAGAAATAAGAGAATCACTTAAGAATTTTTTTTAAATGTAAAGAAGATATCAGAAAAAATAAGATATAGAAATCATCTTTGGAAATAATGTGTTGACTTTATCTTATACTTGAAAAGCAAACTCTGTAATACAGTGTTAGCTATGTGTGTGAACCTTTCTGTGCTTTGTTTATGAAAATACATTTGTTTTTTGTCAGATTCAGGATAAAAATAATACCCAAAGGGAGCAGCATAAAAGCAGTTATAACTTCCCCTAACAAGGAATCTGAGTTTTTATGCATGTTAAAAATTATATAAGTTTCTTTAAGAAATTCAACTACAAAAATATCTCTGTTTAATGACCCTCTGATTATTAAATTCAAGTTGAACATAAAGCAAAGATATATTTGCTTGTCAGTGACATAGAGAATATCTTGATCAAGAAATAGACTGGAAAAATGAGCAAAGAACAGAAAAATAAAACATTATTATGATTACAGGGAAGATAAAAGCATGATCTGGCAAGACAACAAAGCCAAAAGTGCTATATCTAAAGACAAAAAAATATATGAATTGATCTCAGGTCATTCTTTTGTTTTTACTGTTTTTCACTGTTTATGATTCATTACTGTTCATAGTTTTCCATCATATTCCTCCAGATTGATATCTTTTTTGAACTCCTCAAAAGATATCAATAAAAATATAATAATATTTTTTAAAAATTACTTACATTTCTCAATATCCTCTTCTCTCCCTTCCATTCATTATAAAAAGAAGGCCTGGAAGCAAACTCCCATATTTCGTTTAAATTTATCTTATCCAAGTAGAGTAATATCTCATTACATTCGTGTACCATAGTTTGTTTAACCATGGTACAATAATGGACATTGATTTCATTTCCAGTTATTTCCTCTTGTTTAAAAAAAAAAAGTGCTACTATCAATATTTTTGTATAAATGAGATCTTTCTTTTTAATACTAATTTTCTTGAAGCACATGTTTAGTAGTGAGATCCTTGGTTCAAAAAATCTGACCATTTTAGTCACTTTATATGATTCTAAATTGCTTTCCAGAATGGTTGGATCAATTTACACATCCACTAACAATGAGCTGTATTTCTCCACAACCCTTCCTTAGATATAAAATGAAACCTCAAACTAGGTTTTGATGTCCATTTCTTTATAGTTTTCAGTTCGTAATCTGAAGACAGTTTGTATTCTTTGTCTTTCTGTTGGGGAATTACTTTTGCACTTAAGTATTTGTGTTAGTTCCTATATATCTTGGATATTAGACCCCTTATAAGAAATATTTGCTGCAGAGATTTTTTTTTTCCTACTGGACTGCTTCCCTTAAGTTGCTCTAATTTTCTGTACAAAAATCTCAATTTTCTGTAATTGAAATTATGTATTTTATATTTTTTGATTGCTTCTATCTTTGGCCAAGAAGTTATCCCACACTCACTCCCAGCCACTTCTGTAAAAAGTACTTCATCTGATTACTTTCTAATGCCTTTTTTTTTTTAATGATTGACCTTTAATATTCATTTTGAGCCTGTAGTGTTCTAAAAAGTAATGGTATTCTAAATAGTATTCTTGGCTGCCATCTCAATCTAATAGGAAAATCAAAGGTTTATTGATTAAGGCAGTATCTTAGGCTTTTTAGATTTTTCATGATGTGTGGCTTAGTTTAAAGCAGAAGTGTCAAATTCAAATAAAAATGGACCACTGACAAGTTGTATATAAATTTAGAAAATCACAAATGAACATATCTGTATTTTTACTTACTTTGTGGAATCAATTATATTTTAATCTGGTTTCAGCCCTAGGTGGGCCAGCCTGTATTTTTTGATACCACTGCTGTAAATATCCTGTTAATTCCAAAATGTTATAAATTTTTTTTTAGCTACAAAATAAAACAATGTTATCCATTCCCTCATGTTTAAACTTGGTCTTGTCCAGGTTCAGACGTTTATCCTCTTAGTTTTTCAGGAACTGATCATTTAATCCATATTTAATGGATAGCATTCTATTCCCCTCATTTTGATCATCCCTCCCTTACAACCATTAAATTAACAAGTATTTATCAGTCACCTGCTACGTGACAACACTGTGCCAAGTGCTAGAGACAGATAGATGAAAGAATAAAATAATCCTTACTTACAAGGAGCTTATACTACATATCTAAGTATGTACAGAATAAATACAAAGTATTTAAATACAAAGTAGTTAAATGCAAGATACATTTTCCAAATTCGGTGGCCTTTTCTCAATTTTTATTTTCCTCTACTTCTCTGCAATCTTTGACACTATTGATCACCCTTTTAATTCTTTCTTCTCTCAAAATTTTTAGAACCATTGTTTCCTGCCTAGCAATGCAATCTTTGACACTATTGATCACCCTTTTAATTCTTTCTTCTCTCAAAATTTTTAGAACCATTGTTTCCTGCCTAGCAAACTGTTTCTTCATTATATGATTTAATTATAGCACCCAAATATTTGCATTAAGGAAAGTGAAAAAAGAAATAGGAACATGAGAGGCTGAAAAGAGACCTCTTTTGAATGAAAAAATAAATATTGGAACAAAAAAATTGATTGTATTTTAAACAGCAAAAAGATAATTCCTGTTCATATCTCAAAGTTGAACAGAATGAAGAAATCCAGATTTGCAGTTAAGAACTAATGTTAAGCTTTTGTGTCTACTTTGAAGAATCTTATAATTTGTCTAATAATACAATCAGAATTTTATACTTCTCAGATTCTTTTGCTGGATCCTCATCCATCTTACTTGTGCCATCTTACTTGTAGGTACTTCCCAGGATTTTGTTTGGGGCCCTCTTTTCTTCTCCCTTTGAAGAAACTTCACTTGGAACTATCAGCTTCCATTTATTTAATTATCATCTTTAAACTGATCAAATCTCTCTATCCTGCTTTTATCTTTCAGGTTCAAAACCTTGGCATTATCTCTTTCTCAATCCACAAATCTAATCAATTACTAAATCCTGCCATTCTACTGCCACATTTTTCTCATTAGACCCATTGTTTCATTTATACAGCCACTACTTTAGTTCAGGTCCTCTTCACCTCTTTTTAACTATTGCAATAACCTCTTAATAGGTTTCTCTGGTTCAAGTCTGTTATCAATCCAATCCATCATATTCACTACTCCACTACATTTTGCTGAAGTCCAATCTCACATTTCCAACTACTTTTCAGACATCTCAAATTGTCTTACAGTAGATATTTTAAACTGAATATGTCCAAAACAGAACTCATCTATCCTACTAAATACTTCTTCATCCTTTGTTACTTCTAAAGAGTAAAGCTTCTTAAATGGTGGCTCATGACCACACTTGGAGTCAAGTGACTGAATGTAGGGGTTGGAGATTATGATTTATTGTTAAGTGGCTTATATACCTACATTATATACTTATATACCCAGAATCACATAAAAATTTCTCAAGCAAAAGGGTTGAAAGTGGAAGAAGTTTAAGAATCAAGCTCTAGAAGGCATCACCATCCTTCCTGTCTTTCAAGCTCACAGCCTAGGAGTTATCCTTATTACCTCTTACCCCATCTCTTTCCAACATTTCTTCAATATGCACCTTTCTCTCCCCTGATACTTTGACCACCCTGCTGATGGTTCTTACCTCACACTTGGACTGTTACAATATCCTACTGATGAATCTTCCTGTCTCAATTCTTTCCCTACTTTAATCCCATCCTTTATTCAGCTGCCAAAGCGATTTTTCCCGAAACTCATACCCAAATATATCACCACCTTCCCTCAGTTAAATAAAACCCTTTGGGATTTAATTTTAAAAATCTTGTTTGTTGTTCAAAGCCTTTCAGAACTTCCTTCTCAATTTTGTCTTTCCATTCTTCTAACACCTTATTCCCTGAGACATACTCTTTGATCCAGTGATAAAGACTTCCTTCCTGTTCCATGAATAAGGTATTCTTAGCTTGGGGCATTTTCTGTTTTCCATGCCCAGAATGCCCTTCCTCCTTATTTCTACTTAATGGGTTCCTTGGAAATCCCAGCTAAAAATGTCTTTCCCAACCTTTCTTAATTCCAATTTATTCTCTTATGTCCTATTTATTTTGTATATAGCTTGTTTCTGCATATTTGCTTGTTTGTTGTCCCTTCTTCTCACCTCCCCCATTAAATTATGGGCTCTATATGGATCAGACTTGTCTTTTGCCCCTTTTTATGTTCCTAGCACTTAGCACAGTATTTAGCACATAGTAGGTACTTAATTTTTTGTTTGAGAAATGGACAAGAAGTATCATATAGAAGTTAATGCACCTTGAAGGGAGAGGATTCTGAGGAGGAGATGAAAAGAGCAGTGCAAAGGCACAGAGAAATAAGAAAGTTGGGTTACGTTTATAAGGAAAATAGAAAAGGCCAATTTGTCTAGATCTTAGAGGCAGTGAAGTTGGAGAATAATATTTGATGTGATTAGAAAGAAAGCTTGGAAGCAGGTTTTAAAGGCCTTTAAAATCTTAAGAAATGTTTTATCTCAAAGTCACCAGGACTGTAGGCTTTGATTGAGTAGCATAGTGACATGGTGAAGTCTGCCCTTAAGTAAAATTATTTTGGGAGTGTTGAACATGATGGACTGAATTGATAAGAGACTTGAGCCAGAGAGACCAATTAAGAGATTGTTGCAATAATTTAGAGAGATGAGGAAGACCTGAACTAAGGTGGAGAGAATAGGTCTGATGAGAAGAATGAGGCAATAGAATGGTAGGATTTGGCAACTGACTAGATTTGTGGAGGGAGGAAGGAGTAGAGGATAATGCCGAAGTTTTGAAGAATCCAAGAGGCTAGAGAGATGATGGTGCCTTCACAAGAAGTGGGAAAGTTTGGAGGAGGATAGGACTTGAGGTGAAAGATGAGTTTAGTTTTAGATATAATAAATTTGAGATGTCTCTAGAGGGTGCAGTTTGAAATATTTAATAGAAAATTGATGATACGTTACTAAATGTCAGTAGAGAGACTAAGGTTGATCATATAGATCTGTAAAGTCATCTGCCTGACTTTACGTAACATGATATTTATGCCCCTAGAAGATGATGAGGTAACTGAGAGTGTTTATAGCAAGAGAAGGGATCTGAGGGCCTTGAACCAAGCCTTGGAGAACACTACAGAGGAGACTGAGGAGCAGTCAAATAGGAGAAGGGCAGCAAAGAATAGTAGTTCTATCTCAGGCTGTGGATAGGCAGTAGACCTGTATTCACTGACATCGAGAACTCACAAACTCCCTGTATCACTGCAGTTTTCCCTCTCCCATTGCCTTTTTGGAGGTTGTAGATTTTGAAACCTGCCTATTACTGAGTAGTAATCCAGAGTCACACAGCTGAAATGTATCAGAGGCAGAACTTGCACCAAGATCTTCTAGCTAGGTCTCTTCAGAGGTCATTGTTAACCACAAATAGTATCACAAGTCCATGAGATAAGCATTGCAACTGGATGTGTGAGAGAAAGAGAAAGGCACATGCACATGGATACTCCTTAGCAGTACAGGGAAAATCTTGAGTATTTAAATTATAGGGGAAAAGGGAAGTATTAGATAAAGGGGAAAAAATTAATCTTTTCCTGAAGTGGGGGAGAAAGATGTTGGCAAAAGCAGCAGTCTTTTCCCTTAGGAACTGGTAGACCATGAAGATAAGATGGTCTGTTTATCAACAAGGTCCCAACTACACAAAATAGTTTCTCAATCTGATGAAGATTGAATGACATCTGTCTTAATTCCCAAGGACACACAGAGAGATATAAGCAGCAAATTATTTCAACTGGGGGAAGGGAGCATTTCATCCATGACAAATTCAGGACCTCCAGCAATATTCTAGGTTCAGGATGTCTGAAAAATATGGCAATTCAAGAGGACAAATTTAGGGAATCCCTTAACGCTATGCTGTCTCTCTACTTAGGTTAAGCAAGAAATTATAAGAGAGAAAACTTAGCTAGTCAATGTCTCTATATTAGCAATCTGGTAAAATTTCTAAAATCTGGTACCTATATATAAAAGGAAATTTCTAAACTATCAGGGAATTTATCTTTTCCATTCTATTCCTATCATGGTGATCCCTTGTCTGTATCCCTACACATACCTAATCAAAGAAAGAAGGCTTTTCAAATGGGAGGAGTTAGTTGGCTGCCAAATTTCTATAATTCAGGGATCTTTCTCTGAAGAAGGTTCCCTTTTCAAACACATCTCTTCAATTAAACTGTCCCAGACGCCTAAAGTGTCACTCATTCCTTTATTTTGAAGCAATGTCCCTTGAATTAAATACATATACTTTCTGGAGAAGACAACATATTAAGCCATTATCAGTCACTAATAGCATTGAAATCAATGAGCCTTTCCCTTTTGAGCAATCAGATATCTGAGAGCAGTTTTGGATTGAGAGAGAGAGTTGTGGACAACGAAGTGGCACAGTAGATAAAACATTGGTCCTGGAGTCAGGAGGACCTGAGTTCAAATGTGAGCTCAGACTGTTGACACTTTCTAGCTGTGTAATCCTAGGCAAGTCTTTTAACCCTGATTGCCTCAGCAAAGAGAAAGTGAGAGTTGGAGAGCATGAGGAGGCTGTGCTAGAGAACCCTGGAAAGCATAAGAGAATTGGTCACATAGAGAAGAGGGAAGGGGACAAGAAAGAGAACTGTAGGTTAAAAGCTGGTTACTAAAAGGATTTGTTAATACAATCAGTTTCTTAATTATGCAAAGGATTGGCCTTGTAAGGGAGACTTGGTTCCATGGTCAGACTTGAGGGTAATTATTTCACATGATTTCTAAATACTCATTTAAAAATTGTTATATGTTATGTGCCTTTCTTAAAGATAATTTTTTTTTTAAATTTCAGTATCCATTACTCTGTTGCTCAGTTTTGACATGAGGTGATGTGACATGGTTTCTAATTGTTTTAAGTGTAGAATATAGACAAGTTTCATGTATAACAGTTTAAGTTTTGTTTCAAGACTTCTGCAAAGTATTTATCATAATAATGATAAATGAAGAAGCCATAGGTAGGAATTTAATGCTTGGAATCACTGCTTGTTTTTTCTTTTGTGTATTATATCATGCAAGAGGCAGCTAGATGGTGCAATAGAGCACTGGTCCTAAAATCAGTAGGACCTGAGTTCAAATCCAGCCTCAGGCATTAAAAATTTAGTAGCTGTCTAACTCTTAACCTCAGTTTCCTTGGAAAAGAAAAAAAGAAAGAGAATGTTGAGAGGAACTTAACAGCATATTGTATCATGCAGGTGAGATTCCAAGAGGAAAGAAAAAAAGGGGTTGTGTTCTAAGGTTTGGTTTCCTTCTATTCCATACAGCTCTTTTCTTTGGTAGGGTTGGTTACCTAGGAAACAGCTGCAGGATACACATACGACAGATTGGGTTTAAAAGAATTTGGAATTGTATAGGCTACTTCAAGTAGCAGATAAAGCTTGTTGGATGTAATATTAGTTGAATGACTGAGTATCTGTTTAATTAGGGTGCTGCAAGAAACCACACAGAATGACATGTTCTAAAGGAGAGCCCATTTAATGCAGTGTGATTTTTAAATTTAGCTTGTTTTCCATTCACTTCACTTCACCAAGAATTTATTAAGTCCTTCCCATGGGCCCAATGCTGTGGGAAACTCTTAGAGAGTAGGGGAGATAAAAGGAGAAGTAGAAGATGGATGATTCAGTACCTATTCCAGTGTTTGCAATCTCGTGAAGGTTAAGCCTCATAAGCTTAGAATAACTAAAGAAGATAACATAAAACAAAATAGAGTATAATCAATTACAAAATTGTATAGCATGGCCTATATGCAGGAATTTAAGAGAAAGAACAAGTCAGGTAATTGTTCTGAGGAAGATGGGTTGTCTACCGATGGACTTTTGTTCTTTTAAGTACTTAAATATAACAGAATACTCAGATATTCCATTCAATTCAACAGATATTTATTGAATACCTATTGTTTGTAATATATGTTAAAAACCTGTGTGTATGGCATAATTTATGGAACAGTACATGTGACTATAATTTAACAAGTACCAAGAAGTTAATAATGTGATAGTGATAGTGAAATGCACAATGCAATATAAATATGAACACTTCCCAGTTCTGCCTTCACATCCTTGGCCTTTAGTTTCTTAACCAGTAAAATAAAGGATTTGATCTGAGTTATCTATATCTATCATCCAGTTCTGTGATTCCAAGCTACAAATTGAGTTGTTCTAAGGCAACACTCATGAAATAATGTTAACAAACCATCTGCTTTCACCAGATATAAAATGTGTCTTAAGAGGTTCTTTTTTTCATTGAAATTGATAGATTTTACTAATTGTCATAATAAATATACAGTATATAACAAACAATAAATACTTGGAGATTCATTTTACTAGATACTTTACATTTTCTTCTTACTAATTAACATTAGGTTCCTTTCCTTCAAAATGCAGATGTTGAATGTTTAATCTTGATCTTTAGAAATCAAATTCAGTATACACAGAGGCACTGCTGTTCCATGAGAGACAAAAAAATTCTTTTACTTAGTTTGTTGAAGGTATGTCTATAATTTTCATTAAGAACTTTTCCCCAAATGTGTACATAATGCTTTATATTAGATTTAATTCTAGCCAAAAAAAGGAAGGCAAAGTAAGTCAGTTTTCAATGACATATACAAGGAAAGGTAAATTAGACTAGAGCAATAATATATCCTTCATTAGAGAAAAGGAGAAATGTTTCATATACTTTTATCTACACTATGTGCTTTCAGAAATATGTTTGAGAAGTGAGAGTATATTTGATTTGTGACATGCAGAATGAATTATTCTATGGAAAAATCTTCAAAATAAAATCTGTAGGCAATTACAAATAGAAACTTTTTTCTATCAGATTAAATTCTCCAAACTAAGCATGTATGGCTTTTTCAAGCAGTATTTGTATGGATTTAAGGCCTTTACTATTCTCATCGCCCTCTTTTGGACACTCTCCCAAGCTTATCAAATCTTTTAAACTATGGCACCCTTAACTGAACACAATATTCCAGATAATACCTGACAAGGACAAAGAAGAGTAGAACTATCACCTCCCTATTCCTGGAAGTTATGTCTCTCTTACTATAAGACTCAGGAGTGTGTAGTCTTGTTTAATACAACACAAGATTTTTTTTTTTGGGGGGGGTCATATCACTTTTGGTTCAAAATGAGCTTGGAGCTGATTAAAATTTCTACACCTATTCAAAAACAGCTGCTTACTGTGCTTTTGCTCATCTTATATTTGTGAAATTGCTTGTTTTTATAATCAGTGTGAGACTTTGCTTTTACAAACCTTATTGGATGTTAGCCTAGTGCTCAAGCCTATCATCTTTTGATCCTGGTTCTGTCATCCACTGTATTAACTAACTCTTCTAACTTTCTGTCATTTGTAAA
Source organism: Sminthopsis crassicaudata (assembly GCF_048593235.1). NCBI lineage: Eukaryota > Metazoa > Chordata > Mammalia > Dasyuromorphia > Dasyuridae > Sminthopsis > Sminthopsis crassicaudata. Next base: position 471,269,228 of record NC_133617.1, read on the forward strand.
TTTGATAAGAATAGTTTCCCTTTGTATCTTCAGAATGTCATTCATAAGCATCTCTCATCCTCCTTTGTAGAATCCTACCTATCTATTGACTTTCTCAGAATTCCAAATGCATGTCAGACTATGCTAAGATTTTCTTGCCTTCTCTATTATTGCAAATTCTAGGATGTAGTGATCACTAGAATTTTTCCTTGTTGGTTCTTTCACCTTCTGAAGGATGAAATTATTACTAAGGTAAATCTGGAAACTATTAGCAACTTTGTTTTGGGCATAGAGAAAGTTCTAGAAGAATTATGAATACTTGAAGACCAATAACACTTTATCACACCTCTAAGCAAGATTTGTGGTCTGTTTCCTAAATTTCTCCTATTTCAAAATGTCCTTCTGTCCAGGTGGTAGAGTATATTTCAGTGACAAAATTATTTTTATTTCACATTCAAGTATTCTCTGTCATCCTTATTTTCTCTGGTTCTCGAATTTTTTATAGGAATATGCTTCCTTCATGTATACTATCTCACCTCTACTATCCTTTACCTACCCAATTTCATCAGAATAAGGTTTACACATTCAGAACCATGGCCTAGTCATGAGCTTCATCCCACCAAGTCTCAGTGAAAATTAGTATATCAAATTTGCCTCCTTGTGTTAGGACTTCTAGTACCTATTATTTTTCACCTAAACTCAGGACATTTGTGTGTAAACTTTTGAAGCCATGGATTTTGCTGCCAACCTTTTTTTTTTTTCTCCTAAAGATTTTTGAGTATTTTGATCACTATTATTTCTTCTTTGTGGCAGCTTTGTATAATATCTAACTTGGGAGTTATACATGAGCAATGTTTTCCCTCCTTCATCTTTTTAGTATAAAATGCTTTTGATTAAATAATCAAATCAGCTGTAATCAGTTCTTCAGACTATATTCTGCTGTTGTATTTGGTGAATTTTTTTAAAATATGATACTTTATAAGAGTCTTTTCTATGGTCTTTTTTCACAGCCTTTCATATAACAATCTGCTTTCATATATAGAATAGTGACTACAGAAGTTAACTTGTTGTTTGAGGCCTTCCTTTGCTCAGTGGTCAGGAGAACAGTTTCCTGTTCTGAGCTTTTCAGTACTACTGTGAAGGTCTTCTTTATTTTCAAAAAGTACAAGAAAATGCTTTGTCATCATAAGTTAACAGTTTTGTAGGAGTCTTTCCCCTTCATGTTTTCACTTCAAGAAAATGTTGAGAGTAGGGGGAATGATGGCAGGAGAATAATTTAAGGACAGTTATATGTTCATTGTTGTCTTTTCTCCTGTGGTTTTCCATTTTGTTTCAAATAATTATCACAAGATTTTAAAGATTATTAGAGTTTTAGAGGTCCAAGAAAATTTAACTTACTAATTTCACTTTGACATATACTATTCTAAGCCATGGTTAGAATCAGGCATAAGGTTAGCTTGGAAGTCTGCTTACATTCTTTTCCTCTTGTGTATATGTATATCTTAGTCTGAAAAGTCTTGGCTGAAAAAAAAAAATCCTACATTTAAATTCTTTTCTTTCTTCTGTGCAAAGATCACCATATAAACCCAAGTATGGGATCATTTTAGTGCTGTAATGTCTAAATTTAATTTCCCTCTATCTTCTCTGATAATTGTAATTAAAAGAGCTAGGGTCATATGTAGTTAGCACTTGAAAAAAAATTTCCAAGATTCTAGAACCATTTGAGACTATAACCTACTTCTTCCTTCATTTACTCTCAATTTCATTCTTATTTCTAAAAATACTTTACTAGCAAAACCAAGGTGCTAAAACACCCACAATACTGTCACAACCTCCTCCTCCACTGCCAATCCTTCATATATCAGGAGCACACTGAATACACAAATTTTTTTTCTTAGGAAAGTTAATGATAGGCATCTTTATCTTATTGAGTTAAAATATAAATAGGACAAATGAAAATCATTATCTTAGGTCAAGGGGTTCTTTTCTGGAAAGAAATTTTTCCAGTGAAAAAATAACAGGAATCTGTTTTTGTTTTTTTGGTTTTTTTTTTTCTTTTTTTTTTATTTAGAATTTTTTTCCACAGTATATATGCATGAGTAATTTTTTTATAATATTATCCCTTGTATTCATTTTTCCAAATTATCCCCCCCTCCCTCTACACCCTCCCCCCGATGACAGGCAATCCCATACATTTTACATATGTTACAATATAACCCAGATACAATATATGTGTGTAAATACCATTTTCTTGTTGCACATTAAGTATTAGGAATCTGTTGTTTTTAAATAAATTACCCAGGCATTTCTTTTCTTCTTAGGTAACTTTTGTTCCAAGTGTTGTTTGTATAGGAGTAACACTTTCTCCCACAGTTCTTAATGGTGAATGAAGTGTTATTGTTTTTTAAATACATATCAAACCTCTGACCTCTGAGTCTGAGATTCTGTGAGTAAATTCTTAAACTGTACGCAATCTTTTCCTCAAACCTGATCTTTGCAGTTTCTCTTTCTATTAATATCAGTGTGAGTAAATTCTTAAACTGTATGCAATCTTTTCCTCAAACCTGATCTTTGCAGTTTCTCTTTCTATTAATGTCAGTGCCATTCTTCCACTTACCTGAGGTTTAGAATGAGTCATCTTTAAATCATCTTTCCCCTCTTTTAAGTCCCATATCAAAATAGTTGCCAGTTACTTTTGATTCTACTTCCATGAATTCCAGCATAGAACATCTTTTTCATTTATTCCCAATACTCCTAGCCAAGATCCTCATTACATCTCATTTAAACCATTGAAATGTCCCTTTAATCAATCTTTTCTAACTCTTCACTCCTTCACACTGTTTCCATATTAACTTTCATTAATGCATATATTTACTTATAATTTGTCACAAATCCTTGCTGGCTCCTTAATATAGTCCCAGACATCATTCTTATAATCAAGACCCTTTACTTTTTGGCTGCAGTTTGCCTTGCCTTATTGCATTTTTTTTTCTATATATCCTGTGATCTAGCCAAATTTACATTCCATGAACATATCGAAAGTTTTCCCTCTTTCATGGGTGTAGAATGGAATTTTTTGTCTTTCTTCCCTGATGCTGCTTACAACTGAGTACTTGTGTACACCTCTTTTATACATTTATATTTTTTGTGTTGTGGTTATATTTTTAGTTTATTCACATCTTATTTATTAGAATGGAAACGTTAAAGTTCTCCTATTTCTATATCACCTTCATTGTCTTGTATTATTAAATCTTTGTTGAGTAAAGAAGAAATCAGAGTGTTGTATGAAACTATTTTAATGATAAAAAGGAAACAATACTTTCTAATAACCACTAATTGATAAGACTTAAGTATTTTCTTCATATATTTTTCACTGCTAGTTCTGTAGTGGTTTTCTGACAAACCATGCTAGTGACTTTCAGATTGTAGATATAGTATTTTTATTATGTTTTAAGATTGCTGAACTTACAAAATGGAAAACAGTCTCTTCCAGCATATTTGCAGGAGTTTAGTGGGAAAGTTTATATAGTGTCTTAATCCACTTACCTTTAACAATGTAGTTTTTCCTAATATTTAGTCCTTTGTAGAACTTTCATTAGAAAGTATTTACTGCATATGTTAAACAGACCTCACCTGTAGTGGAATTAAATATTCTGGATTGACCTTGTTTCCAGTTTTCCTCAAGCTTAGAGTTTACTTTCTCCAAATAGAATTTTGTGAAGCAGAGTTGCTTTAACCTGTGACTTAACAAATTAGGTATAGCTCAGTTTGTTTTGGGGGGAAGGAAGAAGTACTTCAACAGCCCCATAAATATTTCCCCACATTTTGCTTCTTTCTAGGAGCACTCACTGTGGGCCTTGTACGGCAGTGTCAAACGATCCATGGACGTGACAGGACATGTATCCCTCCCCGGCTTCCCCCTGAATGGGTTACCACGTTATTTTTCATCATCATGGGAATCATTTCATTGACTGTCACATGTGGCTTGCTGGTGGCTTCCCATTGGCGAAGAGAAGCTACAAAATATGCGCGTTGGATAGCATTCACTGGAAGTAAGTAATTTGTGTTTGCCAAACTTATCAGGAAAACAGATATGTTTTTATGAACAAAAATAGAGGCAAGTAGTCTGTCTTTCCTGAAACTCAAAGAACTCAAATGTGTTTGGCATAACCATTATGTGGTCAATTGTATGTGATAGGCACTATATCTAAAGAGAATTAGGACATGCAGTCTCTCCCAAATCACACCTTTTATTTAAGGGTTAGTTAGTATTTCAAAAACTTTGACTTTTTTCAAAAAACTTCTGCTTTCTTAATTATTTGATGAATTTGTTTCTAATTTGTATTATGACATTTTCTTTAGAATATTATTTAGGGTGAAAAGTAACTATTTGGACAATGCAGCTATCTCTTAGTTGCTAAATTCCCCAGGATATATAGGCAATGGTGAATCTTTGTTCTTCCTACTTTGTGTCAGTATAGTGAAATATCTTTCAGGTACTTTTGTCTGAATGAACACAGCAGGCTTTTATCTCTAAGTGATCTGGTTTAAATCAGAATAAAAGAAATATTCAGTATATACAAGTGGATCTGAAACCTCATCCGTTTGGGTGTTCCCTCCAGTAATACATACTGCAACCTAGTTCTGCTTGCCCATCTCATGCAATTCTTGTCGTATACATTCACCACAGAGCTTTCACACAATGTGCTAGGTCATTCCTTGTGTTCTGCTGACATTGCACATAATGCCAGGGAAGCACACAACCAGCCTTTTTTCTTCTCCTCTTCTTCCTCCTCCTTTTTGTCTAATACAGTTCTTTGATAACATCCTTTGTTCTACTTCTTTGCCATTCCTGGTTTGTACTATGTTTCAGCTTACTCATATTGACAATGTGCCTCTTTTACCTTTGAGGTGATTTTTGCTTTCACTTCTTCAGAGATTGCAATATTCCATGACCTGTAACCATACAAAATATAGGAAGAATATTGATATTTAAAAAGAAGTAATAAAAGATCCTGATAATCTTTTAAAAGTAATAAATAACACCAAATTTTTATGTTGTACTTTATCTTTGGATCTATGCTTCATAAGTGAACATCCATGCAAAGCATCATAACCAATGAATTAGTTAAGATTGGGATTCTCTGTAGAGCAAATGTATACTTAGCAAATGTAATAAAAAAAAATCTTTTACAGTTTAGATGTTGGAGATAGCTGTGTTAAAGGTTAATCATCATATTATATAACTCTTTTACTCTTTATAGTTATGGTCAAAGTACTGGATGTATTCAAATCAATGTAATAGTAAGCCATCCTTTAACAGGATGTTTATTTACTCTTGATTTTGTTAATGATATCTCTGGTACATTTCCCACCTCTTTATTAAATTTTACAAATTTCATACATATGTTTTTGCCAAATTGTCATTGTTTTTCAAATCACCAAACTAATATGTGGTTTTTTGGTTTGTTTTACAGTGATCCTTTTCTGTATGGCTGCCCTAATATTTCCAATAGGATTTTACATCAATGAAGTTGGAGGTCAACCTTATAAACTGCCCAACAATACAGTAGTTGGGTCTTCATATGTACTATTTGTCTTATCAATTTTCTTTACAATAGTGGGACTTCTATTTGCTGGCAAAGTTTGTTTACCTGGCTGATGAATGTCTAAACTGCTTGACTTCTTTTTTGGGAAAGATGGAGGGTGGGAAAGACGAAGGCAAGGCATCTGAGCAGTCCTGTTCACAGGAGGATGCTTAGATGAAGCTATCTGTTACTGAAAAGAGAAATATGTTGACTCGTTCTCACTATGCACTTTGGATTAAAATGGAGAGCCTTTTCCATAACCAAATACAGACAACATTGACTAAATCTCCTGAGCATATTCAGGCAGTCAGGTCTGCACTGTGATAGCAACCTAGTGAAGAAGAATGCTTTATATTGAAAAGCATATGGCCCTAAATGACTGTACCGTTCCGTTTTTGTCTGATTAATCTTTTTAAGTATTTATGAACTAATGGTGGACCAGATGGTTGCAAGAAAAGTTCAAGTGAGGCTGGCCTCACTTCCTAAGATATTAGTGTACAAAACTCCCTTGTGATAAGATAAACCTTTGGCCCCCAAATGAATTGCTGTTGCATTACTGCACCAAGAAGCCAATAGATCAAAATGTGTTTGCTAAAATATGTGTTGAAAAAAAATCCTTAAATTTCCCACTCTCTGTGTTTAAAAAAATTCAACAAGAAAAATTAAGAAATATGTTCTTTTGGGGGTGGGGGGAATCTTCCTTATATTTATATACATATATAATATATATATATATATATTGCTGATGCAGTATACCATGTGTGTATGTGTGTGTGTGTATATATACATATATATGTGTGTATGTATATATGTCTATATACATATATATACCTACACAATTCCTGGAAGAGAACTTGGAATGCTTTGCTAGCAAAACACTGTGGTGTGCAAACCTAGAACTCAATAGAAAAAGCCATTTCTCTGAAGGCTGCAGTGTGGAGAGAGTCTTCAGTTTACCTCATTCTTTGTAGCAGCCCTTGATTTTAACAGGTTTTTGTAATAGGTACAAATAATCCCATACTTTTCTAGGTGCAATTTTAAGTTAAGCTAAAGATTCTTTGTATGGTTAATTTATTTGTATATGAGGGTAGAAAGCAAGATCATGTCATACTTCAAACCCAAATTTGGGAAATCTGACACTATTTAAATTATTATCAGCTGTTGTCTGTTGTACAGAAATTCTCTTTTCTACTTGCTTTGTAACATGAATAATGCATTGATCTAGGTTTAAGCACAGCAATTCTACATAAATACAAGGCTCACTAGTGAATATAGGCAGCAGTATTTTGGTCATTTACTAATACTAACTTAATACTTCCATAAAAAATGAACTTATAGTGTTCTATTTCCATCAAAAACCTGAGCAATACCTTTTTATTTTCTATGCCTTGTTTGCTAAAAGCTAACATTTTAAAATGTGCATTTACTTTAAAGGTTGTCTAAACTCACAACTTAAGTTTCTTCCTAAAAGAAACACTTCAGCTAACCCTTAAACCTTAAACCACAAATACTTATGTCTCTCTTTCCTTTTTCCTTCATTTCTCATTTTCCTTAGTTCATTCCCCCCTTGAAATTAATACACTATAGATATTTTTCCCTTTGTAGTGGATTGAGGCATTTTTTGGCAGTAGAGTCAAGTCTTTGATCTTTATAGTGAAATGGCAAACCAAATATATCTGTCAAAAGAGTTACAAGCCTAGATTCTTGTTGCAGAGTGCAGTTTTCTAGAAAGCCACATTGTATTTTAAAGTATACATGGAGTTATGAGATGGAAATGGGGCCTGGAAGGTAAAGAAAGGGATGGCTCCCTTGTCAGATAAGAAAACAAAAACTCTAATGTAGTTCACCATTCATATACCTCCACTGTTAATTGACAAACATTTTAGTATTAAAATAAAGCCCCAATATATCAGCTTGCTTTGATTTTGAGAATTCTTGGAGTATTATATCTGTGGAATATTCTCCAAATGTTAAACAGTGATTTTTTTTTTTCATTTCTAAGGTGACATCACTTTAGCAAAAATTCTAAGAGGAAAAAACTTTTTCTAAAGTATTATGTCTATCCAATTATAAGAATACTACTAGGCATGTTCTCTGGACGTTTGATTGCTGGGTCGTTATGCCAATTGAGATTTGGTTGGTCCTCAAATAAAATGGGTCACTTTGAAGTGAAGCTTTGGATATAACCGTTATACCACTGAATAAAGTGTTAGCAAAGTATGGTTCAAATTAATTTATGATATGATTAAGAGCTTTTCTTCTTCCAAAAGATCAATCTTATTGTAAATAGTTTCACAAATATTTTAACTGGATCATGGGCATGGGGAGAGAGAGTTTCTCAGCTGCTAAGAATTTCCCCACTTGTTTACTTCCTTCACTTACAATGGTATTATGTGTAAAATGACAAGTTTTAGGATTTTGTTTAGTATCTGTTCTCAAAACCATCTAAATGTCTCTAATTTCATCATCATCTTGGAAAATACCCAGTGCGTGAATGACCAATGTGTTGGAAACATCCACTGGCCAGACCCACTGGCTATTAAACCCAGGAGCAAAGCAACCCCAACTTCATCTAGTAGTATGTGAAGTCGAATCTTTGGACTTTGGTCCAAATATGGAAATGAAACCATTTACATAAAGAAATCTATAAATCCTGTAAGTGAAAAAAATAGACAACTATTGGCAGTTGCCTTTAATAAGGTCACTATATTAAGTACTATATAGTACAGTATTAATTTATAGCAGAAAATCATATCTTATAAACTGTATATAAAACACTGTTTATGGTGCAATCATTTGTCAAACTTTTGTCTGTTTGTTTTTAAAGTTGTGTACATTTTTTCATACCTAAGAGCGTCACTGTAAAATCTGCTGAAAACTATTTATAGGTTTTATTTGCACATGGTTTAATTAGTTTTAAACTCTAGGAAGTTCCTATTGAAGCATCTAGATATCTGTAAACATTTAAAATCTTTAATTCATTAAAAACAATTATTTCAGTATGGTTCTTTCCAAAGGTAATTCATGTTCTATGTTTTTAATATGTTTATGTAATTTTCTGGACTCCACCTTTTTCTGTTTTGTTTTGTTTTGTTTTTGAAGGACAGCTCTTATCTTACCATTCTAGATGACCAAAACACCTAACTAATTTTCACTCGTTTACCCAAAGGTTTGATGTCCCAATTTGACATTCTGTGAATAAATTCTTTTGTATGTTATATTAAATGGAAATCCTGGTATATTCATATACTGATATGGAAGATAGACCCTGGAAAAAAGTGGTGAATGTGCTTTAGCTTTCAGGAAGCTATCTCAGTTTTATCTTACAGTGTGGACTTCTTCAGAACACCACATATATAATTTGTTTTTCTTTGTTAAAACGACTCTTTGGTCATAAGTTTTTATGACTATCATAACTGTTTTTCCAGAACCTAAGTTTGCCCCCTCCCCTATTAAAATATAGATATAAACACACACACACACACACACACATACATACATATATACACACACATATATATGTATATGTGTATATAGATATTTTTTTTAAATAACATCACAGTTTAAAACAAAGCTGTCCTGGAAATTTTGAAGGATAAATATATGAAGGAAAAAAAAAATGTCTTCATGGGTAGTATTCCCAACAAAAGAGTCCATGGTTGTTATCACCTCAAGAGATTTTAAAGTTTGTGCTCAAAGTCTGTATATTATCCCAAACTTTATTAAAGATTGTTTTTTAATTGGTTATAACATTTTTCAATTAATAATTTCAAAACAAATTGTTAATACAAGCTGTATAAAATGAACATAATTTTCTTCACTTGTATTTTTGTTATCAAGCAAGTTTATCAAAATAAATTGTCTACTAAACAAACTAAAACTGATTCAATTGATTTGAATTCATCTAAAGTATAATAAATTATTTTCTAACTCTTAATTTTTAACTCTTAATTAATCTTTACATTTCAAAAGTGCTGCTTTTAAATGTATTTTAGAATTCTGCATTCTAATCTATTTGCTACATTTTATGAGCTTATGTCATTTGTGTTCACTGTTTTGATTGTTAATTATATATTTCTCTCTATCGGGACTTTGCATTTTTTCCTTCCTTTGTCCCACACTTTCTTTACAAACGTAAAAAGAAGGGGAAAAAGAATTAATCTGCTGAACACTAGCAGACTGTAATCAAAGTGGTCTGTCCCTAGCCTTCTGTCCCTTATTTTTTCACTAAACCCAGATCCTGTTACTTTCATTTTCTCTCTTTTTATTCCTCTTTCTTGAGCAATTCTTTAAAGGTAATTTATCTTGCTTGCAATTGCCCCTTTCTGATTCTACCCTCCCTTCAATATGCTTCTATCTCCTTTTCCTATTACTACATATTTTCTTGAGTTTAATGTATTTCTACATTAAACTCTTACATGTATGTTCAACTATTCTTTGCTCAGTTCATATTTTGTTTTATATATCTTCTCATATACCCCATTGTTTGATATAGTAATCCTCTTTCTGCTTCTTTCTTCCTCTCTTTTCTTCCCTTCTTAAAACCAAAGAGAACAAAACCACATCTAAGCCTTGTACTTATCTTTTTTCTTCCCCTTTCTGTGCTTCTTGAAGGTAATGGGGGGAATTATCTCTTCTCTCATTAGAGAGAGTAGTAGGTGGCACAATAGATAAAGTATTGTGTCTGAAGTCAGAAAGACCTTCATTTGAATCCATCCTCAGATCCTTAGTAGCTATGATATTGAGCAAGTCACTTAACTCAGTTTGCCTCAGTTTCCTCATCTGTAAAATGAGCTGGAGAAGAAAATGGTCAACTACTCCAAGTATCTTTGTCAGGATCACAAAGAATTAGACATAATTAAAACAACTGAACAACAACACTAAAGTATTTAGCATTTTCTAATTGTGTGTATGTGTGTGTATCACACACATATAAAATACATCTATGTACCTTTCAAGGTTTCAATTGATACCTTTGGTTCTACTTAGCTATGATTATTCCATCACGAAAATTTTAAAGTCTCTTCCTATTTACTTCTTCCCCTGAAAAATTAAGCTTTTTGCACCTTAAGTTATTCTTGGTTGTAAGCTTTTTGCTTTTGTCTTTTAGAAGATTGTATTTTGAAATGTTTCTTCTCCTTTACAGTAGTTGAAACATGATTTTGTACAATCCTGGCTATGGGTCCTTGAATTCTGACTCTATGCTTATAGTTTTGGGGTTTTTTTGTTTTTTTTGACTTGAACGTTTTGAATTTTTTTTCTTTTTCTTTTTTTTTTTTATTAAAGCTTTTATTTACAAAACATGTATAGGTCATTTTTCAACACTGATCCTTGCAAAACCTTGTGTTCCAAATTTTCCTTTTCTCCCCACCCCCACCCATGGTTAGCAGGTAATCCAATACATGTTAAATATGTTAAAATATTTGTTAAATCCAATATATGTATACATATTTATAGTTATCTTGCTGCACAAAAAAAAATCAGATGAAGAAAAAACAAAATAAAATGAAAGCAAACAGCAACAGAAAGAGTGAAAATGCTATGGTCCACACTCAGATCCCACAGTCCTCTTTCTGGGCTCTCTTCATCACAAGATCATTGGAACTAATCTGAATTATCTCATTGTTGAAAAGAGCCATGTCCATCATATAATCTTGTTGCCATGTGCAGTGATCTTCTAGTTCTGCTCATTTCACTAAGCAAAAACTTTGAATTTTTGTTATGAAATTCCTAGGTGTTTTCAGTTTGGAGTTTTATTTTTACTTTCTCTTTTGGGTCTACTAGATCTGGGCAGTTTTGGTTATATCTTGATATACAATGGCCTGGTTTTCTGTTTAGTCTTGGTTTTCAGATATTCAAATGATTCTTATATTATCTTTCCTCGGTCCAGACTTTTTCCAGATCACTCATTTTTGATACTTTAATTTTTTTCCAGCCTTTTGACTTGGCTCTCATATATTTTATTGTCTCATGAGTCATTAATTCAGCATAAAGAACATTATCATGTTCCATTCTGTTTTTCAAGGAGTTTATTACTTGGATGAGGTTTTCTCTCTCTTATACTATTATTATTCTTTCATTTTTTTCCTCTCAGACTCTCATTTCATTTATATTTATCTCTTGCTCTATTTCTCCTAGGCATTCTTGGAATCCTTGTGACCAAGTCATCTTTTTCTTTTTTTGAAGCTTTGCTTTTATTTGTTGAGTCAGGTAGGTCTTGTTATGAGTCCTATTTTCTCTCTAGTATGGATGCCACAGCTGTGCTGGATGGTGGCTGGTATGAGATCCCAAACGCTATCTCCATCTCAACCTGCTGAAGGCTCTGGCCTATGCTAGTTTCCTTTGCTGTAGCCCTCATGCATTGGTGGTCATTCTGGACTTAGGTCTACACTCCTGCACAATCATTGCAAGACTTCATACAGCCACTGATTTGGCCCTGCTATGGCATTAAGTACTCTACAGGGGGCTCTATCTCCCTGCATAGTAACTCACAGGGACCGAGTCTGTCCCTTGCTTCTGTTGTAATGTATTTTGTATCTAGCTTCAGGCCCTTATTAGAAGTTGTACTGGCTTATAAGACTTCTGTCCAAAGCTCCAGTTTCCTTTAGGCAGGACCATTTGGAGGAGGTTGCTGGTATTTCTGATGTAGTCCTTCCCCCATCCTCCACTTTCTTCCTCTTTCACTAGATTTTTAGCAGGCTTTCTTTTTGTTTTTTCTTATTTTTTTCTAGTGATTCTATTTGTCATTTTATTTAGACTAGATAGAAGAGCTTCTGTTTCTCTGGTTTTCTCTATCCGTGTTTCTGAAATCCATTTTAGATACCAATGGGGCTTGAGTGAGAAAGTTAGATTTCTCTGTGGTCTTTCATGTCTCCCTTTTGACTGGAATTCTTCTACTGATTTGAAATGAGCTTTGGTTTTAGAATTTGTTTTCTTCTGAAAACATTTCTCACAAACACACACACACACACACACACACCATACACCTATATACCTTTCAAAGTTTCTGTTGCCTAAGTTTCTACTCACTTAAACTCACTTCATCAGGAAAATTTGAAAGGTCTGGACTGAGACAAAATAATATAAGAATCATTTGATTCTCTGAAAATCAAGACCAAACAGAAAATCAGGCCATCATATGTCAAGAAATCAATAAAAGAAAACTGCCCAGATTTAGTAGACCCAAATGAGAAAGTGAAAATATAGAGAATCTGCTAATCATCTCCTGAAGGAAACTCCAAACTGAAAACTATAGGAATATCATATACAAATCCAAAGTTTTTAAGTCAAAAAGAAAATTCCAAGTACAGAAGGTCAGAATTCAAGTACAAGAATCCAAGTACCTTGGATTTAGCATTGAAACAATTGACTTTAAAGGCAAAAATGTTGATTTATAAAATCCTCTACTATGGCTATCTGTTAACCAATTTTTTTTTTTTTTTTTTTTTTTGTGAAGATGACTGTGAGGATATGGATTCCCTTCTTAGTTTCAGAAATTGACTTGTACTTATTCTTGGTCTCAGTAGTAAAATTAAAAAAAAAAAAAGAATTATAAAGAGTATAAAAGAGGAGAAACAAAGATATATTATCTGTTCAAGAGATAATTCTTTTCCCAGAAGGGAAAGTACAAGATGGCCATTTCAGGCATGTTGAAGATTCTTTTAGGAAGACTGATGATGACAAACTCTGCTTTATCCCCCCTCCCCCCAGAGAATAAGAAGGTTCAGATACAAAACAGATTTACATTTAAATAGAATTTTAAAGCTGGGAGGAACCTAACCTCACTCCCTCACTTTCTAGATGAGGAAACTCGAAATTAATTTCTGCTATAAGCAGAAATTAAAGTTCCATGCCTGGGAGAAGAAAAAGTAATATTTGGGGGCATCTGGACTTGCAATTTCATCATTGTAACTGTCTTCTATGTGGAAATGTCTTCTGCCTGCCTATCACTGATGCAGAGCAGTAGTTATTCTGTATTTTATCATCTTTAAAAAAATGCCATATTAAAGCTATAAATCCAGGTCTTCCTGACTCCAGTGCTATATCCATTATTCCACATTTCCACATATCTCCATGTTCCTCAGATGGATTTGTGATCTCTCCAATTTAGGAGATCCAGGGATGTAGATCGTAACTCCTCTATGTCTGCCCATCCTGGGCAATTCTTGACTATGTTCTCTTCAAACCATGACCACAAATTTATATATTATAAATTCATGAATATTATATACAAGAAAATATAATTAACATCACTATATGGTATTCCACATGTTATATGAATTTTATAAATTTACAATATTATTGTTGATAAAAAAGAAAACTACAGAGATGCAGTCCCTGTATTTGTCCTCATTAGATATCTTGAAATTCCTCCATGCTCAAACATTCTCTGATGTATTGGAATTTATGTCTGATGTGTTGTATTTTGCAAAGGTTTGGATCTCAGCCAAGATGAGTTTATTTGAACACTTTCTGCTTAACAATAGGGAATTGTGGTCTTGATCCTTTTGAGATGCTCTTATCTACAGCTGGCTGTTTTACAGCATCTTGGTAAGTATTGCCAATTTTTTGCCAACATAAAATCAATTCCATTTGGCCTCTTTCAGGAGGGAATCAAATAAAGGATCTGTCATTTGTCCTATTTAATTTAAATACTTAATATTAATTATCTAAGACAATGAAAACCAAGATTAGAAAAATAGAAATTAATTCTTTTTCAATTGTCAGCTGTAAAATGGGGGTTATAAAAGTACCTACATCTTATGAAATAGTATGAAATTGTTGTAGTGCTTAGCACCTAGTGCTTAATATATACTCGTTTCCTTCTTTCTCCATGTTACTTTACCAAAAAGACAATGATTAATCAAATTCCACTGATGATCCAAACCATTTTAGACAATAGTTTAATAATAGTCACTGAACCTTTCACCAGCATAGCTAATTTTTTCTTAATGAACTGATTTGTGTCAGTCACCCACACCTCTTTCTCTCTTCCTACCTTATCTACCAAATTTAAAAGCTATCAGTTCTTAAGTTGAAATTTTGCCCTACTCTGGGCACATGTTATGGAATTGAAAGTAATTGTTTCTGAGCTATGACTAAAGAAGGTGTCTCCAGGTAAAATTATACATTTTCAATGGCTCATGAAACTGCCTTTTTATCACTGAAATTGATAAGTTCTTATCTTTAAAGTGAAGATGTAATATTCACACTACCTACCTCACAGGATTGTCATGAGAAAAATACTTGTAAAGTGATATTTTAAAGATAAGCTATTTGTTATTATTTCTCTGTGAGAAAAAAATTGCGTTAAAAAAATTCTGGTTTATAAATACTTAAAGAGTTTGGGTGCTTTATTTTATCTTGGATGTTGTGATGACAGATGTCATCTATGAATCCTATTTGGATCCTTCAAGGACTTAAGATATGAGAATGTTTTCCCTTTTTTTTTTTTTTTTTTTTTTTTTTTTTAACTTTTGTTTGTTCTTGTCATTAGGGGGAAAAGTTAAAGAAGGGCAGCTAGATGATGCAAATTACTAGCCCTGGACGCAGGAGGACTTGAGTTCAAATCCTACCTGAGACACTTAATACTTACTAGCTATGTGGCCCTGGACAAGTCACTTAACCCCAGTTACCTTGAGCGCCTCCCCCCCAAAAAATAGGTTTGGGAAGAAAGAATGGAGGGAAAAAAGCAGGGAGGGATTTTGGAATGGAAGAGAAGAGGAAGGAAAAAATGAAAGGAAGAATGGAAGGAAAGGTTTTTATTCTGTTAACATATAATAACTTTTGTAAATGTTCTTCCTCTACCTTTGAACTGAACCATACCTTCATTTTAACAACAAAAAATAAACCAGAAACACCTGATACAGTGAGCAAATGTGACATTATATACATTTTACCTTAAGCTGTCCCATTCCTCATCGCCACCATGAACAGGAACAAGCAAGTTTCATCATCTCTTTTCTGGGATTACTTCTCAATTTGGCTTCCTTGAAAGGAGGGAATCTTGCAAGTGCTATACCCTCTTCTCTTTCAGATGGGCAATGGATATTGCTGTAGGTCAGCCAATTTAAATGACTAAGAAAGAAGAATGCCACAATTATTCATTCATTCATTTATTTTATTAGAGCTTTTTATTTACAAAGCATATGCATGGGTAATTTTTCCAACATTGACCCTCGAATAACCTTTTGTTCCAAATTTTCCTTTCCTTCCCCCACCCCCTCCCCAGCTGGCAGGTAGTCCAATACATGTTAAATATGTCAAAAATACATATTAGATCCAGTATATGTATACGTATTTATACAGTTATCTGGTTGTGCAAGAAAAATCGGATCAAGAAGGAAGAAAAAGAAAAACTCTGAAAAAAAAAATGCAAGCAAATAACAACAGAGAGAGTGAGAATGCTAGGTTGTGCTCCACTCTCTGTTCCCATAGTTCCTCTCTCTGGGTGTAGATGGTTCCCTTCATCACTGCATAAGTGGAACTAATTTGAATCATCTCAATGTTGAAGAGAGCAATGTCCAAGAATGACACAATTTTTAACCTAAGATAATGAATTAGATTCCAGTTATAGTCAGATATCCTGCCCAGAGGCACTTGCTGGAGTAGCATAAGTCTTATGATTTGACATAACTAGAAAATTACTAGATAGAACACCTGCCTCAAAATATCTTCCTTTTTTGGTTTTTCATATTGACACTACATGAAGATACATTCTTTTGGATTTAATGAATTGGCACCTGGAATATCTGCTTTTGCTTAAAACACAAGAGCTACATAGTTAGGAGGTCATTCTCTGTCATTCCATCTATATATATTTTATACATTCTGATTTATATTTGTGGTTTTCCTTCATTGGAGAAAGAAGTCCTTGAGGGCAAGAACTGTTTTGGCCTTTTCTTTATATCCCCATCGTTTAGCACAGTATCTAACACCTGTGTATAAATTGTGTATTAATTACCTTACCTTTAAAATATCACTTTCACCTGTGTGGTAAAAAGACTGATTCTTCCTTTTAAATGCAAATACACCTGAGAGGGATAACACAAAAATCTTCAGTTCACTTTTCAGTCATGTAAACAGATACTTCAAGAGAGGATTTCATAAGTTCTGGTAGAAAATGAAGATAAACATTTCTCAGCATTGATTTTTCTTTAATTTCAATGCAAAAAAAAAAAAAGACATTAGGATCATAGTTAGTTTTGCTATTCCTCTCTGAAACAGTACTCAAAAATTGAATACAAAAAGTGATGTCTTGGTTGTAGAAGATACATAAGTTACGATTCTAGTAGTGAATTTTTAATTTTCTTGTTATTCAGTCATATCTGACTCTTAATGACCCTGTTGGGTTTTTCTTGGCAAAGATACTGGAGTGGGTCTGCCATTTCCTTCTCTAGCTCATTTTATAGATGAGGAAATGGAGGCAAACAGTGAAGTGACTTGCCCAGTCATGCAGCTAGCAAATATCTGAGCTTGGATTTGAACTTAGGTCTTCCTGACTCCAGGTCCCAGTATTCTGTGCTGCTTTTCTCACTTCAACATTGCCTCGTACTTGTTTTGCACTATTTATATGTGCACATGTTGTACTCTTTTATAGAATGAGAAGGCAAGGGCAGTTTCATTTTTGTCTAACATCTTAACATGGTAGCTAGCACATAGTAGTAAAAATATGCTTTTGAGTGATTTCCCAAAGTCACAAGATTATCATAAATGGTAAGTTTGAAGCCAGACCCGGTAGGTTCAAATACAGTTGTTCTTTCTATTGAATGGCACAGTCTTCAGATATGTCTTGTGTGTAGGGGGATGTGAGAGGGTTGAGATACATAAATTCATGGTCCTTTAGGGAGGTGGAGGTGGAGGTCTGAAGATTAAAGATGTCAGAACTAAACGTTTAGAATGGGAAATCATCTGCATGGAAGCAAGTATTTGAAGTTGTGGGAGTGGGTAAGATTTACCTAGGAAGAGAGAGGTCAAAAAAAGACACATGAAGAGCTCTCCCTGCTATTAAAGGCTTGAACTGCCCGTCAGACAGTTAAAATGAAGGCTCTGATAATAGTTTTGGGAGGGAGGAAGAGGGAATGACCTCGGAGAAGGATGTCCTGCCTAGAAAAGCTAGTGCTGAAGACAAATCCAGTTTCCCGATTTTACCTAGTAACAGGTATTAATCTTACCTACTGTATTTGTAAAGCAAGCAATGATGCTAGGGAGCCACTGCACTAAGCAATGGTGATTTTAGTGTTAAGCCCAACCCCAAATCCCCATTTATCCTTTAAACAGCTGCCATTTTTGACCCAATGCAAACAAGACATAGTTTCAAGGCAGACCACCACAGGTAAAGAACCTTGTTTCTACCTGGACTAAACCATTTTTCTCTGTTTAGCACAAAAAGACTAGCGGTTAAAAATTAAAAAAATAATAATAATAAAAATAAAAATTAACAATAGCAAGGCAACAAGCAAAATACTGCTATTATTCAGGTGAGAGAACATAGAAGGACATTAAAGTTTCTGGAAATTGTATCAGAATATGATGTAGAACTGCTGCTCCCCTGTCCCTAGCTTATTGTGTTACAGTCTGTTACCTAGGGAATAGAGTAACATTCCTATAGAGCTCCCCTAGCGGACTACAAAGAGAGTAAGGGAGAAAGTGTGATCAGAAGCCAAAGTCCTTTGGGATAAACATTTCTCCTAAAAATGAAGGACTGAGGATCAAAGACAGAAGGAAGTGACAGGTGAGTATGAGTATCAAGTGTGTGGGTCCTGGAGACTAAAGGAAGCGTAGCAAGGGTTCACTGAAAGGCCAGCTGTGCAGGCTAATGGCATCTTACCTCAGCTGCTATCGCTGGGTCTCAATCCCAAAGACAGTGGCCCAAAAAGCATCAATGCTTGCCTGGAAAATGGTCAGTTACACCTTTGGATAAGTGGACGGTGCCTTTGATCATCATTACTGCTGGGGAGATATAGGTGGGTAGTTTATTCATTTACTTCCTGATTGGTTTAGAAACGTTTTCTTGTTCTAATTAATTGAAATTTCTTCTAGAAAAAGTCTGGGAAGAGAAAGGAGAAATTCATTACCAACCTTCCCAAACTTAGTGTAGTTGTCTTGTCTAAGAAGTCTGGACTACTCACCTAGCTTTTCAGAGAGTCTCTCTACAACTCTCAAGTTACCATTTTCCCTAAAGCAACTTCATAATATCAAAAAATTACAGAATATTAGAAATTGAAAAGGCCTTAGATCTCATTTCATCTAATCCTGGCAAATTTTATAGGTGAGAAAGCTGAGAATCAGAGAGGTGAAGTGGCAGTGGCCCAAGACCTGTATGAATATTGAGTAGCACTGAGATTCAAAGTTATGTCTTCTGATCCCAAGTCAAAAATTCTTGACACTCTGGCAAGCTGTTCTCAATGACCTGTCAAGTAACCCTTTCTAAGTTCTTAGTTGATAATAGTTTAAGGAATTACCTTCCCAGAAATAACAGAATTTCAAGAGCCTCTTTTTTAAAGACACAAAAATCTCGGGCATTAATAACAGACTTAATTTCTCTCTGCCTCAGTTTCCTCAGTCACAAAAGGGCAATAGTCTTTACCTCTCAGGATTATTGTGAAGATCGAAGACATAACTTTGTAAAGTGCTTTGCAGATCCTAAAATACCATATAAATGATAGCTACTGTTATTGTAATCTACATCAAATTTGTCAAATAGGCATCCTGGCCCCCCAGTACTACTGAATGTGACTTGAACCAGATTAAAATGTAATTAGAAAATGTTTAACAGATAAAAATACAATAGAATATAGACACTGGTAAACAGTTTGTCAACATGCACCCTGTAGAAGGATTTTTATGTATAGTTCAGTGACTCCCTTTGATATCATCTACATCCTTGGAGGGAACATTCAAATTCATAAGCTCCCAGATCCATTCAAGTTTCTGAGGACCTCTTCTCAAACCCACTCTCAGTTTCCAGGCCCCTGAACATTAGTCTTCATTGAACCAGTGCTGTGACACTTAGACCTCATTCTCAGGCTTTCTAACCTCCAGAAGAACCTCTCAACAAGGCTTCAAAGAATCCTAAGTTAGTTTACAGTGATACTTCATTGGCCTGTTGGATGGTCCTTTCCTGTCCCTTGGCTTTCTAAGATCCCTCCCAAAATGTGGTTCTACCCTGCCTTGCTCTACTAAATTATTTCATACTCTAGACTCCTACTTTCCAACACATATCCACACAAACTCTTCTGTCATATACTATTCCTTTAGACTTGCTTTTCAGCTAGTTCATCTAAAAAAGAAGCCACTACTGGCTCAATGTTTTGCCCTCCCTGGTAATATTTAAATTGTAGTCAAGGCTGTCAATGCTTTAAACCTAAGGACCTGTAGTGATTAGTGCTCAAATTTTCAGAATCATTGAAGACCAGTGGGAATAATATTTTTAGAAAAGTGACTTTGGTACCCTTGAAATCATATCAACTAAGCATCTCCCGCCTTCCTCTATGTTTAGAGCTGATCCTTGCCTTTTCTAATTCCTGCTATAAGTGTATTTTGAGAATGAGCATCTTATTTTCAAAGCTACCATTTCAAATGATGTCCTCTTGTTCTATACCTCCTCTGAATTGAATTTTGAAATGACAGAATTTCACTACTTATATTTCATATGGCAAGTTGTAATTTTTAGCTCTTTCAAGGCAATAACATCTTTCAGTACTAAAATTAGGGGTGTGCTAAAGCCACCTTGAGGGGGCTAAGAAAGCCTATTGTTCAGTTTTCAATGTCAGTATTTACAACTCAAGAAATCAGCAAATAATACAAATCAGTGTTTGCTTTATTGCCTTTTTTGATTATCTAGAATTAAGAAAGTGATGGAGAAAATGTTAATCTAAATTGTGCATACAGCCATGTGACATGAAACTTCTTTGAGTATCCTTAGTTCTTTTAAAAGTATGGTAAAGCTACCTATAATCACATGAAAAAATGCTCTAAATCACTACTAATTAGGGAAATGCAAACTAAAACAATTTTGAGGTACCACGTCAAAACTCTCAGATTGGCTAAAATGACAGGAAAAGATAACACAAATGTTGGAGTGGATGTGGGAAGATCTAAGACCTCCCATTGTTATGATGCTTTAAAATTTTCAAATCATTTTCATGTCCATAATCCGATTTTGTCCTCCTAAAAAAAAAAAAACCCCTGGGTAGATAATTCCATGTGATAGCTGAAAAAGCTGAGATACAGAGAGATAAAGTACTTGTCCAAAATCTCATAGCAGATCAGCCACAGGGTTAGGACTAAAACCCAGATTCCTTACCTCCTGATCCAGTATTCTTGCTAGCATACAACTCTACTTTTTATTTAATCTGTTGCTCAATCTTTCTTGTCATTTCTACAAACTGGTAGGTGATATGAGACTTTACATATATATAGTATGTGTTTCTTAGTCAACTGTTGTGAAACGGAGGTTCTAAGACTTCACTGAGCTTTCCAAGATTCCAATGGAACTTCAACTTTAGCAGTCCTAGCTTCCTGAATCCCACTTCTTTGCTGTATTGGTGAGGTGTTACAGAGTAATCCTTAGTGCTTCTCTGAAAATTTAAAATACCTCAACCATTAACAAAGATCCAAAATAAAATACTCTGTGGCATTGAATTTAGTGTGTTTTCTCCTACCATGATACTATTTTTTTCCTTTTAAAATTTTTTTCTTGTTTATACATGTATATTAATTTTTAAATACACTATTTCTCTATGACTCATATTGGTAGAGAAAAATCATGAGAGAAAAAACAATGAAAGAAAAAAAGAAAAAGAAAAAAGTGAACATAACATGTGTTATTTATATTTAGCCTCTATAGTTCTCTCTCTGGATGTAGATGGTGTTTTCTATCCAAAGTTTATTGGGATTGCTTTGGATCATTGAACTGCTAAGAAGAATCAAGTCTTTCATTGTTTATCATTGCACAATCTTACGATTAGTGTGTACAATATATTCCTGGTTTTACTTGTTTTGCTCAGCATCAGTTCATATAAATCTTTCCAGGCCTTTCTAAAATCAGCTTGTTCATCATTTTTTAATAGAATAATAAAATTCTATTACTTTCATATACCATAACTTATTCAGCCATTCCCCAGTTGATGGTCATTTACTCATTTTCCAATTTTTTGTCAAAAAGAGCTGCTACACATATTTTTGCACATTTTTCCTCTTCTATGATTTCCTTGGGATACAGATGCAATAGTAGCAAAGGATATGCAGTTTTATAGCTCTTTGGACATAGTTCCAGATTGCTCTTCAGAATGGTTAAATCAGTTCATAACTCCAACAACAACAATACACCAGTGCCCGTTTTCCCACATCCACTCCAACATTTGTGTTATCTTTTCCTGTCATTTTAGCCAATCTGAGAGTTTTGACGTGGTACCTCAAAATTGTTTTAGTTTGCATTTCCCTAATTAGTAGTGATTTAGAGCATTTTTTCATGTGATTATAGGTAGCTTTACCATACTTTTAAAAGAACTAAGGATACCCAAAGAAGTTTCATGTCACATGCCTTATTTCAGAATGTTTGCCACAGATTGTATTCATCATGTGCCAATCTTCCTTCATAGGGAACTATATCTTGGAGTATTCTAAAATGGCCACACAAACCAGAATTGGAGTCCAGATTCAAGATAATGAAAGATTTCCACAAGATCTTAGGTAAGGAACTAGCTTACCTGAGTTTCCAAATGAAAATAAATTTTTTACTCATAAAAGGGAAATGATATTATTTGCATTTTTGTTAAATAGCATGAAATTTTTCCACAATACTATCATATGTGGAACAAATTATAAGAATAATATGTATTAGAATCCAAATTAGAGAAGGGCTAATTACTGATATACCACTTTATGAAAAGTTTTCCCCTTTAAACTGGCCCTGAGGCACAAATTCTGAGGACTGATTTTAGTAGAGTTTCTAAAGGATAACTGGAAGAAAAACAAAGCAAATAAGAAAATCTCAGGATTATGCAAACCAAAACAAACACAAAAAAAAAACCCTAAAATTCTCCAAGGTTACTCTGGAGGGATGGAGTATAAACAGGTTAAATTAAGAAAACAGCAAATTATGAGCAATGACCAAATGAAATTTGTGTTTTATAGCATAAAAGGAAATATTGATGCAGACTTTAAAAGGCAGAAAACTTTGCAGCTGATCGATGGAAACCCTGAAAAAACGAATAATGGACTATTGGTTTCAAACATCAAACAGACCCAGGACTTGGTAAAACAAGCAAACAAACAAAAAAGTTATATAGCTAATAAGAAATAGTTACAAATGCTTAGGGAATTAGATATGGATGAAGGGTGGATTTGCTCAAAGGCTTTTCCTAAATGATATACCTCAATCTAGAACAGCTGAAAAGTTGGACTTGGCAAAGCAACATCAGAACATGCAGGACTAGGGAGAAGAGTATAATTAATTGACTAAGTAAAAATATCTATGTTCAAAATTCTTTGAATTGCACCCAAAGAAGGGAAAAGAAATAATTCCTCCCAAATGTGTAAGACCAAGGGACTAGCAGTAAATCTCTATCACATAATTATGCACCTAATAAATGCTTGCTGCTGATTGACATGAAATTTGCAAAGTATAAGTTAGCAAAGATGGAAAATACAAAGTGAAATTCAAAACCATTTCCCATTTTTTGTTTTGTTTTTCTGAGATAGAAGATAGATTTTATTTTCATACTGAACATGAATAGAAATGGATTTTTTCTTAAAATTCTTTAGAAAAATATATAGTCCTCTTAACAGAGTGAGACATATCTATTCATTTGAATTACTTTGTACATGAAAAAAAAGGGGGAAAACAGATTATTCTCTTTTATTAGAGAAGTATTTCCATTTTTCATCTACTTCAGATATTCCCATCACAAGGTTAGAAAGACTAAAAGTCTGGAATGAGATAAAGCTCATGTCACATGAGAAACAGTTAAATGACTTCTGTATTTAAATTATACCAAAGAGAACATAAGAGATGGAAAAAAGAATATTATGCCAGAGGTGTTTAATTGTGCTACAGTTATTGGATTCGAGTTAGAGAGATTGACCTTTCTCCTTGCAAAAGAAAATAGTTTTATATTCAAAGCTATCCAACATTGAAAAGAACATACAGAGCTCCCAATCAAGGAAGTGATTAATCAAAGACTAGATGACCATCTGTCATTATCAAGGCTTATTTCCCCCATTAAATTGTAGGCTCCTTGAAAGCAAGTATTTCTCTTAGGAGGACAGTGATTGTACCTGTGATTTCATTGATAAAGAGCATTCCTCCTCTCAGTGGTTATTCTGTACCTTCTATGAAACTTATAATGTGGCACTAAGAGGGCAAATAAGTGGGCACTAAGAGGCTAATTGATTTGCCCAAGGTCAAATAGATGCCCCAGGCAAGATTTGAACTCACTGTCTTCTGCATTTGAAACCAACTCTACTATACCATATTGTCCTTCATCCCAGAGTAGGCATTTATATTTTTAATTTATTTATTTAATTTTTACAAAAATTTTATGAATAGGTAATTTTCCATCATTGACAATTGCAAAACTTTTTGTTTCAACTTTTCCCCTCCTTCCCTCCACCCCTTCCCCCAGATGGCAGGTTGACCAATACATGTTAAATATGTTAAAGTAAAGTTAAATACAATATATGTATACATGTCCAAACAGTTATTTTGCTTTACAAAAAGAATCGGACTTTGAAATAGTGTACAATTAGCCCATGAAGGAAATCAAAAATGCAGGCAGACAAAAATAGAGGGATTGGGAATTCTAAGTAGTGGTTCATAGTCATCTCCCAGAGTTCTTTCTCTGGATGTAGCTGGTTCAGTTCATTACTGCTCTCTTGGAACTGATTTGGTTCATCTCATTGTTGGAGAAGACCTCGTCCATCAGAATTGATCATCATATAGTATTGTTATTGAAGTATCTAATGATCTCCTGGTCCTGCTCATTTCACTCAGCATCAGTTCATGTAAGTCTCTCCAGGCCTTTCTGAAATTATCCTGTTGGTCATTTCTTACAGAACAATAATATTCCATAATATTCATAAAACCATAATTTATTCAACCATAATATTATTCATTCTCCAATTGAGGGACATCCACTCAGTTTCCAGTTTCTGGCTACTACAAAGAGGGCTGCCACAAACATTCTTGCTCATACAAGTCCCTTTCCCTTTTTTAAAATCCCAGAGTAGGCATTTAATAAATTGAGAAGTTGGAATAAATAAGCTGAAAGATCTCTTCCAACTTAAAAAACAAACTGGTTCTGTGATTCTGCAAATGGAGGGTTGTTAAACCTTGTATCCTTTTTTTCTATGTGTATATTGTGGTTTGTCCTTCATTCTTGAAGAGAACCACCACATCAGGGAGATGATGCCCTGACATGCAGGTCAATTAGACTTAAGTGAGGGAGGTTGGGCAAAATCACCTGCTTTGTTTTCCCCTCCAGAGTCATCTGGGTCCCATGGAGATCAAGACAACTGGAGGGACCCAGAATATAGTGAGAGACCTTGGCCTGAGGTCTTTAACAGACCTCAGTTTGACTGAGGCAACACCCAATTAGGCTGAGTAAGAAATGTGGCAGGGTTTCTGGCCAAAATAGAAACAATTCACTCTGAGCCAATTAGGGCCCAAACAGTGACCAAGTAGGGCTTGGCCTGGAATCTCTTGTTGGCCAATCTAAGAAAACCAGAGTGATTTGAGTTTTAAGTCTAAATCTTTAAGAACGAAATCTTACATGCATAAAGGGAGAAGTAGAAAGAAGAGTCATCTGTTCACTTTATGTCCTAGCTGCCATATTAAGGCATTGTTCTATCTCGGTAGGGATCAGATCCTGAGGTTTAATCCATGGGCAATAGAGTCAAAATAGCTGTATTCAGTAGTACTTCTTCAGATGTTATAATGCTGCATCCATGTTCAAAAGTTTCTAATATGGGAAAGATGAATAAATATGGTTAAGAACTCTACTATGCTCAGCATGTCAACCTCAAAATGTCACCCAAGAGAAGATCAGAATAGTGAAATCTGGTATATATTTGATACGGGCAATCATGCTTACCTGTGTTCACAGGCAGTCTATTGATGATAAGATGGAAGATTCATCAATGTGTGTCATTTTTGTAATAATCGAATCTGTAACTGGTATGCATATAATTCTCTGGCTGAGATGTAAATATAACTTGTATGTGGCACAGTAGAAAGAGGAAGACCCAAATCCTAGTTTCCAATTTTGCTGTGTTGGAATTAATTGGAATAAATTACTCAAGAAAGTAATTTAGCTGCCTTTTCCTTGCCAATAAAATGAAGTAAAAGGCTATGGGACCATTTTTAGTATTGTTATTCTGTGACTTTTAAGAAAACTTGTAACTTAAGCAGATTGGGACTTCTAGTATACCATGATTTCAGGTTACTATTTCACCAGGCTCTGAAACCTCATTTTTCTAAAACATATAGTACCACCTTTTGGAAAGGAAGGACTAGGGATGTGCAAGAACTGGCTCCTAGGTTTCCAAAAACCTATTGTTAATTTTTCAATCTCATCATTTATGTCTCATTGCAAATTAAGACTTCATTAATTGTTTTGTTGATTAACCAGGTGTTAAGGAAAAAGATTGATAATGCTGATTAAACTTAAAAGTGAGCATGTACCCTATATTCTTTTTTCTTCACAAATCCCAGTTGTTAAACATTTTCAGCCCAACTCAGCAGGAATAGTAGGCTCTGCTAATGAGATCTGGTACCTGTAGGCTAATAATAAAAACTAATAATAATGATAATAATAATAATAATGACTGGCACTTATATAGCACTTTAAAGTTTGCAAATCGCTTTACATCTTTTATCTCATTTGAGTCATACAATACCTTGTCCTTGGATTCTTGACATTTCAATCCAACCCACCTGCAAAATGCAAAATCTTTTCAGTACCAGGTAGCCAAAATTGTAGTTAAAGCTGCTATTCTTGCTGTACCCATGATGTGGGGAGGTGGAGTAGGAGGGAGTGTCACATTTTCCCTTTATTTTAACCAGTTTGAGTAAAGTTGTATATGTCAAATAGAAATGAAGTTTTCTCTACTTACCTTACAGATGTGAGCTTTGAATGGTTAAAAAGTGTGATGTAATTATAAATTGTTATTGTTAACTAATCAGAGAGTAAAATTTAAAATATCTCACACTTTTGATCTATGATGACATTCTAGATAAAAGGAGAGGATATAATCAAATTATTTGCAGAGTTTCTTTCCAGCTCCAAGATTTTTTGATGAGGTATAAAGTTAGTTACATTCGATTCAGGACAACATTCTAGCCAGAATATTTGTCAGTGAGTCATTTAGTCGTGTCTCACTCTTCGTGACTCCTTTTGTGGGGTTTCCTTGGCAGAGATACTGTAATGGTTTGCCATTTCTTTTTCCAGTTCAGTTTCCAGATGAGGAAACTAAGGCGAAAGGGATTAAGTGACTTGCCCAAGGTCACACAGCTAGTAAGGCTGAGGCTAGATGAATTCCGGAAGAGTCTTCCTGACTCCAAACCTGCTGCTTTATCTACTGAACCACCTACCTGCTCACTTTGTGTGTAGACAGAAAGAAATAAATTCCAGAAATATAGTGGGGGGTAAAAGTCCACAAAATCTGGCAAATGGTGTAGGATGTGAAAAGATGAGTGAGACAGAAGACTCAGAGATAATGCTTAAATTTTGAACCGGGTTTATTTCTGGGATGCTAAAGATGCCAACACCAGAAAATGAAGTTGGGAGAAGAGGAAAGTTTCAAGAGGAGGTTAATTGGCTCAATTCTGAGTTTGAGGCACTAACAGAAGACAAACGGAAATTCAGGACTAGCGCTAAAACCTGGAGCAGGAGATATAGATTTTTGAGACTTCTAGTTAGAAATCACTAATAAACCAACAAATATTTGTTAAGCTACTGTATACTAGATACTATGCTAAGCACACAACAAGAGGTAAATGTTTTAGACAATTCAAGGAGAATTTAACATTGAGAAAAGGTCATTTCAATATCAATTAAAAGAACATTGATGGCCTCAAATTAAAAAGGTAGGATGATAGGATCATAGACCTAGAAGAGATCTTAAAAGCCATTTTACAGATGAGGAAACTGAGGCCCAAGGATATGAGCGCTTAAGAGAAAGACAAGGTCAATGGAACTTTTTTTAAAATTGTCTTTTAGGCAGGGGAGACTGAACGTGTTTTTAGGCAGCAGAGAATTGGCTGAGAAAAAATGGAGTGAGTGAAAGACTGAGCTAATAAGAAAAGCTTGGTCTTGACAAGGAGTAAGACTACCTCCTCTTCTACAGCAAAGATCAAAAGGATGAATGAAGACAGATCTTGAGGTGTAAAAATGTCTTCATATCAAAATAGATGCTCCTCTATTAAAGAAATGGAAGGTGGAATCAAATTGGAAGTTTGAAAAGACAGAAGGATTAGATCAACTTCTTTGAGAGTGTTATGAGGTGTTCAAGGAGGATTAATACCTCTGGTGTTATATGTATACCTTTGTGGTATTCAACTCTTACCTGTGACTAAGAACATGCATAAACAGGTAGACTAAACTAAGTTGAGGATAACCTATGGACCTCCAACTCATTGGTGAGTTAGGAGGTATCTACCCCAAGCATGTGAAGACTTCTTCCAGTGGAATAGGTGGATGAGGACAATTTGTTCAGTGGCCATGAAGGCAGCTGAAACAAGTGCTGTGTATCAAGCTGTGGATCAAGAGCCTGATCGACATTAAAGACTGCAAGCTCATCCACTGCATCCTGGACCATAGCCAGTTGTCTTGACTTTTGTCTGGCCACTTGACTTTGCTGACTCTGGAAGACAGAGTGAAGCTGACAACTTAATGCAACTTGTCTTCCTTAAATCCAGTTCGTGTACAAGTCAAGACATTACCCTATAATGTCATTGATCCTCTTCAAAATGAAGGACAACAGAATGAAGAGACAAAACAGAGGGCTTATATGGCAGTAAGGACAAGATTGAAATCAGATATTGTGAATTTATAGTGTTCACAATTGGCAAGACTTCATGATTTCTTCCCAGGACTTGGTAACTCAGAGTAGGAACCAAAAAAGAGATGGTGAATATGACCAAGTGTCAGGGATAATTTAGCAGGGTGGGAAAACTGGAGGAATTCCAAGGTGAAGAATAATGTCTTGTTGAAATTCGGTCAAGACTGGAAGGAGGAAAATGTGACCTAAGCAGGAGACACCAAGGAGAGATTGTATGTCTTCAAGTCAGGTATTCCTCCTTATAGGAAGTAGTAACTCAATGGGAAAATTGGAAAGACAGGAGGTTATAATGAGAAAGGAATGTCATAAATTTAGATCTGCCCAGAACTGAATAAATTATTCCAGATGATTGATTGGAATAAAGTTCAATGGGACTATCAGCTTTCTAAAAGAAACTCAAGACTGCATTAGATTTTTTTGCTACCATATCATACATTACTATCATATCATACTTTTCATGGATGGACAAGTCATAAATTTGGTTCATTAGTATATGTGTCTTGAACAGATGCTATACATGGACAATAAGCTGCTCCCAGAATTGAATAGGAAAAGAGCAGCCTAGATTGTCTTTGGGAAATTCTGCCATGCTTTTAGTGACCCTGAGTCTCTCCCTGAAACAAAAGCTCCCTTTTAAATAATGTTTTTTGGATGTTATATGAATATAAGTCATAGATTTTCATGATCTCTGAAGAATAAAAGTTAAGGGTCATCCAAGGGACAATGAAGAACCACATGGTAGGTGTGAATAAGATATAACAGAATATCAGTCAGGAATTGCACAAAAGGAATATAAAGGATGTTATTAGAGACATGAAAAATATATGAATAAGAAAAAGGGCCAAAAGTGATGGACAGCCCATGAATTCCATATATATCCACTCAGCATCAAGAGAACTGTGTTAAATGAAACGCTTTTGGAATATTTTTGGGATAACATGCACAAGAATTACTCCGGATGTGAGAATGAATTGGCTTTAATCTTCAACCTTGAAGATTTATATTGATATTTATATTGATTAGTCAATTAAGTGACACTTAATCATCACCTACCATATTCCAGGCACTGGAGATACAAAGGCAAAAATATTCCTGCTCTTCAGACGCTTACACTACATTGGAAGAGATAGTTTGTACACAGATGACTATAGCCGTGTCATGGAGAGGGAGGGAATTATGGTGTATGAAGAAGAAAGCTAAACTGCTTCTTCGTGGGTAGAGCCTCTCTTCTCCATCCACTTCCCTTCTCGTTCCATTGGGAATGAATTTTTCTCTACTATCTTCCCTGACTACCCTCTACAAAGGGATTTCCTTTTGAGGCTGGGTAGAATAAAACAATGGGAAGGCTATATGACCCAGACAGAAACTGCTTCTGCCTTCCCTTCCTTTCCCTTCCTTTCAAAGGCAAAACCTTCACCTCATGCTTTTGCTTTACTTTGGAAAGTTATGGAATATAAAATCACTTTTAAGATTCTCCTTAATTCCAACCCAGAGCTTCCTTGACAGAAGAAAAAAAAGAGAGGGATCCTGACATTTCCAATAGAAAGTGTATCTCTCTCAGCATTCAATGCCTGTTGCTGTCCTTCTCCCCAACTCCCTACTCCCAAGACTAAAAAACATACAACTGTTATGATTGAGCATACTGTATCATTCAGTAATAGATATAAACAGTAAAAATCAGATTTTAATGTATGCTTTCCTGCCTTGCAGTGTGAGGTGGAACAAGAACATTATAAAAGGGGAAGGGGAAAACAGGCAAAAGGAATGCTCCATCCTAAACATGCTCTTCCATCTCTAGCAGCAGTGGTATGTATACTGAGGCATCCCCCTCACCCATCTTACCCTCAATTTTTTACCCATTTCCCTCAATTTTCTATTCACAAATTCTTATCAGAATAGCCTTTCTATCAACACCCACTCCCAAATTTACATACACATCTTACCCTCAACAAAGTTTCTCAGGACAAAACCAGGAACAATTAATCCTTTTGTCTCATGTAGTTTTCAGCTGTGATTTCTTGAAATATAACTGAAAAGGCAGGCTTTGATAAGTCACTGGGATTCCAATGGAGCTAGTTGACTTTTTTATCCAAATCGCACTGAACCTCACCAATTAGCCAATAATAGGTCCCAGCCCAAGCTTCACTTGCTTATTATATGTGTTCTGATGGTTGGCTGAAAGAAAGTATAAATAGCAATTATTTCTATTCTGGCCAGAAACCCTGAAGGGCTTCCTCCCAAACTGATCCCATTGTGAAAGCAAACTAGGCCATCTTTTGCCTCATTTATTACCCAGCTTTTAACTACCAAATGGGAATTGTCTCAGACAAACCGAGTCGTGAGAAAGACCTTAATTTTAAAAGGCCACGGTCTCCCCCTGCCTCCAGAGCCATTGCCAGTGGTCCTGGCCTAAGTCTGGCCATTGGATTCAGATGACTCTAGAAGATGGAGTGAGGAGGGAGGCTGATGATTTTGCACAGCTCTGCCTCCCTTAAATGCAATTCACTTGCAAATCAAGGTATCACTCTCCTGATGTCATTGGTCCTCTTTCAGAAGAAGGACAAACAACCACACCCAGGACAAAGGGAGTAACACTTTTTCTTTAAGACATAATACCTTCACCCTCTTTGCCTCAGTTTCCTCATCTGGAAAATGAATCATAGAAGGAAATGGCAAACTACTATCTTTGTATCTTTACCAAAAAAAACAAAAAACAAAAAACAGCCCTAAATGGGGTCACAGTCAGACACAACTGAAAAACAACAAAACCTCTTGAGTATATGAAATATGACATATATATATATTTGTTTATATGTATACACAGAGATAGATACAGATATATACACAGAACATTACAGAAATTGAATTTTTTTTAGATTCCCAACACCCAGCACAGTCCCTGATCCATAAGCACTTACCAAGAATTTGATTAACTAATGGGTTCCTGGCAAAGGATGGTGTGGGTATGCAGAATTCCCTCTCACAGAATGAAGTCTTCATGTGTCTGACTGGTTTCTCTGTTTGTCTGTCTCAGTAGTACTCTTAAAAGGCCGAATACAAGAACTGATTGCCTCTTCATTGTGGCAGCAGATAAGGAACTCATATTTGATCAAAAAGATATCATTAACTCCTGAACAAATTCTCATTGATTTCTCTAATGAGGATCCAAGACAATGCTTAGTCATAGCCTCTATGGACCTTTGTGATTCTTGAGAACTTCTCATTCTTCCCAGGTTGCCTTGCCCTGAAGAAATGTTGTCCCTGAGACTCTACTTAGCTTTTCTCTGGAACTTTTTGAAATCTACTCTTCCAAAACCAAAGATTCATGTCAAACAATGTCCAGGTTTCTACCATAAACGCTAAGACATAATGGTCATTTCTACCTCTGCCCCCTAGGTTTCCATCATTTCTATTTCAACAACTGCATCCAAAAAAGCAATTCCTCTTAATGTTTTCTCCACATTTTAAGGATAAATTGTCATTAAGACCAGCCAAGAATATATTAGCAGCTCTGATTTTGGTAGAGTTGCAAGAAATGTCTAGATAATTGGAGATCCCAATTACTCCTATGTCGTGTGTTTATGGCTGGCTTGTAATCTATCTCCTGAATTCTTCATCTATTTCCTTCTTCACATGGTCTTTGCCTGATATGGCCCCCTCCACTCTGGTTTTTGGATTACTTATATGAATACATCTTTTTTGTTAATGTACAGAAGAGAACAAAAAGGCCAAAAAGAATCACAGACTAGTAGGAAAGCTTTCAAAGTTATATGTTGAATAATATCTAAAAAGAATATGCAGCTTTTCTGTTCTAATATGTATGTGGAAATATCCATTGGCTACAGCTGTTTGATTGTCTGAGACTGAGGAGTCAGCTTATGCCTAGGTTAAAGCTAACTTCAGGGCACATAGATGCCATAGAGCGCAGAGCACTGGGTCTGGAGGCAGAAATATTCATCTTCCTGAGTTCAAATCTGGCTTCAGATACTTACTGACTGTGACTCTGGGCAAGTCACTTTGTTGAGGTTGGAAAGGAAACCATAAAAGATTGGGATCACAGACCAGTGTCTTGAGGTGTCTCAAAAGAATTTGCAGGCTTGAACCCATTTCCTGGTTAAGGGGTAAAATTTATTGTCATTGTAATGCTATTACAAGCGGTCTAAATTCCAAGAGAATTTAGCAAAGAAATAGAAGCAAGGAGACACATTTATCTAGTTCTTCATGTTATAGATATGTTCATTTTATGGCCCAGAGATAGGATCAAGGAGTGATTTCTGCAATTTGATTCTCCCTGACCAACAGATTATCATTATTGTCTCAGGAGTTTAGTCTATGGGACTATCCTGAGGCCAGAAACTATGTGACAGTCACCAAAGAATTGAGGAGCATTCAGAATCAGATTGTTCTTAGGTTGGGTGTGGGAGTTTCCTGAGGCAGACTCCCAAAGCCAGAAGATTTAGAATCACTGACTTATTGTTAGGTCAGGGGATCTCAAAATCATTGCTGTCTCCCCTAGAAGGTATATTACATCAACTTCACCCTGTTTGCCTTAGTTTCCTCATCCAGAAAATGAACTAGAGAAAGAAATAGTAAATCATTTCATTATTTTTGCTGAGAAAAATAGGGTCACAAAGAATCGGACATGATTGAACAGCAACAAGAATCTATTTCAAGGGACTGTAAGGATAAAATAAGACTCAAATGGGGTCCCAAAGAGTTGGATACAACTAAAGTTACCTTCTGCTTTGTACCAGACCTCTATCCTGGACAAAGAAGCCTAACAGAAGGGAGAAGAAGCTATTTGGCTCTGAGTGAGGTTAAAGAATTTGTTTCCCAACCTAGTCTGAGGCCTGGATTGCGTAACCAAGGGAGCAGGCTCAGAATAAGAGGAAACCCTCAGTTTCCCCACTGAGCACAGACCTCTGTCTGTCTCCCTATACTGACCAGAGATTGAAAAATGTCTGCTTTTTCCTTGCATTTCCTAGTCAAGCACTCTTTCTAGGCGTAGTTGTTGGGGAGAACTGGACTCTACTGCTTGTTCCTCCTCCACCATTTTTGCTGGTCTCTCCAATGCCAGCTCTTCCCTTGGAACCAGCCCTCTCTTGCCAATGCCTAGAAAATTTCTCAAAAATCCTATTGCTTGGATGCCAGGGAAGGTAAAGACACCAGCTGCCAAAGCTGGAATCTCTTCAGAGTTTTCATTTCTCATAAGGTCATTGCTAAAAGAAGGAAACACAGAAATATAAAGGCAACCAGAGCTTTAGAAAAAATTCAGCCAGTTACATTCCACATGGGGAGCAGTAGCCCCCATTGCCATCACTAAGTTTAGGGAAGGACCGTGTTTTACCCCTCAATTAATTTACATTTTATCAGCCAAAGGGCTGCCTCCAATAAGGCTGCCAGCCAAAAGTTGACTTTTTTTTCTGCTAGGTATGGGTACTCAGTGTTATCAGCTTATCAGTCATTTAGAAGACTCTCAGAAAATTATATGTGGCCTAAATTGCCTCCACCCCAACATATTAGCTTAGAAATGCTGGGGAAATGAAGGAATGAGCAAAGGGGAATGCCCCCATTACTCATAAAAAGGTAGGAGTTGAACCAGAAACTTCTTATATACTTTCCAGCTCTAAATCTATGCTCATCTACATAATGTCGTTTCTTGAAGGGCCTCAAATGCAGAGCAACGACATCTCTGGCATGTATGAGGCTGCAGACGGCTGAACTGTTCTACAGTTTTAATTAGACATTCTCCAGGGATATTTAAAGCTCATCTATATTGATGGGAATTATAAGTAGTCAATTCTGGAAGCTCTGGTCTCAGCTCATGCCAGGGGGGTTTTCCCTTTCCTTTTGTTAGGGAAGGCAAGGCAGGATTACAACTATAGAACTCAATTCCCTTTAATTTAACAAATATGAGAAAGTTAGGATTAGTTCTAGCTTGAACTCTTTGGATGAGTAACTTCTGAATACCCATTCTCACTTTAGCACTTCAATCAATACCAGCCCATTGCCTGGGAACTAAAATGCAAATTCTTTAGCTAACTTCTGAATGCTTTCCACAATACTACCCCAAATTACTTTTCCAACTTTGACAGTTTTTCTACACCATATGTTCCCACAAAATTGGATTACTCACTTTTTCCTAACCTGATGTGGCCATCTCCTTCCTCTAGGCTTTTTTTTTTTCCCCCACACACCTAGAGCCAATAACTCCCCTCATCTTACTTACTGACTTCCTTTCTTTCAAGGTCTAGATTGGGTGTCATCTCCTCCATGAAACTTTCTCTGATCACTCTCAGTTAAAGGTGATTAATTCTCTCAGGTCAACCCCTGTGACTTTTCTTATGTAGTTAATTATTTTATAATATAGTTATTTGTGTTTCTCAAACTCCTCTCCTTTGCTAGACTAAATTCCTTGAGGGCTATGACTATGCCTTTTTTTTTTTCCTCTGGTGAAATGAAAGAAAATTTGTTAGAAGCTTTTAGCATGGTAGAGTGCGACATGTAGATTACTAGTCTACTTAGACTACATGTAAATGCGTATTTTCTCCTCCCCTTCCTTGTGACCTTAATGACTAAAAGAGATCATAAGCTTCCACTATATATACTTTTGAATATGAAAAAGCTCTTGATTTGATAGCTCAAAGTGCCACCTTTGGCCTTTTTAAAAACAAGGTGTATCCTATCCAGATATGTCAAATTCATTCAAAGGTTCCTTGAAAAATGTAACAACAGAAATTTTTTTTTATTAAAGCTTTTTTATTTTTCAAAACATATGCATGGACAATTTTTCAACATTAACCCTTACAAAAAACTCTGTGTTCCAATTTTTCCCCCTTCCCCCATGCCTTCCCCTAGATGGCAAGTAGTCCAATATATGTTAAACATGGTAGAAATGTATGTTAAATTCAATATATGCATACATATTTATATAGTTATCAGTGCTGCATAAGAGAAAACATGAAGCAAAATAAAATGCAACCAAACAACAACAAAGAGTGAAAATGCTGTGGTCCACATTCAGTTCCTGCAGTCCTCTCTCTGGTTGTAGATGGCTCTCTTCATCACTGAACAACTGGAACTGGTAACAACAGAAATTTTATTGTTCATTGTTCAATTGTTTCAATCTCTTTATGATGCCATTTAGAATTTTTCTGGTGGGATTTGCCATTTCCTTCCTTGACTAAAATGAGTCAAAAAAGTCTAGAAATAGTATTGTTTTTCCCCCATTAACATATCAAGAAAATTTTAGCATTCATTTTTAAAGATTTTGAGTACCAAATATTTCTCTTTCCAAGCCCTTCTCTCTTCTGAAGATGGTAGGTATTTTGTTTATACATGTGCTGTCATGTAAAGTATATTTCCACATTAATCACAGTTGTGAAAGAAAAAACATATAAAAAGAAAAAAACACAAGAAAGAATAAAGTAATTTTTGAATTATATATTTCAATCTTCAGATTCCTTAAATTCTTTATCTGATTATGGATAACATTTTCCCTTGTGAGTCCTTTGAGAAGAGCTGAGTCAATCATAGTTAATCATCACACGATGTTGCTGGGACACTGTTTTCCTAGTTCTGATCATTTCACTTTTGCATCAGTTTGTATAAGTCTTTCCAGGTGTTTTTCCCCCTGAAATCTGCCTGTTCTCCATTCTTTTTGAATATTAGTATTACATTACATTCATGTACCATTGCTTATGAAATTCAACCATTTCCCAATTGGCCATCCCTTCAGTTTCCAATATTTATCATCACAAAAAAGACTACTATAAATATTTTTACACATGTCCTTTTCCCTTTTTTAGGATACAGGCCTACTAGTGGAATTGCTGTATCAAATGGTTTGTTGCCTTTTGGTCATAATTCCATATTGCTCTTCAGGATGGTTGGATCAGTTCACAACTTCAGCAACAATGAAGTTTTTGGTGGTTATTGTTGTTGGTGTTTTTTTTTTAATTAAAGCTTTTTATTTTCAAAACATATGCATGGATAATTTTTCAACATTGACCCTTGCAAAACCATGCCGGGGTTTTTTTTGTTTGTTTTTTTCTGTGGCAAACCCAATTCTGTGGGTTGTGATTTGTCCAGAGTGACACAGCTAGGAAGTGTTAAGTGTCGGGTCCTCCTGACTTCAAGGCTGGTGGTCTATCCACTGCACCACCTAGCTGCCCCAACAATGCAGTTTTAATAATAAAACAGTTGACACATATCCATTGAGGAACTCTAAAGAACGGGAGTAATAAATAACACTGAGAAGTTAAATGAGATGAAAAATAATAATAGCCAAAGAACTTCCCTGAAAAAAGGAGAAAGCAAGGAAAGTCTCCAGCATGTGGAATGGACCCCTAGTGGCAAATTTAACAACAGACTTGGGCAAGAAAAGCAGAGGCTGGTCAGGTCTAACTGGATTATTATTTCCATTATTGCAGAGAACTTCCTAGCACTGATGAGTTCAAACATCCATTAGATTGTGAGCATCTCCAGTTCCTAGCACAGGCTTCAATATATTTATTGGATTACATTGAATTAGTACATCTAAAGATTGCTTCCAACTCCTAGGGCATGGCAATCTTGTCTATTCTTTCTAACATATTCTCCCATAAAGCCCTGCATACTGTGGCCTGATTAATATTCAGGATGCTTTATCTAGTTAGTTTTGGCATTTTGGCATCAGAGAAGGAACTCTGTTTTCAAAGAACCAGCAAACATTTATTAGATACTTTCTATGTGTACAGCATTGTGTTAGATATTTTGTGGGTACAAAGAAAAATAATAAACAATTCCTTACCCTAAGGGTTACTGAAAAGACAGGACAGAACCACAAGAAAAGGGAACACAGGGAACAGATGGTAAATACCAAATGAATAATTTAGAAATTGTAATGGCTCTGTACACTAATTCACTCAGAACACAAACATTTTTGAGTGATATTTCTGTAAGTACCTGCCTTCCTGTGAAGTGACTGTGAATGTTTTCCTGGGCTTGGTCTAGACAGAGTAGGCAGTACCTGGTTATCACTGCAAAAGAAACCTGGGGAACTTCTCCACCTTTACCCTCTCCTTTAACTGCTAATTTGCCTCTGACCATCATTTTTTAGAAAGGACATGAAAAAGAGCCTCAGAACCCATCTAAGAAAGATTTAGAAGAATGGTTTGACACCCACAGTTTAACATACCTGAAGCTTACATTGGTGGATCTGATCAGCCAGGGCACAGTAGTTCTGTAAGTCTCAAATTAAAGAAAATATTCCTTCCTTCTGCCATCTCTAATCCCCATCTTCATACCTACTTTTATTCTTCCCCTTCCCTAGGGAAGCATAGCAGTTCATAATAACATGTTCTTTCTTTAGGAACAAGAACAACAGTATCATGCAAAAAATCCACTTTCCAATAAAGGCTGTCAGTCTCTTTGAATCAAGACTTTCTGAGTAAGTATAATAGCTCCAGCAGCTAAAAAGTATGTGAAATATTTCATTTGAGAGACATTTTATATGCTGTACCTTTCCATTAGGTCTTGTGCTAGGCTCTCTCAAATAAATGATTCCTGGATGTTTTACCCAAGCAGAGTTTTTGCTTGTTTTAAATCCTTTAACTTGGCATTGTTGACTAATTCAAAGGATTTGTATTATTTAATTCATTCAGTCAACACTGATGAAATACTTAACTGAGTGTGTTAGGCACTATACTAAGCACTGGGGATACAAAAATAGGCAAAAGATAGTTCATACCTTCAAGTAGCTTACAATCTGAGCTTACTATATTCCAACCATTTAGGTGCTATGGATATAACATTGTGCTAGACAGCACTCCTGTCCCAAGGGGTTTGTAATCTCATTGGAAAGAAAGACCACAGGAAATGGTAGAATAGGAAGGGGAAGAAAGGGGAGAGATATGAGATAAACAGGTTTTCTTAGTACTGCAAGGAAGGACAAAATGAATCAGAAGTAGTTGATGTAGAAAAATGATAGGGTTGGACTAGATAGCCACAGAGATTTCTTCTAGCTTTAGGTCTAAAACCCTATGATTCTCAGGCTCTTTACTAGGTACCAATAAGTGGCAAGAAACCTGAAAAATAGAGAAGAGGGAGAACACTCTGGGTGGGAGAAACAGGTTAACAGGCAAAGACTTAGCACTGGGAAGAAGAATGGTCTGTTTCTTAGGTGATAAAACAATCAGGTCTAGAAGAAGATTCTTCAGGTAGAAAATTGGTAGAACGTAAAACAATGAAGACAGAGCCAAACTATGGAATCTTGAACGCCAAGCTAAAGAAGTGAAGCTTTTCTCCAGGAAGGAGAGAGAAGAGTCAAAAATGACTTCAAGGACATTTCATCAAACCCTCCTGTAGAAAAGGTATTTTGAATCAATAAATGAAATAGTATATTCCTTTTTGAAGGTAACTAGGGC
Source organism: Sminthopsis crassicaudata (assembly GCF_048593235.1). NCBI lineage: Eukaryota > Metazoa > Chordata > Mammalia > Dasyuromorphia > Dasyuridae > Sminthopsis > Sminthopsis crassicaudata. The sequence continues at coordinate 471,308,265 of NC_133617.1, forward strand.
AAACACATCAAAGCTGGGAGCATCTTCCATTAAAGTAAACTAAGTATGAAGAAGAGGGTCAGGGAGATAGTAAAAAGAGCACTGAAGGAGAGAGAAGGTTCTGGTGGGGCAAGTCACTTAAGCATTTGGGGTGTAAAATGGGGCTGATATGTCTTGTGCCAATCTCTCAGATTTGTTCTTAAGAACAAATGTGACATAGGTATGGGAAAAACTTTGAAAAAAAATTTTAAATGTGACATATAAGTAAAAGTCAATGGCAAGATTATTCACAGCTTTGCTTGTGTCTTGACAGAGCTATTGAAACCTATCAGCAAAGAATTCAGTGGCTCATGGAAGGCAGCAGGAAGGTAATAAAAACAAGAACTTTTGCTCTTTGCCCCTCCCCCATCTGTCTTTCTCTTTCTCCTGTAATTATAAAATATTTTACTTTTTCTTCCCACTTACTAGTATGTTATTTTTTTCCATTATACATAAAGATAATTTTCAACATTCACTTTTATAAGATTTTTAATTCAATTTTTTTTCCTTCCTTTTCTTCCCTCTCTTTTCCCCAAGACGACAGCAAGCAATCTGATATGGGTTATCCGTGTATAATTATATTAAACTTATTTCTGCATTAGTTACGTTATGAGAAAAGAATCAGAATGAAAGGAAAAAATCACAAGAAAGAAAAAATAATGAAAAATAGTATGCTTTGATCTGCATTCAGACTCTATAGTTTGTTCTCAGGATGAGAATAGCATTTTTCATCATGAGTCTCAAAAAGTAGTTTTACTTTGTATTACTATTTATTATATTATTAAATATAATATTCATGATTCTAACAATAGCTTATCATAAAAATATGTTTCCTTAAAAAAAACAATCCAGGAAACTTCTTCCTGGTTTGAACCCTTAACTTAGAAGCATTTTATAAATTTTAAAATAATGAATATTATATTTAAATGCATATTGGTTGGTTGTTTTCCTTTGTTCTCATAAAGGACCAAAATGGCATCACTATATTAGAGTTGCGTTAGAATGTGTCTGACAGTGGCTCACCAGACCAATATGAGTTCAAGATGCTCTGCCATAGGTCAGACACAAATAGTCCATATGATCATTTGAGGTAGCTTCTTTAATTTTGTACATCTTCTGAGTTAATTCAAGTCTGCTTTGCTTGTAGAGCACAGCACCTTCTCTGATGAGGACAGGCCATGCTGGGCGATTCTATGCCAGGGTCTCCCATGTCTTACAATTGATTCTAAAGTTCTTAAGAGACTCTTTGAGAGTGTCTTGTCTTGTATCACCTTTTATGACCATCTTGTGAGCGTATTAATTATTTATACTCAATATATGTTAGGATTACTAAGTGAAAACTGAGGTTGTCTGGATAGTTACAAGGTGAGAACTCAGGTTGACTTGATAGAGGGGGCAAGCTCATTGGCTGGGGTGGTTCTTCCCAGAAGCCCTTGCATTATCCCACGCCCATTCTCTGGGAGAATAAAAGAAGAGGACTCTCAGAGAAAGAGGAGACTCTGAATTGCATCAGGCTTGACGGAGCTCTCTGCAGGAAGGGAAGTCACTTCTTTGGACAAGAGTTAACAGCAACTGCCTGGAGACAACGGTTCATTACAGGAAGAAGAATCTGTCGGAGAGATTTGAGTAGAAGACACAGCAGATCTCTTCCCAGAGAGCGATCCAGCAGCTTCTGGAGACGATAGCTCGCTACATTTGGCGCCCAACGTGGGGCAAGGACATTTGCCTATCCTGACAAGAGGAGCTAGACCAGACCTTCACAATTTGGTGCCCAGACATGGTCCTGATTCCAGTGGAAAAGCCTCCCATCCAGATCTCAGTCTCTCTGACCCAGAACCGTGAGTAACGAGGAAACTTTGTTAAAGATTAAGTGAGCGTGCTAATAGATAAATAAGGAACTTAACTTGTTAAGGGCTAAACCAGGAATCTCTTATAGCTGAAATGGGGCACATGTTAGCTAAATTCAATCCCTGGACCTCAGCCGACTCAACCCCAGCCCCAGAAGCAACCTCAGCTCCACCCTCATTCAGGAGTGGTACTATAGAGAGTATAATCAAGATAATTGAGGAGCAGAGTTTACTTGTAACCTGGGTACAGATTGCTAAACTCTTGGCTGCATTAAGATGCACATCCCCTTGGTTCTTAGAGGAAGAAAAGATAGATGTAGATAAATGGAAGCTAGTGGGATATGAAATGAAAGAATTTCAAGCAAAAAATGGGCCTCGTTCAATTTCTGCAGAAGTATTTTATGTCTACAACATAGTTCAATTAGCCTTAAACTATCAAGCAAATTGTAGGAGAAGGAAAAGTTTTAAAAATCAACAGAGGAGGAAGTGTGAGGAAAAAAGGAAAGATCAAGATCTTGCCCTAGAGCAAGAAGATTTAAATGAGGAATTATGGTATGATTCTCTTGAAGAAGCTTCAACCCTGCCTAGAGAACAGATTATTGGCAGGCCCACATCAACCCCACCTTCAGAGGTGGAGGAAGAAAGAGGGGAAGAGGCAGAAACACAAACAGAATTGCCTGTGAAGCAGCCTAAGCCTATGACAAGATTAGAAAAAGCATTGGTTAAAGCTAAGAGAGAAGGACAGGATATAAGTGATTTTATACATGCATATCCTGTGATTGAAAATACTGACTCTGTAGGTAAAAAAAGGAGAAGATATGCACCTTTAGATTTGAATAAAATTAAGGATTTGAAAAAAGGTTGTACCCTTTATGGGGCTACATCAGCTTATGTCAAAATGTTACTAGATGGTTTGTCTTATGAAGTCCTAACCCCGAATGATTGGAAATCCATAGCAAGGACATGTCTGGAACCTGGAGAAAATTTATTATGGCTTGCGGAATTTCATGAATTATGTAAAATTCAAGTCAGATGCAATTTGGAAATAGGAGTTAACACACAATTCACTTTTGAGCACTTAGCTGGTGAAGGTCAGTATGGAGAGAATTCGGAACAGATTAATTATACCATGACAATATATGAGCAAATTGCTAAGGCTGCAATAAAAGCTTGGGGTGTCCTTCCTGGACAGAAAGATCGTGGAGAGGCTTTCACTAAAATACAGCAAGGTCCCAATGAACCTTTTGCAGATTTTGTGGGACGTTTGCAAACTGCTGTCAAAAGAACTATTGGAGAAAATTCAGCTACAGAAATAATGACCAGACATCTGGCTAAGGAAAATGCCAATGAGATTTGCAAAAGAATTATATGGGGATTAGACAAAGATGCTCCTTTAGAGGAGATCATAAGACGCTGTGCTACAGTGGGAACAAATGCTTTTTACACCCGGACAATGATGAACGTGGAAAGACAGGGTCCCTCCTGGCAAGGGCCTTCTAGAGAAACTCGGCGATGTTTTCAATGTGGAAAAATTGGGCATCTAAGAGCTCAGTGTAGATATGGAGATACAGTGAGAAGACAGGGTGAAAGAAGACCTAAAACCCCATGTCCAAAATGCAATAGAGGACTCCATTGGGCATCAGAGTGTAAACTAATTCAGGGAAATAGGATGAGGGGCCCAGGTCCAGGGCCCCAGGCAAAAAAGACTTGGGGCATGATGGCAGCTGATGTTACACCCAAAGAACCTTTAGAAGGCCAGGACTCTGATTTAATCAACCAGCAGAAAAGCAATCACATGGCAGAAAGGGATTACCTGATAAGTGAGTCAAAAGGCAATCAGATTGCAAAAATGGATTACACTTGGGGAGAATACAGGCCTTTTAAACCAACAGGGCTGTGTCCAGTGCAAACAACTCCAATGTAATTGTCAGATGATGAGAAGAGATTTAGAAAGTGGTAAATAGAAGGAAATTAGATAGGTTAACTGCCTGGGAGAGAGGGTTTGCTTGTATTTCTTCAGCAGGAGAAGGAATCAGATGGGTGCCAACGAGTCATATTCGCCTTGTCCACCAGAGAGAGACAGAAAAAGAGAAAGACCTCAAAATAAAGGAGAAGATCTAAGAAACATCTGATACTGAAAGAGCATGGATAATAAGAAGATTGTTAAAAAACTTTAAAAACCAGCAGGAATCATTGGACTTCCTCACACAAGATGAGACTAATGGACAATGGACTTATGGACATTTATAAATTTTCAATTTATGATTATTTGATTGTTACTTGTCATATACTTCTAGCATGTATTATGTTACTATGTTACTATGTGCTTATGTAATTTATGTAATTATCTGTAATACTTCCCATATTGATGGATTTATGTTTCAAGGTCATGACTGTCCTATGTTCTAAATCAAAAGAAAGGGGGAGATGTTAGGATTACTAAGTGAGAACTGAGGTTGTCTGGATAGTTACAAGGTGAGAACTCAGGTTGACTTGATAGAGGGGGCAAGCTCATTGGCTGGGGTGGTTCTTCCCAGAAGCCCTTGCATTATCCCACGCCCATTCTCTGGGAGAATAAAAGAAGAGGACTCTCAGAGAAAGAGGAGACTCTGAATTGCATCAGGCTTGACGGAGCTCTCTGCAGGAAGGGAAGTCACTTCTTTGGACAAGAGTTAACAGCAACTGCCTGGAGACAACGGTTCATTACAGGAAGAAGAATCTGTCGGAGAGATTTGAGTAGAAGACACAGCAGATCTCTTCCCAGAGAGCGATCCAGCAGCTTCTGGAGACGATAGCTCGCTACAAATATATACTTTAAATAAAATCAATTAGAAATGTGGATCATATATACTTGATATATCACCAAAGAATTTATACTTCTAAGTTCTAATTAAGTATATTATATAATATATAAGTATAATATATAATATACATTAAATATACATTTAAGAATAGCTTTTTATCTTTCAGTATCCTTGTTTTCCATTTCTGTATATATTTTGCTTTGAGGTAGTCATAAATAGGGTGTATATTCTTATGATTCTATTTTTTTATTCATTCTTTATGTTATTCCTACTTATCATTTTAGTAGCATACTAGTGTTCTCTTACAATCATATTATCAAACGGATCTGTGATCTTATAAATTTCATCCTCTCTTCAACAGTGCAGATGGCTTTATCCATGCCTGCCCATTTGTATTTCCTTCCATGTGTCCTCTAAGGTCATCACAACAATTCTCCTCAAATATTCTCCTGAAATCCGGAAGATACAATAAAAACACCTGGTCGGTCTACCTGTTGGCCTTACATTTATCATGTAGTCACCCATTTGGATCCATCCCATTAGTATACCATTATTTTTTAAAAACTAAGATCCAGAAGGTTTAATGACTTGCCCAAAGTCATACCAGTAGCAATTTTTTCATTGTTATTGTTATGACACAGTGAAACCCAAAAAAACATTAATTTAGCACCGTCCATGTGCTAAACTCTAAGCATTGAAAAGGCAAATAAGAAAAAGACAACCCTGTGTTTGATATGTATTAAGGTAAGATAACAAAAGAAAAGGAAGATGGAAGGGGGAGACAAAGGGTACATACTTCTCTGGGGCATGACAATGCCATGGAGTCAAAACCAAGCAGGGAACCAGGTGAGAAATGAAGAGCTGGCTGAGTTTCTAGACTCTCCTTAAAGGGAGGTTTTGGGAGGAAATTTTTGCTCCATTCTCCAACCCTTCAATCAGAGGGAGAGAAGCAATTAGAGATACTGATAATGTGAGTATCAAAGCTGAAACAATCTTCATGATGATGAGTTTTCTGATGAGGAGTGTATCTGGCCATAGCCAGTGAATGAGGAATAGGAGGTGTGGTAATGATGGTGGAGCAAAAAAATTAAGTAATGTACTTGTAGGAAATATACTTTTTGTTTATTCTCAGGGTTGGGGACATTCCCTATGAGATTTTTGGACTAAATCTTCACTTTATACTATAATTTATATTTTGTGACTCTTCATATTATACTACATACAGGAGGGAAAAAGCTTCTAATCTGCAGTTCCACCAATAATGTATGAGTATACTTGTTTTTCTAATTTTCAAATTGACACCAAAACTTCATACTGCCAATCCCACTCTACAAAAAGGAGGTAACCCTGTAAAGTGCTGTCGTCTCCAGAAACTGCTGATTGCTCTCTGGTCTAGAGGAGAGACTTCTTCCTCCAGAGAGCTGCCTCAACTCTGACCTAGAGCAGAGACTCTCCTTTCCTCCAGAGAGCAGCTTCAAGTCTGGTCCAGACAAGACTCTCTTTCGAGTGCCTCCCTCTTTTATCCTCCCAGAGAATGGGTGTGGGATAATGCAAGGGCTTCTGGGAAAATTGCTTCAACCCATGAACTTGCTTCTCCTAAGCATGCAAGCTCCTCCCCAGGGGTAAAACTCCCAGTAAAAGCCAGAACTAGAGAATTGTTAAGTACCAACTTAGCACTTAGTAAGATCCTAATATCTCATTATCTCATTAGCACTCAGTAAGAACCTAACAGTAACCCTGGCTACCTATTAAAGATGAAGTTTCTTACTGGATACAATCTTTAAAGGAAACTCCCTTTCCTTAATGATATAATACTTTATTATTATCAGAAGTAGCATTTACATAGTACTTTCAGGTTTGCAAAGCACTTTATAAATATTATCTCATTTGATCCTTGAGAGGTAGGTACTATTTATTATCCTCTTTAACAAATGAAACAGCCTAAAAAATTTGCTTGCTTAAGTTCACACAGTTTAGAAAGTGTTTGAGGTTGAATTTGAATTTAGGTCTTCCCGACTCCATGCCCTGTGCTCCATTCACTGTGCCATTTAACTGCCTTAATCAAATGGATCACTGATTATATCACAGATACTTCGAATTCCCACGGTAATAGAGTCAAAGAAAGCACAGAAGGATAAAACAAATGGATCCAGCAATGATGGATCAGCAACATAAATTTGCCCAATAGTAGTAAGAAAATCAAAATCTATTAAAACTATTGGCAAAAAGAAACCTAGATAGTCAAAAGAGCTTATCATCAAACTCTCTGGATAAAATATCTAAATAATAGTCTCAGGATAGTCATCAAATAGCTGTATGACGTAGGCAAGTGTTGGGTTATGTTTGTTTTAAGTTTATATGTGGAAACATGTCTAGAAGAATGTTTAACGTATATTAGATTGTTTGCTGCCTAAGGGAGAGGGAAAAAAATTTGGAACACAAGTTTGGCAACAGTGAATGTTGAAAACTATCTTTGCATCTATTTTGAAAAATACAAAGCTATTATTTTTTTAGTTTATATTACAAAAAGAGCACTGGAGTTGAAGTCATAAGACATGGATTCAAGTGCTAGTTCTGTCAGTCACTAGGCCATAACCTTGGATTATTTCCTTGAACTCATCAGTTTTTTGATCTGTAAAATGGAGATAATACTTATAGTACTCTACCACACAGAGTTGTTGTAAGGACAGTGCTTTGCAAACTGTAAATCACTATTAGAAGTGTGAGTTAAGATTCCTAATTAACCTTATTGTGTAATGTTTTATCGAGCAAAGGAAGAAATGGCTATATAATGTGACCAGGCATCATAGACAACCCTAACCAGTAGGCCCTGAGTTTGAGAGGAAATCCAACAAGACCGAGACATTTGTCTTTAGCAGAACCTTGAAAGTGAAGGTGACACGGAGCCAATAAAGCTCCCCCAGGGTTCCATGTTCTTTGTTTTTCTTCAGGAATAGTTCCAGAAACACTTACCATATGCTAGCACTTCTGCTCTAAGCATGCTAGGGCCAGAACAAGAGAGGGACCACATAAGCAGAGTAGGACTTAGAGGAAATTAGCCCAGTCACTGATTTGTAGATTTGGGAGAGGAGAGATTTTTTTATGCCATGGCCTGCTCTGGCCTGTCTCTAGTTTTCTGAGGGAGAGGCTTCCGGCTCCGTTCTAATTGAGTTCTTCAGTAATATTTTTATACCTGAATGGCTCTGAGAATGGGCCAGACTTGGAGATCCTTATAAATTTTTTAAAGGGGTCAATCAAGCCCAGGACTTGGCTTCAGCTAGTCAATTAGTATTTATGAAATACCTTCTATGTGCTAAGCACCATGCTAAGCTCTGGGATTACCAAAAAAAGGCAAAACACACACTACAGCAGGCTACTATCCTGTAGGGTATCAACATCAGCATTACTTCTGGAAAAAGAATAATCCCAGGACTGGAGAAATGGGCAAGGAGAAAGATGGAGGACAAAGTTTTAGCCTTTTCTTAGCATCATCTTCTGCCAAGAGACAGAAGCAAGTAACACAGAGTTGGGAGCCAAACACCTCCAGAACTCCAGTTCTCCTGTCTCGGGAACAAGGGCCTTACACAGAGACAGTAACTTTGGGTCTTTCCTCAGTGGAGGAAACTGTTAGATCTTTAAGAGTTTCTCAGAGTTTGATACTTAGAGAAGAAAAGTGTTCCAAAAATCTTGGTCCAGCTTTAGCTTTAATAGCTTATGTCCTTAGTACCAGTTCTAGCTTTAATAGCTTAAAACTGCCCCAAGATTTTAGAGACATGCTGTATAAGGTGTCATGATTCACTGATTCAACAAATGTTCTTGCCTTCAGATTTTTGGCCTCATAAAGGGGACTAAAGTTGGAGTCCTGATAGATGTTTCAAACACTAGCTGTAACCTTCAAAAAAAGGAGTTCCAACATGATCTATTGGTAAGTAACTCTTGTAAGCTGGGGGGAGGGGAAAGCAATTCTGCCTTCCTCAACTCAATAACAAATATTCATGAAGTACCTGTTATTTTTGAGGGACTTTGCTAGGCCGGAGACACAAAGATTAAAACAAGAATAAAAACAGAAGTGCTGTATCCCTATCCTCAGAAAACTTACAGTCTAGTAGGAGTTGAGAGGTCTTGCAAATAACCACTATAGGAATTAGAATGTGATGAGCACATAGGAAAAACTAGACAAGACTGAGAGGTGCCTTTTTGGCTGGGTGGATAGGGAAGTCTTAATGGAAGAGGTTACAACTGAACTGTGAAAGGACAGAAGGATTTTGACAGAGGAAGGTAAGTCAAGAAACACTTCCAGATATAAAAGGAAGGAAGTTGTTGACTGGGAAAAGGATAGAGCAAGCTAGGATCTCAGGGGGGAAATGAGAAAACAGGAATAAGAGGATGTCTTCTCCTAAATTCAGGCAGCATAAGAAAAGCAATAAGCAATAGAGACAGTGATAAAGGATGAAGAAATGTGTGAGGGGGAGAGGGAAAAATCAAGGATGAAGAAAAATTTCTTAATTTGTCAAAGGAGGAAGTGCAGGTATAGAAGGACTGGAGAGGACCTTATTAACAACCATATAGTCCAGGAGTTTCTAATTTTTGTGTCCCAGATCCCTTGAGCAGTTTATTCAAGCTTATGGATAATTTCATTTTTTTTTCCCAAATCAAGTTTTCTTTTTTCTTTTTTTAAAACTTTTTATTTTCAAAACATATACATAGATAATTTTCCACATTCATCCTTGCAAAGCCTTTTGTTCCAAATTTTTTTCCTCATTTCCTCCCTGACTCCCTCCTCTAGATGGCAAGCAATCCAATATATGTTAAACATGTGCAATTCTTCTATACATATTTCCACAATTACCGCGTTGCACAAGAAAAATCAGATCAAAAAGGAAAAACTGAGAAAACAAAAAGCAAGCAAACAACAAAAAAGAATGAAAATACTATATTGTGATCCACACTCAGTCCCCACAGTCCTCTCTCTGGGTACAGATGGCTCTCTCCATCACAAAACCATTGGAACTGTCCTGAATCACCTTGCTGTTGAAAAGAGCCATGTCCATTGATCATTTCTAATAATGTTTTTAAAAACATAAAATAAAATGCATAGGATTACCAGGGAAACCAAAGGTTAGTGAAAATAAAGATGCAATGCTTCCCATCCGTACAAGTTCACAGATTTCTAAAGGTCTGTTTGATGAAGGGAGATACAAAACTCTCTCTCACTGTCTTTCTTGGACTTTGGGGAGAAAGCTTGGGAACTCCCTCAGAGAAGCTCTCCCCTGAGAGATCCACCCCAGGGAATCTGGGTAAAGTCATTCTGTTATCTAGGTGGGGCTAGTTGAGTCCTGGAGCTGGAGAATTCCAACCCTATTGAATTGAAGATTAGCCCAGGGGCAGCTAGGTGGCGCAGTGGATAGAGCACCAGCCCTGAAGTCAGAGGACCTGAGTTCAAATCTGGTCTCAGACACTTCACACTAACTAGCTGTGTGACTCCGGGCAAGTCACTTAACCCCAGCCTCAGGGAAAAAAAAGAAGAAGATTAGCCCAGAGATTCATTCAATTCCAAGATTTTCTGATTCCAACTCAAAACTACACCCAGCCCCCATCAAGAGCTTCTATTATAAAGTGAGCCAACTTGGGACTCAGTCCTTGCAGAGGACCTAATATGCCATTTCTGGCATTGCAGCAACCCTCTGCCCGCTGAAATGATATTCTCCTTTAGCATTACCCTCTCTTTATCTTTCTCACCTATTTCCCTAACAAGACTTTATACCTCTCTGTTGGGATTTCTCTGCTAGAAACTTTACTTCTCTGCCAGGACTCCTCCACCAAAAACTTTACTTCTTGTTCAGAACAGGACAGACACAGACACATCATTCAGTCTTGGACAAAAACCTCTTTCCCCTCCCTCTCTTTCCACCCATCCCACTCCAGTTTAGCAGAATAGAAGAAAGAATCTGGATGAAACCATCATTTGTGATGAGCCTATGGGGAAAAGTAGACAAGAATAAGTCCCTTTTAGTTGAGTGGATAGGAAAATCTTGATGGAAAAGGCTACAGCTGAGTTATGAAAGGACAGAAGAATTCTTCAGGCAAGGTGTTAAACCTTTTTTTTCTTCAGTTCTGTAAAATTGTGTTTAATTAAATCAGAGAGATCATAATTTAGAGTGAACATGATGAGGGTTAGTGTTCCTACTGGGCAGATTGTTAAATGATGAGGTTAGTGGCAGGTTCGGGGTTCAGGGAACCAAGTGAAAAGGTTTGCCCCCCCCCTTAAATCCCCTTAGGATTTGGTGCAGGGTAGGGAGTTGTGGGAATCCCCTTTTGGCGGCACAGAGGTCCTTTGTAAAGGAAGTTAACAAACCCAAAAAGCTAGACTGATAAAAAGAAGTTTATTATTGGCATTGGGAAGTCAGCCTTTGCCATGCATGAATAGAAAGACTGAATTCCTTGATGGCAAGGTCCTGGCAGAGAAGTAAAGTTTCTAGCAGAGAAATCCCAACAGAGAGGTATAAAGTCTTGTTAGGAAATAGGTAAGAAAGATAAAGAGAGAGTAATGCTGAAAAAGAATATCATCTCAGTGGGTAGAGGGTTGCTGCTATGCATGGCATGGTATGTTAGGTCCTCTGCAAGGACTGAGCTCCAAGTTGGCTCATTTTATAATAGAAGCCTAGGCTAGCAGCTCTTGATGGGGCCTGGGTGCAGTTTGAGCTGGAATCAGAAAATCTTGGAATTGAATGATTCTCTGGGCTAATCTTCAATTCAATAGGGTTGGAATTCTCCAGCTCCAGAGTCAACCAGCCCCGCCTAGATAACAGAATGACTTTACCCTGATTCCCTGGGGTGGGTCTCTCAGGAAAGAGCTTCTCTGAAGGAGTTCCCAAGCTTTCTCCCCAAAGTCCAAGAGAGCAAGAATATTTTAGAGCTCCCTTCATCAGGCTCAGTTGTAAAAATCAATAAAGGGAGATTTCTGATATGTGTTTTATTGTTTTTCAACAAGAATCGTTCGTTAACACTAAGATACTAAAGAGACAAAAATTTATTGTGTTTGCAATAGAAATTGCAATCAGACTTAAGGTTCTCACCCCAATTGCCTTTCCGTTATATAATGACACTTCTATTTCAGTTCATTCCAAGTGGTTTCCTCCAAGAATTATAAGCCCATAAACTGATTATGTCTTCAGTTGGGACGGATCCTAATAGATATTAATTTCTGTCACTCTACCCACAATCCTCCCTGGTGGAATTTTTTTTGACAGGAAATGTAATGAGTTCAAATTCTATTTCAAACATTAATCATTTAACCTCTTCTGTTATTCATTTTATTCATCTGTAAAATCAGGGCATTGGATTCAAGGCTCTTTTCAGCTCTAAATCTATGATTCTATAGAATATTGCATGCTATAACTTCTCTTTAAGAGGGAGATGCTTTCAAATTCCTGAAAATCAGATTTTTCTTTAGGGAAAAGGGATTATTGATAGTATTAATACATAATGAGAGTTCAGATGGAAGCAGGATTTCCTTGCTGAGATTTTTGACCCAAGATCAGGTAGCCTAGAGGTTGACTGCAGCCATAATGATAGAATAGGTTATGCTTGACCTGGTTTAGAGCCCCATGATAAGTGACAGCAATAAATAAGAAATTTTTCACCATGATCAGCTTCTGCCATCCTTGAAAGCACCCCTGTACTTCACTATAGATCTTCCAAGGCTCTCTCAGGGATGCTTCCTCCAAGCAAGCCCTCCAGGTCCTCATAATTCTCCAAGTGTGACTTGGAGAGTATGCCAGCTGAGCTATGGGCTGATCCAGCATTGAAGAGCTGGATGTTCTAATGTCTGCATGGAGTTCCCAGCCAGCATAGGGAGGTGGTTTCCTCTGAATGGTCATATTTCTGGAATCTTGTCATCTCAAAGTTTAAAATTAATTTCTCAAAAGTATCCAGATCAGTTAGTGTCAATGGTATGGCATAGCACAGAAATATTGAGAAAGGAAAAAAAATCAAGATAACAATTTATGGAGTACCATTACTTATAGATTTCATCTAAATAGGTCCAATGACCTATTTAGACCTATGGACCTTACATAGGTAGCAGGTAATGTTCCCTTTCATTTCTTTTAAGTTAGCAGGAAATAGCCACATTCTGTGACTAGGCTGACTGGTCACTTTCCTTCAACTAAAAATATTTACTAAGAAAAAATGAGGACAATAGTTTAGCTACTCAAATACATAAAGAATCTCATTATGATAAGAGCCTTGCAAATTTTCAGTATTGGCTGTGTGATGATAAATCTTTGTATGCAGACCATATTAATTTGATTATATAATAATAATAGTTAGCATTTAAATATGCTTAAAGGTTTGTAAATTATTTTACATATGCAATCTCATTTATTTCTTTACCACAATCCTATGGGTAAGGTTTTAATCCCCCATTTTATAGATGAGGAAACTTGAGTCCCAGTAAATTAAATGACTTTCTCAATGTCACATGGCTATGTTTGAATTAGGATTCAAACTCAAGTCTTCCTGGCTCCAAGTCTAGTGCTCTCAATTTCTATTACTAATAATTGATGTATTACTGCTAGTTAGGTTACACAATGGAAGTAATAAGCTTTATTGTTATGTATGCTTATTAGATTTTTTTTTCTATAAGCAGGCCATAGCTTGGGGTGAAGCAAGTCCATAGCTATATGTCATACAGGTTTCAGAGAGATCCTAGCCTACCTCTCTCTGAGATATTATGTGCCCTACCTGAAAGGACCCTACCTTTCTACCTCTCATTTACCATTTTTCTGAGGGCAACCCTAACAGATCAAATTCAAAGAGCAACAAGTAAAGTACCTCAGAGGTTTGTACCTAAGAGAGAATCTTTTGCAGTGATGAGCAGGAGTGAATGGAGATACAGGCTGTGGAGTTGACAGCATGAACAATGGCAATCTACTTGAAAAAAACCAAAAACCAAAAACCAAAACCCTGGTGATCTATTGTCTCCCAGACTGCCAGAGAATAAGATTAAAAATTAATCCCTGGCAGCTATTGAAATAGCATCCTGGTCACCTGTCTATTCTCCATCATGGAAACACAATGGAAAAGAAATAAATGAAATTATTGTTATATTTCTCTCAAACTTAATTTATTTCTTACCTTGATTGTGGTCATTTGCTCAGAACTTAAATAAATTAAAAGGAACCCCACTGGAGATCTACATAATCTATTCATAGGATTGATCTCATTAAACAACCCTGGGTTGTTTTTTCTTCTTCTTCTTCTTCTTCTTCTTTCTGAATCTTCCTAGTTAAAAGAAGACGATGTTCTTTCTGACAGTGACTAATCTGTATGCCTTGGAGCAATGAATTTTCAGTGTTTCAGTTTCACACATTACAAAAAAGATACAGGTCCCAGATGGATTCAGATTGAACCAGATCCATTCCATCACAAGCAGGCTTGTTCTATTTGGCTCCAGAGGGCAAAACTAGGGCCAGTTGGTGGAAGCTACAGAGAAACAGATTTTAGCTGAGGAGAAGGAAGATTTTTCTGACAAATCTGTCTAAAAATGGAATGGGTTGCTTTGTGAGGTAATGAATTTTCCATGCTGGAGTTATTCAAGCAAAGACTGGATAAATCTTGGTTACATGAGATTCTAATATTCAATGGAACTTTGGATAAGATGACTTCTATGATGCTGTCTAATTCAAATACTCAGCCAATAAACACTTATTAAGTACCTACTATGTGACAGGTACTATATTAAGCAAAGAAGATACAAAGAAAGGCAAAAGACAGGCCCTACTCATAAAGAGCTCCTAGTCTGACAGGGGTGAGTAACTGGAGCCAGAGCCCAGTATAGTGGGAATCCTGAGGCAGGCTGCCACATCAGACAGGTATTTTTGGTTCCTCTGTGGGTGGGAGATCAGATTAGACAACTTCTAAGGTCCTTCCTGCTCTAAAGTTCTTTTTGTCTTATTATTTCCTTTTGTCCTGCAGAATCTTATAGATGAGCAGCTGAGCAAAAAAGAACACTTGTACCTTCTCTCCTTTGGTACCTATCCCTCAGTCCTCTGGCCAAATCCAGTAAAGGTCAATAAGTCCATGTGAGTGTTACTTCCAACTGTGGTGACATTTAAAGCAATCAGAACAGGATGAACCAAGGAAGGCAAGATGGTGGGAATGCTTCCATACTTCAGTGGATGGGGTTTGAGTTGAAGTGGGAAGGCCCTCTGAAAGTGAAGATCAAAACCTATCCATGTGTTCTTATGAGAGACTGGGAAGCAAGAAGCATACTAGTTATAGAAGGTCAGGACCCAAAGCCCTGCAATTACTAGAATAACTAAGAACTTCTGAAACCAGAGTAAAATACAAGGACCATAACTTTAGAAATCTTTGTTTAAAATATAATTTTATTAATTTTTGCCAAATATTTCCCAATTACACATAAAAACTTTTTATAATATTCATTTTTTAAAATTTTGGGCTCTAAATTCTCTCTATAACCCCCACTCCACCCCTTGATAATGCAAGCAATATATCATTTTTACATAAGAAATCATGTAAAAAGAAAAAGAAAGCTTACCTTTTTATTTTCAGGATACTCTTTGGCAGTCTAATGAATTTATAAACTCCAAGAAGGGATCTATAAAATGCATAAAATAAAATGCATTAAATTACAAAGGAAACCAGTTATATTAATACATAGTTTTCAAAATATTTTAAAAATAAGTTTACAGTCTCTGAATTAAGAACCTTTGCCTTAGATGGAAAGGGGTCTTCTCTATGTGAAAGCACACTTCTGAGTCCTAACCCAGTGCAACCATCCATACTAAACCTTACTAAACCATCCATACTAACCTTACTAAAGTTTGAATGCCAAGCATTCAAATTCTGCTGCAGAGAGCATATCTATGATAGTCTGACCACATTGTTCAAATGCCAAATGTATGTTTGTCTAAAAGACCATTTTATGGAGACCTCATACAAGGCAAACATCCATATAGTGGTCAAAAGGAGTGATACAGGAACACTCTCAAGGTCTCTCAGAACTTTGGGATCATTGCATGACATATAGAAGACAGTGGCAAAGGATCACCTAGTATGACATGAACATCAAAAGAGACATTATGCTATATGAATAAAGCATAATTTCAAATGCTCAAAAGAAATAGCACAAATAGATATCTCCATTCCACTCCAAATATTCACATGAGCCTTCTAAGCTCATATTGGTCTGATTAGTCACAGTCAAACACATTTTACCTTAACTCCAACATCATGATGTATTTTTTGTCCTCTTTGAGAATTAAGGATAATAATCAAACAGTCCAATTTTTGATATATCTCTTATGGTACAAACTTCTAGACGCTATGGACATTCTTAACTAGGTGTGTCAGATTTCTAAGGGGTCCATGGATGAATTTCAGGGAGTCTATGTGTGTAGGGTTTTTTAAAATATTTTCATAATTATATTGCAATATAATTGATTTCCCTTTGTAATCCTATATATTTTTATTTTATACATTTAAAAATATTTTTCTTGCCCAATGGGCAATCAAATTGTCCATACTCTTCAATCTAGCAATACCACCACTAGGTCTATATTCCAAAGAGTTCAAAAAAGGAATAAAGGACCCATTTGTGCAAAAATATTTACAGCAGCTCTTTTTGTGATGGCAAAATAAATTGGAAATTGAAAGGATTCCTATCATTTGAGAAATGGCTGGACAAGTTATAGTATATATTTGTAATGGAATATGATTGTGCTATGAGAAATGCCAAAAATATTTTCTTCAGTTTAGCATGCCTAGGAACAGTGATTATTTGTAAGTTATTATTAAGATCAGATTTAGAAAATATTTAACAAATTGTTTCTATAAAATGATATCCCATCACACTTTTGAAAAGGAAAATAATTTAAACTTGTTTTAAATTGAGTTGTTCAATTGTTTTCCAGTCACGTCCAACTCTTTGTAACTCCATGTAGGATTTTCTGGAAAAAAAGATATTAGAGGCATTTCCTTCTCCAACATTCATGTCACAGATGAGGAAAGTGAGGAAAACAAGAGTTAAGGACTTGCCCAAAGTTGCACAGCTTGTTAAGTATCTGAGCCTGGATTCAAACTCATCAAGATGAATTTTCCTGACTCACTGCCCTTTCCACTGTGCCATCTAGTTGCCCAAATTATGAGTAATGCACTGGTAGTTCAACTATCTCTATCTTGTGTTGGAGATTTTTAATTCTGTAAAATTGTGAAATTTTATGAAATGATAATACAACTTCTGTGGTATTGGTAAAAAACAAAATTGATTTCATAAACTCTTTTTTTATACATTATAAATGTTAATTTTATACTACTCAGCTTTTTAATTATGTATGCATTTGTATATTCTTAATTTTTCAACAAATAAAAACTTCATCATTATTTTTTTTAAATGCCAAGCAAGCTGATTTCAGAAAAAAAAAAAAAAAACTAGATAGATTCACATGGACAGATGCTGAGTGAAATGAATAACCAGGAGAACATTGTACACAGTAATAGCAATATTGTACAATGATCACCTGTGAATGACTTGGCAATTTTCATTAATACAATTATTCAAGATAGTTCCAGAGGACTTATGCTGAAAATTTTTATTAACACCATGGAGAAAGAACTAGAGTCTGAATGGAGATGAATGCATATTATTTTTCATTTTCTTTATTTTTTCATGTTTTTTTCTTTAAGTCTGTTTCTTGTTTCATAACATGACTAATAATGGATATGTGCTTTATATGATTGTACATATATAATATTTTACATTGATTACTATCATGGAGTGGGGAGGAAGGAGGGAGAAAATGTAAAACTCAATGTTTTTAAAATGAGTGTTTTAAAAGTTTTACATGTAACTGGGAAAAATACTATTAAAAAATTAAAAACCTGCTTTTGAGAAGGGCCTCATAAGCTTCACTAGACAGCCCACAGGACCCGGGACTCAATAAAAAGGTTAAGGATTCCTGTCAAACATAAAGCATCTAGCACAATACTGTACATTAATAGGAGCATAATAAGGGATTTTTGTGCTGCTGCTGACGATATTTTACAAACTTTTTCCTCATCCTCTCTTAAAGCAAACCAGATTAGGTATTTTAGGAGATTTTGCACCAACTAAATTGTAGTAACAATGTAATCCTAATCAAAAAAATCACCTGAATAAAGTTCATTTTCATCATCTGCTTCCTCATCTTTCTCTTTACCTGTACTAGTTGAAAGCTAGTCCATATTGCTTGCCTTAAGAGAATTCCCAGTCTCAGTCAAGTCAGTAGAAAAAGCTATGGGAAACATTTTAAGTGAAGAAAGATTGTTCAATACTTTGGGCCAAAGAGGATCAATTCCCAGGAAATTAAGAAGGAATTTGGGTCTTAGTCTCACTTTTGTCCTCTCTTCAGACTCCAAGAAGCCAAGGAGTGGGTACAGATGCTACAGCCCCGGGGAGGAAGCAATTTGCTCCAAGCCCTGAGAAAAGTCCTCATGAAGAAGGAACTGAATTCTTTGGTAGTCATCATAGGCAGCTGGTAGGTCTCTTTTCTCAAATGGACTTTGTGAAGTGAGGTAAAGAATCAGTTGGCTATGCATGTAAGAATGTATCCTTAGTTTGAGGCAAATTAAAAGGACAATTTGTCCTACTAATGGAAAATTATGCCATCTTTTAGATACTAAATTGATCCACTATCATATAGATGTTTGTTTAAGGTAGGTTTCCAATAACAAAGATGAATTCCACTGAACAATCTACACTCTATCTTTCCTTGGGATTAGTGACATGCATTTACAAAATGGTTAGATAAGGCAAGAAATCCTATGATCAGAAATGAAGTTATTAAATAAGCAAAGCTAACTTATTTGGATGAGAATGTCTTTGATCTCATCAGCTAATTAATTGCCTTGTGTGAATTAAATTATATCATGGCTACTTTTGATTCTCCGTCCTTCTGCAATCATTTTTCCTTCTTGGAAACACCAACAATCTTTTCTTGAGATGATATGAAAACCTTTGGAGTTTCCTTTGACCCTTGCTCTGGCCTATACAACTTTGCTTTCTCTTTGAAGCTGATTTTCCCATGGCACTGATTAGCAGGAGTTTGTCTAAAGTAGGGGATTCCTGGAGGACAAGCTACATAGATTCTAGAGCTAAGAACACAATGTTTTGGAACAAGATAAGGAAGAATTGAATATTTTGTGGAAATCTCCTTTAGAGGTCATTCTGAAGGATGATATGTGAAATGATTCTACATACTCTTTTTCTAACATAACCATTTTAATAGCAGGAATATTGGGTCCACTACAGCCTATATATTTTAAAATATCCCCACATAGCACTGCTTAAATATCCACAAAAAGAGAATAAGTAAGCAGAGGACAAAGTTGATGTAAAAAGGACATTCTTAAACCTAAACACTCAAATGATCGCTGAATAAGGATTGTCAGGCATTAAACCTGTGATTAGTGTTTTCAAATGCACAGACTTCTGGCAGCTTTTCAGTGAAAAATGGTGAGAAAAAGATCATTAGACATTCTGATCTACAGATGTAGAAAGAGAAGGGACAACACTGAGAACTAGGTATAGACCCAGTGTTTTAGAAAGAAACAAGGGGTCTTAGAATATAAGTAGTCTTGACATGCCATTTTGTAGAAACTCCTTTACTTTGAACTGGAATCCTTCTCCTCAGCCCAGATCAATCACCTGAAATTCTATCAGACTACATTCTGCAGTGCACCCTGGGAAGGAATCTGGTCTTCCAGACTATCACTTATAAATGCAGCAACTACATGCCCCTGGTAAGTGCCTGAAATGGTAGGAAGCATCTCATTTGGTGGTTTCCCACTGAACCAGATAAAGCCATTGTGGCTTAGAGACCTAGATTTAATCTCGCTTGAAGGAGCAGTCAAGAAGCTTAGTTTCTTATGTCAATTTTTTATAAATTCTGCCTCTCAGTGCCTCAGCTTTCATTCCTGCAAAATGGGAAACAATGAATTTATGGAAATCGGATTGATAGAATATGGATCAAAGCATAGTGTTTTCACCTTTTTGTTGTTTGTTTGCGTTTTTTTTTCTTTCTTTTTCATGGTTTTCTTGATCTGATTTTTCTTGTACAACATAACAAATATGGAAATATGTTTAAAAGAATCACACATATACCCTTTGATCCAGCAGTGCCATTACTGGATCTGTATTCCAAAGAAATCATAGAAGAGGGAAAAGAGGCCCACATGTGCAAAAGTGTTTGTAGTAGCTCTTTTTGTGGTGGCCAAGAACAGGAAAATGAGTGGATTCCCATTAATTGGGGAATGGCTGAATAAGTTATGCTATATGAAAGTAATAGAATATTATTGCTCTATAAAAATGAACAAGCTTAGAAAGGCCTGGAAAGTTTTATATGAGCTAATGCTGACAGAAACAAGCAGAACCAGGAAGACATCATACATAGCAACAGCAAGATTGTGAGATGACCAACTATGACAGACTTGGTTCTTCTTAGTGGTTGAGTGATCCAAGGCAATTCCAATAAACTTTGGATGGAAAAATGCCATTCAGAGAAAGAACTATGGAGACTGAATGTAAATCTACACATACTATATGTTTGCTTTTTTTTCTTTTAGTGGTTTTTCCCTTTTGTTCTGATTTTTCTCTCTTAAGATTCATAAGGAAATATATTTTTTAAAAATGTATGTACATGTATAACCCAAAAAATTTTTTTCACATGTAACAGGAGAAAATAATTTTTTAAAAGAACCACAAATATTTAATCTATATTAGATTGCTTGCTGTCTTGGGGGGGGGGGGGGCGAGGTACCAGAGAGAGGGAGAAAAATTTGGAACACAAAGTCTTACCAAAATGAATGTTGAAAACTATCTTTATGTGTATTTGGAAAAATAAAATACTATTTTTAAAAAGGAATAAAAAATTGGGTTAATGGAAGAAGGAAATGTTTGGGCTCTGATAGATATTAGTAGTAGCAGTAGTAGCTGTAGCACTAGTAGTAGTAGTAGTAATAGCATTTATACAGTGCTTTAAGATTTGTCAAATATATTATAAATATTTAATTTGATCCTCACAGCACTCTGGGAAGGAAGGACTATTAATATCCTAGTTTATAGATGTGGAAACTGAGGCAGATAGAATTTAAATGATTTATCCAAAGCTAATATGTCTGAGGCTGAATTTGGACTCAGATCTTCCCGATTCCAGATTCAGTGATCTAGGAGTTGTAAATCCCATAATATTATGATTGCTTTCTTCAGGACTCACAATAACTTTCTGCTGTCATCGTTGTTATAGGCCGTGGTCAGGAACTTTGCAGAAGGTATTAGAGGCTATTACCACTGCTACACACTAATACTGGAGGTAAGACTGAGGTAAACCTTAGTGATTTTTTTCTTGGGATATACAGGAGAATGGATATAGGTCCTAATATGCATAGGACTTTTGGGACTTCTTGAGCACTAGGAGTAAACCACGCTCCTCCACTCCAAACTTTTCACCCTAAACTTCCTCATTCTGATGCAATCTTCTGTCCTCCTGAGGCAGACAGGGGTAAGTGACTTGCCCAGGGTCACACAGCTAGGAAGTGTTACGTGTCTGAGGCTGGATTTGAACTCAGGTCCTCCTGATTTCAGGGCTGGTGCTCTATCCACTGTGCCACCTAGCTGACCCTGTCCTCCTCCTTTTTTGGTGCCTTTGCTCTTACCACAGCAGGCTCTCTTATGATACCTCACAACAATGGTTTGCTGTTTTTCAGTCATGTCCAACTCTTAAAGACTCTATTTGAGATTTTCTTGGCAGAGACACTGGAGTGATTTGTTGTTTCCTTCTCCAGCTTATTTTACAGATGAAGAAACTGAGGCAAACAGGGTTAAGTGAGAGTTGCCCAGGGTCACACAGCTAGGAAGTGTTTGAGGCCAGATTTGAACTCAAAGAGCTGAGTCTTCAAGACTCCCTAGCACTTGCACACTATGGTGCCACCTAGCAGCCTGTATCTATGGTTAGATCCTTAACTATATTAATAATGTCTTCTCCACCACTGAGTCTCTCTGACCCTGGTGACATTTTGCCATCCCTGTTTTGTTCACATTCACCCCCCAATGAATTCTGCTGCCTCTATCCTATTCCTGAGCTGCCTACTGTGTGCCAAGAGAAAAAAAAATCAAGAAATGGTACTGATCTTGTAAATTTATGCTTTAGCTGAGCCCTCACGGAGGCACATTCCATCAGACTACTTTCTACGGTGCATCCTGGGAAACAATCTGATACACAGATTCTGCATGTCTTGTCGATTGTCTTTCAGATTCTTTCATTATTTATTTCAAATTTTCTCTTTATTCAGACCTCTAATTCTACTCAATCTTTGCAAATGATGTCCTCATTACTGAGGAAAACAAAGTCATTCTTTGTAAATTCCATCCTTCTATTGCTCCAAACGCCTAAATATCTTTTTGCTTCCTTTCTTCCTTCTCTCCATTCTCAATACAAGAGATCTCTCTCCTCAACAATTCAATTCAACAAACATTTCTTTCCAAAGCTAACCCTTCCATCTGTATCTTCAATCCTTCCTATTCCTCCATGATTTGACTTGATTAATCATCTCTCTTGAATTCTTAATTTGTCTTTCTCTGCTGAATCCTTACCCTAAGCCAACAAACATACTCTTAAAAAATCCTTTATCCTCCAAAGCTCCTTTCCTTTACTCTTTTCAACCTTTCAAGTTATCATCCCAATTTCTAGAAAGAAGAATCCAAAATAGAGATTGGGGGAGGGTACTTTGCTGCTCTATTTGTTACCAAAATTTTATTTTTCTTTGTTAATTTAATTGAAAATAGGGAATAGAGAAAAAAATAAATATTTGTTTATTTTTTTTCAAATCAATTTATTTTTAAATTGTATGCATAGTTTATAGTAAATGGTTCCCTCCCATTCATCCATCAAAGCTCTATAATCAGGCTTTCATTCTACAAAACTGGTTCTCTCCAAAGTTAAAGAACTTCATCACTAAATTCAGATTGTTATTTTTTTTTTCTGTACTCTTTGTTGTCTATTTCTTTGTGGCATTTGATACTGCTGACTGGTCACCCTCTTCTCACTGTTAGTGTCACGGAGCTTAGTTTTGGGGACACTGGACTCTCCAGGACCTGCTCCTTCCCTACCTTCTATGCCAGCTCATCACCCTCTCTGGGTTCCCTTACATGCCAATATCCCATAAATGAATTTCTACTCATGACCTTCTTTTCTTCTTTCTCTACAATCTTTTCCTTTGTGAATGTGTAAAGAAGGGAGAATGTGGTTCCCTCTCCCCCAACTCAGGTGATTTAGTCACATGTTTTAGTTAATCATGGATAATGAAATTTTAATGTGGTAACAAGGTATTAAATTAACTGTAAAATATTAGCTATACCAGCACTCTCTTTACAAAATTTGAAAACCTCTCTAAGTGAAAAAGAGAAAAACTAGTTGACTGAACTAATAAAAAGTCACAGTCCTGAAGGCTTTAAATCGCTAAATCCTGGGAAGTCTAGGAAAGTCCAGGCTACTGAGACTTTGTGGAGTTTTCTCACTCCTCTCCTTTTGGTTATGGTGTCTAATAGTAGTTTGTGTGGGATTTTTCTTTTGGGGAGTTTTCTTGGCAAAGATACTGGAGTAGTTTGCCATTTT
Organism: Sminthopsis crassicaudata; assembly: GCF_048593235.1. Lineage (NCBI taxonomy): Eukaryota > Metazoa > Chordata > Mammalia > Dasyuromorphia > Dasyuridae > Sminthopsis > Sminthopsis crassicaudata. The sequence goes on from NC_133617.1 coordinate 471,331,608, forward strand.
CTCCTCCAGATACTACTTTAACCGAGCTGCAGAAACAGAAGTAAAATCACTTGGTGTATGAGTTATTCTTAGTCGTTTGCTAATTGTCCATTCTTTCAATGAACACTGGCCAGCCATAACATTTACCTTCAGTCCAAATTTTTTGGTTTAGGATCAGAATTCTGCCAACAGTGATGTAGTCAAGCTCCTTAAAGAGATTCAGAAGGCTAAGAATATTCTCAGTACCATCAAAGAGATGTACCAGAGCAAGACTTGTGAAGCATTCAGCAACATGGCTCGGGAAGTAAGTACTGAGCCTCCATATTTATGCACCTTTTGGATAAATGTTCAACATTTACCAAAGAAGCTTTTGACATGCTATGGGACATTTTATCCAGAAGGAATACATAGAGAACCTCTGAAAAATTATTTTGCTTTCTGGGTCTTAATCTAAATGTCTACAGAAAGGAAAATTGGATTAATAGGAGTGTAGTTTGTGTATCCAAGGTTGAACTACCAAAAGTCCTTGCCATCTGATGTGGACCTAAAACTTTGTGAATCTTACTCTCCTTGAAACAGCCTTCATTAACCAAAATAATCAAAGCCTGTTTCCTTTATTTTCTCTTCAAGTCCCCTCTTCAATGTGTGCCAGGGAAACCAAAAATGGTTTTCACCACTTCTGGCTATTTTCACTTTCCTAAGGAGAAAACTTGAAGGTATTCTCTATTCCCCTCATGACTTCCAGGGAAGGAGGCTGATCCTGTGACTGTGAGATGCTTTAAAGATAATTCTTTTATTCTCTTGTCTCATTTAAAGACCTTGTATAGTTATAATTATATAATTATATATATAATATCTATATAATAATTTGTATATATATATATATATATATATATATAATTAATGGGAACTTGAAAACAAAAACAAAAAAAAGTCAATTGTTCACTAGAGTCATTTAATGTTAGTCAGAGTTTCAAAAGCTCTCTTTTTCTTCATTTCATATCACTGGGCACCATATATGTTGCTTTATTTCTAAATAATATTTAGAAATATTTGGCTTAATAGAAAACACAACTGTGGACAATGCAGGATTAAAACTGAACACATGCATTAGTCAACTAGAATGCTGGAGCATCTGGGATAGCTAGGTTGAATAGTGGATGTATGAGCTTTGGAATCCTGGGCAAGTTATTTAATTCTATTTGCCTCATTTTCCTCATCTGTAAAATGAGCTGGAGAAGGAAATAAAAAACCAATCCACTATTTTTGCCAAGAAACCCTCAAATGGGGTCACAAAGAGTAGGACACATAAATATTAATTAAAATGCTGGAGCATAAGTGAAGAAAGACATTTTTAGTAGTAGTCTAGTTTGTTTTTTCAAAATTTTAAAAATATTTTTATTTAAAGTTTTGAGTTTCGAATTCTATCCCTCCTTCCCTTCCCCTCTCCATGAGATAGCAAGCAAAGATAGGTGATACTTGTACAATTATATAAAATGTTTCCATATTAGTTATTTTGTACCAGATGAATAAAAGAAAAAAATGGAACAAAGTGAAAAATGCTTTAGTCCGTATTGAATCAATATCAGTTCTTTCTCTGGAGGAGGATACTTCATCATTAGTCTTTGAGGATTGTCTTGTATCATTGTATTGCTGAGAATAATTGTCATTAACTATTCTTCATCAAATAGTATTGCTGTTACTGTGTACAACATTCTCTTGTTTCTGTTCACTATGTATCAGTTCATATTAAGTCTTTCGAGTTTTTCTGAAATCATCCTGCTTATAATTTTTTATGAAACAATAATATTCCATTATAATCTTTTACATTGGTAAAAAAAAAAAAAAAAGGCTTTTTTTAACATAGCATGATAGAGAGTAAAATAGCATTGAACTGGAAAATTAAGTTTCAATTTTGACTTTGGTCTATGTATTCATAGTCAAATCAATTATCTTCTTTATCAGCTTCCTTATCTTTAAAATGAGGGGTCTGAACCTTAAGTTTCACTCTCCTCTCCTTGCTACTGATTCCAAGTAGGTTGGAGCCATGATGATCCATTCTGTGGATTTCAAAATAGTTGACACAATCATCCACATTTTACCATAATACAAAGAGCATGGCAAAAAGATGGTTAAAAAAAGAGAAAATGACAAATGCTAGAAGGGATGTGGGAAAGGTAGGACTGGCCCAACCATTCTGGAAAACAGTTTGAAACTATTTCCCAAATGCTTTTAAATTGTAGATGTTTTCAACTCTGCAATACCACTACTTGATACCCCAAAGAGAACATAAAAAGAGAAAGGAAATCCATAGGTACAAAAATATTTATATAGCCATTTATGTTGGCAAAAAAAAAAAAAAAAAAGAAAACTGAGGAGACAACATCAAATTGGGGAATGGCTGAACAAGTTATGGTTTAGGAAGGAAAAGAAATACTATTGTGCTGTACAAAATGATGAAGGGGATGGTTTCAGAAAAACCTGGGAAGACTTAAGTGAACTGATACAGAGGGCAGTAAACTAACCCAGAACAATTTTTATGGTAACAGTAATATTTTAAAGAAATTAAACTTTGAAAGACTGATCCACCACAATTCCAAGGACCCAGGATACATAAAAGCTTGGGATAGACTCAGAGTACAGACTGAAGCATATATGTTTTTTGCTTTTTCTTTTCTTTTTTTTTGTTTTTAGCACACAGCTAATATAGAAATTTGGTTTGTCTACCTATGCATTTTTGTAATAAATTTTACTTTTCTTGCCTTTTCAGTGGTTAAGGGAAAAGGGAGGGAAAGAATTTAAAACCAAAAATAAAGTTGAATAATAACAAATTTTTTAAATTTTAATTTTAATAAAATTGAAATTTTATAAAATGAATTTTTTATTTATAAGATTGAACTTTGAAAATTTTTTAAAGTGCAAATAAGCAAAATTTTATTTCTTTCCTATATATGCACATTTTCCGTCAAGTATCAATGATGGTAAGGAAGGAAAGTACTGACAACAGAGCTATTGTGTAGGCTGGGGAAATGGGGGGGGGGGGCGGTGATGATTGTACTAGACTTCTCATTGAGAATTCCAACAGATCATGGGAAAGAAGTTGGGATAGTGGTAATTAGATTAGAGAGTTACCAAATAAGGTTCTAGGTCTACTGGTAGATACCAATCCGTCTGAGGACTCTTAGATTTTTAAAGTTTCTCCCAGCTCTAAAATTGTTTCACATTACAATATTTTTATGCTCAATTTAGATTTCTGCAGAGTTTACAAAATTGTCCTTATCCAGCTTCTTACCCAAGCCTCCAAAGCATGAGAGCCCCCTCAAAATTAAAATCCCAAACTTCCTGACCAGAACCTCTGCAGACTGGCTGAAGACATATGGATTGAAAGGTATTTTCCTTAGGGAGTAGGCATAAGTAACTAAATGCTACCCATTAAATCTTGGCTAAATGTATGTGTGTGTGTGTGTGTGTGTGTGTGTGTGTGTGTGTGTGTGTGTGTGTGTGTGTACATCCTGAGTTTTATTGTCTTTACAGCCAAGAAATTAAGCCTTTACCAAATTTTGGCTCCCAATGCATTCTCACCCATGGAAGAATTTGTACCCATTCTCCAGAAAACAGTATCCTCAACTCTTCATGAGGTAATTCAAGGAAACCAGGATATATTAATGGAAATAATACTGCATCTAGTAGAGAGCACAGGTTCAAGTCTTTACTCTGCTTCTTGCTATCTGTGTGACCTTGAATAAACTGCTTCTACCTGAAATGATGTTGAATGAAGTGAACAGAACCAGGATAACATTTTACATAGTAAGAACAAGCTTATGTGATGATCAATTATAATAGATTTAGCTCTTTCAGTAATGCAGTGATCCAAAACAATTTCAATAAACTTGGGATATAAAATACCATTTGCATCCAGAGAGAGAACTATAACAACTGTATATAGCCATAGCAAACTATTTTCTTTTTTTTTAAGAATGTAAAAATAATTATTTTATAGTAGACCGCATTTTCACAGTCTCACAAGTGACAAGATAAATGATAGTCAATTCATATACCCTCTTCACTCTTCTGAAAGTCACTATGCTGATGCAGGCCTTATTACCTTATTCTTATACTATTGCAGTAGTTTTGTGGTTGGTGTCTCTGCCTCAATTCTCTAACCATTCCATTCCATCCTCCACGCAGCTGTCAAAGCAATCTTCCTAAAGATGTGCCTGACCATATCACCCCTACATTCAATAAACTCCAGTGGTTCCATATTGCCTCTAGTATCAAGTATAAAATTCTATGTCCTGGAATTCAAAGACTTTCTTTTTTTTTTAATCATTAAAACTTTTTTATTTTCAAAACATATGCATAGATAGTTTTCAACATTCACCCTGATAAAACCTTGTATTCCAAAATTTTTATCCCTCCTTTCCCTCTACCCCTCCTCTGATGACAAGTAATCCAATATATGTTAAACATGTGCATTTCTTCTACATATATTTCCACAATTATCATGCTGCACAAGAAAAATGAGATCAAAAAAGAAAAAAAATGAGAAAGAAAAGAAAATGCAAGCAAACTACAACAAAGAAGTGAAAATGCTATGTTGTGATCCACACTCAATCCCCATAGTTCTCTTCCTGGATGGAGATGGCTCTCTCCATCACAAAACCATTGGAATGGCCTGAATCACCTCGCTGTGGAAAAAAGCCATGTCCATCAAAATTGATCATTGTATAATATTGTCAATGTGTACAATATTCTCTTGGTTCTATTCACTTCCATTAGCATTAGTTCATGTAAGTCTCTCCAAGTCTCTCTGAAATTATCTCGCTGATTGTTTTTCATAGAACCATAATATTCCATAACGTTTATATATCATAACTTATTCAACCATTCTCTAACTAATGGGTATCCACTCAGGTTTCAATTTCTTGCTGCTACAAAAAGGACTGTTAGAAACATTTTTTCATATGTGGGTCCTTTTCCCTTTTTTTGGATCTCTTTGGGATTCGGGCCCAGTACCGGCACTGCTGAATCAAAGGGTATGCACAGTTTGATAGCCATTTTGGCACAATTCCAAATTGCTCTCCAGAATAGTTGGATCAATTCACAACTCCACCAACAATGTATCAGTGTCCCAGTTTTCCCACATCTCCTCCAACATTCATCATTATCTTTTCCTCTCATCTTAGTCAATTTAAGAGGTATGTAATAGTACCTCAGAGTTGTCTTAAACTATTTTCACCTTTTTTTGTTAGCTTTTTCTTTCTCATGTTTTTTTTCCTTTTGTTATGATTTTTCTTTTACAACATGTCTGATAGGGAAATATGCTTTAAATGATTATACATATAAAACTATATCAGATTGTTTGCTGTCTTGGGGAGGGGTAAATAAGGGAGGGAGGGAGAAAAAATTTCAGAATGTAAATCTTACAAACATGAATGTTGAAAACTTTGTTTATATGAAATTGGAAAAATAAAATACTATTGAATTTTTAAAAAATATTCCTTGTACTTTAGTTTCCTCTTCTGTGAAGATAAGCATTAGACTAAGATGACCTTTAATTTTCCTCCCAACTCCAAATCTGACAGACCTATTTTATAGAAGATGGTATGCTCCATCTCACTGTTTGTTCCTTCAATGTGTGCAAAAATATGAGAGAAGAGCCCTTTTTTAGTAGCTAGGTGCTATTCCTTTTATCTCCCTGTCTCACCTGTATCCCTTTGCTGCTAATCTCTAGGAAAGTGAGGACAGGATAGTGGTTGTTATAACCTCAAATGTGGTTGCACTTCATTTTCCCACTTCTCCTCATAATACAAAAAGGCCAGTGCACAAGTAAGACAACTTCATTTTCTTGTGTTGTTTCCCTGACTGCAGAAAGTAATGATGCAGTTTGAATGGTTTGATGGAAGTGTGAAGAATATCCATGTGGACCCACCTCTTCTGTATGACTATCAGGTCAGTGATTGGCTTTTGGCCTGATCTTGATGGGGTCACACACACACACACACACACACAAACAGTAGGAAGAGTGGGAGAAGGCAGACACTTGAGCAATAGAAAAAATTAATAGAAAATCTTATGTATCTTGCAGATAAAAATCCACCAAACTGTTTTCACCAACTTCAGGCAGGGACCAGAACCTTCCCAGAAAATGTCTTTTGACCCTATGACTTGTTTTGCCATCTTTCTATTTGGAGAAATAGAAAAGTTTCCCTATTATCTTTATTTGCCTTTTTTTTTAAACACACAGGCAACTTACTCAAATTTTCTATCCATGTGCACAGAACATTGGACCTGAAGTCAGGAAGGCTTGAGTTAAAACCAACCTCAGACATTACTAGCCATATGACTCTGGGTACATTATTTATCTTCTACCTGCCTCCTTTGTAAAATGGAAAAAATAAGAGCCCTATATTTTATGGTGGTTGTGAGGATAATATTTGTAAAGCAAGTAACCCAGTGTCTGGAACATAGTAGGAGCTATATAGTAGTGGTGGTGGTGATAGTGGTGCTGCTGCTGCTGGGGGTGGTGCTGGTAGTAGTGGTAAGGATAATGGTGGAGGTAATGGTGGTGAGGAGAGGAGGAGGAAAAAGAGGAGGAGGAGGAGGAAGGAGGAAGAGGAGGAGGAAGAGGAGGAGGAAGAAGAGGAAAAGGAGGAGGAAGAAGAGGAAGAGGGAGGAGGGAGGGGGGAAGGAGGAGGAGGACCTGGACTTACTATGGGCCAGCATATTTGATCCTCATAACAACTTAGAAGGTAGGCAATATTATTATCATTATTTTTTATAAATGAGGAAATTGAGGAAATAACTTGCCCAAAGTCATTTAGCTAGTAATTATCCAGGGTCTGATTTGAATTCAGGTCTTCCAGAAGCACAGCTAGTACTGTCAATGCTTATTCTCTTTCCTCCCTTCCCCAATGGGATTTATTATTATTATTATTATTATTCTTTTGTGGAACCAACATCTGGAACCTGATCAGGGGCGTCCCCTGAACCTACCACAATACTGACCCTCCCCCCAGATCCCTTTGTTTGCCTTCCTTGGGAAACAACTGCTCAGTGAGTCTGTCTGAACTATGATTTGTAGAAGCAGCTCAGCAGCACCATACGGATGTATGAGAGGCGGATCGAGTGGCTTTCTATCTCTAGCAGGAGAATCTGGGGCACAGTCTGTGAAAAAAGGTATTTTCTCCTATGTCGTTCTCTATCTCTTTTTTTATGTTTTCTATTACTTAGTACTTCAAATATAGTAAATTCTCATTAAATTCTTCATTAGTGGTGGTATTAGTGGTGATCAACATCTTTATCACAGGGCACCTGAGTGGACAAAGCACTGCGGCTGGAGTTAGAAGGACCTGAGTTCAAGTTTGGCCTCAGATACTTACTGGTTGTATGACCCTGGGCAAATCACTTCACCTTGTTTGCCTCAGTTTCCTCATCTGTAAAATAAGCTGGAGAAGGAAATGAACCACTGCAGCGTCTTTGCCAAAAAACAACAACAACAACAACAACAAAATAACCCACCTAAATAGGGTCACAGAGAGTTAGACATGACTATGACAACCAAACAAGAATAACACCTTTATCAGGGGATCTTAACCTAGAATGCATACTTAATTTTCAGGGCTCTTATTTTTTCCAAACTTATGTGAGGAAAAAATTGGCACTTATAACACAAAAAGTCAAGGGCACCTTATTGAAGAACAAGGATAGGAAACTTCTCTAGGTCTAAGAATCAATAGTAAGGTTAAGCACTTCTCCATAGAGGACAGTAAGCCTTGGGTCTAATCAGGGAAGGAGAAAGAAGGGAGAAATGTGAAAAAGGAAAAAAAAGATAAGGTGTAGGTAAGTAGAAGAAGAAGGGAGATTTTTTTGGGGGGGGCGAAAATAAAGATGTATATATTAATGTTATAAAGTGCTTTCTTCAGACCTTAATCCATCCTCTTTTCTCTCTTGATGATTGCCTGCCTCAGTTTCCCCATCTGTAAATTGGAGATAATAATGGCACCTGCTTTCCAGAATTGTTAAGGAGATAAAAACGAGATATTTGTAACATGCATTTGCAAACTTTATCACACCTTATAAATGCTAACTATTATTATTTTTATCATTTCCCCTACAATGACTTTTAATTGCAATATCATTGACTCTTAAGGCTTTGAACCAAGAAAATAGAGGTCAGTTTACTCATTTCCATGCTTCAGCACATGAGCATGCTCTAACTATCCCAGTCAAAGTGTTCCATATTTTGAGATCTCTGGAAGAAGAGATGATATACCCTTCTCAGGTCACCTTCTCTAGTATTCTAGCCATACTCTTAAAATTGTACAGATTTTGGACAGTGCTGAGCTCAGCTCATGAAATTCCCTTGGAAAAAACTTTAAATAGTAAAATGGAACAAAATAAACATTAGCTGAGAGATTCAGTTCTCCTTTTAAAGGTTGTATTTCTTTTTAGGGTAGTTATACTGGTGGATATCTCAGTGACCAATTCCATGTACATTATTCATATCCAACATTCCTTAAGACTTCTGCTTGAAGAACAATTGTCAAACAAGGATTGCTTCAACATCATAGCGTAAGCTTCTGATAATGAGGGTGGGGTTATGTTCATTGGGAAATTGTACAAAGAATTTACTAGCAGCAAGATAAGGATAGTGATAGATATTAAAGGGACTTAACGCCATATGATGGCTATCATTTTATCTGATTTGGATGATCTCGTTTTTAGCTTTGAATAATTAAGTGGTTGCAGGAGTCCATTGGGGCAATGGTGATAGGTGGCCCCAAAACACACCACTTGATCAACCAGGATAAAATGTAACCAAATCCCATGGCCAGGTTTGTTCTGATGATTCCTATGTTGCAATATACAAAAAAAGAGAAAAAAAAGTCACAGATGGTCCATAAGGTTCACATTTGCCTTGTTTTATAGGATCATTTGTTCTAGACCCATGAGTTCTAATGGAAAATATTCAAAGCTCAAAATACTACAAATATACAGCTGTCTAAATTCCTGCATTACCCTAGTTCCAAACAGTCTAAATAAAATCTCATAGAAAAATCTCAACTAATTCAGTTGAAGAATTGATTTGGCTAAGACTTTCCCACTACTACCACAAAAAAAAAAAAAAATTTATGGAGAAACTATTTTTACTATGCTCTACTTTTAAAAAAGCTTGTGCTAGAGACTTATTTTTTTTTTCCCAAAAAGCAGTTCCAACACTATGTCTCAAGATCAGCCTATATGCAGTCCAATCTCCTATACCTTCTATAGCTAACATCCTATAGAATGACTCCAAGACACCAAGTTATCTTCCCCCCTCAAAAAAAAAAATAATTCAAATATGCTCAATCTTTTACAATCTTTTATGTATTTATGAAGTCAAGAAAGTTGACTTACAGATTTTAGATTCTCAAAGAAAAGTTAACTAGGTAGTCTTATTGCCTTGTTAATCAAGATTTTATTTTGTGTGAGTATGTGGGTCTATGCATGTGTGTTCACTTAAAGAGATGTTTTAACTATAGTGGGAGTTGCTTTTCTTTCTTTTTTCTTCTTTCCTTCCTTCCTTTTTTTCCTTTCTCTTCCTTTCTTCCTCTCTCCCTCCTTCCCTCTCTCTATCTGTCCATCTCTTCCTCACTTCCTCTCTTCCTCCTTCTTTCTCTTTCCTTCCCTTTCTCCTTCTTTCTCCTTCTCCTTTCTTTCTTTCCTTCCCTCTCTCTTTTTTTCTTTCTCCCTCTTACATTCTTTCTTTCTTTCTTTCTTTCTTTCTTTCTTTCTTCCTTCCTTCCTTCCTTCCTTCCTTCCTTTCTTTCTTTCTTTCTTTCTTTCTTTCTTTCTTTCTTTCTTTCTTTCTTTCTTTCTTTCTTTCTTTCTTTCTTTCTTTCTTTTTCTTCCTTCTTTCCTTCCTTCCTTCCTTCCTTCCTTCCTTCCTTCCTTCCTTCCTTCCTTCCTTCCTTCCTTCCTTCCTTCCTTCCTTCCTTCCTCTCTTTTTTTTTCTCTATACTCTATGCTAGTTATTATATATACCAGTTATTGCTGACACAATGGATAGAATCTGGGTTTGGAATCAGAAAGAGAAGTTCAAATACATCTTTAGATACTTACTAGCTGCATAACCAAGGGCAGTTCACTTAATACCTCTGTTTCTCAGTTTCCTCACCTGTAAAATAAGGATAATAATTGGACTTATCTCCCAGATTTGTTGTGAAAACCAAAGGAGATATTTGTAAAGAGCTTAGTATAGTGCCTGGCACATAATAGATGCTGCATAAATACTAGCTATTAATTATTATTATTTTCCTGTTAATCTGCCTTAATGCAAAACAATTTGGAAAGGCAGCTTGAGATCATAGATATCTATTCTAACCAGAAAAGCCTGTGTTCATGAACCTCCTCTGACACATCCTGGCTGTGTGACCTATGCCCAGGGGTATGGAAAATTCTATGATTATTAAGTTGCAGAGATGTTGATGGTGAGTTTGGAGGAGTCTCTTCACCCTGGAGTTCTCTCACTGGTCTAATGCCTATTCCTGTTTTTTTAAACAGATACTTACCTACTCTAAGACTAAATGACCTTTGGCATGCTCCCCAAGAATTTCAAGAGATGAAATGGAACTAATGATTGACTATTTCACAAGGTTTATTATAAAAGCTGTATGAGATAACATATTGGAAGGGATGAGATCTGATTTCACTATTAGAAAGAGATTCCAGATAAGGAAACTTCTTCCACCAGTGAAAAGTCCAGGGACTAGCCCCAGAATCAGTCAGTATGTTTTAGAACTGGGAGCAGATTTCAGCTCTTCCTGATTCCAAGGATAACTATCTACTATGCAGCATTTCTTTTTGAAAACATAGGAAAGCCTCTTATAATAATACAAATAGTGGGGATGGTGATTGTAGTGATGATGATGATGATGATGATGATGATGATGATGATGATGATGATAATGATGATGATTCCTTTTGAAGGTTTGGAAGTATAGTTGAAAGCTGGAGACCTGAGATGGTTCCCTTAACCCAAGAGAATTTGCAAAGTGCCTGGCGGTAGGTGATAGGGGGAACATATGTTACTCTTCATTGTCCTTGGGAGGCTTGAGCTTGAGCCATTATTATTTGCAATGACTATCTTTGTCTGACCATCTCTCTCTTCCTCTTAATAGGCATAGAACAGAAAGCCACTCCCCCAAACCCTCTTTTGAGTCTCCCTCCACACACAAACATTTCTGTTTTTACACTCAGCTCTTCACTAACAATCATGTCCTCTCAGCATCCCTCTATGAATCATGATCTTTCCCCTTTTCTCTCCAGCTGGGTCCTGTCCCTGAACTGCAAGGGCAGCAGGAATGTCCTCAGTGCAGTGAGGAAGGCAGTAGAAATAGACTTCAAGGAGAAAGACAAGTTCAATTCCCAAGGCATCTACATCTTTACTGGTGGAGTCCCTGATCAGGAAATGGTAGGTAGAGTGAGTCCTTTAGGCCCTCCAGGATTTGTATGTCATGATGATTGGCCCACGGACCATTCTAGAGGCTACCACAAAATGGGGGCAAATTTATTCCAAATGATCAGGGATTTGTGTAAATTAATCTAATTCTCCAGACTGGTGACATTTAAAACAGGGAAATCTCCCACACAGGAGAAGATCTGGTTTTCAAACAAAATTCAGACAGGGTTTTTAATACCTAATTTCCAAATAGGTCCTTAAAAGGAGAATGCCCTACTGTACCCAATACAGTGGAAATTCTGGCCTTCTTGATGAAAAAGAGAAACAGAAAGATAGGGCAAATGAAAAGACTAGTTTCCTAGAATTTCTACAATTTGGGGAAGTAATTCAGAGGTCGGGTCAACATTGCTTGCTTCTTTTGGAGCAATCCAGCTCCAGGCCTGGTTCAGTTATTGCTATTACACAGAGTAGGACCCCAGAGCCAGTAGACTGTAAATCAGTGTACCCCCATTGTCCAGAAAGCAGTGGGGTCAGGCTTGCCCAGATGCTTTCCAAAAGTGGAAGAGGAAAATGTGTTTTCCTTCCATTTCTCTTCCATCTCTTTCAGATGATTCAGAATTTGTCTAGGATATGACTTTCCTTTTGACATCTTTGAGGAATCTGTTTGAAAGACCATATAATTTGAATCCTTGCAGAGAATTTTTCCCCCCCTGAGGCTGGGGTTAAGTGACTTGCCCAGGGTCACACAGCTAGGAAATGTTAAGTGTCTGAGATCAGATTTGAACCCGGGTCCTCCTGACTTCAAGGCTGGTGCTCTATCCACTGAGCCACCTAGCTGCCCCACCTCGCAGCCCCACCTTGCAGATTCTTCTCCAAGTATTCTTCCTTTCTTCCCAGGGGTATTTCCTGTTAGTTTCTCTTCCACTTAGGTGTTGATCCCTTATTGATCAGGTGGCAAGAGCAATTCTATGTTCCTTCCTACCCTGCAGTGGGCTGGGGCTGGGATATTCAAGTCCAAGCTTCAGGCCCACTGGAGAGCAGCTCATCTTCCCACAGCCTGTGGTGAGTGCCTACATTGCCGAGACCTGCGGCGGCTGTGATCTGAAGATTCACGTTTGCCTGTTCCACATCAGCGAGCTAGACATGGATGGCACCATCCCTGCCCGCTACGCCAACAGAACTGACACAGCCTCTGCTTACAAGGAGGTCACTCAGGCTTCTAATGGAAGGTTCCATTGGTTTGGTGACACAGGTTAGTGAAGGTCCCGGCTGCCTTCTCCTTTGGGGGCAATTCCCTACTTTTCATAATCATTAGTAATTACACTATAACCTGTACCTAACCAGAGGGTTTGCTTCATTCCAGAACAGTAATGCCTTACAAATGTACCGAGGAACAAGACACCTCTCTTCAAAAAATACAAAATACACAACAAAAACCTTACCAGCCATTTTCTACCAGAACTATTAAAAATACCTCCCCTCCTCCCCCAATCATTTGCTTCTTGCACACATGTCCCACAATCCTTCACTCCTTTAGCTTTGACAATAATGTGTCATGGCAGGCTGAACCCAATAGCTCACACTCTTGCAACTGTCTTTGAAAACAGGAATGTAAGTTTCTTCAGCATACAAAATTACAATATACTCTGATCACATTGAGGAGATTTTGGCTCAAAGACAACTATATAAATCATCAAAACAGGAATTGACAATCCGATAAACTCCTTTGCAACTATTTATTATCAAGCTATTTAATTAAATATTAAACTATTTAATTTTAACAACTTTTAAGAGTAACACATATCTGGAAGAGCAGAAACATACACAAAAATGTAATATTCCCACTCAGGCAAGAAGCATAGAGGCAGTTCTGGACCATATGCTACATCTGCACTCAGCAATCCTCTCAACTAATCGGGAGTTACATACGCCCTTGATATATATAGTTTTTAGCCCAGAATTGCCTCTCCTTACCCTTAACCATCAGGAGGATCTCACAGAAAAGAAATGGATAGCACTGAGGTTAATGAGGGAGAGATACCATATACATATAGCAGAGAAAATATGAAGAATAGATATGGAGGGTGCAATTTGCAAGGAAAATTCCTCGGGAGCCCAGATAAAGTAATAAAGATAATTTTCCTAAGTTCCCGTTGGCCCATTCTTGTTGGTGTGTTGAATCTTCTCAGTAAACAGAGAAAATGAATCTCTCAAACTCACCTTCAGAGAGAAAAAGAAAAAAAAATGTATATACATATCTATGTACATAGATTTGTGTGTGAAGATGGATACAGATATTTACAGGGTGTCCCAAAAGTCTAGTAAGTCTAAGATTTTTAAATACTGTGTGTGTGTGTGTGTGTGCATGCACAAGGAGAGAGAGAAAAAGAGATTCTCACTGATTATCTCCTGCCAAATTCTGACCTGTGAATAATAGACTGAACTTGGAGTTTTTCAGGGCCTCGTTTTTCTTCATCACAGTTTGATCCTTCTATTTAGGAAGGATGATGTAGTCCCAGAATTGCCAGTTTATGCAATTTGCCTTTATGATATCCAAGAGACAAAGTAATCATTAGGTCTCTGATCAGTTAGGTAAGGGTGTTCCCTTTTAAAGGAGAGAAAGTTTTTTGTTTTGTTTTTTTTTTCTTTTAGAAAAGTCTCTCCAAAGCCTTCATAAATTCAATTCTCTAATCCTTCCTACATCTATCTAAATTCAATTCTTTTGCCAATTTTTTGTGGCTTAATCTTTCACAAACACTCCTTTAAGAAACATAACAATATACTTAATATTTCACAATAGATTTGTTCCTGAAACATTGTGTATAAATAAAAAAATTGTAAATTAAGTCTTTTAATGAGAGTAATCTAATAGAACTAGGAATCAGATTTTGCATATAACTTTAAGCAAGTTAATCAACTTGTGTTTCAATTTTGTCATGTATTAAATAGTAATTATCATATCTACCCTACCCAAATCACAGGGTTTTGTTGGTATAAAATCACAGATGTGAATGTTATTTGAAAAGTATAAAACCTGGAAAAGACCTTGGGGATTATTTATTATTATTTATGATTTTAAGATCTTATATTTCATTTTCACACAGATAAGGAAACTGAAAAACTGGACGCATAAGCAACTGACCCTGGATCATGAAGCTGTGACTGGAGTCTAGTTCTGCTCATAGTAATAGCTAGCATTTGTATAGCATCTACTATGTGCCAGCCATAATGCTAAGCACTTTACAAATACCATTTCATTTGATCCACACAACAATCCTGAAAGACAGGTGCTGTTATTATTCCCATTTTGTGGTTGAGGAAGCTGCAGATAGATCTGCCCATGGTTACACAAGTAGGAAGTATCTGAGGGATTTAAATTAAGGTTTTCTTGTGTTCAGGTCTAATATTTTATCCACTGAGCCACCTTGTTATCTTCTGTGCTCTTTCCATCCCTATACTAAGGCAAAACACATGGAAGACATTATTATTAAGATATATATGTATATATATTAATCATTCTATCAATAATAATGATAATACAATGGGATAGAGATTAGATCTGTGACTTTATCTTCAGCATTTTCTCTGCAAACTTACAGCCTGTGTCATTCATTTCTGGACCATCTAGTACTTAGTACAATACTTAGTAGGTATTTAATAAATATTTGCTGATTGATTAATAAACTTATCAAAAACAGAGAGAAAATGACTTGCCTATAGTCATGCTTACAGTATTTGTCATAGGTAAGATTTGAACTCAAACATCCTTGCTTTGATGCTGTCTTTCTAAATCCTTAGCTAAAATCCTGATAATAATTATAAAAAAAAAACTTTGTTAAATAAAGGAATCTATCATCTTAAAAGGCAAATAATCAGACCTACCTAACTTATATTTTGTATAAATCTCAATCAGCATATTAAAGGCAAGACCCAATTTACCAAGAAAACCCAAGATTAGTTTTAGGATTTAGAGGTGGAATCAAGGTTTTGTTCTTAATAAGAGTCAGGAAGATCTGGTGGGGAGAGCCTGAAATGGAGAACCAGAATGTATAAGTCATTCCCTCCTTTTTTCCAAGCTACCAAAGAAAACAGCTGTGAAGATGGTTCATCTAAGTTCTAATGGGTCCCAGCAGAACACAAACTTCTGCTGTTTTAATTAACTCCTCTGGCATACAGTTCTTGCTTAAAACCAATTTCCCACAATCATTTACTCAGTGTTTGCCTTCCAGGCATCTTCGAGAGTGATGATATCAGTGTTATCTCCTTGGAGATGGAAAAGGCCATCAACTACTCCCAAAAGGTGCCTTCCTCTGTGACAATTACCTAATTATACCTTCCTTCAGTCTGTTTTTCCACTCTTTCCCCTTCTGTTCCCCCCTACTCAACCACAGTGAACTAAATCAATGAGAGTTTTTCTCTTTAAAACCCAAGTCTTTGGAATTATTTCAGAGTAAAAGAGTAAGGATATAGTTAGGACAGCCCCTAAAACAAAATTATGAGGGAATTTGGATCTCTCTCCTTCCTTCCTTTCTTCTTTCCTTCCTACATTCCTTCCTTCCTTCTCTTGTCATTCTGTCTCAATACCTATGCTGTTCTTCCCTGCCTAGACTGTCTTACACCTTCTACTATTCTTCCACATTCTAAAAGGCCTAATTCTAAATCAACCACCTTCATGAAGCCTTCCCTAAGTCCCTTTCTCCCCCAACCCCACAATCACCCAGTCAGAAGTGATCTATTCTTCCTTCACAGTCCTATACTTACTGTCTGTGCTACTTGTTTGGCACATAAATTGCTTCATGTTGTAATTATTTCTCTATCTCATTTTCTCTTAACATCCCAAGCTCCACAAGGGCCCAGAGACTATCTAATTCATCTTTTTATCCATATATATGTATGAACAAGTATAACTCACATGTAACTGCTGTGCCCAGTATGTGACTCTCAGGTCCCTCTCCCAGGCATTCAGCTTCAAGTTTCCCTATTCCAAGTGATATCCTCCCAGTAGCATAGAATCATTTTTTGGATCTCTAAAATCCTTCCCTATACCTCATCAAAACATATCTCCCCCATCTGTCTCTTTGTCTCAATATCTGCAATTCCTTTTATCCAACTGGATCTGAAAAATGAATGTCATCACTTTTGGGTGACACTGGCTCTTTATGTTAATGTTAATGATTATGTTAATCCTTCATCTGTTTTAATGGGGGCCTTCAATATCTGACCTAGGAAGAATTTCAGGTCATTGGTAGGAGAAGCTCTGGGGTTAATGGACCTTTGGAAAATCTTCCAATCTAACCACAAAGACAACTGTCTATGGGTTAATGAAGTTATAGAAGTCAAGAGTGCTATCTGTGCTCCATTTGGAAAATCAGGGCTGCTATGATTACTACGAAGCAATGGGCTCAAGGTTAGGGGGCCCACTTTCAATAAGTTCCCAAAAGTTCTGTTACTTTCAAGAGGGCTCATAAGGCCTGTCACTCTAATGTGTTAATAAATGTGTTTCTACTGTCATCACACGCCAGCCACTTCCCAATGACTGAACTTGTCCTTGATATTTCGATCAGACTATAAAGTGACATTAACATTGCACTTCACTTTTTCAGTGTGCTTTGCTGGTAGCATCCCTCAAAAACCAGTGTGGAAACCTGGCTGAAAGCCCTTCGGCCCCCAAAGAAGAGCCAAAGATGTCAAAGGAGAAAAGTCAGCCTCGGAAACTTAGCTGCCCTAAGCCCACCTCACACTTGCTGGCTAGAATGGTTTGACTTCCCTTTATTAATAACAATAAGCTGTTGCTAAGTTATTTTTTTGGTCATGTCAATTCTTCATGACCCCATTTGGGGTTTTCTTAGCAAAGATACTGGGAGGGTTTTCTGTTTACTCTTCCAGCTCATTTTACAGATGAGGAAACTGAGGCAGACAGGGGGGAGTGACTGGCCCAGGCTCTCATAGCCAGTAAGTGTAAGTAAAACTGGATTTGACTTCCTGACTGCAGGGCTGGTGCTCTTTTCACTGTGCCATCCAGCTACCCTATTCTGAGGATTTTTGAAACAGCTACAGCCAAGAGTCCAGAGACCCAGGATAAAGAATGGAAGCTGTGTAACCAGGAAATAAGAACCAGTATTTCTGTCTTACCAAGGGTCATGAGCCATAACAGCTCGATTTAGGGGTGGGTGAGGGTAGGGGTTGGTAGCAGCACCCTGCCCACCCATCCCAGGGAAACAGTTTCTGAGCAGGCTGGTAGATTAGGTATGAAAAAGTTATCAAAACTAATCTGAACCTGGTAA
Organism: Sminthopsis crassicaudata; assembly: GCF_048593235.1. Lineage (NCBI taxonomy): Eukaryota > Metazoa > Chordata > Mammalia > Dasyuromorphia > Dasyuridae > Sminthopsis > Sminthopsis crassicaudata. The sequence continues at coordinate 471,349,314 of NC_133617.1, forward strand.
CTTATAAGTATCAGGTATGTTTATGTATATTTGGGTACATGTATGACCTAACACATCTAAGTCTCCAGGGGGAGGCCTGAACCTTCCAAAAGGCCTCAGAGCTAATAGCCTAGAGCAGAGCTTGGGAGTAGAAGCAGGGCAATGAGACATATGCCCCTCATTGTTTAAAAAGTATCTTAATGTTGTAAAATGGCAGTTTTCTTTAATGAGGTATCTGTCCCCCAAAAAATATAGCTAACATTCAATCAGTACTCAGTTTCTTTCACAGAGATGTTGTCATCATTCAGGAGTTTCATTCAGTTTCTAGGCCCTTCACCCTTTCCTACCCTGCTCTCCAAACACTTGTCCATAATTCAAAATAAGAAAAAACAAAACACCCACAGTTCCAAAAACTCTCTCTTATCCTCTTGTCCAATAGTTATTAAGCTGAAAGCCTAAGGTAGCAGCTCTGTGGATTATCAATGCCATAATTTTTTGTAGACTTAGGGCTTAAATGGGATAGATCCTCTCTTAAGAGTTTCAGATCTTTTACCTGTTTTCATGTGGGCACACAGAGAAAGGGCTGTTCACCTGAATGTTGGTGGTAACCAAGAGTATGGTGCTGGTTTTTGATTCTTAGTTTTTTTAGCTGAATGATCACTACCTTCCAGCAACATTTAATAACAAAAGAACTTTCATCTCGATAAATGATAGCACACTCCCCCCTCTCACACACACACATCCCTCAATCAAAACAATGGGAAACCTAGAAAATTCAACTCAGCGGGAAAGACAGAAACTGATCACTTCTGATGATTATTTAGTAATTTACTATTCAGTCTCTTTGTCAAGCTCCCTGCCTTCATGGATCCATTGTTATAGTGTGGTAAGGACCTTGAAGTCATACAAAACCTAACAAAGTTTCCTATAGGAAATGTGTCCTCTTGCTACTTTTCCCACCCTTCTCCCTGGACCCCTTTCCAAGCTCTACCTTTCATGTAGTAATAGGATAAGAGGAAGGTTCTCAGGGGCGGGGATGTTACTGGGATGCAGACAACATAAAGACCAAGACATCTTTTCCAATTAGCCTGTTGTTGTTGTTGTTGTTTTAAGAACAATAAAAGTGATCCTAACAAGACTATCTCCACAAGGAATTCAACATGGCACTCAAACACCAGCAGACCAGCCATCACATCAGGCAAGAAAAGGCACAAGCTCCAGCATGTTTGGGGGGGGGGGGGTGAGGGGAAGACTAAGTATTTCTATGGGGACCAGTTCTATTAATCAACAGCTCGATACAAAATCCAAATGAGACATAATATACAATCAAACAGAACAGATGACCCAGGTGTTCAAAGAGAAATCTAAATTTGCAGAAAATTATGAGACCCACATGATACATTTCAAAACTCAGTGAAGAGCTAATGAGTACATACTCAGTGAATAGAAACGGACCTCTTAATTACCTCAGGATATCAAAGTCATACTAGATTTTCATGGTTTGTGATGATTAAGAACCCAGTCTTCTAGGTTCAGAGTATAGCTTGGGATTTAAAAGATAATTGTTACAAAACAGCATAGTGCTAATCATCATGGCTTCCCTTATCTGAAATGGTCAAATGTTCTACTTTTCTAGGCCAGCAAGTGAAAGATTGGGGTTCAAATAAGGGAAAGAAGATCAAACCATCAAAGAAAGGGTCAGCCACATCTTTCATACTGATTATTGATCAAGGGAAAGATGCAGGTAAGCAAACTCCAATTCTGAGTCTCCTGTGTAAGAGTATCTGAAAGGACTTTTCTATTTGACAGGATGCCTTCTGAGAAAGAAAGTAGAAGTATTTCTGGAATTAATCTTCCCTTGGTTTGACATCTACTAACTTACTGATGAAATGGGTTTGCAAAGACTATGAGTGGGAAAAAGCATCCAAAAGAGTAAATATATATCTATATCTATATATATATACGTATATATATATATATATATATGTATATATATATATATATATATTTTTTTTTTGTATAAAAAAAAAAAAGAGGAGCATTTAGGTGGTAGTGGATAACAGCACCAGACCTAGAGTGGACTTGAGTTCAAATCTAACCTCACTTACTAGTTGTATGGCCCTGGGTAAGTCACTTAACCCTGACTTGCCTTATTTTCCTCATCTATGAAATGATCTGGAAAAGGAAATGCCAAACCACTCTAGTATCTTTGCCAAGAAAACCCCAAACTGAATCAAACATGACAGAAATGACAGAACAGCAATAATATCTTTGTTCTGGAAAAAAAAAACTCTAAAATTAAATTGCCTTTACTCTCATATGTTAGGAAAAGGTCTACTTACCCTATAACTAGTTGGTGGAAATGGAAACAATTCACTCTGGGATTATATAAAATAGGTGCCTGCCAATCAAATTCAATGATTTCCTTGAGTAGGTCTGCAAAATCACAAGCTCATTTATTTCTACATAGTCTCCATTGCTTGACTTGAATTTCTATTATTTAGTGGGTGGTACTTAAGATTACATAGTAGATAGAACATAAGACTTGGAATCAGAAAGACCTGAATTTGACTCTTGCTCCAGCTACTTTTCCTAGCAAATCACTTAAACTTTCTCAATCTTAGTTTCCTCATTCATAAAATGGGGATAATAGCACCTCTATCCCAGGGTTATGGTAAAGTTGGAATGAAATAACATATGTAAAATCCTTTGCAAACTTTAAAGCACTATATAAATGCTAGTTCATTCTTTAAAAAAATAATAAACTTAGCATTTTTAAATGAAGTTGAGGCTAGATATGACAGTTTATGCCTCTAGTCCCTGCTACTGGGAAGAATGAAATTGGTGACTTGAGTTCAGGAGTTCATAGAGACAATAAGACTAAAAGCCTACAGTACATCACCCTAATTTAGATTTTGGTCCTCTTTGAGAACAACCAACTGACCCAAGAAAGTGGGAATTAAGCTAAAATATAACATGGTGCTAACCAACATGGTTTCCCCCTTCTGAAATGATTAAATTCTTCTATTCTAGCACAGCCAATGAAATATTAAAGTCCAAATAAAGGGGGAAAGATTAAATCATCAAAGAAAGTGCCAATTATATTTTTTTCATTTTTTGTTATTAACAAAAGGAAAGGTTTACTGGTATGATAAACCTCCAGTTGTGAAGGGTTACCAGGGTGCTTAAAGAAGGCTGAACCAACCAAGGTCAGAAGATGGAATAGGTTAAAGTTTCCATCCTGATAATTATTGGGATCAGCATGTGAGTGGCTACTATATTTCCAGCTTGGAAATAACAATGAGTACCTGTGTGTTCTCTCTCTTGATCATTCTGAGGATTTATTATTATTAAAACGTTTTATTTACAAAGCATATGCATGAATAATTTTTCCAACATTGACCCTTGCATAACCTTGTTCCAAATTTTCCTCTCCTTTCCCCCACCCCCTCCTCTAGATGGCAGGTAGTCCAATATATTTAAATATGTTGAAATACATGTTAAATCATTCTGAGAATTTTGAAATGGCTGTGGCCAAGTTGTAGTTCAAAGCCCCTAAAACAAAAAAATTAAATAAATTGAGTGATATTGAGAATTGGTGACAAGGAATTATATTTGATGTAAATTATCTTTCTTCTAGATGCAGCTCAAAAGAAAAATTCACTGATAAAGGCTACAAAAAAATCTATTTTTTCCAATGATCTTCCCCAAAAAGATGACATTTCTTCAACTGAAGAGGTATTAAGTTACCCATGCAAATAAATGTCTCCTGAACAATAGTTCAGAACAGGGAAGCTAGTTGGTGGCAGATAGAGTGCTGGGCCTATTGTCCATTCCTATTTACTCATCTCTCTGAGTTCAAATCAGACCTCAGATATTTACTAGTTCTGTGATCCAGGGCAAGTCACTTAACCCTGTTTGCTTCAGTTTCCTCATCTGTAAAATGAGCTGGAGAAGGAAATGGCAAATCATTCTACTATCTTTGCCAAAAATAATCTCAAATGGGGTCATGAAGAATGGGCAAGACTGAACAATGACAACAAAAAACAATAATTCCTCTCAATTTGATCAATACTCCTAATCTTTGAGTACAAAGACCCTTTTTAAAACATATAATTAAAAAATGCGGACCTTCATATGATACTGAGGTAACTCTTCTATTAGTATCCACTGATTTGTTAATATGTAAGAAAGCACAATTCTTTTAAATGAATTTGAATTTCATTTATTTCAACAGCATCTACATACTTTAAAAAAAAAAAACATAACATATACACAAGACATTAGTCCAAGGAAGTTATATTTGCTTATTTATTGTACTATATTTTGCTACCTATTTAATTGGAACTATATAAAAATCAAAGTGGTAAAGCTTGATATGCAAATGGATTTAGGGGTTCTGCCAGGAAAGGTCCACCAGGGGCCCATAGGCCAAAAGTTAAGACCTCAAAAGCTCCATGAATGGGTTGGTTTCTTTCATTTTTCTTTCAATTATTATTAAGTCTATTTTCCTTCCTTTCCATCTCTCCCCTCCACTGGAAAAAAAAAGAAAAAGAAAAAAAGAAAAGAAAAACAAAACCCTTGTAATAAATAAGGATAGTTAAATAAAACAGTCCCTATATTGGCCATGTCCAAAATATGTCTTGTGCTACACCCTGAGTCCATCACTTCTCTGTTAGAAGCTGAGTAGTATACTTCATTGTCAGGTTAATGAAATAGTGATTGATTATTGTATTGATCACAGTTCTAAAGGTTTTCAGGATTATTTGTCTTTATAGCATTCTTATCATATACATTGTTCTCCTGCTCCTGCTCACTTCATTCTGCATTAGTTCTTATATATCTTCTCAAGTTTCATTGAAACTTGTTAGTTTTTGTTAGTTCTTTCAGCAATTTGGAACTACCTTCAGAAAGTTACCAACTTGTCCATTTGACCCAGCTATTGGGATAGCTGGCATCTACCCCCAAAGAAATCAAAGAAAAAAGAAAAGGATTTATGTATGTAAAAATATTGCAACTCTTTTCATGTCAGACAAAAATTGAAAACTAATGGGGTATCTTCCTGTTGGGGAATGGCTAAACAAATTGAGGTGTATGAATCTAATGAAGTATTAATGAAATTATCTTGTCAGAAAAAATTATGAAATTGAATTTCAGAGAAAACTAGGAAGACCTCTATATATCAACTCAGAATGAAGTGAGCAGATCTAATAAGGATGATAAGATATAAACACCTTTTATGTAAAGATATAAAAGGAAGATTATAAACTTGCTGCAAATTTTACACTGAAAGGAAGTGATTCAGTCAACCAATTAGATACATGATTCTTCAAATAAATGTTATATTCTTTTATTTAAAAGTGGTTGACAACTTGCAGCTTGAAAAAACTGAAGCTAGAACTGCCCAAACTCTTGTTTGGTGCAAACTCTATTTATCAGAAGAAAATGGAAGATGCCTTAGAGAAGCAAATTTCATCTAAAGCCCTAAACTACTTTCCAACCACAGAAATCAAGGTCAGTCCTCATTTTCAATCTCACCAAATACTTCGTGTAAGAGATTAGGCCAGTCTGGTAGGTTGTGGAGAATTGGAGCACATTGCATGAGTAAGTAGCTCATCATTGCTAATTTGCCTGCTGATAAAATAGGCAATAAAACACAGATTGCTTTAGGCATCGAAAATTAGGCAAAATTCAGAGTGCAGAAACATCTGTGTTCCAGTGCATGGGAAAGGGTTATGATCAGCCTTAGAGGCACTGAGGGACACATTGAAGAATGTATTAATGTCTTTATTAAGTGTATTAAGCATATTAAGCAAAGAACTGCTAAAAAAAAAAATAGCAGCTGAGGACAACTACATTGAAGTTGAAATGTAACTTTTTAAAAAATCCCTTTTAAACTACATTATTAGCTTAGAGAGAACTACAATTCTGGCTAAAGGCAACAGAGACTTTTGGAACCAATTTAAGGTTTACAAAATGCTTAACTTAACTCATTCCACTCTCAGAACAACCCTAGGAAGGGGTGTCATTCCCATTTTACAGAAGAGGAAACAGGCAGATGAGAGTTGAGTGACTTGCCCAGGATGCAAGGCAACATTTGAACCCAGGGTTTCCTAACTTCAACTGCAACACTCTATTCTCTCTGCTGCCTGGTTGTCCCAAGAATTTTTGGTAAGCTCCTATCCATCTAAGTGCCTCCCTCATTGCTTGTGATCTGATTTCCCATCAAACAATTGTTTGTTTGTTGTTGTTAGAATTAAGAATTGGTCTGTTCTATTGTTATTTTAAATAATGGTAGCATTTGCCATGAATTCTCACAGTTCAAGAGTATAAATTCCAGAAGTATATAGGACTTAATTTCAGAGCAAAATTATGTTGAACAGATGTTTGGGAAAGCATTAACCACAAATAAAATAAAAATGGTTTTGTGGAATTGGACTTGGGGGAGAGGGAGGGAAAAAGGGAAGAGTTGAAAAGGAGAAGAGAGCTGGGATAGGGTTGCCAAAAGAAAAAGGTTCACTGAAATATGTTTAAATGTCCAGAAGAGAGCAAAAGGAAGATCAGCAAGAATCACAGATAAGTAGGATAGCTTTGAAAGTTAACTGTTGAATGTTCACAGTTTGATGTACATACTCCTTTCATATACCATATATATGGAAATAATCACAGAATAAAAAATATCTCTGCTATAGGTCAGTGATGTCAAACTCAAATAGAAATGAAGCCATATAAACTATACACAAGTAATAAAGCACCAGGTTCTGGGAGAGAGGTTCAGAATGTGAAAAACTCACAAAGGCATTATTTGAGCCACAAGGAGCCCTTTATTGTGGAAAAAAGGCACATAGGCTGGTTGAGTTGATCTAGCAGTGGGTTATGAATGAAGGGCTACCATTTAAAGACCAAAAGAGGGAGAAGGGAAGATTAGGGAAAGTTAGGGAGGGTCCTAGTCCAAGACAAACTCACATGCACATTACAACTATGTCAGCAACTCCATGATGGTATACTAGGAAGTGGGGTATGCTGATACAGTTTAATGAAGATGCTTTGATTATAAAGATTATTTGTAGAGTGAGAATATCTTTAGTGCCCCAGTTTAGGAGGGAAGGGTCTTTTATCTGCAGGATCCATTGGACTGAATAATGGTCATACAGACCTTGGTCTTGGTCATACAGATAAGATAACAGTCCCAGGAATGTGATCTCCCTTTGTGTGTGATGAAGCTGTCAATGAGAACAGGATGGACTTGATTAGAGTTCACATCATTCCTGACAATTGCTGTTCATATCACAAGAATCCCTGTGGGCTTCATACTGACTTAGTTTTACTATTTTTATTTTTATTTATCCTGATAAATATTTCCCAACCTTTTAATTTGTTTTGGCTGAATGCTGTCAGCCACACTCCTGTTTGACACTTCTGGTCCAGGCAGCTCTCTAAGACCATAAGTTTCAGAGACCAAGAAACTGAAATCACACGTCTAGTTTCTTTCCCTCAAGTAGTTGATTGGAATCAGAAGAAACATTTCTTCTTTCCTCTTACGTGCTTTCTTAGGGCATGATAAAACATCTGCAGTGCCAGGACAAGGATTTAGAAGAGTACATAGAAAAGACAGAGAAGGCAAGAAAGTATTATATCACACGAATTCAGTGGTTGCTGACGGGTAAGTTTCTTAACCATGAAGGGTATTGAGGAAACAGAAAATAATGGTGTAGCCCCATGCTATCAAAGCCTAAATTTTGGTTCCAAGATACTTCACAACCTTCTCTTTTCCTGACTTAGCTCTTAAGTAGTAAGAATCATTAAATCAATCAACAAACATTAAGTGCTTACAATGTACCAGGTATACTGATATGTGCCAGGGAAACAAAAATAAAGAGGAAACAGTCCCTATTCTCATAGTGCTTACATTATATGAAGCTCATTTTTTTCTTTTTTTTTTTTTAATGAAGCTCATGAGTATATACAAAATACATGCAAAATGAACTAGCTGCTAAAGCATGATGGGGTGGGTGGGGCAAGGTTTGGGAAACAGAAGGCATGAAATGTTTTATCATATTTTTATTTTGTTAAATATTTTCCAATCACATTTTATTTGGTTTGGTCTGCACTTAGGAATGAAAAGTTTGGGCTGTCTTTGTGTTTTAACACGTGTTTCCTAAAGCATTCCCTCCTAACCAGCATGTCAAGATACTTGAGTATGTTACTAGGATATTCTTTCCATAATACAATATCTTGAGTTTCCTTACTTCAATTGGCTGGTTTTTGGTTTTGTTTTTAATAAGAATAAGTGTGAAGATACAGAGAAGTGTATACATACATACACTGTATGTATATAGTGATGGTCAAGAGAAATGAGAACATCTGCTCAGAAAGTCAAGCAACCTTGTGCATACCAGCATTCCACCATTTCTTCTCCCTATTCTCTCTGTGCACCTGTTCTGGTTACATTCTGGTGTGCCCTGCTCAGGTTCCCATGGCCAGGAGAACATACATTGTGAAGGGTACATGGCATACATGTTGAGTCTCACACCGTGACATTCTAGAACCTTTCAGAAGAAAAGGAAAATAAAGCAGAGGATGTAGGTGGGCTTGCCAGTCACATCTGTGAGTTTCAAAGTCACATAATATTAGAATCAGAAGGTCTTCTTACCCAACCTGCTTGTTTTAAAGATAAGGAAGCTAAAGATATTTAAGAATTTCACATGATTTGCCCAACATTACACATTTAGTTTGTGACAGAATCAGGACCAGAACTCAAAACTATGGACTCCCAGTACATTGTTTTTTCCACTGTATCATTCTGGTCTCCAGTAGTCTACTATAGGGACATACCATGCTGAACTTTAGCTACAAATGATATTTCCTAATAGAATGTCATCAGAGACAGTCTTAATCAACTAAAATGTATTGAACAGAAGATGGCGGCGTGGAGGCAGACAGCTGCTTGAGCTCCGCGTTTTCTCTCAGAATTTACTTCATGACAAGCCTCGGAATTAATGCTCGACGGGAAAAAAACCCCACAAATAATCACCAACAGAAGATATGCTTGAAATTCGCCAGAAAAGGTCTTTGTTTGCTCGGGGGAGGGGATGAACAAACTGGGCACAGACTGAGGGCAGGAGCTAGAGCGAGGAAGGCAGCTCACACTGCTCAGACCAGAGGGGGGAGGGGTGCGATCTCTTCCGTTTCTGCAAAACAACCTTTACCCCAGTGTGGATATTCCATCTTGGCAGCAAGCCAGGAGCAGCAGAGAAGATGTAAACACCAGAGGTAAAAAATAAAACCCTGGAAAGCTAGCATCTCTCTGGACCAGCCACCCCCACCGCCACCGGAAGTGATTCAGTGCATTCTTAGAGCCTCAGAGGGCAGACGCAGCACAGCCATCACTGTCCTGCTAGTGCCTCAGCCCAGTGACACCATCCAGCCCCTTCCCCGCTCCCAGAAACAGACCAATTGTTTCTCTTGTCAATTTGTTTTCTTCGATTCAGCTCTGACAAAATGAACAAAAAATTTAAAAGGGCTCTAACCATTGACAGCTTCTGTATGGAGAGAGAGCAGACTTCAAACAATGAGAAGACTAAAAGCAGACTGTCTCCAGAGAAATCCCCTAAGGGGGATATGATCTGCTCCTCAATACACAAAATTCTCATAGAGGAAATCAAAAAGGCTCTCACAAGAGAGCTAGAAGAGAAATGGGAAAAGTAAAGGGAAGCTTGGCAAGAGAATCTGGAGAAGTCATCCAGAGTGGATAAAGCGATCAAATCATTGAGAAATAAAATTAGTGAGTTGGAAAAAGAAAACAACTCTCTAAAAATAAAATTGATGAAATGGAAAAAAATTCCATAGAAGATAAAAACTCAATTGGACAATTACAAAAAGATATTAAAAAGTGAGTGAAGAAAATACATCATTGAAAATTAGACTCAAAACAAGTAGAAATGAATGACGCAAGGAGAAACCAAGAATTAGTCAAGCAAAACCAGAAAAACAAAACAGTTGAAAAGAATGTCAAGTACCTTATTGGAAAGAAAACAGACCTGGAAAACAGATCCAGGAGAGACAATTTGAGAATAATCGGACTCCCTAAAAAATGTGAGGAGGAAAAGAGCCTGAACTACTTTCCAGGAAATTATCAAAGAGAACTGCCCAGATGTTTTAGAAACAGAGGGTAAAATAGATATTGAAAAAATTCATCGATCACTTACTGAAAGGGATCCTAAAATCAAAATGCCAAGAAATATAGTGGCCAAGTTCAAGAAACATCAGACGAAGGAAAAAATGTTGGAAGCTGCTAGAAAAAAGCAATTCAGATATGGAGGATCCACAATAAGGATAACCCAGGATCTAGCAGCATCTACATTAAAGGAGCGAAGGGTCTGGAATATGCTATTCTGAAAGGCTAAGAAACTTGGTATGCAGCCAAGAATAACTTACCCAGCAAAAATGAGCATCCTTTTCTAGGGAAGAAGATGGACATTTAATGAAATAAATGAATTCCATCTATTCTTGATGAAAAAACCAGATCTACACAAAATGTTCGATCTTCAAATACAGAACTCAAGAGATTTCTAAAAAGGTAAAAAGAAATCTTGAGAACTATATTTCTGCCATAAAGATGTGTAAAGAACACATGTGTAATTTGTCCTAGAAACAAGAAGTGGGAAAGAAATTATATCATAAAAAAGGGTAAAGTGGTGGTACTACATCTCATGAAGAGGCAAATGTAACCTATTATATCTGAGAGAAAGAAAGGAGGGGGATGAACATAGTGTGTATCAATAGACATATTCAATTTATGGTGAAACTTCTTCCACTTCATTGAAAAGTGGGAGGGAAGGAGTAAGCTAAGGGGAAGGGAATACAGAAATTGTGAGGAAAAGGGGTAAAATAGGGGAAAGAACTTTAAGGTAGGGGAGGGATACTAAAAAGGGAGGGCTGTGAAAAGCAAGTGGTATTCACAAGTTTAATATTGAGGAGGGGAGGGAAGGAAAGGAGAAAAGCATAAGCAGGGGCTAACAGGATGGCAAGCAATATAGAATTAGTCATTCTAACCATAAATGTGAATGGGGTAAACTCCCCCATAAAGAGGAAGCAGTTAGCAGGCTGGATTAAAAGCCGGAATCCTACTATATGTTGTTTACAGTAAACACACCTGAAACAGGGTGATACATTCAGAATAAAAGTAAAAGGGTGGAGAAGAATCTACTATGCTTCAGGTAAAGCCATAAAAGCAGGGGTAGCCATCCTCATCTCAGATCAAGCAAAAACAAAAATTGATCTAGTTAAAAGAGATAAGGAACAGCATTATATCTTGCTAAAGGGTAGCATAGATAATGAAACAGTATCAATATTAAACATATACGCATCAAGTGGTGCAGCATCTAAATTCTTAAAAGAGAAATTAAGAGAGCTGCAAGAAGAAATAGACAGCAAAACTATAATAGTGGGAGATCAACCTTGCACTCTCAGAATTAGTTAAATCAAACCACAAAATAAATAAGAAAGAAGTCAAAGAGGTAAATAGAATACTATAAAAGTTTGATATGATAGATCTTTGGCGAAAGCTAAATGGAGACAGAAAGGAGTACACTTTCTTCTTAGCAGTTCATGGAATTTATACAAAAATTGACTATATATTAGGACATAAAAACCTTAAAATCAAATGCAGTAAGGCAGAAATAGTAAATGCATCCTTTTCAGACTACAATGCAATGAAAATTACATTCAATAAAAAGCCAGGGGAAAATAGACCAAAAAATAATTGGAAACTAAATAATCTCATACTAAAGAATGATTGGGTGAAACAGCAAATCATAGACATAGTAACTTCACCTAAGAAAATGACAATAATGAGACATCATATCAAAATGTGTGGGATATAGCCAAAACAGTAATAAGGGGAAGTTTTATATCTCTAGAGGCCTACTTGCATAAAATAAAGAGAAGGGCTTAGAGAATTGGGCTTATAACTAAAAATGCTAGAAAAGGAATAAATTAAAAAACCCCAGACAAACACAAAACTTGAAATTCTAAAAATAAAAGGTGAAATTGATAAAATTGAAAGTAAAAAAAAAACTATTGAATTAATTAAACTAAGAGTTGGTTCTATGAAAAAAAAAAACAACAAAATAGACAAACCCTTAGTAAATCTGATTTAAAAAAGGAAAGAGGAAAAGCAAATTGTTAGTCTTAAAAATGTAAAGGGAGAACTCACCATTAATAAAGAGGAAATTAGAACAATAGTTAGGAGCTACTTTGCCCAACTTTATGCCAATAAATTCGATAACTTAAATGAAATGGAAGAATACCTTCAAAAATAAAGCTTGCCCAGATTAACAGAGGAAGAAGTAAATAGTCTAAATAGTCCCATTTCAGAAAAAGAAATAGAACAAGCTATTAACCAACTCCCTAAGAAAAAATCCCCAGGTACAGATGGATTTACATGTGAATTCTACCAAACATTTAGCAAACAACTAACTCCAATGCTATATAAACTATTTGAAAAAAATAGGGATTGAAGGATTCCTATCAAATTCCTTTTATGACACAGACTGGGTACTGATACCTAAACCAGGTAGGCTGAAAACAGAGAAAGAAAATTATAGACCAATCTTCCTAATGAATATTGATGCTAAAATCTTAAATAAAATATTAGCAAAAAGACTACAGAAAATCATCCCCAGGATAATACACTATGATCAAGTGGGATTTATACCAGGAATGCAGAACTGGTTCAATATTAGGAAAACTATTAGCATAATCGACTATATCAATAACCAAATTAACAAAAACCATATGATCATCTCAATAGATGCAGAAAAAACCTTTGATAAAATCCAACATCCATTCCTACTAAAAAATACTTGAGAGTATAGGAATAAATGGACTATTCCTCAAAATAATGAGTATATATTTAAAACTGTCAGTAAACATCATATGTAATATTGATAAATTGGAACCTTTCCCAGTAAGATCAGGAGTGAAATAAGGTTGCCCACTATCACCATAACTATTCAATATTGTACTAGAAAAGCTAGCCTCAGAAATAAGAGCCGAGAAAGAGATTCAAGGAATTAGAGTAGGTAATGAGGAACTCAAACTATCACTCTTTGCAGATGACATGATGGTATACTTAGAGAACCTCAAAGTCTCTGTTAAAAAGCTATTAGAAATAATTCAGAATTTTAGCAAAGTTGCAGGATACAAAATAAATCCACATAAATCCTCAGCATTTTTATACATTACCAATGCAATCCAACAGCAAGAGATACAAAGAGAAATTCCATTCAAAATAACGGCCGATAGTATAAAATATTTGGGAATATATCTACCAAAGGAAAGTCAGGAATTATATGAGCAAAATTACAAAACACTTGCCACAAAAATAAAGTCAGATTTAAAAAATTGGAAAGACATTCAGTGCTCTTGGATAGGCCGAGCGAATATAATTAAGATGACAATACTCCCTAAACTAATCTATTTATTTAGTGCTATACCAATCAGACTTCCAAGAAACTATTTAAATAACCTAGAAAAAATAACAACAGAATTCATATGGAACAACAAAAGGTCGAGAATTTCAAGGGAAATAATGAAAAAAAATTTAAGTGAAAGTGGTCTAGCTGTACCTGATCTAGAACTGTATTATAAAGCAACAGTCACCAAAACCATTTGGTATTGGCTAAGAAATAGACTAGTTGATCAGTGGCATAGGTTAGGTTCACAGGGCAAGATAGTGAATAAAAATAGCAATCTAGTGCTTGACAAACCCAAAGATCCCAAATTTTGGGATAAGAATTCATTATTTGACAAAAACTGCTGGGAAAACTGGAAATTAGTTTCCATGGATGGACCCACACTTAACATCACATACTAAGATAAGATCAAAATGGGTCCATGATTTAGGCATAAAGAAGGAGATCATAAATAAATTAAGAGGAACATAGGATAGTTTACCTCTCAGACTTGTGGAGGAGGAAGGAATTTGTGACTAAAGGAGAATTAGAGATCATTATTGATCACAAAATAGAAAATTTCGATCATATCAAATTAAAAAGCTTTTGTACAAACAAAACTAATGCAAACAAGATTAGAAGGGAAGTAACAAATTGGGAAAATATTTTTACAGTTAAAGGTTCTGATAAAGGCCTCATCTCCAAAATATACAGAGAATTGACTTTAATTTATAAGAAATCAAGCCATTCTTCAATTGATAAGTGGTAAAAGGATATGAACAGACAACTTTCAGATGATGAAATTGAAACTATTTCCACTCATATGAAAGTGTTCCAAATCACTATTGATCAGAGAAATGCAAATTAAGACAACTCTGAGATACCACTACACACCTGTCAGATTGGCTAAGACAGGAGGAACAAATAATGATGAATGTTGGAGAGGATGTGGGAAAACTGGGACACTGATGCATTGTTGGTGGAGTTGTGAAAGAATCCAACCATTCTGGAGAGCAATCTGGAATTATGCCCAAAAAGTTATCAAACTGTGCATACCCTTTGATCCAGCAGTGCTACTACTGGGCTTATATCCCAAGGAAATACTAAAGAAGGGAAAGGAACCTGTATGTGCCAAAATGTTTGTGGCAGCCCTTTTTGTAGTGGCTAGAAACTGGAAAATGAATGGATGTCCATCAATTGGAGAATGGTTGGGTAAATTATGGTATATGAATGTTATGGAATGTTATTGCTCTGTAACAAATGACCAACAGGAGGAATACAGAGAGACTTGTAGAGACTTAACATCAACTGATGCCGAGTGAAATGAGAGATCATTATACACTTCAACAACAATACTATATGAGGATGTATTCTGATGGAAGTGGATATCTTCAACATAGAGAAGAGCTAATCCAATTCCAATTGATCAATGATAGACAGAATCAGCTACACCCAGAGAAGGAACACTGGGAAATGAGTGTAAACTGTTAGCATTTTTTTGTTTTTCTCCCCAGGTTATTTTTACCTTCCGAATCCAATTCTTCCTTTGCAACAACAACAACAACAACAACAAAAAAAAAATTCGGTTCTGCACATATATATTGTACCTAGGATATACTATAGCATATTTAATATGTATGGGAATGCCTGCCATCTAGGGGAAGGGGTGGAAGAAAGGAGGGGAAAAATTCGGAACAGAAGGGAGTACAAGGGATAATGTTGTTAAAAAAAAAAAAAATACCTATGTATATGTACTGTCAAAAAAAATGTTATAATTATAAAATTAATTTTAAATTTTTTTAAAAAATAAAATATAAAATAAAATGTATTGAACTGTTAGGCACTGTGGTATATGCTGTGTGGAAAAGAAAAAAACAGAAAAACCATTAATTACAACCCCATCCCTTTTCTGGCTTCTATATTCATCAGGAAGCCGGCGTCTCTTTGGCACTATTTTGGAGAACAGGGTCTGTGTCATGATAGACCTATCCGAGTCCATGGGATTACATCTGCAGCAATTGAAGAAAGAACTGAATTTGCTAATTTGGGAACAGCTAAGAAAATGTGAGAGGTAAAAACAAGAAGTCTCAGGAATGAAGAAATTTGTCTAGAGATGGGGAGAACTTCTGCCAAAAGATTATGTGATAACAGTATATCATTACTTCATAGTCAATTCATAGCCTTCTTAGCATATCTTCTTCATCAATCCTCTTTTCATTGATCAACAAAGGAGATGAGGCTTTCTAAAATATACTTCGAAATATCCCAAGGCACAGGTTCTCAAACTTTTTGACATCACATAAAAGTTATTACTTATCCTTAAAAATTATTGAAAACTCATTTTGTTATTTTTATATTTATCATATTAGAAACTAAAACTGAAAAAAATTAAATATATTTTAATAATCCATTACATGTTAACATCAGTAATATATTTTTATAAAAAAATAACTTAATTAGTGATATATGCATGGCATTGTTTTATGTGTTTTGAAAACTTCTTTAATATCTGTTTTAGCAAAAGATTTATTTCAAAATTTTGAAATAAATCTAGCCTCATGCTAGTTGGAAAAGGGGAGAATATTTTAATGACAACTTTTATTGTAAAAATAGTTTTGATCTTTTGAATGTCCAAAAAAAGGTCTCAGAGACCATACTTTGAAACCCACTGGGCTAAATGAATTGAAAAATATTGACACGGAGCACTGTTTGGGAAATGAAGCAGTTTCCAAAAAATCATCTCAAGTACCCATGTTCCAATTAAGCTTTCCAGACAGAGGTAAGGAAAATTATTCTTATTTTTTTCAAAAGCTAAAATTGTTCCAGAAAACAATAAAAACTTTAAAAAGAGAGAGAGGTGGGGGGGAAGAAAATACACATAAGGTTTATTTTCCCTACACAGAAGCCTAATCTCTCACTCTCATCCCATTTATTACCCCCTTCCAGCACCCAATATAGTTTATTATGTTCTAACTAAAAGATATCTCTCTCTGTGGCTCTCTCTTTGTCTTTCTGTGTCTCCCTCTGTCTATGTCTCTTTGTCTCTGTCTCTCTGTGTCTCCCTCCCTCTCTGTTTCTTCCTCCCTCCCTCCTCCCTGCCTCTCTCCTTCCCTCTCTCCTTTCCTCCTTCCCTCCCTTTCCTTCTCTCTCTCTCTCTCTCTCTCTCTCTCTCTCTCTCTCTCTCTCTCTCTCTCTCTCTCTCTCTCTCTCTCTCTCTCTCTGTTTCTCTCTCTCTCTCTCTCTCTCTCTCTCTCTCTCTCTCTCTCTCTCTCTCTCTCTCTGGGTGTGTGTTTCTCTCTCTGACTTTCTCTGTCTCTGTGTGTCTCTCTGTCTCTGTCTCTTTCTCTTTTTGTCTCTCTCTCCTATCCCCTTCCCCTCGCAATTTCCATTCTCCATTACTTCATTCTCTTCACTCCCAGCTTTAACTTGCTTGGCTTCGCAGAAGACCTTTATGCATGGCAAGATAGACTGGTAGACTCCACAGATGAAGCATGCCATAATGCTGTGCAGTGGGTGACCAAAATGGAAACCCATGGAAGTACCTCCATCCTCAGAGCTTTACTGGTGAGTTGTACCACCTCCTCTCTCCCTCTCCTCCTAACTTCTTGCCCTATCCCCAAAGGAAGGAGATCCAGAGATTTGTTGCGATGACTGAGTGTTATCTTGGTAGGAAATGACAATTCTCTGGAATCAGAAGGGAAACAATGGATATAACCTTTGAGCACTTGAGTTCTAACCCAGTTTTTAATGATTATGATTGGGCCTTGGACCCTGTGGCTCTCTAAATCTCATTGTGATTTTTTTTTTTCAGAAAGCTTTCACTTTTCAAGATGTAAAAGGACTATATCTTCTGACTGATGGAAAGTCCGATTTGAACTGCAGTCTCATTCTAAATGAAGTTGAAAAGCTCCGGAAGAAAAAAAATATTAAAGTACATTCTATTTCTTTTAACTATTCATCTAAAAAAGATAGAGAGACACGGTAAGAAAGCAGGAACTTTGTATTTAATGCCCTTATACAACTTTACATCACAGGATGAAGTAGTAAGCCTGTAAGCATTTACAACATGAGTTAGTTTTGAACTCTTTGATGTATATAAATAATAGCTTTCCTGATAGGGCCTACTTATGAGTATTCAAAGAGATTCATTAATTTTTCCAAATTTTCATTTACTTTTCCAATTATCATGTTAGAGAACTTTTGGAAATATTTTTAATGCACAATAATTAATTGTTCATCTCTTCTGATACCTGACTTATCCAACTGAGGGTCTCATATATATAGCCCAACCAATAAATAAACATTTATTAAATGCCTACTGAGTGCCAGGCACTGTGCCAAGTGCTAGAGGCACTATTTAAGAGACAAGAACAGTTCCTGATCTCAAGGAGCTTAGAATCCAATATATACACACACACACATATATATATATAAACATATATATATGCATATATATATATATACATACATACATACATTTGAAACAAACTATATGCAAGATAATTAGGGAATAATTACCAAGAAGTAAGAATCAAGAGGGATTGGAGAAGACTTCAGTAAAAGAAGGGATTTTAGTTAGGTCTTAAAAAGAAGCCAAGTAGATTAGAAGTCAGAACAAAGAAAGAACAATATTCCAGGCATTGAGACAGCAAGAGAAAATGTTAAAAGCAAGAAACAGATTGGCTTGTCCATGGAATAGCCAGAAGGCCAGCACTACTGGATCCAAGAGTATGTGGCAGGGAGTAAAGGCAAGAAGATTGGAAAAGTAAGAGGGCACTAGGTTATGAAGAGCTTAGAATGCCAAGTGAGCATTTTGTATTTGCTATTTGTAATGGGAAGGCAATAGGGAAGTGACATGTCAGACTTGTGTAAATTGCTTTTAGTGGAGGATGGATTGGAGTGGAGAAGGCTTGAAAAAGAGCCACCACTAGGCTACTGCGATAATCAAGATATGGGTAATAAAGGCCTGCTCTAGCACACAGCTGTGTCAGAGGAAAGAGTGGGGCATACACAGGAATGGGAGATTAGGTTTCATTCTTTGTGAGGAAAGCAAAGCTTACCAGTATTTTCTTAAAAAAAAAAAAAAGTTTTTATTGATTTTTATACACTGTTTTTCTAGTGCATGGCATTGTTTTACATATTTTACAAATTTCTTTAATGTGTTACATCTGTGGGTGATAGCAAAATCAAGGAATGACCATCCTCATGTGTACTGTAGGTAGAGTGGAAAAAATAGGTCATGGAAGTGATTAGGTTGAAGAAGTGAGTTGTTAGGGTATTTGAGAGTCAATACATTGGTTGCAGTCCCTTGATGTGCTATCAGATCTTTGGATAAGTGAGGAATTTATGACAAAACAAGTAATAGAGGACATAATAAAATGCAAAATGGATGATTTAATTATATTAAGTTAAAAAGGTTTTACACAAACAAAACCAATACAGCCACAATTAAAAGCAGAAAGCTAGGAAATATGTTATACTTAGTGTTTCTCAAAAAGGCCTCATTTCTAAAATATATAGAAAACTGAGACAAATTGATGAGAATACAAGTTATTTTCCATCTGATAAATGGTCAAAGGATATATGAACAGGCAATTCTCAGATGAAGAAATTAAAAACATCTATAGTCATATGAAAAAATGCTCTAAATCACTATTGAATAGAGAAATGCAAATTAAAACAACTGAGATACCACCTCATACCTATCAAAATGACTAAGATATCAGGAAAAGATAATGATAAATGCTGGAGTTGATGTGGGAAAACTGGGATACTAATACACTGTTGGTGGAATCATGAACTGATCCAATCATTCTGGAGAGCAATTTGGAAACATGCCCAAACAGCTATAAAACTGTTTGAAGTAGAGACAGCAGCAGTCTCTATTGGGTCTGTATCCCAAAGACATCATAAAAGACGACAAAGGACCCATGTGTACAAAAACGTTTGTAGCAGATCTTTTTGCGGAAGGATAAGGATAAGGATTCTGATAAGGAATTGGAATCTACAAATAGCTGAAGGAGTTATGGTATATGAATGTAATGGAATAATATTGTTCTTTAAGCAATGATGGGCAGGATGATTTCAGAAAAACCTAAAAAGACTTACATGAAGCAATGCTGAGTGAAGT
Source organism: Sminthopsis crassicaudata (assembly GCF_048593235.1). NCBI lineage: Eukaryota > Metazoa > Chordata > Mammalia > Dasyuromorphia > Dasyuridae > Sminthopsis > Sminthopsis crassicaudata. The sequence continues at coordinate 471,368,880 of NC_133617.1, forward strand.
GAGCAAAACCAGGAGATCATCGAACACAGTAACAGCACGATTAGGTGATAATCAACTGTGACAGAATTAGCTCTTCTCAACAATTCCAATAGACTTGGAATATGCAGACTGAAGCATACTATTTTGGGGGTTTTTTTATGATTTTTCTCTTTTACTCTGATTTTTCTTAACATGACTAAAGTGGAAATATGTTCAAAATGATCATACATGTATAGTTTGTATCAGATTTCTTATTATCTTGGGGAGAAAAGAGGTAAGGAAGGAAGGAAGAAAAAAAAACTTGGATCTCAAGACCTTATATAAGAAAGAGGAAAAAAAATTATGAACTATATGCCAAAGTCATTGAGAAAGGAAGGGAAATAGCCTGGGGTTCTGTAGATAATAGCTACCAGGATTTTGATTCGAATGAACTTCAAAGAAGAAGAGTTACTAGAAGTAGAGGAAGAATCTAGAGGTTGGCATTAGTAAGCAAGGAATATTTCAACTACTCCACCTTGACCAATTAATCAAGAAGAATTAGTAAAGAGCAGCCAAAACTGGAAAAAATGACCAGTAAGGCTGTCATGGAGGGAGCCAGGCTTCAATAAGAACTGGTAGATGGAAAATGTGAGAAAGATAAAGCTTTAAGAACAGGCATTCCAGAGGTCACAGGGAAATTGTTGAGTATCAGCATTCAATGAACTAAGCTCAAAACCTTTTTCATGGGAATCTCCTTATTGATGGAGATGTATTTCTCAATATTCTACATCTCAGTGAGTTGACAAGTGCATGGGAGAAGAGATCTTGATCTTCTGGCTTCCAGTTTCAAGAAAAAGGACAGATGGTTCCAGATGCAAGTCCCTAAAGGTAGAGAAAGACTTTGGAGAGAAGCTGTCATAATAGAGAAGCCAGAAAATTAGTCATGTTTCTCTCTCCAGATTACCATCTTGGAGACTTTATGAAATTTCCCACTTAAATGATACCTGTGACCTTCTAGGTCATATCTGTCTAGCCTGTGTATAGCTTGCTATATTTCCAAGCTGTACTTTCCCAGACATTCTGACCGGCTTAATCTGCACTCCGTCTGCAGTAATTCGTGTCATTCCGAACTGCCACAAACTTCCACTTCCGTCTGTTCATTGGCTGGTGGAAGGCTGAGAAGCTTTGGGAGCAGAGAGGGTGAGGAGTGTGGGAAAAGATCTGCAGGAGCTACAAGCCACTTGTCCAGATAGGAGGAGAGAGAGTTTCTCTGAGAATGTTAAAATTTCTCCTTGAACCCAACTTTCACATAGTCCGTTCATACACTGACTGATTTATCTACTTTTTGTTTTCATTTGTGTTTCTTTAGCAACATTGTGGGTTAGAAAACATTTGAGGATACAATTAATGATAATTTTGAAAAACTCCATTTTCACTTGTCTTCACTTTGGAAGAACAACATGGCAGATCAATAGCCATGCATTTTTTGTGTATGTAACTTGGGTTTTAAAGTCAATTTACATGAGACTCTCCTCATTGATGATATCAAGATATTGAGAGACACCCTATTATCTCTTAGCTTGGCATAACAATAATCTTTTGCACTCACTCTCTGGATGATCTCACTCTCTAGCAAAATCACATAATTATTGTATTGTTTTCTGAGCGTGGATAAGTACTCATGTTCTGGTCATGAAGCCCTGCTCTGAATTGTTGATGTCTTTTTGTCTTTCTCTTACTTTCCATGATCTCTGTGAAAGCCAGAACAGCTGGTCTGATTTCTGGCATTTCCAGGAGTTGTGCATTTCACAACACCCAAGCCTCTTTTTTTGGTCGAAATATCTCACTTCCAGTGGGAAAGTTCATTCACTCTCTGTATTGTATGATACATATTCTCATCTGTTTGTCTTCTCTGACTTCTGTTTGCTATCAGCTTGGGTAAATAGAATTATAAGTAAATAGGTTTAATAGGATAAATAGGATTGCTATTTGCTATGTATGTTCACTATGGAACTGGTATTTAGTGGAAAAGAAGTCAAATCTTCAATGTATAGTTTGAAAGTCCTTTTCTATTAAACGATATTGATCAGGAACTCAGCTAGGACTTAAACATTATTTCCCTTAGACTTATAATATTCAGGGAGCAACTGGCTACAATAGGAAGAAGCTGAGGGGATGGAAGTGCCAACTTCTCTACTTATCTGTTTTTCCCAGTCTTTCTTTTTCTTTAGGGACCTAAAGAGAATCCAAAACCATAATCTTCTTTCTTAAAACTGAAAGCCATAAGATCAAGATCTTTCTTCCCTCAAGCTCTCCACAACTCTGCCCTTCACTTCATCACTTCATGGGGCACTGAATATAATGAATCTCAATTGTCCACCATACAGAACTGGACTCTAACCTGTGAGTGGCCAGAGCAAGAGTTAAAAATCAAGCAGAAGTTTAGTTTCAAAGTGAGGGTAAAACTTGCAACTAGGACATGTGCTGGAGCCTCAACTCTAGGGAGGGAAGCACTTGAGGCAATGTGGGGAGATCTCAATACTTCTACCAATAGTTAACAGTGAGCTGCAACAGCTGCAAAGGGATCACAGCAACAATTCAGAGCAGGGCTTCATGACCAGAACATGGGTACTTATCCAAGCTCAGAAAACAATACAATAATTATGTGATTTTGCTAGAGGGTGAGATCATCCAGAGGGTGAGTGCAAAGGATTATTGTTGTGCCAAGTTAAGAGATAATAGGGTGTCTCTCAATATCTTGATATCATCAATGAGGAGAGTCTCGTGTAAATAGACTTTAAAACCCAAGTTACATACACAATAAATGCATGGCTATTGATCTGCCATCAGTAAATTGTGATTTTTGAGTCTACTCTAAGAGAGTAAACAGATACATTTTATTCCATTAACACTTTTTTCTCCCTTTTAATCCCCATCCACCTCCAATCTGTGATCTATGACACACACATACAGGAGAAAGAAGCTTGGATCTGAAATTGGAGGATCTGGGCTTCACATCCCAGTCTTAGCTGCTCCTTAGTGCCTCTGTGACATCAGACAAGTCACCCTACCTCTCTGGAGTTCAGTTTCCTAGTATGTGAAAAGAAAGGGTCAGACTATGTGAATTTTAAGATCCCTTCCAGTTCCAAGAGTTGTGGTACATATGATATATATATATATGAAGGCTATCTGGAAACTAGAGACCCCAAACCTGTTGTCATAGAACCTGCCAAAGCTTCTTCAAGAACCTGGCTACCACTAAATGACTACTTTACTCTGCAGACAAGTGTATACTTGTGCATGTGGACACAAACACAAGTTTTGCAAATATTTGCAGATATAAGTTTCAGGACTACAGCAAAGTTCAGATCATACCCATAACCTGGATTAGTGATTTCCTTTTTAATTATACTTCAGTCTAAAAGACAGCATAGTAGAAGAGTACCTGAGGCAAAAATCGTTGTTGTTCATTACTCTTCATGACTCCTTTTGGGGTTTTCTTGGCAAGGATACTGGAGAAGCTTTCCATTTGCTTCTCCAACTCATTTTACAGATGAGGAAACTGAGGCAGAGTTAAGTGACTTGCCCAGAGTCATACAGTCAGTAAGTGTCTGAGGACAGGTAAGTACACAGGTCTTTCTGACTTCCAGGTACTCTATCCACTGTACCACCAAATCAGACAACTTGGTTTCAAATCCCATCTCTGACCTAAGTGACCATAGGAAGGTCAGTCACTTAAACCTACATGTCTTACATGTCTGTTGCAGGGATTTTGAATGTCTTTTTTTTTTCAGTGAGAGGGAGGTAGAAAGGGAAAAGAAGATAGAATTAGGATTCTTCTCTCCTTCCCCTTCCAAAAAAAATGAGAAAAGTTAATCAATAAATGTTTATCAGACATTATAATAAATTCTGGGTATGTCCCCAAGAAGGGACAAAAACATTGTCCCTTTCCTCAAGGTGTTCACAATCTAATAAGGAAGACAACATACAAATAACTATATAGAAACAAGATATTATATAGTATAAATGGAAGGTGATCTCAGGGAGAAGGCACTAGAAGAAAACAGAAGGAAAATTCAAAAGCATCATAGACATGGAGAACAGCTGTAGCAGTTACATGTTGAATTTATTATACGCTTGAAAAGAAAAGCAAACTCTCTAGAATAGATTCATAGATTCTGTAGAATCTCCTTTTCCAAAGTGTATTTGGAAATGGTCATTTAATTTGCTATATGTTAAATTCATAATAAAAACTAAAATGGGAATTTTCAAAATTTTATAGTATTTTATTTATCTAAATACATGCAAAGATAGTTTTCAGCATTCACTTTTGCAAAACTTTGTTCCAAATTTTTCTCCCTCTCTCCTCCTCTCTTCCCCTCCCTAAGACTGCAAGCAATCTGATATAGATTAAACATGTGCAATTGTTTTGGGGTTTTTTTTTTGGTAGGTTTTCTTTTTTTCTCTGCTGTGCACTTTTTACTTTATTTTTTTATGCCCTTCCTGCCCCACTTCACCAGAAGGCTACAATTAAATATAGACATATTTATATATATATATATAGATATAGATATAGATATAGATATACATCCATGTATATACGTGTATATACAATATACTCATACATATAAACACATAAAAACATATGCATATACACATATATATGTACACAATATGTGCAATTCTTCTAAATATATTTCCATATTTATCATTCTACATCAAAAAATCAGCTCAAAAGGGGGGAAAATGATGAAGAGAAAAAAAAAATAGACAATGGCTAAAAAGATGTAAAGACTATGCTTTGATCCACATTCAGTCTCCATAATTCTCTCTCTGGATGCAAATGGCATTTTCTATCCCAAAATTATTGGAATTGCCTTCGATCACTTCATTGTTGAAAAGAGCCAAGCACATCAACATTGAACTGTCATATAATCTTCTTGTTACTGTGTATAATGTTCTCTTGATTCTACTCACCTCACTCAGCATCAGTTCATGTAAGTCTTTCAGTCTTTTCTAAAATCATCCTGCTCATCACATCTTATAGAACAATAATATTCCTTTACATTCATATACCATAACTTATTCAATCATTCCCCAATTGATGGGCATTTACTCAATTTCCAGTTCCTTGTTAATACAGAAAAAGCTGCTACCGACATTTTTGCACATGTGGTAAAGACAAAAAATTTTAAATGATAAAATGAGATGATTGGAGATCATTTTAAATCTCCAAATGAGATTCTTTCAGTCCAGCATCTATGATTGTTATAGCCCTTATATAATTTCTCAGCAACTTGTAACATCCATCAATAGCCCAGCATCTTCAACCCTGTCTCACTTCTCTTTAGGTCAGCAATTACATTCCTAAAAAGGTTGTCTAATAATACTGGGGGGCGCTACCATCATTGCCAAATGGAGTTGGAAGACTGCATGGAGATTCATAGAATGCTGACCGAAGACATCACTGAAAAAAATGTATGTTACTTTTTTTCTTATCAATACTTATTTTATCTTCATCAACTTAAAATCCATTTTTAAGCTAAAAGGTACAAGGAACATGGGGCAGTCTCTTAGGCTTTTCTGTCCTCTCTGAGTTCTAGACAAGGAAGATGGGATGATATGGAATAGTAGGGATATAATTTCCATTGTTTTGTGAAAATCCTAGTCTATTACAATGACTGAAGTAAAGTTAAAAATCTTCTCACTTTACTCAGATTTGCAGCCTCACCTATGTTAAAAATAATTACCTGAATTAAATGATTTCATGGTGTAGTAGTTAGTGTTAGTCCTGCATTTGAAGCCTGCCTCTGCTAATTAACTAGCTGTACAACTTTGGGCAAATCACTTAACTCCCCTAGATCTATTTCCTTATTTAGAAAATGAGGGGATTGGTCCCCATAACCTTTAAAGTCCCTTCCAACTGTGATTCTGTGAACAATGGAAGGAGTAAGAGCCCCAAACATGTTCAGAGACTATATCTGCAGGTTAGCTAGCCAACAAGCATTTTTTTCGACAGTCAAGAATATATAATCTCTTCTATTATTATATATGGTTTCTTTTTTATTTTTATTTTCTTCAGTTACATGTAAAAAATAACTTTTTGGTTATATGTGAACAATCATTTTCTTAAAATATTTCCTTATGAAGTTATCAAACTGTGCATACCTTTTGATCCAGCAGTGTTACTACTGGGCTTTTATCCCAAAGAGATCTTAAAGAAGGGAAAGGGACCTGTATGTGCAAGAATGTTTGTGGCAGCCCTTTTTTTAGTAGCCAGAAACTAGAAACTGAATGGATGCCCATCAATTGGAGAATGGCTGAATAAATTGTGGTATATGAATATTCTGGAATATTATTGTTCTGTAAGAAATGACCAGCAGGATGATTTCAGAAAAGCCTGGAGAGACTTACATGAACTGATGCTGAGTGAAATGAGCAGGAGCAGGAGATCTTTATATACTTCAACAACAATACTATATGATGATCAATTCTGATGGACATGGCCCTCTTCAACAATGAGATGAACCAAATCATTATGCCCAGCGAAAGAACTTTGGGAGTTAACTATGAACCACTACATAGAATTCCCAATAGCCCTATTTTTGTCTGCCTGCATTTTTTATTTACTTCACACACTAATTGTACACTGTTTCAAAATCCAATTCTTTTTGTACAGCAAAATAACTGTTTGGACATGTATACATATATTGTTTTTAATCTATACTTTAACATATGTAACATGTATTGGTCAACCTGCCATCTGGGGGAGAAAAGAGGGGGAAAATTGGAACAAAAGGCTTGGCAAATGTCAGTGTTGTAAAATTACCCATCCATATATCTTGTAAATAAAAAGCTATAATAATAAAAAGGGAAAAAAAAAGATGCAAAGCAGAAAAAAAATTTCCTTATGAATCATGTTGAGAGAGAAAAATCAGAACAAAAGGGAAAAAAACAAGAGAGGAAAAAAAAGGGGGGGGGAAGTGAACAGAGCATGTGTTGATTTACATTCAGTGTCCATAGTTCTCTCTCTGGATGTGGATAGCATTTTCCATCCAAAGTTTATTGGGATTACTTTGGATCACTGAACTACTGAGAAGAACCAAGTGTGTGACAGTTGATTACCACACAATCTTATTATTACTGTATACAATGTAATATATACTGTATACAATGTTCTGCTTATTTCACTCAGCATCAATTCATGTAAATCTTTCCAGGCCTTTCTAAAATCAGCTTGTTCATCATTTTCTATAGAATAGTAATATTCCATTACTTTTATATGTGATAACTTATTCAGCCATTCCTCAATTGATGTATATCTACTCGTTTTCCAATTCTTTGTCACTACAAAAATAGTTGCTATGGACATTTTTGCATATGTGGGTTCTTTTCCCTCTTTTATGATTTCTTTAGGATACAGACCCAATAGAGACATTGCTGGATCAAAGAGATTGCAGTTTTATAACTCTTTGGGTATGGTTCCAAATTGCTCTCCATAATGATTGGATCATGTCACAGCTCCTTGGACAAGGCATTAGTATCCCAGTTTTCCCATATCCTCTCCAACATTTATCATTATCTTTTTCTGTCATCTTAGCCAACCTGATAGGTATGCGGAAGTACCTCAGTTGTTTTAATTTGTATTTTTCTAATCAATAGTGATTTAGAGCATTTTCTCATGTGACTATAAATGGCTGTAATTTCTTTACCTGAAAATTGTCTGTTCATAGCCTTTGACCATTTATCTATTGGGGAATGACTTCCACAAGAATTTTTTTAAGCAACTACCCGGGACACTATGCTAAAGTCAGGGGTATAAGAGAAAGAATTCTGCTTCAGGTGGGAGGTTATGCTAAATAAAAATCTCTTAGGACTTTATGATTCAACTGATTATTTAAATAAGATGTGAAGAAAAGTAATCTGATGGTCTACTATTGTTTTTCCCTGTGAAGGATTCACTTTTGCAATTATTTGAAGGAGATGACCTTAAAAAACTTATTCAAGAGATATACAAAGCCAAGTATTTCCTAAAGCAGGCCCAGTCTTTCAGGTACAATCTGGGAATATTTTTGCTGGAAGGATATTCATGTCAGAAACTCTTAAGAAGGAGGAAAAATAGGTGGGATGGGAAACAAGTAGTTTCAGAATGAATAGCAAAGGAGCTATATGTAGAATGGAGTAAAATGGAGAAAGAGAGAAAATATTAACAGAAATGACACTGGATTTTGAAGCTCTAAGTTCAGATCCTAGCTTTGTCACTTACTAATCATGTAATTTGAATAATTCATTTTTTACACCTTGGTGCTTTTAGTTTATGAGGGGGAAATAATACATAAAATTGTACATAGATAGTTAAAGGGGCAAGAATGCTACAATGCTACAAAGTCCAAAATTCTATCTCTTTGTTGTTAAGTGTTATTATTTCTCTTTGATATCACTCTTAAAATAAATGTGATCTTTGGGAGGGAAAATATTAGAGTACTAGTGACATTATTCACTAACACTCTCTAGAAGAGAATAAGCAAAAGTAGAAGGGCCATTTAGAGGGAAGAAGTTTTTTTATTGAAAGGGGAGAAAAAGTTCATGACAAATCATCCTTACTTCATAGCCTAATCCTGAGGATGCAGATACAATATTGTTGGAATAAGTACAATCATAGGGATGCTCCTATCCATTGCATCTTCTCCCCTTCAAACTTCTCCCTTTGTCACAGGTGCTGCCTCCTACAATTTCCTCTTTAGGCTGAGTTGGGGGTGAGAGTGAGAATTTACTCTAGTTCATTCTACAATTTGGCTTCCCACCAAGGTGGACCATGTTACTATCAGGGTATTATTTCCCTAAAAGCTAGTGGCCAGAAGAACTAGGTCAGGCTCAGAAATGTGGGCATTATGGTACATGCCCTTTGGAATGTAGAGATAAAATATCTTCCCTTCCTTACTCTTCCTCTCCACATTTCCTTTTTTTCCCTTCTAAATTGAACCCTCTTTCTTTCTAATAGAGCAATACTACAGAAGAACAATGCTGAGGAAGTGGTAAATCCTGTTTAGAAAAGAGCTTTCAGGTAAACTACAAGTATTAGAAAATTTGGGGTGCAGTTATCTATAGTGAAAAGAGCACAAGTTCTGGATTCTAAAGACTTGAACATGAATATTACCTCTATTTACCAGTAAGACTTTTCAACTTTAAAATTCCAGGGATGTCTTTTTTATGAGGAAAAAAAAATAAAACTATGCTCCCAAATCTAGGTTACCTGAGATGATGGGGGACAAGAGTAATCTGAATAGCTATAATTAATAATCCAAATTACTAATTAGCAACAAACACTAAACTAGTTAACAGGGAATCAGAGGAAATTTAAGGGTTAAAAGATTTGCAATTTTTGTTTTGGGAGAGTTTCTGGATCTTGATCCCAATTAATAAGCTACATGAAAATTCATTTATGAAACTTGGACTAGGTTGTTCTTGGTTTTGAGTGTTGTTTTGTTGCTGTTTTGTCAAATGCTGACCTGTTATTTCTTTTTTCTTTCTCCCTGCCCTTTTCAGATGAGTGTTTCCATCAGTGTAGCTTGAAAGGAGTGGAAAACAGCAGAACTAATTCATCTATCCATTCATCCATCTATCCATCAAAATGAGCTGAACTGCTTTTTGGATCTTCTTTAGCAAACGTCTTGGCAAACACAAAGATGAACCTTGTATATCCAATTATATATTTTAAACTGCATATTTTATATCGTGTGCATTTTATATAGTCATTTATGAAACAAAGCTACTTATTGCTAGAATCAAAAGTGTTGCTTAGAATGTTAGCAGTGATCACTGTTCTTTTCTTCATTAATCTTTGATGAAAGAAAACCTGTTTGCTAAGTTTGAAGCAAGGCTTTCTGTTTTGCTTGGAATTTTCTTTTGTTTTTTTAATTCAGAAAAAAAGAAAATGTGTAGATAACTGCTTTTTCTTTGGATTTCTGCCAAGATGAATCATATGGCTGTAAATGTTTCTCTTTTGAAGAAAATCCTTGAGGTGAAGAGTTCTTGGACCCAGTGGGAGGGAGAAGAGTGTCCAGGCCTTTTTTTTTTTTTTAATGTAACTGTATTTTATGAGAATTTATTTCCTTCTCTCTTTTCCTCCCCTCCCTTACTGAACCATTAAAAAAAAAGGGAAAAATAAAATAAGACCATTACAAATACAAAAAGTCCAACAAAATAAATTTCCATATTGTCCATGTTCACAAATGTATACCTCATTTTGCAATTCAAGTCCATCACCTCTCTGGCAGGAGGTGGCCTGTTTCATATTCAGGTCCCTAGATTTCTAATTGATTATCATTGCATGGATCAGAATTCTTTTTATTTTATTTTTAAATTTTTATTAAAGTTTTTTTTATTTTCAAAACATACATATAGATCATTTTCCATTCACCCTTGCAAAACCCTTTTGCAAATTTTTCCCTCCCTTCCCCCTGTCCCCTCCCCTAGATGGCAAGTAATCCAATATGTTAAACAGTGCAATTCTTCTAAACATATTTTCACAGTTATGCTGCACAAGAAAAATCAGATTAAAAAGGAAAAATGAGAGAGAAAACAAAAAGCAAGCAAACAACAAAAAAAATTGAAAATATTATGTCATGATCCACATTTCAGTCCCCACAGTTCTCTCTCTGGGTGCAGATGGCTCTCTCCATCACAAGACCATTGAAACTGGCTTGAATCATCTTGCTGTTGAAAAGAGCCACAATGGATCAGAATTCTAAACTGATTTCTAATTTATTATCATTCCATGGATCTACTCTTTTAAAGGCATTTTTCTTTAACCGTCTTCATTGCATATATTATTCTAGTTCTACTCAGTCACTGAATCATTTCAGAGATCTTCCCACTTTGCTGTGAGCTGCCCATTTCATCGTTCTTATGGAGTTCTGTTCTTACAAAGAATATGAAGCATCACAAAGGCACCACATTTCTATTTCTCGGTGCCCATTCACAAAGCATACTAGTTTCATTTTTAAAACAAATCAAACTAAATCAAAAAACCCTAGCCAGAGACAGGATAAGGAGATCTTGCCCGAGTCGACCTGCTGTACAAAGCAACTCTTTCGGGATTTCTGAGTGCCTTCCCTCACTTTGGGGATCGCAGCACTTTCACTATCTGCAAAATAGTAAGAAGCTACTGTACAAAGAGAGCTTTTGTTGCCCAGGTTAATTCGTATTTACTAAGTGCTCTGCTATAACCAAAATGTGCAATCCGTGCAAACTTCAAAAAACTAAGCAAAAGTTAAAATTCTGTCCAAGCGACTGGATACTGTTGGATGAAGGAGAAGAGAGGCCAGAACTGGAGATAAAACCATTTAGTGTCCCCAACTGTTATGTCCCGACTGACTCCCCAACTCTACTTCAGTACCCCCACCCCAGATCTGCTTCTCTCCAGCTGCCTCTGGAGACGAGCCGCTTCTGTCACATCTGGAGGAAAGGAACCCGGGATTGCTGCAGGAAAGCGGGGAGAGGTGGGAGCCCCGCACCTCTGGGCGTGCCTCGGGGTGGCCCCGCCCTTTGCAACCCCGGCCCCGGCCCCGCCCCTCCCTGCCCCGCTGGGCCGCTGCTTGGGGTAGGACAGAGGAGGGAGACAGGTGCCTGAGGAGCGCAGTCACCTGGGCCGACACAGCTCTAGAGGGACCAGGTGAGCAGAGAGCCGTTACCTGGGGGGATGAGGGAAGGGCGGAGGCGCTCCAGCCGGGTCTGGACGTGCTGGTGGCGGGATCTGGGCTCTGGGGATGCGGTACCTGGAGTTAGACAAGAATATAAACCTTGCGTTCTGCGCAAGGTCAGGAATGAAAGTTCCGAGACCGAGAGGTGGTGGCGGGGCGGGGGCGGGGGGGTGTGCTTATCTCCAAAGTCCTCCAAAGCCGGGGGACCGGCTCCATTCAGCTAGTCCTGGCTTATTCTCATCCTCCCTTGTGGATGGGGATTGGGGGTACCTCTGCCCTGCCAGTGAGAACCAGACCCCGGCTTGGACCCTAAATGCGCCGTCTCAGGACACGCACTCCCGTGCACCAAATTAGGACAGTCCCGGAATGTTGGAGCCGGGAAGGACTTGGAGATCCGGTCATAGGGACATAGACTGGAGCTGGAAACGGTCTCAAAGACCATTTAGTCCAACCTCATTTTAAAGAAGAGGAAACAGATCTGGAGAGATTAGTTACTTAGCCAAGAGCACAGGCATAAGAAAGCATCAGAGACAGGATTGGATCCCAGGACCTGGGCACAGTCAGCGCTGTTTACACGGCTCCATACTTCCAAACAAATGGCAACCCATCCAACCTTTTTAATCCTGAGCGATTCAGTCTTTTCCATAAATATTCCATAGATTATCTATGTCTGGATGCCTTCCTGTGGCACTCTGGCATATTATGGGATAGCACTGAAGCACTTGGTCTGCCCGCCTGTTAGGCTTTACTCTTTCTGCATGTTACGCCTACATTGAATGATTTAATTATAGGAATGTGAAGCCTGGTGAGTGACTTTTCCCAGACAGCAATGGCAGAGAGAAGAGAATCCAGGTCTCCTAATTCCCAAGCTAGTGCTACTTACACTATAACAACTTCCCTAAAAAAAAAAAAATTAAAAAAAAAAATCTCTTCCTATGTAACTTTTTATCTTGGTGAGTACCTAGAGCACTTCTCTGGAGCTCTGTTTGCGGTAGGACTCCCACCATTCACCTTCACTTTCCTAATTAGATGTGTTTCATGAGTTATTTATGCTAATGACCATTCACTCAACAGGCATTTATTAATCACATATTATATGCAAACATGTGGTAGGCCTTTGGGAATACAAAGATAAAAACATAGCAGTTTGCATCTATGTTTACAGAAAAATATTTATATATTCATTTTTATGTACAATACAAAATATCTGGGGAGAAAGCACATAACTGGGGATATCAGAATTGTTCTTGAATGGGAAGCATTCAAACGGGGACGTGAAGGAAGTTACAGACTCTAAAGGCAGAAATGAAGAGAAAGTGCAATTCTGAACATGTGGGACAGGGGGACAGGCTCTTAAAGGCATGGAGGCAGAAGATGTCATATGTGGGAAAAAGCAAATAGCAAATAAGCCCATTTGGAGTAAGGAGGAATAGTGTGAAGTCAGTCTGGAAAGATTGGTTGAAGCCAGATTGTGAAAGGTTTTAAAATGCCAAACTGAGGAAGCTTTCTGAGAAAGTATCATGGTCAGACCTATGCTTTAGGAGTCTCACTTTGGCAATTTGTGAAGGACAGATTGGAGGAGGAAGGGACTGGATTCTGGGTCCTCAAAGACAATGACAATAAAATGTGAACACTTGTAGGTCTTGCCAAATCAGAAAGATTTTTCTTTTGACTGAAGACCAACCTAGTTAACTTCAGAAACTCTCTGCATATACTTATTAAATGCCTTTTTTATACAGATTATAAATGTCTGGTCCACAGACAATTTTTTTCCAGTTACACCAGCTCTCATTTGATATAACAGAAAGGGCACTGAGCTTGGAGTCAAAGAACCTGAGTTCACATCTCACATTTGCTACTTATTAGCTATGGGCCACCTTGGGCAAGTCCCTTAGAAACATTTCCTCAACTGCCAAAAGGAAGAGTTGTATTAGACCCTCCAGCTTCCTAAACTGTGGTTCACAACCTAATATGGGGTCTCATAACTAGATGTGGGGGTCACAAAATTATCATTTATCATCATTTGATTTCTACCTATTTTATACACCTATAAATCGGGAGTCACATAAAAATTTCTCAGGGAAAAGGGCATCACAAGTGGAAAAAGAAGTCCCGTACTAGATGGCTTCTAAAGTTTCCTCCTATTCTAGATCTATGATCCATTTACTAAAGCACAGAATGATTGATTGCAAGGACTTGAAATGAAGTTACAGATTTTTGAATTATCCATGTATTTGCCAGATACTGTATTGAGTGCTAGTGAAACAAAGTTGAAAAAGACAATCACTTCTTACACGTAAGGAACTTATAATCAAATGGGAATAATAATGATTTCTGCCAAAAGTCTTAGTGCAGTTTTATGCTATTATAGCATATTAAAACACAAAGACCTAGAGAATATCTTGTAACATGCTTTAAGGTTGTCAAAATGTTTTATATATATATATTATCTTCTTTGAGTTTCACAATAATCCCAAAGGCTGGGTGCCACAGGTATTATCTTCATTTTACAGATGAGTAAACTGAAGCTAAAATGAAAGCAGTTCAACAACATGTTCACAAATAACTCTACTATATGGTAGGGTATGATAAAAGGAAAGGAAAGATTCAAAGTGCTATAGGAAAGGAAGTAGAATAGGTTACATCTTGGGAAGATCAAAAAGGCTTACAGTGGCATCTAAACTTGGTTTCAATGGAAGAGAAAGCTTTCAACAAACAGAATTAGGAGATTATTACAATTGTCTAACATTGTAGTAAGCGTAGCAACTAGCTGGTGGCAATGTGAGTGGAGAGGAGGTATTAGAAGAAAAGATAAATTAATATAGGTACTCTTATCAGATTTGTAAATGGCCTGAAACTGAAGAGAATAGTTAACACATGGAATGAGAAATTAAGGATATAGAAAGATCTCAACAGGCTAAAGCTAAGGAAATGAGATTTAACAGATTCCAAAAAATAAATTTCACACATATGAAACGGGAGAGCCTTGTTCAGGTAAGAGTTTGTGTGAAAACGATCCAGAGAGATAAATCCCAGAGGACTTGATGAAACATACTGTTCAACATGATGAATAAGACAAATAGACATTGGACATGGCAATATGAAGATTAGTTTTGTTTGATTATATATGTTTGAAGCAGAAAGTTTTTTTTTCTGAACTAGGGTAGAGAATGGGTTGGGAGAGAACTAATTTTCAAAATAAAATTTTTAAAGAAAAGCTCCAGGAAAGTCAGTAGACTTAGAGCTCAGTTTAGTAGATGAATAAAGCTAACACAATCTTAGAAACTAAGAACTAGAAAGATACAGTATCTAGAAACACAGGAGTTGATGTTTCTATACTCTGCCAATCTAGAAAATGTGTTCAGTTTGGAGTACCACATTTTAAGAAAGACATGAATAAGGGGGAGTCATTGAAAGCAAACTGACCATAATGTTGATGGAAATGGAGACCATGTCTCCCAGATTTTAGTTGAAAGAATTGGACATGTTTAGCATTTAGTAAGGGAAAGAAAATACTCTGGGGAGAAAAGTTAGCTTTCTTCTAAGTATTTGAAGAGCGTTCTGTCACATGGAAGAGGAATTTAACTTATTTGTTTAGTCTCAGAGGCCAGAAGTGGGGTCAATGGATAGACTTTCCAACAAATAATTTTAGGCTCCATATTTTTTGAAAAACAAAATAACAAACAAAACTTCAACAATTAAAGTTATCCATTGGTCTACTTTGGATGATAGTGGGTTCCCCTCACTAGAGGTCTTCAGGATGAAAGACCATTAGTTATAATGGTGGCTGAAGAGTCATCAGTTAAGTACAGTTTGGTCTACTTAACACTTCTCTATGTTCCTGTTTTATTATTATCTGCCTTATAATTGTTATGTATTTATTATATTATTGCATTTTGGGTTATGTGTCATATATATTCACCAAATGCATCACATGCCAATCCTACTAGAATGAGGAGACTCAACCAAAGAGAAATACAAACCTCATATTTCCTCCATTATCTAGCCAGTTTTTATAAGTACCTGGTATAGTGTGGAAAGAGTACTTGAGAAAGAAGAGACTTGGGCTCAAATAGCATCTCCTCTGCATACTAGTGAGGCGAGAGTGAGCAAGTTAATTTAACATCTCTGTCAGTTTCACCATCGATAAAATGGGGGTAATAATACTTATCTTACAGATAACAGATAAACCTTATAAGTAATCTGGAAAGTACTTTTATAAACCTAAAAGAGCTATGTAAAGAACTATTTATAAATTTCCCTGATCTCTCACCAAAAGGCACTAATGGGAAAAAAAAATTATCCCCACTCTCCTCCGCATACTTTCCTCTTAACCTCAGGGTTTCTTTATCCTCCTTATATGTCATAGGCTCTCTTTGACTGTCTGGCAAAGTCTATGGACTCCCTTCTCAGAATAACATTTTTAAATGCAGAAAGTAAGTTTACAATGGAAGTTAATTTTATATTAAAATGTAGTTATCAAAATATCTAAAAAATCTATGACACAGTAATATATCTGGCAATGGATCTGATAGCTACAGTAATTTCAAAGTAATGCCACCTTGAGTAGAATGCTAACGTTGGAGTCAGAAAGATCTGAGTTTAAATCCAGCCCCAAACATTTACTAGTATTAAGTCAATTAACTTGCATCAGTTTCCTCACCTATAACATGGGGATAATAATAGCACCTACCTCTGATGGTTGTTGTGAGAATAAGATAATATTTACAAAGCATTTTGCAAACTTTAAATTTTTTGTTGCTGTTTTTGTTGATGCTGTTGTTATTGTTATTAATTTTGAAATCTCTGCAACAATTATAATGTAATTTTAAAATATTGCTGATTTTTCTTTGTAACAAAGTCTAATAATATTTTGATTTGTTGTCTATGTTAACAATGTTAACAATGAAGAGCATGTTAAATTTCAATAAGAGATTAGTGAAAATAGAGATATGAGTGTTTTCCCATTTAAATTCATAGACCCCCTATCCATGCACTCCCCACATTCCCAGATTAAAGACATTTGCTGTACCTAAACTATCCCCTTTTGTTACGCATTGTTTGTAAGGTATTTTCCACAAAATTTTAGCTTGATATGAATGCTCCGTGGATTGTTGGGCTCAATCCTCCAGGGATGATTGATTGAGTTCTATCTAAAATCCATTTGTCTGAGTTGCATTGGTTTGTTCAGAAACCTGTAATAGAATAAAGATTCCTAAAAAGTAGTTTTGCCAAACCTAGATAGGCCCTTTTTGTCTCTCCTACTAGAGAATAAGCTGGTTAGCTTTTACACAAAGAAATACTTAGGGGGCAGCTAGGTGGCGCAGTGGATAGAGCACCAGCCCTGAATTCAGGAGTTCAAATCTGGTCTCAGACAATTAACACTTCCTAGCTGTGTGACCCTGGGCAAGTCACTTAACCCCAGCCTCAGAAAAACAAAAAACAAAACAAAAAAAAAAAAAGAAATACTTAATAACTACTTGCTCCACCCCTAACTGGTCTCCCTGCTTCTAACCATTCCCCATCTCCATCATTTAGTCAAGTAAGCAAGAAGGCATTTATCATTTGCCCACTGTACTATACTAGGTCCTGGGGGAAAAAATGATAAAAATGAAAATGTCCCTACCTTTATTCAGAGTACATGGAAGACACACATGCACGTACACATGCAAATCCAAAACACAAACAAGGTGATCTTGGAGGGGATGATATTGGCAGGTAGAGGGACCAGGAAAGAATGCAGGCAGGAGGTCTTAGGCTGAGTTTTAAAGGAAGAGGGAGAGACTTTTAGGAGGGAAGGAGGGAGAGGGGAAGAAAAGATGGAGAAAGGAGGGGAGGGAGGGAGAAAGGAAAAGAAGGAGGGAAGGAGGGGGAAAAAAGGAGGGAGAGAAGAGGGAGGGAGGATGACCAAATACTGTGTAAAACACTTTACAACTATTTCATTTGATCTTCATAACAACTCTGTGAAGTAGGCATTTTTATCATGCCCATTCTACATTAGAGGAAGACACTAAGGTTTCAAATCAGTTAGTTTAAAAAGATAATGGAGACTTCAATTGTAATAGGAAATTCAGAAGAAATGTGAGTTTGAGAAAAGAATGAATTTCAGACATGATGCTTATGGAACATTTGGGTCAAAGCATCCAATAGACAGTAGATGGCGCAGGACAGGAACTCAGGAAGAAACTGGAGTTCGAGCTTCCCCTAGCTGCCAAAACAATCTTTCTTAGGTCTAGGTCAGACCCCCTCCCTGCTTTCCTCTAAACTGCTACATGGTTCCCTGACACCTAAAGGACAGGACAAAATACTTAGCCTAGCACTGAAAATTTCTTTAATCTTGTCAAATTTACCTTTCCAACTTAATCTCACTCTTCTCTTTATCTTGCATGTTCCATTGCATTGCAATATAATTAAAAAGAGTTAAGAACTGGTCAAAAGGTCAAGAACTGGGTCCCAGTTTTGCTTTACCACAATAAGTCCTGATTCTGGTATTTTAGAGTAGGTGTTCAGGGAAATCTTCTTGAAGAAGGTGCTACACTCTACCTTTTTTATAATTAAGTCACATCCCACCCTCACAATTTTTTTCAATGCTTTAGGCATATTTTAATTTTTCTATCAATTTTGACCTTTTTCCCTCTGTCTTGTCTGTCTTATCCTTTCCCTCTTTTTTGAAAAAAATTCATATATTTACTTTTAATATACATTGCTTTATGAATTATATTGGGAGAGAAAAAATCAGAACAAAAGGGGGAAACCGCCTCATAATTTCTTGATTGAAAACTCCAGAAGACAAGGGACTGGGGATTTTATTTTTCTTTTTTTGGAACCCCCCCCTCAATGCCCTGTACACAGCAAACACTTAATACGTGGTTGTAGAATTAAACAGATGTTTATTCAAGACTTTAGAGCAACTCTTTTCTTCATGGAAATATGCATTTGTTGTGTATTTATTCTGTACACTAGTCATTTGGGCAGATGTCACCTAGTGTCATGTGAGACAGAATAACTAGGTGACAAGAGACCTGGCACTGCAGTCTAGAAACCCTATATATTTACTAGCTGTGTGACTCTGGGAAAGTCACATAACCCTATTTGCCTTCATTTCCTCATTTGGAAAATAAAATGGAAAAGAAAATGCCAAACCACTACAGTATCTTTGCCAAGAAAATCCCAGATGGGGTCATGAAGAGTCTGACATGACTGAACAACAACAAATACTCGTCAGTGAGCCTCAGAACTAGGAAGACACAGATTCAAATTCTGTCTTTAACATGTACTCGATATGTGACCCTCCTGAAATTACTTAACTTCTCAGATCTCTAGACCACTTTTAAGATTATAAATAAAATCATAAGTATTCCAAAATTTCTGAGAAAGTACTGGGCTAAGACACATAGAAAATATCTTCATTTAGAACTACTCTATATTAATGAAATCATAGATTTCATCCCCATGCTCCTCTAAATGGCCATAGCAAGAACAGCTTTAAGCTTTGCTAAGAACTTTGCAAGCATTATCACATCTAAGATATGACCCTGAGGACAACTCCAGGCAAGTGCTATTATCATCCTCATTTAACAAATGAGCAAAGTGAGGATCAGAGAGGTGAAATTAAGGTCTTCCTGACTCCATATTCACTGATATTTCTAACAGAAGGCATACAGGCTGACAATACGGTTAAGGGAAAGCATGCTATATACTCTCATGGGACCAGCAAATGAGCTGGAGGTAAAGGCATCTGACCCCTGGGGCCTTATCCCTATCTCCCTACTTACTGCCTCTCTTTGAGGAGGAAGCATGGCCTAAATTGAAGCCTCTGGACTAAGTAAGTAGCCCCTGATGTCTCTGATGCTATGACTGAGACCTTCTCCTCTGAATCCCTAATACCTTGCTAAAAGTCATCAAGCATTTATTATACACTTATCATATTAATATTACATTTCAATATGCACTATATTATTATTTATTATTATTATGTTATGTTATACCTGGAAATATAAATACAAACAGAAAGTCAGTGTCTGCTCTCAAGAAGTTAATATTCTAATGGAAAAAGATAATACGTAAAAAGGACCTAAAAGGGAGGTGGGAAAAATAAAAGTACCTAGTGCAGGGACATTATAGAGAAAACCAGTCTAGAGAGGAATGAGAGATGACCCAATCACTAAGAGAAGCAAGGTCCTGCTGTGTAGAATTGAGGCCTGAGGAAGAGAAGGAAGCCAAAAGAAGTAATTGCTCCCCAGATTTCCGCAGAGGTCTGCCCTAGATGGAGCAGTCTAGTCTGGATTTTCCTTGGCCTCTACAGGAGACTTGCTATATAAGTCAAAGCCCCCACCCTTTTTTAAAAAATCCTTGTCTTAGAGTGAATTCCAATGATGAGGTGAGGAGCTGAGGAAACCCTATGTGGCCAAGATACAGAAGCCATTCTGGAAATATTGGGAATTTCCCCCCCCCAAACTCCCCACCCTGCCCAGGGTTTCAGAAAAAGCTAAATTTACCAGCAATCCTAAGTTTGGGAACTTACAGGTCAAATGAATTTATCTTAGAATCTGTGGTTCTACATGGATATATGGTGATCTGGGGAATAGAACTATGGTTCATTTAACTAATTTCTTTCTTAATAATGATTGTTGTTGTTTTGGATGGGGGTAATTTGCTGTTGTTATTGTGGAATTTGTTCACAGGTAAAGGAGGCAGTGACCTAAATGGGACTTTAGAAGATGAAATTCAACCCCACAAGCTGTTCCTCACACCTTTGTGGAGCTGCCTCTTAGGGAAGAAAAGCTGCCCTGTCTGCCAGGCCTAGACAGCAGGGGAAGGACCAAGGACCTCCCTTCCAAACATGGCTCAACCCAAATCTGATAGCCTGACAGTACCCCAAGCTCAGGTACTTCAGGGCAAGGCACCCCAGAGCCAAGCACTCCAAGCCCAAACACCCCAGGGCCAGGCTCCTCAGGGCAAGGTATCCCAGAATCAAGCACCCCAAGCCCAGACACCCCAGGGCCAGGCTCCTCAGGGCAAGGTATCCCAGAATCAAACACCCCAAGCCCAGACACCCCAGGGCCAGGCTCCTCAGGGCAGGGTATCCCAGAATCAAACACCCCAAGCCCAGATACCCCAGGGCCAGGCTCCTCAGGGCAAGGTATCCCAGAATCAAACACCCCAAGCCCAGACACCCCAGGGCCAGGCTCCTCAGTGCCAAGCACCCCAAGTCCAGGCACTTCAGGACAAACCACCCCAAGGCCAGGCTCCCAACAGCAAACCCAAGGAGCAGGCAAAACCCCCATGTCCCTCCAGCCAGAAGACCCTGGTGACAGGAGGTGGTGGCTACTTTGGGTTCAGTCTGGGCTCCAGTCTTGTCCAGAAAGGAGTCTCAGTGGTTTTGCTCGACATCCAGCATCCTAAATGGGAGCTACCCAAAGGAGTTACATTTATCCAGGTATGACTGGGATTACCTTTACAGGAGAGACAAGTGCACCCAGATAGACGATTACATTTCTATTGGGGGGGGGAAGAGTGTTTTTGTTTTATTTTGTGCTGTTGGGGAAAGAAGTCGGTCAAATGGGGAATTTTTAATCCATGGAATTAAGCCAAATTGGGGGAAGAGAGTTTGGGGACAATATGAAGGCAAGAAAAACTGAGTGCTAATTGAGCCATTCATAAATCCATCCTAAAGATCAAGACTCTTCATGACAAGTCACAGATGTGAAAAAACATTCTTGCCTAACCCTGCCTAGTAAGACAGTATTTCTTGAACAATGAAGTCTTTGTCTATCTCAGGGTGAAAACCTGAACTGAGAGAGAAACTGGGGTCCCAGTCAAGGGCTCTCTGTGTTTCAACCCACCTCACTCCCAACTTCTCTCATTCCGTTTTCCAGGCTGACATCCGAGATGGGGAGGCCCTATATCAAGCCTGTGAAGGAGTTGACTGTGTTTTCCATGTGGCTTCCTATGGAATGTCAGGTGCTGAAAAGGTGTGATCAAACCCCACCCTTCCTCCCTACCCCCAGGACCTTAGCCCTGGTCCATGTCGGTCAGGGGGATGATGGCTACAGACACCATGATTAACAAGAAGTGATGAGGGAGCTTCTCTCTTTGTAGTTGGTTTGGTTTGTTGAGGAGGAAGGGGGCAGAAATTTAAGGGAAAAAATTAACTTCTATGAAGTATCTGCTTTCTAAGGATGAAAGGATTCATTTAACAAAAACTGAATAATCCAGGCCCCCTCAACCCCAAATCCCAATTGAAAAAGTGCCTACTGTATTTGAGGCTGTGGTTAAGTACCAAGGATGTAGACAGGAATGAGACAAGAACGTCACAGAATTTCAATCTACTAATTTGTCTCCCATTCCCCATATGTGCTTTCTCCTTCTAGTTCTTCCCCTTGTTTCTCTGTCTCTGTCTCTCTCTTTCTCTGTGTGTGTGTCTCTCTCTGTCTGTCTCTGCATGTCTCTCTCTTTTTCTCCCCCTCCCTCTTTTCTCCTCTTTCCCTCCCCTCTTCTTTCTCTCATTTTCCCTTCTTTGTTGTTCCTCTCTTTTGTCTCTTTATCTCTGACCCACACACACACATAGATCACAAGCAGAGGGAAGCAGAAACAGGACAGAGGGGAAATGTCAACCAAACATATCCAAAGCTTCTAGAGAGGGTCCAGAAAGAAGCCAACATTTCAGTCCTCCTTGGCTTAGGGTGTCCTGGAGTGACTTAGATGCGTCACGGGTCATGGGCTTTCTCAAGGGGACTAACTTCCAGTGCTAAAGACTATTTTGAAGGAATACTAACCCCACACTCAGTGAGTGAGTGTCTCCCTGCCTTTGTATCTCACCTCTTTCAGTGAACTAACTGGGGTGAATGAGAAGTCCTGAGACTAAATCTGAGAAGAAGCTATGGTTGAGAATCAATCAGAGCATAAAGGAAGAGTCCCCACGTCTCCAAGCTTAACTTGTCCCTCTCTACCTACAAGAGATGGATCAGGGGACTTTTGTTGGTGTTTTCCCAGTTTTCCTAAGAATGAGGCTTAGAACTGGGGGGAAGGGGAGAAGATATGTGAGAACCCCTGATTCTGCCTATGGGAGCAGAAAGTAAGGGTCATTAGTTGCCAGCCACGGACTACAGAACCCTCCCTTTTTAAAATCTTTATCTTCTTAAAACCAAAAATATAGTAATGATGGGGTTGGTGAAGGAAACAACACCAATGTCTTAGGATCACACATTTAGAACTAGAAGGCACCTATCAGACTATCAGACCCATTCCTCTCAGATGAAGAAACTGAGACACAGAAAGGCCAGGAGTAACACAACTAGTAAATGTCTGTGGTAGGATTTGAACTCTGATCTTTCAGAAACTGCCAGTACCCCATCGACTACACCAGTGTTGTCAAACTTAAATGGAACCAGATCCCTGCAATACTGGTAACTTAGAAAACCACAAATTAAGATCATCTGTGTTGTATTGGTTTTGCTGAATATTTCCGAACTGGGACAGCTAGGTAGTACAGTGGATAGAGCACAAGCCCTAAAGTCAAGGAGGACCTGAGTTCAAATGTGATCTAGGGCACTTAACACATCCTAGCTGTGGGACCCTGGGCAAGTCATTTAACCCCAATTGCCACATATACACACACATATACAAGTATACATATATATATTTTTTTTCCAGTAGTATTTTAATCTGGTTCAGGCCCTACCCAGAGTGGCCTATGGACTTGAATTTATTCCCTCTCAATAGGATCGAGATTTAAATCCCATCTGTGTGAAAACTGGACAAATTTCTTAACCTCCCCAGGTTTCAGTTTCCTCATCTGTAAAATTGGGAGGATGAAGGGACCTGAATTCCATCTATAATCCTCTGATCCAATGGCCTTCCCTCCTCCAAGGGCTGTATATATTCCCAACCCTATCAGCACACACACACACAGACACACACCCTAACCTTAGAGTCTGAATCAGCTACCTCAGCATCCAGCATGTACGGAGACTCAGCAACTTTCATCCCATCTTCTTCTTGTAGCTGCACAAAGAACAGATTGAATCTGTAAACATTGGCGGAACTAAAATAGTGATTGACGGTAGGAGCTCAGCTGCCCACTTCCTGGTGCTGTGACCTGAATCTGCAAAACTGCTGTGCTGTGTCCTGATCTTTCCTTTTTCTCTCCTCTTTTCTCTTTTGGAGAAACTATGTGCTGATCACAGACCCCGAGTGAGCACCTGGGGGAGCTAAACTGGGCAAAATTCCCTCTGACTTGGGAAGAACCTGATCCAACCTCCAGAAAGTGGGGGTTGGAGACCCCTATTCTCTTGTCTGGGGTGGCCTGCTCCAGAACATTTCCTTCTTTCTCTCTGTCTGACTACAAACTGACTACCAGTGAGTGGTCAATGTGAGTTTTCCATACTGAGGTCATGCTGAGAGTGTGGTTGCCATGTCCACAGCCTTAAATGCGGAAGTGGTAGAAAGAGGGGGAGTAGGGATGGGCAAGAAAAGAAAGGAGGATTCTGGAACCCCAGAATCAGCCTCAGATTACAACCACTTTAAAGTGTGTCTAGCCCCAAAAGTAGAGGCTGAATGCCAGGAATGGGAGGAATAGAAACTACTGAAAAATAGAAGGAATGAATTATGAAGAGACCTTCTCAATATTCTGGCCTGGGAGCCTCTGGGCTTCATTTTTTTTATATATCTGGAGTGTCTCTCTCAGTAGTTAGATCCCTTGACTTAGAATCAGGAAGACCTAAATTCAAATTCTGCCCCTTCTTCAAGTAAATTTAACCATAATCATCAAGTCATTTAATCTTTTTTCAGCCTCATTTCCTTATCTAAAAAATGGGTATTATAATAGCAAGGCTTTCAAGTACAATATTATTTGCATGCCACTTTGTTAACATGAAGCACCAAATAAATGCTCTGTTATAATTATTCCTGAAAAGCATAGTCTCTTAGGCTGTATAGCCTTACTGTTATACATACATAGTCAGCCATGAAATAGTTTAAAGCCACCAAGTACCCAAAGAATGGGTTCATTTAGCATTCTTTTCTTGGTAAGGGCAAAGTGCACTCTCGGGTGCATCTTGCCGCATGAGCACATGAAATCCTTAATCAGAGGACCCCAGTTTTATTAGGCCATCCTCCTGTGCCTGAGAACAATGATGAGCTGAGTTCAGAAGAGAAAGTATTAATAGTAAGGAGAGGTAGTCTCTTCTTAAGGGAATGTTCCTGACTGTCACAGGCAATTCCTTACTCACACCATGTCTTCTGTGTGTGTGTGTGTGTGTGTGTGTGTGTGTGTGTGTGTGTGTACTTTTGTATGTTTGTATATTTACACTTTTGTTTTGCATGTATATGTTTGTGTGGATAGTCTGCATCAAACGGCAAATTCCAAGGCTTGTCTACACCAGCACTGTCAATGTTGCATTTGGAGGAAAGCCCATTGAGCAAGGTGATGAAGACTCTGTGCCATATTTCCCACTTGAAAAGGTATCAGATTTCTTGGGATTAGAGGACTAAGTTGGGGAAGGGGTAAACTATTCTATTTGAAATAATGCAAATTTCGTTCCCTTGCCTACTCTCTCACCCATCTCACCATGTTTGAAGCTGAATAATTAGGGCCAGGTAGGTGACAAAGTAGATAGAGCCCCAGGACTGGAGTCAGTAAGATGAGTTCAAATCCAGCCCCAGACCCCTGGTCAAGTCATATAACTCTGTTTGCTTCAGTTTCCTCATTTGTAAAATGAGCTGGAGAAGAAAATAGCAACCATTTGAAGGTTTTTGGAAAGAAGGAAAGAAAGAAAGAAAAAAGGAAGGAAGGAAGGAAGGAAAGAAGGAAGGAAGGAAGGAAGGAAGGAAGGAAGGAAGGAAGGAAGGAAGGAAGGAAGGAAGGAAGGAAGGAAGGAAGGAAGGAAGGAAGGAAGGAAGGAAGGAAGGAAGGAAGGAAGGAAGGAAAGAAGGAAGGGAGGGAGGGAGGGAGGGAGGAAAGGAAAGGAGAGAGGGAATAAAGGAGGAAAAAAGGGAGAGAGAAAGGGAGGGACTTTAACTAGAAGCCTTTCCCAACCTCTCTTAATTCTAGTGCCTTCCCTAAATTACTTTCTACTTATCCTTTTAATAGTTCTCTCTCCATATATATAGAAATATGTTTTATACACACACACGTATCTGTTTTCATATTGTCTCCCCCATTAGATTATAGACTTCTTGAAGTTAGAAGTCTCTTTAGCCTCTTTTTGCATTCCCAGTGCTTAACACAATGCCTGGCACAAAGTCTTTAATGAATGTTTATTGATCAATTAGTTTCTTGGTGACCCCAATGCCTAGGACACCGTCTGGCATATTGTAGGTGCTTTATAAACATACACTTAATAAATTGATGAAGACAGTATTATGACACAGGATTCATCTCTGTGAAGAAATATAGGACCTTGAACTGTATGAGGCACACACTCCCCTCACTCTAAAATTTATTCTTAACTCAGAAGTTATCATCCGTGAATCTCAGCAGGTTATTGCTGCTGCCTCAGTCCCTGGCCTATAAATAAACTATAACTCTGGAATCTCCCACGAGACATAAATGTAGCCCCTCATCAACAAGGTTAGTGATGGGAAGTTTAATTTTTTTCCAACTAGAAAAAGAGCCTGAAGGATAATGGACAATGAAAATCTAGGAATTTTTGGAGTGTGAAATAACTCACAGCTGCAGGCCAATTGCAAGGAAAGGGGCTGCTATCCCAAATCTTGAACAATTAGAGCCTTTTCTAGCTCGCTGACTCACATACTTACCTGTATGAACCTATCACTGTACTGGGACCGATTAGATGTAGCCCCTCCCTACTTCATCCTCCTCCTCTACCTCACCACTGCCTAGCAAACTAACTCTCTCACTTTCAGGCGTTACTGCTGTCTCTGAATCTTTTTTTTTTTTTTACTGTTTATATGAAACATAAGTGCTGACTCTTGTCTCCAGATATGACTGAATTACAATGAGACTTAACTACGAATCTACAATGAAATTTCCTCTTTCTCCTCTCTTATTTTCCTCTTCTCCTCCACTTTCTCCTCATTCAATTCTTCCTTTTCTTATCCCCATCTGCAATCCCATCTGCAAGGTCCTATTAATTCTATCTCTTTTTTTTGGGGGGGGGGGAAGCAAGGAGCTGAGGCAATTGGGGATAAGTGACTTGCCCAGGGTCACACAGCTAGGAAGTGTTAAGTGTCTGAGACTAGATTTGAACTCAGGTCCTCCTGACTTCAGAGTTGGTGCTCTATCCACTGCACCTCCTAGCTGCCATTCTATCTTTATAACATTTTTCAAATATTTTCCTTTCTTTTCATACAAATGTTACCACTTTAGCTCACCACTTTACCTTTTGCTTAAATTGGCCTCCTAATTTGTCTTATTCTAGTTTTTTCTAATCCATCTTTCACAAAACTGCCAAAATAACTTTCTTAAAGCACAAGTGTAATAATGTTACTCCATTACTCAAGGAATTTTCAGTGACTACTTGTCTCTAACATAAAATACAAATTCCTCAGCCAGGCATTTAAGGCCCTTCATAATCTACCTCCAGTCTACTTTTCCACAGTCCTCATAACTCCCTTTAACGTACTTTGTTCCAGTTAAAAAGATCCTGAACAACCATTTCTTCTCCTGCTTCCATGCCATAAAGTATCCACTATGCCAGGAAGGTACTCCCCATTCATCTCTGCTGTCAAAATGCTTTTCTTCCTACAAGGCTCAGCTCAGGGACACCCCCCCTACCCGTCTTCTGTGAGATCTGATCTCACTCCCTGATCCCCTTAGATATTAGTCCTTTCTAATTTTCTTATATTTACTTATATATGTATTATATTCTTTTCAGCAAAATGAAGTCTCCTAGAGGAAAGGGAAAGTTGTTTTTTGTTTTTCTACCCACAGTGCCTTGTTTGTAGTTTTTATACATTTTTGTTTAATTGAATTGAGTAGCAATGTAATCTTGGAGGTAGAAAACCTACGTTATTTCCTACTGAATATATAGCCTAAATCTCTGATCCTTGATTTCTTCATCTGTTAAATACTAGCTACCTCACATTGTAATCACATTGTAAATTGTAAAATGCTATATACAGGTAAATTATGAAGAAAGTAGAAATGGGAATTTCAACTATCCCCTTAATTTGGCACAACCTGGTCAGACTGGGAAGTGAGGCAAAAGCTAAAATAGTTTTTTAAACTTTGAAACATTATGTAAATGTGAATCATTAAGGATTTAAAGAATTGTTTTATCCAGCCCTCTGATGCTGTACAGGACAGTGCCCCAGAATAGCCTAAACAGATTGGGAAGGTAGATAAAAACCCTCAAACGGTTCATATACAAAGGATGTCCCCAAATAGTATGCTAGAAAATAAGAATAAAATATGGAGGGAGTAGAAGATTCAGTCACATCCCAAAGAGGTTTCATCTCATATCCTAAGCTGCAGGCGCCTCTTTACCATAGACTCCCTGGAGAGCATTCCCAGTATGTGAGCTATAAACGCAGTGACAGGTGAGGATATTAATGGAAAAGGGCAGCCCTGGTTCTTGACCTCCTCTGTGTCTTTTTCCTTCTTGCTTCAGCACATTGATCACTATTCACGGACCAAAGCCATCGCAGACCAGATGATCCTCACGTGCAATGGAACCCCACTCCCTGGTATGATGGGGACAAAGCACAGTTGTGTTTATTGGAGATAAAAGAGGAAGGCACCAGAAGACATGGGGAGTGAACTGCCCCAGATATGTTCTCAGTTTGCTTTAAACTGATCATAGAATTTCAGAGTTGAAAGGGAGCCCTGAGTTCATCTGATCTAAACCATATGCCAAAAAGAATCCCTACCACTGCACTGAGAAAAGTGCATGATCATCCAGGTTTTGATTGAAGACTCCTCCTAACCCACAAGGAAGCCCATTTCACTTTTGGACATCTTGTTAGAAAGTTTTTTTTTCCTTATTCCAAGCTTCAAGTTGCCTCTTTTTAGTTTCCCCCCCCCCACGGTTGTGCCCCTTATGACCAAACAAAACAAGACTAATTGCCCATCAACATGACAGCTAGACTTAACACTTTTCAAATGATCCTCATATTGATTGTGCTCAAAAATCTTCACCATTCACTTTGCCCTCTGGACCCCAAGTTTATCAATATTCTTCTTAACTGGGTTATTCAGAATTGTATTATGGTTCTGAGAACTATTTTTGGCTCTAAATTATAAATCCTAAATTTCACCCCCATTTTCCAAAAGAATATCAGCCAAAATAATGAATGTGACACTGGCTATTGTAGAATTGCAAATGTCGTGTGTGTGTGTGTGTGTGTGTGTGTGTGTGTGTGTGTGTGTGTGTGTTGCAATGCAGCAAGCAGTTGACTGCATCTTCCCTTCCCTCAAACCACTATTCCAATGAAAGAAGAGTAAAAATTTCAGGGGTGTTGACAGATTTGGACAATTCCAGCTTCAGTGGACAATGAAAGAAAGTACTGGATCCTTTTCCTGATCGCAGGATAGTCCTCCATTCTCAGTTACAGATCTCATTTTTTAAAATTTAGCTTTGCTATTGAAGGATTATTCTCCTGCCCAAGCAAATGGCTTCTGGCTCATACCTCCCTCTTCAGCCCAGCAGCTTCTGCGGCAGACACCTGATCCTACTGCTTAGAATTATTTATCAGAGCATCCCCTGAGTTTTCCATGTTAAAGAGAGTCATGTATACTCTACCAGGCCGTCCACTTACCTGGGCAGCAAGCTCCCCAACAATGAATATAAACTGTAACCTAATCCCTCTGCCCAGGTGACCTGGAGTTTAAAATTAGACATGAGCCATTTACAGAAAGAAGCCTCCTTATCTAATCATTAACCAGGGATGCAGCTCCTGGGGTCACCCAGGAGGGTTTCTATCTCTGGCCTTTTCCAGAAGGAGCAGCACCTATCAAAGCTTGGCCCTATCTGACCCATATGGCAGCTGGTTCTCTAGAAAATCTTACCTGATGCTTTGTGACTATTTGTGCTCCAAGGACAGGAACTTTCAGGTGCTCCTTTGGATCACTTTCTGAGTGGTCATCTCTGAGAAATCTAGGTTCTGTGAGGATTCGAATTGTGCGCTCTGCAATATAAGACACTGAGACAAAGCTTTGAACCAATGGTTCTTTTTGAAGGGTCCTTCCCTTCTAATGAAGTGGATCTCAGATCTTCCTCACAATCTGAGATGCTCCCTTCTGCCAGGGCCTGATTTTTATAAGGTTTTGCTACCTGAACATTTTAAAGAGGTTATACAAAATCCCATTGGTTGATAAATTTTGCTTTACTGTCCAAAAAAATGATGCATCAGTTTGGTATGTCAGCAGGTGAGGGGAGAGGAGAAAAGGGGGTGTCTCCAGTGGGGCAAAGAATGGATATCTTTATTAAGCGGTCTTAAGATCGTCACCTGCTCACGTTGGGCAAAAGAGAATAGCCCAGAGGTACAAAAATAAGTTGGGGGACTTTTCATACTATTGAGTCACCTCCATCACACTGGGCTTCATCACCATATGAAGGAAAAACAAGGGTGGAGGGCCTCTAGTTAGCTTCCTATGATTAAGCTAGTGAACTTGAAATCTACAGTTCATAGCTCTGGGCCTAATATACAGAATTTATAATCACTGCTCCTGTGGAAACTGATAAATGTGTGTGTGTGTGTGTGTGTGTGTACAGCAATATAAATATATTTTACAATTTTATAAATATAAATACAGCAAACATTAACATTGATTGGATTGATTGGAGTAGAGTAAGAATACAAATGAATCATTCCTCACAGTTCTATCCCTGGTCTAGCTGTGTGACCTTAAATAAGGTTTCATCTTAAATAATTTCTCATCTTCAAAATAGAGAAGGGGGTGGTGAGAACATGATGTCCAGGGTCCCTTCTAGTTCCAAAATTCAAAATTCAGTTCTTCTATGGGTGAATTCAGCCAATGTGTGGTGGAGGGATATTAGGAATAGGTCCAGAGTGATTTTCATTATGTTTTCTAGTACCTTCCCTTCTATGATTATTCTTTAATTAAAACAACATTTAAGAATCTAGTCTCTTTTGTGAAAATGACAATGCCAAAGATGTACACTTAAGAGTCATGTTTTTCATTGTGCAGATAAATTTGCACTCCCTTGTAACAAGGGGCATCCATCTGCAAGAGAGCTGGTTGAGGCTGGGGGTGGTTACTACCCGTGGCCATGAGCCATAATGAAGCTACAGAGATGGTAGACCTCCTTTGTAAACATTTTCCACTCAAAGATCAGTGGGAACTAGTATGACTACTTTCCCTGTCCCCACAGGCTCAAAAGGAAAAATAGGACAGAACCACCATATTCCCTGACACACTGGTCTGTATAGACCAAAACAATCTGCCCTTTTACAGGTCACTTTCTTAAAAGGCTATAAGCACAAGCACCCTGGCTATGGTGAGCTTGGTCAATGAGCAAATCTTTAAATGGGGCACTCTGATGAGTTCTTTCCCAAGATGGAATGTGTTCCTGAATGGCCATTCCCTCATTCTCTGGTCTATCTGAATGCCTTCTTCTCTGTACCACAGGAGGAGGTACTCTTCGAACATGTGTCCTTCGTCCCCCAGGTATCTATGGACCAGAAGAACAGAGGCACCTTCCCCGAGTGGCGGTAGGTACTCCTGCTAGGAGCTACAATAGAGTCAGAAGGTAAACTCAGAATCAAGCATCTTGCTCAAACCAATAAAATTCAACAAACATCTAATACCTACTAGGTAAGCACAGCATTACCAATACAAAGAAATGCCCAAAAAATACCAGTCCCGGCCGTGAAGAAGCTCACATAATAGAGTAGATGATATATAAATAACTAGACACAT
Source organism: Sminthopsis crassicaudata (assembly GCF_048593235.1). Taxonomy (NCBI): domain Eukaryota; kingdom Metazoa; phylum Chordata; class Mammalia; order Dasyuromorphia; family Dasyuridae; genus Sminthopsis; species Sminthopsis crassicaudata. The sequence goes on from NC_133617.1 coordinate 471,400,386, forward strand.
GCAAGAATAGTTGAAGGTAATCTAAAAGTCAATAAGCAATTATTAAGTGCCTACTGGCACTGAGGGTACAAAGAAAAGCAAAAGATAGTATTTGACACCAGGAAATGTAGAAATCCTGCAGACAATAAAATCTGAACTGAATCTTGAAGGAAGCCAGAAAATGTAAAAGGAGATAAAGGGTCAGAGCATTGTGAGCAAGGCAGACAGCTAGTGTAAAGACATAGAAGTGAGAGATTGAGTGTCATATTCAAACACCTATAACTAGGTTAGTATATGGCTGGATCACCGACTGCATAGAATACAAAAAATGTTGCTAGAAGGATCTAAGTTACAAAGGGCTTTAAATGCCAAAGGAATTTCAGCATGTTTGATCTGATAAATCATAAGGAACTTGATGGTTAATCATGTCCAATTTTTTGTAATCCTATTTGTAGTTTTCTTGGTAAAGATACTGACTGGAGTAGTTTGCCATTCTCCAGTTACATTTTACAGATGAGGAAACTGAGGCAAATAAGATTAAGCAACTTGGACATAGCTAGTGTCTGAGGCAGGATTTGAACTTGGGGAAAATGAGCTCAGCTCGCTTTTTACTGCACCACCTAGCCACCCTAATAAGTAGCTACTGGAACAAGAACATAAATAACTATGATAGAAGGAAAACTGGATAAGCACAAAGGACAATTTTTCTTCAAAGGCTATGAGAAATTGGAGGAACAATAATGCATTATTAGCTAGGGATATGGGAGAGTCAGAGAGGATTTTGTGGAAGAGATGGTTATCTATTATTGGGAGAAATTTTGTAACATTCTCTGATGAAGATGAGGGAGGAATAAAAAAATTATAGGGTAAATTAAAAGATTGAAGAATTAAAGGATTAAGAATAAGAGGCCCAAATGAGAATAGATAATATAAGTAAGTAGGGTCAGCTCAGATGTGGGACTTCCTCTAACTACATTTAGCAGCATGGGATTAAGTGGAGAATGGAGCAACAACAAGCATTTATGAAATACCCTACCATGTACTAGACACTGTGCTAAGCTCAGAATATTTCTAAAAATTAAATTAAATTTTAAAAAAAATTATTTTCTAAATTTAAATTTTTTAAACAGCTCCTGCCCTCAAGAAACTTACATTCTTTTTAAATTATTGTTTTCTTTTTTTTCTGTTCATACATGTACATTAACTTTTAATACACATTTCTTTATGAATCATGTGAACATTTACATTTATTCTCCATAGTTTTCTCTCTGGATCAGATGGTATTTTCTATCCAATGTTTGTTGGGATTGCCTTGGATTGCTGAACTGCTAAGAGGAACCAAATCTTCCATAGTTGATCATTGCATGATCTTATTTTTACTGTACACAATGTATTCTTGGTCTTTCCAGGACTTTCTAAAATCAGCTTGTTCATCATTTTTATAGAAGTATAATATTCCATTACTTTCATATACCATAATTTATTCAGCCATTCCCTGACTGATGGTTATCTACTTGTTTCCCAATTCTTTGCTACCACAAAAAGAGCTGCTATAAACATTTTTGCACATGTGGATCTTTTTCCTAATGCTTTCCTTGGGATACAGACCCAGTAGTAGTGATACTGCTAGATCAAAGGGCATACAGTTTTATAGCAACTTGGGAACAGTTCCAAATTGCTCTCCAGAATGGATGGATCATTTCACAACTCCACCAACAATAAGAAGCTTACATTCTAATGGAGAGGACAACTATATATAAACAAGATATATATATATATATATATAGGATAAATTGGAGATTATCCCAGAGGAAAAGGATTAACATTAAGAAGGATTTAGGAAATTTTCTTGAAGAAGATTGGATTTTAGTTGAATCCTGAAGGAAGCCAGAAGGTAGAAGTGACTTGAGAGGAGGAGTTCCAGGCATGAGGGACAGCCAGGAAAAATGTCTTGGTGGACAAATTGCATATCTAGAATATGCAAAAAGCCCTGATTATGTCAAGGATTCCATGCAATACTGACCCCTCCCTCCCCCAAAAAAAGCCTCCTAACCTTGCAGTGACAGAATTTGGGTTTGCATCCCAAAGTGGACTTCCTGTGGGTCCTTGGGAGCCAAGACAGGTGCTAGCTAGCCAGGCTGCACTAGGTTGAGAAATTGCTTCATCTGGGACCCTTGTAGATAATCAGACCATCCTATCTTCAGAGTTTAGCAATTCCCAAAAGGAAAAAATTCTGCTTTTACCAACTTAATTATTCATGATTCCTTCTCCCATGCCATTCCCATTTAGGAGATTTCTTTTTTCTTCCTCCTTCCATTGTTGTAATCTCACAAGTCACAGGCTTCAGGAAAGTCAGGAGAACATGAATTCAAATATGGTATCAGACACTTGACACTTACTAGTGTGTCCCTTAGCAAGCCACTTAAGCCCCTTGCCTCACCAAAATAAATAAATGTACAAGCTTCTGTTTGGATTGTGAACCCTTTGTATTTGCTTAGGGTTCCACATCAATGTTCATTAAATCTAGTTGCAATGTAATGTGGACATATTGTAGTAAACAGACTCTCGTCCCCTGACTCTCCTATTCTAAGCTACCCAAATATTTCCAGAAGTCAAATATGTGCTTTCTCCCTCTCACTTTCAGGGGAGTATCAGAAAGAGATTATTCACTTTCAAATTTGGGGATCCCAGGACACGTATGAACTGGGTCCACGTGCAGAACCTGGTCCAGGCACACCTTCTGGCAGCAGAGGCACTCACTGCAAACAAAAACTACATCGCAGTAAGTTGTAAGAGCCTTCCTCTGTTAGGTCCCTGGCTGGCTGTCAAGTAATATTCACAAGATTGTTATGAGAATGAATTGAGATAATATTCGTAAAGCACTTTAGCACAGTGTCTGGCAATATTAGACACTTAATAAATGTTTATTCCCTTTCCTTCCCCTTCCCCTCAGAATATAGCTCTTTAAGTAGAAAGCTTGTCCCAAAAAATAGTTAATAAACTTGTTGGATTAGAATAGGTTTGTCTACCAGCTTCTTTTTTAAAAAAATTATTTATGGTACTTTTTTTCCAAATACATGCAAAGGTAGTTTTCAACCTTCACTTTTGCAAAACCTTGTGTTCCAAATTTTTCTCCTCTATCTTGCCCTCTATCCTTCTCCTCAAGACAGCAAGCAATCTGATACAGGTTAAACATGTGCAATTCTTCTAAACATATTTCCATATTTGTCAGGATGTGCAAGATAGGGCTAAACTTTTTAAAACTGTGGTTTGTGACTCCATATGGGATCTCAATAATGAAATGTGGGAGGGTCACAAAATTATGATTTATTATCAGTAAATGTTTAATTATATGACTATTTTATATACTTATATCGCTCAGGTCATGCAAAAATTTTTTCAAAAAAATTTAAGAAACCCTGGTCTAGGCAATCAATGGAATATTATGGCTGCTTAAGATATTTAATAGAAATGCAACATATTTTCTCAAAACTTTTGAATGTTATTCAAAATTCATTAGGTAAAATATCAAAACTCCACAAAGCTACATAATTAACATCACAAATAACTGTTTTTGTATAACTTCACATGTGTCTTCTTAATGGAGGATAGAGATAGGGAGGAAAGGAAAGAATCTAGAACTCAAAGTTCTAAAAACAAATATACATAATTGCTTTACATGTAAGTAGAGAAAACAAAAATATTAAATAAATAAACATTTGACATCACAAATATTTTATTATAAAAAGAACACAATCATTTTATTTTTCTACTTATATCTTTAATTCCTAGCACATTGTCTAACACATGCGTAATAATTACTTCTTTTATTGATTAACTTCAGTTGTATTTTAAAGGAATGCAGACAAGGATTAGGAGATCACCAGTGATCTTAGAATGGCTTTATTAAGTAAAGTAATTTACACAAAGATAAAATATTAGCAGTGGAGGAACTTCAGAAATCACCTTGTCCACAACCCCCTACCTCCAAATGAATAAGAAATTTTTATTAAGAACTCAATATATACCAGGCACTGTGCTAAACACAAATACAAATACAAAAGCAAAGACAGTTCCTGTCCTCAAGGATTTTAGAGTTTTTTAAAAATCATTGTGGAACATTTATTGGATATCTTCTACGTTCTCAGCATAGGAAAAGAAACTTGGTAACAGAGCATACACATAAAAGATAAGTAGTAATATAAAGTAGCATAGACTAGGAGTCCAATGAGCATAACAAAACAAATTTCCAAGAGGAATTGACAATACTTCTTCCTTAATCTTTGCATGTCCTTTTCAGGTTTCTTATGGTCTTATTATTTTTTCTCAATAGTATTTTATTTTTTTAAATACATGTAAAGATGTATTCATTTCTGTAAGATTTTGGGTTCCAAATTTTTTCTCCCTTCCTTCTCTTCTTTCCCCCTCCAGCAAAGAGACAGCAAGCAATCCAACATAGGTCCAACATGTATAAGAAGATCTTATATTCTAATAGAAAGAGTTAACACATAAAATACCTGGTAACTAGGGCTGGGAAGTCTTGCAAATTTTGAATGGGGCCATTAGGCAGCTGGTAGACATTTCCTGAAACAATGGGAATACTGATATAATAACTTGTATCCATATAAGAATAAAAAAGGGTAAATAGTATGGCAGAAAGATAGTTGGGGTAAAATATAGTTAGGTGGGGGCAGGACTTGGGGTGTCTGGGACCAGTAAGTATAATGAGCCATCAGTGGGACAGGGCAGCTAGGTGAATACAATGGTGAGCTTAGAGAAAGATTTCTTCTTTTGTTCATTCTCTCTCTCTCCCTTCTCTCTAATTTTTATTGAAGGTTTTTATTTTCATTAGGGTGAGAGAACTATTTTCTTTCACAACTTGACTTTTATGGAAATGTTTTGCATAATTTCATCTGTAGTTTCTTAGTTGTGGGTGGGAATAAGGAGAGAACCTGGAACTCAAAAATTTTAAAAATAAATGTAAAAAAATTGTTTTGAATGTAACAGGGAAGAATTAAAGAAATTTTAAAATAGTATTATTCATTTCCAATAAATGCTACAAGAGACCAATTCAGAACAGACCTAGTTGGATGTATGTGAGCCACCTGATATGCTCTGAAAATGGATATTGTGACTGATCTCTCTCTTCTGTCTCAGAGTGGTCACGCATATTACATCAATGATGGAGAGAGCGTCAACCTCTTTGAATGGATGTCCCCTCTGGTAGGTACCATAGACGCTCACAGATGAGCTGTCCATGGGTTGCCCTTAAAAAGTTAAAGAAAAGTATTTAACCACAGCCTATAAGAATCTTTTTTTCTAACGTATCCGTCTAGGATTTCCCCTACAAGAATTAGCTCAGAAGTTGAACATGATCTTCTTTATACTGTTTTTACTGTTAAGAGACTAGAGCATGCTTCTTTAGTTTAATCAGACATAGATCTTTTCTCTTTCCAATTCTGAACTCCAATTTATCCTGAATTTATTTTTCTACACGCTCCAATGCCACTGTAAACTAAAAACAGAAACCATGTGGAAAACAGATGTTCGCATCCAACTTTAGAAATCATATTTTTCTCCCAACTATGTTGCCATGCCTCCACAAAAGTCACCTAATATATTAAAGCAATTCACAATGATGACATTTTCAAAAAAGTAAAGACTTCACATGATGAGCCCATAATCTATGGGAGACAGTATTGTATAATTGGCTCTGGAGTAAGGGCCTGAATCAAATCCCACATCTGATCCTAACTCAACTGTGCAAGGAGAGTATTGGACTAGCAGGCCTTAAAGTCCTTTCCAGTTCTAGAACTATGATTCTAAAACTTATTACTATCACTAATAATGATCCTACCTCATCACTTATATGTCCCACTTTTAGCAGAGAAACCAATTCTGGAAGATTCTGATTGTTTTAAAGAAAAGAATTTCTATCTGCCCTTTCTAGACCTAGAACAGGACAGTTAAGTAGATAAGATGTCAAAACTGATGTCATTAAGACCTGATTTCAAATCTGGCTGTGTGACCCTGGGCAAGTCACTTAATCCTATTTGCCTCAGTTTTGCCTCATCTGGAAAATGAACTGGAGAAAGAAATAGCAAACTACTTCAGTAACTTTGTCAAGAAACCTCAAAAACGGGGTCACAAAAATTGGACAGAACTGAAAATGGTTGATTAACAACAATAATAATACCTAAAACATATGTTCAGTCCCTTAGCATCAAGACTCTTGGGATGGCCACAGGACTTTACGGGCAACCCAAAAGGGTCCAAGTCTGAGGCATGTCCTGTATTTTTTAATTTAGATTTTCTTTTTTTGTTTCCAACTTACCTGCTTTCTCTCCTTCCCACCTTTTCTTCCCCATTAAGGAAATAAAGGAAAACAAAACTCTTCTAACAAGTAAACAAATAGTCAAGCACAATAAATTTCCCACATTGGTCATATCCAAAAGAGTATGTATATTTCAATCTTCACTCTAAGTCCATCACTTCTCTTTCAGGAAGAAGATAGGTAACATGTATCATCATGAGTCCTCTGGAATCATGGTTAGCTGATCAGAGTTCTCAAGTATTTCAAATTTGCTTTTATAATGTTTTGTTGTATAAATTGCTCTGAATCTAGTCACTTCATTCTGCATCAGTTCATACAAGTCTTTCATTTTCTCTGAGTCTGTCCTCTTATTTTTATAGCAAAA